>NC_058521.1:182393701-183593701 GCF_904849725.1 Hordeum vulgare subsp. vulgare | reverse complement strand
CCCGGGTTGGCCCCGCAAACAGCTCTAGTTTTGGACCAGCACGAGTAGCATTGGTCCCCCTGTATTATGTTTAATTTCTCCTCGGGTTCATGACGCCCTATGTTTTTAGTATTAATAGAATCATTATGTTGGGCATATATAGTACCAATGTTGGGCCTTGCCAGATGAGTTTTATCCCGAAAAAAAAAATCTAGGGGGTCCCCATAACAAGCCCAAGCATGTTAGGAGCGCTCATTTATGGAACATAGCGCCGGTAGCCGAAACTAAGGCGACAAAGGTGGAACAAAACACCAAGCTAGAAGGCCGAGCCTTCCACATTATACTAAGTATATAGGTGCATTAAATTAAATAACATTAATATGGTGATATAACAAGGAACCCATGTTTTCACATGGAAGCAACTACACCTACAACTAGCAACACTATAAGAAGGCTTAGCAAGTGGTAACCTAGCCAAACAAGGTTTGCTGGGTAGTGGAAAGGTTAGAGGTTTGCATGGCAATGTTGGGAGGCTGGTATTGAACATGTGGTAGGAAGCGAGAAATAACGAAAGAATCGAGTCAACTAGCATGGCAATGATAGTAATGGTATCTAGCGAAATGATCATCTTGCCTACGATCCCACTTGGAAGAAGACCGACTCCGTGAAGCAGACGAACCGACGTAGTCGAACGGATCCTCACATTCCAACACGCTTGCGAAACTCTATCGAGACGAAGCAAATCAGAAACAAGAATCAACACATGATATTCACCATGGCACATGCACGACATGATGCACAACACATATGATGCATGAACGGTTTAATTATGCATGGCATCGCATGGCAATTCACAACAATTAAACACTACACATTTAGTGAACCTCAATATGCAACGAGTTGCATATTGACGAAACTCGACATTCAAATATTTCGTTCACTCCCCTTTAGGTACACGTCAATATTAAATGTTGCTAAACATGGAAGGAGGTGAAACATAATTAAACTACCTACCTAGGCATTTTAAATGAGGTCGGAAACTACTTATAGCATCTCCGAATTGACCCCATACGTTAATTTCCAAATATGTCCAGATCTGACCTAACATGTTTTAATACTTGTTAAACATCAGAATAAAGTTGTTCACGAGATTCTACCTGTCGTTCTAGTCCGTTTACATATAGAGATCATTGCAAACAGAGCTACGGTTAAAAAGATATGATCATCGCAACATATGATGCCATGAATGTAATATGTATACAAATGACAGTCACAAGCATTCCAAACCATAAAGGCAGCAAGATATAATGAGACTACACGAGATTCTAAGCAAGTTTCATATATGGCACGTTCAAAACGGAGCAACGATTCTAAAATTACAACGAAAACAAGAAATAGCTACAATCTGCCAAAAACAACAACATGGCATTTTCTATACCCTAAAATAACAAGCTACATAATTCTAAAATGCAGAAACAAGACATGAGGCAATACTGATCAAGATTCACAAAGACACCCTACTAAATACGACTATCATGGAAGCATAGATCACTAGTAACTGAGCTCACAAAATGGCATGTTGCAGACAATTTTAGACTTAGTGAAAATACAGTTTTGACAGTGCAGTTTTCAACCAGAAGGCATATTGGCAGCAATAAAACTATATGCTATAGGGCATAGAATGGCATGAACATTTACACCATGATATAGAATATTAATCACTACAAATAATTCCATTGCACCAACCCGAAAGGATGTGTAGATCACTAGCAAGTCTCATTGCAAGATAGGAACAAAATACTACAGATTTCAACAACTCAAATGAGGACTATTTTCTAGCATTTTGGCAACAAGCAAGCAACACCTAAAATGGATTTCTATAGCAACCAATATTACCAGGAGCTAGCATACATGTCCAAGGGCTTAACTCATGTTCAAAACTAATTCATATCATGCATGGAAGAATTCGCACAAAATAAACAAAAGGGCAACATGGAAAATATCATGGACGCTAACTTACTCAAAAGGAAAAACTAAATGCACACTTAAATTCCATGGATTTTTCTACCCCGAAAACATATATAATATGTGGGTTTTGAAATAAAACTAATGCCACCACATATATGTGAGAATATGTCCTAAACCCGACATAGCAAACTATTTATTGCACCTACATGAAAACATCGATATGACTAATTTACCATGCACGGAAATATGTTGCAAACAAGATGAACATTTTATAGGATTGAGGAATCCGGATGCACACATAAATGGCTACAGAATAAATCACCTCAGCATAACATCATGCAAAACAATGTAAATATCAGTTCAAACAGTTTTAAATATGCATGAGAAATGGAAAATATTAATCTATGGAAATTCTAGCCATTTTACATATATAACTTGTTGGGTTCCGATGCACGGTTTAAAAGATATGGGCATTTTAAAATAGGCGTATAGTTTGTAATTAGACAAATTCGTAGGTTAAGTAAAATTATCTCCGGGCCGAATCTAAGCGACACTAGGCTACGGTGTGCAACATAGGTATATTGCGCATGAGCGCTAGATAGTGCAGCGGGTGGGCTCACCTTGGCAGTCCTCGGCCCGACTAGAGGCTGCTGAGGCTAGGTAGCAAGGGCAATCTAGGGCTACGGCCCACAGGGCGCGACTGGGCCTGGCCGCGGGAGGCACTCGCACACGCTAGAAGGCGTCCGTCCTCCTCCTCCTGCTCCCACATAGGACCTAGGGTTTATAGCGGCAGCGCTCTCTGGTGGCCGGCGGCGAGGGGGCGGACAAAGGGGAACCGACAGAGCGAGATGGATCCGGCAGAGCGGGCTCCATTCCCGGCGGCTGTCGACCTCCTCTTGCTCCGGCGAGCTCCGACCATGGCGGCACCAGGGTACCTACGGGAGGGAGGGAGAGATATGGTGAAGGGGAGAGTAGAAGAGAGAGGAAGAGGGAGAGGAGCGGGGTAGCTCCGGCCTGGGGCTGCGGTGGTCTGCCAAGCCTCCCGTGGCCGGCTGCCGGCGGTCCGACGGCTAGTAGGCATGGCTGCGATACATTGTGGTCGCCCGGACGTGTCAGGTTTAACCATGGACATGTCGAGTAGGTGGGGATTTGGGCGATTCTGGGACTTTGGATGGAGACCCAATGATCCAGATCTTACCCAGAGATGGATTGCGGGAGAGTGAGGAGGTGGAACTAGCAGGTTGGGTTTTTGAGGGGGGTGTCTGCAAATTTGACTAGGGGGAAAGCCTAGTGAAGTCAAAGAGCTCTCTCCATGGGATGGTTCTTATATAGGGTTTGGTCTATGGTGGGATGGACCTCGTTCTACCGATCGCGATCTGACAACCACGAACGAAGGATGTGGCTAGATGGGTCTAGTAGGTTGTGTAGTTGGGCTATGAAGGGATGAGAGGGAAATGATGCTGCCCGTTACAGGTTTTCTAAAACACCGAACGTCCGACAATTAAACCGACTATAGTGCCGCTATATAATAAACGGTACGAGTATCAAACGAGCTCCGATTGCGACGAAAATTGGCATGCCGCCTACTTACATTAAAATAGTACCGCACGCCAACTTTCACCCCAATCAAAGAATATTTTATACACATGTTTGAAACAAGGTTTTGACGATGCTGCGGGCGCGTGCATGTGTGGTTGGTCTCCAAACGGTCAACGACGATAACAGAGAGAACCATCAATTAATAACGGATGCAGGTTTCAAAATACTGGCAACAACAGAGTGCGAATGCAATGCAGATGATGTGCATGATGCGATGATGAATGCGACGAACAAATAAATCACACGGCGGCAACGAATTAAAAGGGGAATCTTCTGGAGCGTCGGTCTCGGGCTGTTACAACTCTCCTACACTAACAAGAGATCTCGCCTCGAGATCTAAGAATGAAAAGGGAAGAGGAAGAGAAAGCAAGAGGTAAAACTTAGTTGCTTCTTTAACAAAGGAGTGAAACCAACAATCCTTGAAGGTTGGAAAGATATGAAGAATGATATGATAAAGAAGCAAGAATTCACACAAAATTTCGGTAGCACTTCCGTAGGAAAGAGGGCAAAATTTGATAAGATGGATAGATCTTGACAACAATCCAACTAAATTGATAAGCAAGGAAAGAACAAGATCTTCAAAAAGATAAAATGATGGATAAAAGAGAGCAGCATCACAACAACTCCGGAAAAAGAGAATGGGAACTACATCATTGGGAAGAAGGAATGGAGAAGAAAAACGAAAAGTACTACCGCAATTCAATTGAAGAGCCTCCGGACAAGGAAAAATGAACGTACTTGTTGGAAAAAACAACAACGAAAAGAACAAGTTTGTTGTGGGCTTATGGAAACCATTTCAAAATAATGAGTTGACAACCAGCCACTAACAGAAACAAGGACTGATTGGGACCAACAAGATATGCTCAACTTCTTACACTAGGAGGATAAACTAAGGCTTGGATCAATGATAATCACCATAGTAGCAACAATCCTTAGACAAAGCTCTAGGTGAATTCTACACCAAGATATCTCAATGAGGAAATCATGGGTTGAAATATCTCATGATTGACGGAATTGGTGGCTTTAATTATATCATTCTTGAAACAAACTCTCTTCGAGACTCCTCCACTAACAAGAATGCCATAACACTACCTCAAAAGATAAAGGAGGAAGAATTGCTCTTTGTAATGCAAGAGAAAGAATACTTGAGGTTCTCCAATAAGAATCTTGAAGAACACCTTGAGATGAAGACATAATGGTCCTCCTAAAAGAAAACTTCAACAAGGCACAGGAACAATTTAGAGACAAACGAAGAGATAACAAATGAGAAGAATTTGATATTGATAGCTGAAAGCTAAGAACGAAGTAATCTTCTGAAATGATGGCCTTCGAAGGATCAAGAAACAAAAACAACTCTAAAATGCACCAGATAGATATGGAAAGGAATCACTCATATCGAAAACAATTGAGAAGATAGCATGAGCTGAGATGACAATCTTCACAACAATGGAGCAAGATTTAAGAGAATAACTTCTTCGGTCTTCACAAGCTGAGAACGATGGCAAGATACTCTGAAATAATGAATAAGGAAAAGTTGAGCCAACGAAGGAATTAATTCGAATAGATCTTGGGGAAGGGATATGACTGATGGAAATCATTCTTACGTCACACTTGAAAGAATTTAAAGAACTCCGAAAAATATTAGAAGATCCAGGTAGATCCTAGGGAAAACCCCATGGGTTATGGGCCCACTCAAAATAAACCACTGTTGAAACAATTGCTTCGGAACAGAGAAATATTGCATCGGTATAATGAAAGTTAGACCCTCGAAATGATTGAAAGGATTGAGAACAAGAAACTTCCGAGAAGTCTTCAACACTCCAGATAGAAAGAGATGGATGAATTACCAAGAAAGACTTGAAGAGAATTTCCAACACAGGCAAAAAAACATTGGACAAATGAGAAGGATATGATGAACACCGATATCTTGAATTGAATCCGCCAGGTAAGAAAACAACATGAAGAAATAATGAACTCGAACTCGTGAGAATCTTCACAAAGAATCATCGGATATGACATGGATGAGAAGATAGGGGAAGCAACAATGAAATGAAATGCAGTTGAATGATAATTGAATCACTGAAGAAAAAGGGCGGGAGGGCGGGAAAAAACAAGACAACTTGGGACAGATGACACAAACTCCGGAAAGAAATGAGAGATTGATCTTGCAAAATGGGAGAGCATAGAATTGACTTGAAGAGAAGCACACCGATTGAAAGAATTTATAAGACAACTTGATTGAGCAAAAGAATCATCATTCCCATAAAAATATCAGAACACCTCTTGGAAAAGATATGAAATCACCACTTGACATTGAAGCAACTCGAATAACCATACTCCAACAAAAAAATGGACGAGGCTTACGAAACAAGCCAGAACAAATTCAGGACAGAGATTTCATCCGATATTTTCATGGTATTGCACTACTTGTCGAACCCCAACCTCACATCATGCATCTGTTGGAAGATTTTCCTATAGGTAACTACTTGAATTCCCACCTAAGAACTCCTGAAAATTTTGGTCATACAATCGGGTCCATGGATACAAGGAGAAAATTTCACTCAACTCCTAGCAATAACACTAACTCGTACAATGTAGCACATCCGTCAACACATAACCACATCACAGAAACTCATCTATCTCAGACCGTCGAACACACAACGATACTAAGTATGGTAGTACATCCAAACTCTCTCCACCAGTACTGGGGACGCGAGACTCCTCTCGCCACTACTAGTATTGAAGTAATTTCAAACATCCTCCACCCTGAGATACAAAGAAATCTGAATGATAGCGATCCGCTCAAGAATCCCATGGAGCTCAATTCCTCAAAAGAAATCAAGTCAGACAGGAGGCACCAAGACACAACTCTGTCACATCGACATCATATAGATTCCAAAAAACATTCAGTGAGAAGAGGAGTAGAATTAAAATTATTACGTCAATATTCCTCACCTGAGCATCGAAGAGGTGAAAAAGTATCCTAATATCCGATCTATAACTAGACTCAAAGCAAATTTTCACTAGACACGACTCGGCCAAGTTCGATCAATCAAGGGGGCTCCTAGGTCGATATTGCTGTGATACCAATGTCGGCGGTCTGGGAATGGGGATACCCATACCTGCCTGCCTGCGGCCCAGGGCTGGCCCACTTCATAAATGCAAGATCGACAAGGAACAACACCACCCTAAACAAGGCCCTCACGAGGGGCCAAGCCTCACGAGGAAGAGTGTCATCAAGACCCGCAGGGGGCCTCCTCAGGGCCTCTCCGAAGCGGCGGATATTTCAAGGCAATTCCGGGCCTCAGGAGTCAAGGGTGACGCCATGGGAGGACAGGCAAGGAGCAGATGGCAGGACGAGGCAATTTCCCCTTTAATGCAAAACAAGAAGGAGCGTATCAGGGCCCCAAAGGCATCTTCCAAAGGTTTCCATTCTGGTGCAACAAGACCACGACCGCCCGCCGGCACGATGAGCGTCATCCCTGCACCCACCTTTGCGGCACTGGCAGATGCTTTGCAGGCGAAGACCACTTTTTTCAGGGGAAGCATGTTCCCTTGTCCCCCACCAAAACTGGCCATTGTGGGATCCCTTCCCGCCTACGATAAGGGAAGAGGACCCGGGCCTACTCTATAAATAGAGAGGGTAGGATAATTGGCAAAGGTATCGAATCATTGGAACCATAGGGAAACACGCCTAGCCACTTGGCCTCCGGAGTCTCGAGAGCACTATACTAGTTCATCCACCAACCTCCGTGAAAGGCAATCCACCAAAAGCAGGATTAGTGTTTTACGCTTTGCAGCGGCCCGAACCTGGGTAAACTATTGTGTTCTGTGTTCCCCTCACCATCGAGTGAGTTCTTCACCGTCTCCCCTGCGGGCTAGGTAAGGTCGAGCTGAGAGAGATCGCCGTACATGCCCCTGCGTTTGAGTCCTTAGGGTTTTGCGGAGCCCAAAATCTGACAACCAACTTGTCACACCCTAGATGCGATCCTATCCTTATTTTGGCACGAGGGCCTCAAAAGGGATAGAAGTGCATCTCGTCGTTTTGCAAGAATGGATATTGTTACAAGTACATGTACTGAAGAGATGAGTATATGGAATTGGCTTACACTCGCCACAAGCTACATCAAGTTCACATCAATACAACAATATACAGTCATCATGAAGAAGAGTACGGTCCGACTAAGAACGAAAAAAAAACGACGTCCATCCTTGCTATCCCATGCTGCCAGCGTGGAAGCCATCCTCGATCGATGAGCCACACGTACCTCCAACTATTGTTGTTGTAATCTGTGAGCCACACGGGACTTAGCAATCTCATTTCCAAAGGTATCAACACTAGCAAAGATTAATTGGTGAGGTGTGGTTAAGTAGTGAGGTTGCAGCAAGCGACTAAGCATTTATTTGAGGTGGCTAACTTACGAGTACAAGAATAAAAGAGGGGGATGATCTACGCATAGCGGACGTGAACTACTGATAATCAAAATAATGATCCTCAACACCGACTTACGTCAGACATAACCCGATTGTGTCCTCTTCCGGACTCAGAACTCAAGAGAAGAGAAAGTCACGGTTACGCACTCATTTGGCAAGTTTTAATTAAGTTCACTTCAAGTTATCTATAACTGGATGTTAAACAAAGTTTCCAAGTTTGCCACATAATTGCGGGCACGGCTTTCTGAAAGATTTAACCCTGCAGGGATGCTCCAACTAGTCGATCACATACTACCACACGTTGCAACGGAATAATCTCGACTAGGGAAAACCAATGATCTCCTCGGGTTCCTATTGGAAAACCTCAACCTCAAGATAGCCCGAAGTATCCTCGGAACCCCTCGCACAAGATGCTCGACAAAGGTAAAACAAGTCCAGCAAGGCCGCACGGCGTGTCGACGATCCCGGTAGAAGGTGTGTATCTTGTTCTCAGAACACGGCGGATAAACACAACGTATGTTGGCTTGATAGAAATCTCCCGAGTTGCCTCGGGTTGGCCCTACAAATGGCTATAGTTTTGGACCAGAACAAGAAGCACTGACCCCCTTGTATTATATTGAATTACTCCTAGGGTTCATGACGCCCTATGTTTTTCAGTATTAATAGAATTGTTATGTTCGGCAAATATAGTACCAATGTTGGGCCTTGCTAGACGAGTTTTATCCCAAAATGAAAATGTAGGGGGTCCACATAACAACCCCAAGCATGTTATGAGTGATCATGTATGGAACATAACACCGGTAGCTGAAACTAAGGCGGCAAAGGTGGACCAAAAAACAATGCTAGAAGGCCGAGCCTTCCACCTTTTACCAAGTATATAGGTGCATTAAATTAAATATCATTAATATGGTGATATAACAAGGAACCCATGTTTTTCACATCGAAGTAACTGCACCTGGAACTAGCAATGCTATAATTAGGCTGAGCAAGCGGTGACATAGCAAAACAAGGTTTGCTGGGTTGTGGAAAGGTTAGAGGTTTTCATGGCAATGTTGGGAGGCTGGTATTGAATTGGTGGTTGGCAGCGAGACATAACAAAAGAATCGAGACAACTAGCCTGGCAATGATAGTAATGGTATCTAGGGAAATGATCATCTTGCCTGTGATCCCACTAGGAAGAAGAACGACTCCGTGAAGCAGACGAACCAACATAGTCGAATAGATCCTCACATTCCGACACGCTTGCGAAACTCTATCGAGATGAAGCGAACCGGAAACAAGAATCAACACACGATATTCACCACGACACATGCATGACATGATGCTCAACACATATGAATCATTAACGGTTTAAATCTGCAAGGCATGGCATGCCAATTCAGAACAATCAAACACTACACATTAAGTGAAGCTCAATATGCAACGAGTTGCATATTGACGAAACTCCACATTCAAATATTTAGTTCACTCCCGTTTAGGTACACCTCAATATTAAGTGTTGTTAAACATGGCAGGAGGTGAAGCATAATTAAACTACCTACCTAGGCATTTTAAATGAGGTTTGAAACAACTTATAGGATCTCCGAAATGAGCCCATACGTTAATTTCGAAATCTGTCCAGATCTGAACGAACATGTTTTAATACTTGTTAAACATCAGAACAAAGTGGTTCACGAGATTCTACCCGTCATTCTAGTCCGTTTACAAATAGAGATCATTGCAAATGGAGGTACGGTTCAAAAGATATGATCATCGCAAGATATGATGCCATGAATGCAATATGTATGCAAATGATAGAAACAAGCATTCCAAACCATGAAGGAAACAAGATATAATGAGACTACATGAGATTCTAAGCAAGTTTCATATATGGCACGTTTAAAATGGAGGAATGATTCAACAATTACAAGCAAAACAAGAAATAGCTACAATCTGCCAAAAACATCAACTTTGTAGTTTCTACACCCTAAGACAACAAGCTATATAATTCTAAAATACACAAAAAAGACATGAGGCAATGGTGGTCAAGATGCACAACAACACCCTACTAAATACGACTAACATGGAAGCATGGATCACTAGTAACTGAGCTCACAAAATGGCATGTTGCACACAGTTTTAGACTTTGTGAAAATACAGTTTTGACAGTGCAGTTTTCAACCAGAAGGCATATTGGCAGCAGAAAAACTATATGCTACAAGGCATATAATGGCATGAAAATTTACAGCATGCTAGAGAATCTTAAGCACTACAAATAATTCTATTGCACCAATCCCAAAGGAGCTATAGATCACTAGAAAATCTCGTGGCAAGACAGCAACAACATATTACACATTTTGACTTAGAAATATTTCAGTATCTCAAATCAACACTATTTTCTAGCATGTTGGCAACAAGCAAACAACACCTAAACATGGATTTCCATCGCAACCAAAATTACCAAGAGGTAGCATACATGTCCAAGGCCATAACTCATGTTCAAAACTAATTCATATCATGGAGGGAATAATTCACACAAAATAAACAAAAGAGCCACATGGCAAAATATCATGCACGGTAACTTACTCAAAAGGAAAAACTAAATGCACTCTTAAATTCCATGTATTTTTTTACCCTGAAAACATATATAATATGTGGGTTTTGAAATAAAACAAATGCCACCACATATGTGCGAGAATATGACCTAAACCCGACATAGCAAACTATTTATGCCACCTACATGAAAACTGCGAGATGACTATTTTACCATGCAAGGAAATACGTTGCAAACAACATGAACATTTTACATACTAGGATTAAGTAATCTGGATGAACACATAAATAGCTACGGAATAAATAACCTAAGCGTAAAATCACACAAAACTATGCAAACAACATTTCAAACAGTTTTAAATATTCATGAGAGTTGGAAAATATTAATCTACACGAAATTCTAGTCATTTTACATGTATAACTTGTTACGTTCCGATGCACGGTTTAAAAGATATGGCCATTTTAAAATAGGCGTCTAGTGTGTAATTAGACAAATTCGCAGGTTAAGTAAAATATCTCCGGGCCGAATCTAAATGACACTAGTCTACGGTGTGTAACATAGGTATAATGAGCACGAGTGCTAGATAGTGCAGCGGGTGGGCTCACCTTGGCGGGCCTCGGCCCGAGTGGAGGCTGCTGAGGCTGGGTCAGCAAGGCCAGTGTGGGGCAACGGCCCACGATGCGCGACTGGGCCTGACCGCGGGATGCGCTCACACACGCCAGAAGGCGTCCGTCGTCTTCCTCCTACTCCAAGCAGGAGCTAGGGTTGGAGGCGGCGACGCTCACCGGTGGCCGGCGGTGAGGGTGCGGGGTGAAGGGAAACCGACATGCCTGGATGGATCCGGCGGAGCGGACTCCATTCCCGGCGGTGGCCGACTTCCTCGAGCTCCGGCCATGGCAGCATGAGGGTACCCGCGCGAAGGAGAGAGAGATCAAGTGAGTGGGAGAGCAGAAGAGAGAGGAAGAGGGAGAGGAGCGGGGGAGCTCCTGCCTCGGACTGCAGTGGTCCGGCGAGCCTCTAGTGGTCGGCCAGTGGCGGTCCGACGGCTAGCAGGAACGAGCGATTTGGGGAGCTCGGGCTCCCCCATGGTTGCGGGCATGGCTGCCATACAGTGTGGTCGCCCGGACATGTCCGGTTTGACCGCAAACATGTCTGGTAAGTGGGGATTTGGGCGATTCTGGGCCTTTGGATGGAGATCCAATGGTCTAGATCTGTCCCAGAGATGAATTTCGAGAGAGATAGGAGGTGGAGCTAGCAGGTGGGATTTTTTAGGGGGGTGGTTGCAAATTTGGCTAGGGGAAACACTAGTGAAATGAGAGAGCTCTTTCCATGGGGTGGTTGTTATATAGGGTTTGGTGTATGGTGGGATGGACCTCGTGTGTCCAATCGCGATCCGACGACCACGAACGGAGGAAGTGGCTAGATGGGTCTAGTGGGCTGTATAGTTGGGCTATGAAGGGATGAGATGGAAATGGTGCGGCCCATGATAGAGTTTTTAATACACACCCACAATTAACCGGCTATTGTGCCGCTATATAATAAACGGTACGGGTATTAAACAAGCTCAGATTGCGACGAAAATTGGCAGGCAGCCTACCTACATTAAAATAAGACCGCACGCCAACTTTCAACCCAATCCAAGAATATTTTATACACACTTTTAAAACAAGGTTTTAATTATGCCGCGGGCGCGTGCATGTGTGGTTGGTCTCAAAACGGTCAACGACGATAATAGTGAGAACCAGCAACTAATAACGGATGCAGGTTTTGAAAATCTGGCGGCAACAGTGTGCCAGTGCAATGCAGATGATTCACATGATGCGATGATGAATGTGACGAACAAATAAATCACACGGCGGTAACGGAATGAATAGGGAATCTTCTGGAGCATCAGTCTCGGGTTGTTACAGTATGGTGATAAGGGGTCACCCTGTCTAAGGCCACGACAGGGAAAAAACTCTATGAGCGACCCCCATTGAGCTTAACCAAGAAGTTTGCAGACGAGACACATTGCATAATCATGGAGACCCATTGAGGAGAAAACCCAAGCTGTGTCATCATCCTTTCAAGAAAAATGCACCCTACCCTGTCATAGGCCTTCATCATATCTAGCTTCACCGCACATAAGCACTTCTTCTCTTCCAGTTCTTTATAGCGTGCACACACTCGTAAGCTACTAACACATTATCTGTACTCAATCTTCCTGGGACGAAGGCACTTTCCTCTTCCGATATGAGGATAGGAAGGATGCCCTTTGGACAGTTTGCTAACACCTTAGTTTCTATCTTGTACAAGCCATTACAAAGGCTTATGTGTCTAAACTGGGATAGTAGCTCCAGCAAAGACACCTTGGGAGTCATAACTACGATCATTGCATTGAAAGCAGCCGGCGTCAGCGCACCATTAAGAAAGTCACGGACCTCCCAACACACATCACCCTTAACAACCGACTAGTGTCTTTGATAAAAAAGTGTCGGAAGTCCGTCCGGCCCCGGTGCCTTGGACGGACCCATTTGGAACAGAGCACACTCAATCTCCTTATCAGAAATGGGATCAATCAGCTTACCATTCATATCATCAGAAACTAGCTGATCAATATTCTCCAACAGTGTCGTGGTAACGATTCCAATAATAGAAAGAGGGTAGGATAACGGATCATGATCTATGAAGATGCACATGGGTGACACGGTGGTTTTAGTGAGTTCAGGCCTCTCACAGTGGAGATAACAACCCTACGTCTCGTGCTCCGGAGAGGCTTTGTTTTATCTGTCATGGACATGAGTTACATGGTATAGAGAGAGCCAGAGCTCGAGGGAAGGAATGAGCCCGCAGGGGGAGAAGAAGCTCGTCCCCTAGCTATGTGGAGGGGGTGGCTTATATAGAGTGCGCCACCTCCTCACCTCTTATGTTACAAGATGGGGCATTGATGCCATAATGTCAGCCCACTACAGATGTCTTGCCGTCTGTTGGTATTTGCATGACCGAGTGAGTCATACAGCCGAGTGGTTGACTGTCATCCGAGTGGATGGAATGTACTTGTCTGAGTGGATCCGCACCGAGTGGATTAGATGTTGTCACGATCCAGTGGGAATTTCCCTTGTAGTCCTTAAACTAATAATGAGGTGCCCTTGGGTAGGACGTATTGGTCAAACCTATGACCCTACCCTAGGGCTATATCCCCGTCATTAGCCCCTGAATGGATCAGGGTCCGAGTGGTGAAGGTGTCGATGTAAATCTTGTAGCAGCAGACCGAACTTGAACGTGCTTCAGGGCCTTGCAAAATTATGCGTTGATTGAAGTCTTCATCATTCGCCCTAATCGATTCCACTAAGTAGTACGTCCGAGTGAACTTAAGAATTGAAGTATATCCGAGTGACCAACAGGATCTTGAGACTCTGACTGACTGCTGGTAGTTGGTTGGAATCTGTTGAATCTGTTGAACTTGGATGTTGTTGGTGGACCTGACCAAGCAGAATGTTTATTTTTTTGTATTTCTCTTCCTGTGGGGGCACGCTCAGTGCACCCACTAGGTGTAGTCCCCGAGCCTCTTTCGGACTAGATGAGTCTGGCGGAGGCTTTAAGATTTCTAGTGCTTGTCATGTTGAATGTTTGTTGAATCTGCATTATATGATTTCTGGATCAAAGTCAAGTCTCCGAGTGTATTTTTTAACTTAGGCGATACGGGGTCGCAGCTAAGTTCCCGAGTGTGGAGCGTGTTTGTACTCGGAGTAGTTTTAACTTAGGCGATACAGAGTCGCAGCTAAGCCTCCGCGTGTGGAGCATGTCCGCACTCGGTATTGTTTTTAACTTAGGCGATACGGAGTCGCAGCTAAGCCCCCGAGTGTGGAGCATGTCCGCACCCGGATTTGTTTTTAAATTAGGCGATACAGAGTCACAGCTAAGCCCCCGAGTGTGGAGCATGTCCGCACCCGGATTTGTTTTTAAATTAGGCGATACGGAGTCACAGCTAAGCCCCCGAGTGTGGAGCATGTCCGCACTCAGAGTTGTTTTTAACTTAGGCGATATGGAGTCGCAGTTAAGCCCCTCAGTGTGGAGCATGTCCGCACTCAGAGTTGTTTTTAACTTAGGCAATACAGACTCGCAGCCAAGCCCCCGAGTGTGGAGCATGTCCACACTCGGAGTTGTTTTTAACTTAGGCGATACAGAGTCGCAGCTAAGCCCCCGAGTGTGGAGCATGTCCGCACTCGGAGTTGTTTTTAACTTAGGCGATACGGAGTCGCAGCTAAGCCCCCGAGTGTGGAGCATGTCCACACTCGGAGTTGTTTTTAACTTAGGCGATACGGAGTCGCAGCTAAGTCCCCGAGTGTGGAGCATGTCTGCACTCGGAGTTGTTTTTAACTTAGGCGATACGGAGTCGCACCTAAGTCCCCGAGTGTGGAGCATGTCCGCGCTCGGGGTTGCTTTTTAACTTAGGCGATACGGAGTCGCAGCTAAGCCCCCAAGTGTGGAGCATGTCCGCACTCGGAGTTGTTTTTTAACTTAGGCGATATAGAGTCGCAGCTAAGTCCCTGAGTGTGGAGCATGTCCGCACTCGGATTTGCTTTTTAACTTAGGCGATATGGAGTCGCAGCTAAGCTGAGCCGAATGATGAAGACATGCCACACGGAGTGGCGATGCGCATGGCATCCGAGTGAGGTAGACGATTCTGTCTGAGTGGCAACACGCGGGGCGGCCAAGTGATGTATGTCGAGGAGGCGTCCGACCCACCGACGGCACGCGGGGCGGCCGTGTCCACTACCTTATTGAAAGGGCTTCCGAACACGTGAAAACGCATGAATGATCGTTGCGGCGACTGAGCCGGAGCAGCGACAAGGATGGCGCACCGATGCGTCGAGTAACCTGTGTATGAAAAATAGCACAAGCTAGCATAAAAAATTATCAAAGTAATATGATCTTTTCTGAAATAGTTTGTGTAAATTGCACCCATAGACACCCGCTGGGTGTGCCACGTGATTGCTGGTTCGGAACCAGCAAGAGTCTAAAAGAGTGAAGGATCCGGCTGAACTCGTTTGAGTAATGGACCCAAACGAAGCGGAAGTGAAGTGCTCCGTCATGAAAATAAACAACCGAGTGCAGAGGTACACTCGGTGGTGTGGCCTCCGAGTAAACGTCATGTGTGACTTACTTACATTCGGTAATGCGGAAATAACTATTTAATTTAATGCAGTATGTGACGAATGACTTAGCTGTCTGACGTCGCGCGGGCGGTCGAGCGAAGTAGACACGTCCGACTGAGTGGCGATGCATGGGGCGGCCAAGTGACAAAGACTTGTCTCGTCGAGTGGCGAAGTGCGGAGTTGTCGCGTGATGACGACGCGTCCAACAGAGTTACGATGACGTGTCTCGCCGAGCAGCGATGCGCGGAGCTGCCGAGTGATGACGACGCGTCCAGCAGAGTGAAGGCGCGCGGGGTGACCGAGCGATGATGGAGCATTCAGCAGAGTGACGGCGCGTGGGACGGCCGTGTGATGATGGCGTGTCTTGCCGAGTGGCGATGCGCGGAGCTGCCGAGTGATGACGAGGCATCCAGCAGAGTGACGGCGCGCGGGGCGACCAAGTGACGATGGAGCGTTCAGCCAAGTGACGGCACGCGGGGCGGCCATGTGACGATGGCATGTCTCGCCGAGTGGCGATGCGCAGAGCTGTCGAGTGATGGAGATGCGTCCAACAGCGTGATGGCGCGCGGGGCGGCCGAGTGACAACAAAGCGTTCAGTAGTGTGACGGCGCACGGAGCTGCCGAGTGACGAACGAGCATCCAGATGAGTGACGATGCGCGGAGCGATTGAGTGACGAAGGAGCGTCTGGTCGACTAACGGTGCGCAGAGCGACTGAGTGACGAAGGAGCGTCCAGTCGAGTGGCGATCCGCAGAGCTGCCGAGTGATGAAGGAGCGTCCAGTTGAGTGGCGACGCGCGGAGCGACCGAGCGACGAAGGAGCGTCTAGTCAAGTGGCGATGCGCGGAGCTGCCGAGTGACGAAGGAGCGTCCAGTTGAGTGGCGACGCGCGGAGCGACCGAGCGACGAAGGAGCGTCTCGTCGAGTGGCTGCTTTCCTTGAAAAGATCCATCCAATGACCCAGCCACTTTTTCATGTAATGGATTGATGAAATGCTGAGTAGTTATGCATGGTTAGCCATGCACACATGCATGCATGCAACCACTAATTGATGCAGAAATAGCGCAAGTAGTGAAAATGCGCGCTTTTGCCGCCATTATTAGGAAACCGACGCTGGAAAACCCACTAATTGAACGCTTAATGAGGCGGTCAATTAACTCCTCGGAAGAGTTATGAGGCCCACTTCCTTCCTTCAGTTACTTTTCCTGCATGCGGTGAATCAATAAAATGGATGTTAGACAAAATTGACCAGTAACGTGGGAGCACCGGTGGGATGTGCTAGTGTGCTTCCAATGCATAGCTCGAGCAGCTGCGAGGTCATTTCCCTCGATCCCGAACAACATCGGGATTTGAGGAAGACGCCAAAGGAGGTGTCATGTGTGGGAGTTGCGGGCCGGCACAGCCGACGGCGAGCCCGCCACTAGCTCCGGTGGTCGTGTTTCTGTTCGAGGAGCCGGAGCTGCACGCAGGTCAGAGTCGTGCCTCGTTGTTTGCGGAGCTGGACCGAGGAACCAGCTCGCTTTAACGGTCTCCCGTGTGTGGGTGCTTGGCGACGACAGCGTATATGAGGCCGAAGATGACGACGGGCGCACGTCGACGCTTCTTCATCCGGCTACCAACTGGAAGAAAGGAAGGCAATCCATTTTGTATGAACCCGTATGCATACAAAAGAAAAGCAAACCGTCATTAAATCATTGTTTGATTGTCAAAAAAATACAAGATGAGAAGAGGAACTCCCTGATACTTAGCATTTTATTCATCCGTAGATTGTGTGATGGCCGGAACTCCCATAGTCTAATATTCGACGATGATTGTTAGATCTCCGGGAGATCATCCCAGAACAGCTTGGGTTAGTCAATATTGAAGAAAATACCATTTGCATGATGGCTCGATAGACGCGATGCCCCACGGTGGGCGCCAAATGTCGTGGTAACGATTCCGACAATAGAAAGAGGGTAGGATAACGGAGCATGGTCTATCAAGATGCACATGGGCGACACGGTGGTTTTAGCGAGTTGAGGCCTCTCACAGTGGAGATAACAACCCTACGTCTCGTGCTCCGGAGAGGCTTTGTTTTAGCTGTCATGGACATGAGTTACATGGTATAGAGAGAGCCAGAGCTCGAGGGAAGGAATGAGCCCATAGGGGGGGAAGAAGCTCGTCCCCTAGCTATGTGGAGGGGGGTGGCTTATATAGAGTGCACCACCTCCTCACCTCTTATGTTACAAGATGGGGCATTGATGCCATAATGTCAGCCCACTACAGATGTCTTGCCGACTGATGGTATTTGCATGACCGAGGGAGTCATACGGCCGAGTGGTTGACTGTCATCCGAGCGGATGGAATGTACTTGTCTGAGTGGATCCGTACCGAGTGGATTAGATGTTGTCACGATCCAGTAGGAATTTCCCTTATAGTCCTTAAACTAATAATGAGGTGACCTTGGGTAGGACGTATTGGTCAGACCTATGACCCTACCCTAGGGCTATATCCCCGTCAAACAGCGAGCTTGCGTCCATTGACCATTCGGACGTGAATAATCGCTCATAAAAACTTGCTCTCATCTCTCTCATCTCCTCATCAACTGAGCACTTTGTCCCATCCTCTCTTTGCAAAGAACTGATAGTATTTTTTCTCTTGCGATGTGAGTCCCGATTCTGAAAGTACTTGGTGTTTTGGTCACCTTTCTGTAGCCACTGCACCCACGATCTTTGCCTATATAGTACCTCTTCCCTCGCATATATTTCATGCAGTTGTTTCTCTATGTCACACACCTCTAGCGAGCGTCAGAGCACAACAGCTCTTGTACGAGCATCTACTACATGGGTTTTAAGCTTAGTGATCTAGCGCCTAATTGAACCAAAGACTTCCCAAGCTCACCTTTGCATGTTTCCCGTCAAATGACTGAGCCATTCCTATACAAGTATCAAAGTACTCTCCCCCATACTCTCTTCTTCCCATGCCTCAAGTACCATTGCCTCGTATTGTTCGTGTCTCATCCATGCTTCCTCAAATTGGAAAGGTCTCACCTTCTGACCATTCGTACATGGAGCTGTCTCCAACACCCGGAAAAGTATGGCCTGATGATTAGACTCCTCCGTGACTAGATGTTCCACATGTGTCTCCGGAATAACTCCAAAAAACTATCTGTGCATGTAGCTCGATCTAGACGAACCTGAATGTTATACGTACCATCATGCTTATTATTCCAAGTGTATGGGTAACCTGAAAAACCCAAGTCCGATAAACCACAATCCGCTAAGCAGTCCCGGAAATCTTCCGTCTGAGCAGGGCTCATTGTAGTCACCCGCACATATCCAAGGTAGGTTGTCTTGTGCCGTCAAGAACCTGATCGCGTCCCACGATTTCTTTCGGAATTCAGTCTTGGGCTCCCCATGAAAACCAGTGAATCTATAGGTTTTGTCTTCCCACAACACCTCTGCATCAATGAAATATTCGCACCATGGCCTCACATTTACCTTCTCATTTTCTCACCACCATAAAGCTAAACCACCACTCAACCCCTGAGAATCCACCACCATCCCACTTCTGAAACCCAAACTCCACTTGAGTGTCTCCATCGCTCGCGTCTTCTGTTCTTTTTCTCAAAAAAACACCGATGGGTTGTAAGACCTAATCAAGTCTCTTAATTCGCCAACTATCGAGTCCAACCCCATCCCTCAACAGTTCTAGGCCAAAAGATTCATGGCGACCGGTGGCCCTGTCCGTCGGGGACAGTCAATATTTCATTGTTTTCAGAAATGCGCTCAAAAACTTTAGACGTTTTCTGCCTCATATCGCGAATGAACGCATCATTAGATATCTGCCTGTCCGGATCTCCTTTCGCCACCCAAAACTACCTTGGCCCCCGCTTGTGCCCTTCACATTCAAACCTCAGCTGTATCTTTTCATGGTGGATGACCCTATATTCCTACCTTGGTTCCCTAATGAAGGTACCACTACTAGGAAAAGAGCTATAGATAATATAGGCACTAATGGCACACCAGACAAGTGGTGCGTCACTACTATATAGCAGTGGCGCACCATGTGCAGGTGCGCCATTAGTGTGATGGACACTAATGACGCACCACACACATGGTGCTCCACTACTAACATTTTTTTTTCTTCCAAAAGTACTAATGACGCACTAGGGCAGAGTGCGCCATTACTAGTTTAACTAGTAATGGCGCACCACTCACACAGTGCGCCACTGCTATATTTTTTTTGTAAAACTACTAATGACGTACTGGGGCAGAGTGCCCCATTACTAGTTTAACTAGTAATGGCGGACCACTACCCAGTGCGCCACTACTGCCAAACGACTACCAGCATCCATTTGCTCCCCATCTCCACCGCCACCACCTCCCCCTCCCCCTCCTCTCAATGTCGGATCGAGATCTACACGACGGCGCCTCCGCCTATCCCACCACCTCCGCGCCTCCGCAAGACGGCGTCCAGTGGGTTGAGGCCGCCTCCTCGGCCGCCCTCCGCGTCCCCCTCCCGTGCACGAGGGGAGTCTAATCGGCCCAGTGCGCGCCACACCTGCCGCCACCTAGCTCCACTCTCGCCACAGGATCAATCAGGATCCCCCTCGGGTTCGCTTCGTCCAGCTAATCCGGTCGGCCTTTTCTGGGTCTGGCCGCGGTCTGAGCCGACAAGATTTTGGAGGGGAGCGAGGGGAGGCATGGATCACAGCAGGGAGGAGTTCTTGGAGCAGTTCAGCGGCGACTACGGCTACCCGGACGCGCCCAGGGGCGTCCACCAGATGCGGGCCGCCGATTTCAAGCGCCTCCAAGGTGCGGATCCATTCATGGTTCTGTCAATTTTTATTCTTGTCCCCTGTGGAAAGTATAATTCTTGAGCTGAGAGTGATGGCAGTTACATCAATGTGCTGATGTGTGCGGATGGAGTTTAATTATAGCATTTAATTGTGTGCTTTGCTTGGTTGTGGGAGTTACGTAGGCAACTTTTGGCCCAAAACTCTAGATCCCAAGAGACCAGCAGCTCAGATTACTAGTTTTGTGTGGGTGGGAACGTTGATATCATATTGGTCAATAGTGTCTGGTTTTTTCCAGGTTAGTTAACGAAATTAACCAAGCAAGTTGGTTCGTTGCATTTTCACCATTGACTTGCTACTAAAACTCTTAAATCTGACGACCTTTTGTCCTACTGAGCTTATTTAGTTTTGAGTGTCAATGATGTGTGCTCATACACAGAATGGCAGTGGAGAAGTATCCAAACAACAAAATGCTTGGTCACCGTGAGATTGTTGATGGGAAGGTACCATTTGCTCGATTATTTCAGTTGGTCGATTACAACTTATATCCCCCCTAGAATATAAAAACAGTAGAATTCTTGCTAAAGTATGATTTGTGTGATATAAACAAATAGGCTGGTGCATACGTTTGGAGGACATATAAGGAGGTGTTTGGCATTGCAAATAAAATTGGCAATTCTATTAGGAATTGTGGACTCAACATGGTTTGCTCTCGTTTCTCATATATTTGCTATTCTATTAACTCTAATGCTAATTTACTTACAATAGTTTCCATTGAGGTTATATGTTTTCTCATCTTGAATGAACACATGAATTAAACATTATGTGAACTTTTTATTAGCTCAGGGGAGTCACTTTGATGTTTCATGATTAAGGTTATTTCATGCTGATTACAAAAGTTTAAACTGGATAATTTTGCAAGACAGTCGTTGCGGTATATATGGTGCTAATAGCCCTGAATGGATTATCACGATGGAGGTAAAATCTTGTTCTACTGGTGCAGCATTTAATTCATTCTTGTAACAAGTAACTATATTTATCGTGTTGGACATTTGGAGTTTTCCTTAACCAATCAAGATTACTATACTTGTCACGTATCTCTTACAAACATAATTCACTTGCAATCTCTATCCCCTGCAGGCTTGCAATGCGCATGGAATCTACTGTGTTCCATTATATAACACTCTTGGTATATATCCTGACATCTCCATTTTATGACATTGATGGGCTTGCAGTACGCCCCTCTTTTAGTTTTTGTTGTTGTTGCGCACCAATGAATTGTACACTTATTGAGAAGTGGGTCTCGATATTCATATGCTTTGCACTATTTAAGATTTCTGTAATCATGATCAAGTGAAGATCACATCTTAAAAAAAGAATGAAAAGCCCCACCACATCCTTGAAACATGTGGCAAAGAAGTAATCTAATATCTTAGCAGAGCACTATGCAATTGAATATTCTGAAGTACAGATCCTTTTCCCAGTTGGTACATCACAAACATATAAAATAAACAATACTGATGGTACAGTTCAACCTGCTTATTGACAATGCTCTTTCTGTAGGGGTTGGTGCGATAGAGTTTATTTTGTGCCATGCAGAAGTAGAGATTGCTTTTGGAGAGGAAAACAAAGTTGCGGAGGTTTGTTTCCTTCATCATCTCATATGTAGAATTTGTATGTTTGCGATGTCCCATGAACTTCTCTTTTCAATACTTGGTATTCATGCCTTTGCCTGGGGGATGATGCATTGATGCATGTTGACCCAATGACCCCTATTTGGTCGGTAACTTAGGAAAGTGGAAACACTACAAAGCAGTATATCGACTGTCTTTTATATCCCTAAAGCCCTTTTTGGCTATCCATTATCACAATCTGCTTCTACAGTTTGAAGTTCAAAAGAACTTGGAGCCAATTCTGAGTGCAACTATTTACATAATGTTCATCCCTTTGCTTTACAATTTTTTAAGGCTTCAAGCTAAAATCTCATCTGGTGGTTTCATAAAGAGTACAATGTTCAAACTTGCTTACAAATTGTAAGTTTGCCAATCTCAGAGAAGTTAACTTTTATTGCGTGGAAGTGTGGAATACTTGCTTTCACTTCCAGTGACTTCATGCCAAGTTCTTCAATCATTAAGTGTCGTAGTCACAGGACTGGGCCAAGAGGAGTGGTATCCTGGGTTTGGAGCTGCAGGTCTCTTGGGATCCAGAGTTGTGGGGAGCATTTGTTCCTTTACCGAGCGTAGGCTTGTGGTAATGATGTTGTTCCATATCTGGATAAAAGACATAACCTATCACCAGAACCATATGAGATAAAAGACAAGTGATAGGTTTCATATGGTACTAGAAATATTTTTAATACGCATATGAGATTTTAACAACTTGATCTGGTTCCACTTTCTTGACAAATTTGTGCAAAATATTTTCAGGTACTCAACCTATTGATGCACGTGGACATGATGACTCTCTAGCATTTATGGACCAACCAACCTATAATCATGGACCTTATTGTCTTGTAGACCATTTGGTGTTTCGAGTGTTTTGGAGCTTGCACTTTGTGCATGTAGATACAAACTTGTGTGTTCTGGACCATCTGAAGTCTCTCATAGTAACCAATAGTCCTTATCTTTTTGTGACTTGTGTGTTCTAGATGATTGTTAAGATGGTCAAAACTATGCTTCCTCTAGGTTATTTTGTTTGTCAACTTGCATTCAATGTATGTGCATGTTTATAAACATATTTTCATTGTAGTGTAATATGTGTTTATCTCGAACCTTCTTGTGGGTATGAGGATAATAATTGAATATGTTTAGAGCTGGTAGTATAACCTGTGGCGCATCATGAGCTATACTAATGGCGCACCTGGGAGGCATACTAATGGCACACCTGTGAGGCATACTAATGGCGCACCTGGGAGGCATACTAATGACGCACCTGGGAGGCATACTAATGGCGCACCATGAGCTATACTAACGGCGCACTGCCTGGTGCACCATTAGTATACCTAATACTAATGGCGCACTTGTGGTGCATCATTAGTAAAAAATTCTAATGGCGTGATGCTAGTGGCGCACCTATAGTGCGCCATTAGTAGCCAAAACAGGTGTGCCACTAGCAGGCCTTTTCCTAGTAGCGTACATCTCTTTCTTCCATACCTTCCCCCATGTCTAGTATCATAGATGCCCTCATCTCCTCTCGCAAATCTGCTCTATTATCATATGGGCGATGACCACCATCTTTCCCTTTCCTCTCACCATTACTTTCCCAAGAGCTCGCAGCAAAATGCTGATGTTCTTGTAACTTGTGTCGAAGCTCCTTTTCACGCTTGCAAGATCAATCTCTCATTTCTTTCCTGAGTTCGTCTCATTTGCCCCAAGTTGTCTTTGTTTTCCCGCCCTCCCACCCCTTTTTCTTCATGATTTAATTATCACCCAAGTGTATTTAATTTCATTATTTCTGCCGCATTTCTTTGTTTTCTCGCTTATCCGGTGATTCATTGTGAAGACTACCAGGAGTTCTGAGTTCATACTTTTTCATTCGTATTCTCTTTTCCAATGATTTCAATTCAAGCTATCCGTGTTCATCATATCCTTTTCATCCTTTAAATTATTTCCCATGTTGGAAATTCTTACTCAAGTCTTTCTTGTTTTTTTCATCTCTCTCCATTCTATCCAGAGTGTTCTAGATATCTCATCAAGTTCTTCATTTATAACGGGGCAATGTATCTTTCTGTTCAATCTTTTCAATGATGTTTTCTTTTGAGTGGGCCCATAACACACAGGTTTTCCCAGGATATTACCTGGCTCTTTTAGTCTTTCTGGAGAACTCTTAATCTTTTCAAGTGTGACATAAGTACGAATTCCATTAGTCATATACCTTCTCCAAGATGTACTTGAATTGATTTCCTTCACTGGCTCAACCTTTCCTTATTCATTATTCCGGAGTGTCTCAGTAATTAGAGATGGTGCTTCTTGCCATCATTCTCTGCATTGAAGACGAAAGAAGTGGTTCCTCTTAAATCTTTGTTGATTCTTTTGAAGATTGTCATCTCACCTCGTGCTATCTTCTCAATTGTTGTCAATCATGAGAGATTCCTTCCATATCTATCCGGTGCATTTCAGTGTTGTGTTCATTTCCCGATCCTCCGAAGGCCATCATTTCAGAAGATTTCTTCATTCTCAAATTCTTCTCAATTTGTTTCTCTTCGTTCGTCTCTCAATTATTTCGGTCCTTATTCAAGTTTTCTCTCAGGTAAATCAAGATGTCTTCATTCTCATGTATCTCCATTCATTATTGGTATCTGCCTTCATTCCAGATTCTTATTGGTGGTTCTTTCAAGACTTCTTGAGTTTGTGCTCCATCTCTCTCTCCCCAATATTTTTCAAAAAGAATAAGTGATATGCTAAATCCGTTGCTTCTCGTCAATTTAACTTGATGAAGGATAAGTATAACATAATTCTTATTCTTGCTCATCAAGGTGATTTCAATTCTTCTCCTGGAGTGGTTCATGATTTCAATTGTTTATCCCAAGTGCTTCATCTTTTCCTCATGGAGTTCCAAGTTTTTCTCTATTATCTCTTCACGATGCTTCATCTAAATCTTTGCTTGGCTTCAATCATATTCTTTTCAACATTCAACTCTTTACATCATCCTTTCATCCCGGTGTTCTCCAAGTGGTTCTTCATGGTGATTCATCAAGGTTTCAATTGTTTCTCAATGTGTTCTTCAAGATTCTTGTGGGATACCTCAAGTATCCTTATCTTGCATTTCCAAGTGCAATTCTCCCTCCTTTATCCTTTGAGGTGGTGTTATAGCATTCTTATTAGTGGAGGAGTCCAGAAGAGAATTTGTTTCAAGAATGAGATAATGAAACCCACAAATTCTTCTATCCTGGGATATTTTCAACCCCTGACTTCTTCAGGAGCTATGTTTAGTTAGACTTCACCTAAAGCTTTATCTAAGGATTGTTGCTATTATGGTGTTGCCGTTAATCCAAGTTTTAATATATCCTCTTTGTGTAAGAAGTTTTGCCTTTCTTGTTGCATCCAGTCAATCCTTATTTCTGTTAGTGACTGGTTGTCACCTCATTGTCTTGGGATGGTTTTTCATAAGTCCACAACAAACTTGTTCTTCTTTGTTGGTTTTCCATCAACCCGGTTCAATTATTCTTTCTTAGGCTGCTCTTCTAGTTTAATTGTGGTAGATGTTGTCATTTTCTTCTCTGTTCTTTCTTCCCAATGATCTAGTTTATATTCTTTTATTCCGGAGGCTTTGTGATGTTGCTCTCCTTATCCATTATCTTGTTTGGTCAAGATCATGTTCTCTTCCTTGCTTATTCATTTAATCATAGTGTTGTGTCTTCTTTCATGTTCTTTCCTTGCATATCAGTTTAGTAGGTTTGTTGATAATCTTGTCAAGATCTTTTCATCTTATCAAATTTTGTGTCCTCAATTTCCAACCGAAGTGCTGCCGAAATTTTCTGTGAATTCTGGCTTATTTCTCATATCATTATTCATCTCTTTGCAACCATCAAGGATCGTTGGTTTCACTCGGTTGTCAAAAAAGCAACTAAGTTTTACCTATTGCTCTTTCTCTTCCTCTTCCCCTTTCGTTCTTAGATCTCGGGGCGAGATCTCTTGTTAGTGTAGGAGAGTTGTACCAGCCTAAGACTGAAGCTCCAGGAGATTCCTATTTTATTCCGTTGCCGCCGTGTGATTATTTGTTTGTCGCATTCAGCATCACATCATTCCCATCATCTGCATTGCATTGGCACTCCATTGACGCCAGTTTCAAAACATGCATCCGCTATTAGTTGTCGGTTCCGTGCATTCCGTCGTTGACCGTTTTGAGACCAACCACACATGCCCGCGCCCGTGGTATCATTAAAAAGAGTGTGTATAAAACTTTCTCGGATTGGGTTGAAACTTGGCGTGCGGTCTTAACATAGTGTAGCTAAGCCGCCTGTCAACTTTAGTCGCAATCAGAGTTCGTTTGATACCCGAACACTTAAACCTATACCGGCACTATACTAGCTCATCGTCGGACGTTTTTTATTGTTGTAAACTCTGTCACCGGGTTCCCTGTTTTCCCTCTCATCTTCGCCTAGCCCCTGTCCACAGTGCACTGACCTGCTCATAACCTAGCCCGACCCCCCCCCCCCCCCCGGACCTGAAATTACGGTCGTGTCCGTTTGGTCCGGATCATCCCCGTTTTACCGCAAACCTCATCAGTTTTTAATAGGCCTCCCTAACCTATTTTTACGCGACCATTCGATTTACATCGGAGGGCCATTATACCGCATTTAGAAATCGTGGCTATTAATATAGGAATGTAGTCTAATTCTAACCTAACCCTAGCCTTTGCCTCGATTCACTACTCCTCGTGACAGCACCGCCGCCCCACCTCGTTTTCCCCATCTCGCCATCCACCAGTAGTCTCCTCCTTCCTCCTGTCTGATCGAGAGCAGCCCCATGTAGCCAACCAGCGCCTGACATTGACTCCTCCTTCTTCCGACGCAACCGTCTTTTTGATCCGACAACCCCGTGCCCTCTCCACCATGGCCTTGGAGCTCGCCTCGCCGAGCCTCCACGTGAGACAGGCTTCCACCATGCGTGCAAGCCAGTGGGCCTCGCTCCCCATCCCGCACCGCCGTTCGCCCGTTGGGAGCCCTGCGCCCCCGTGCAAACCTCCGTCGGCTGAGCTCCCCGTCGACTACCGCATCCGCCCGCCTGCCCCACGGCGTCTCCCAGGAGCTTGCCTCGAGCTCTCCTCCCCAACCATGGCGCTCGACCGCCTCCCTCCACCCATGGCCTTGGCCTCTGCCCAGTCATCCCAGCCAACCACATCACCCAACCTGCTACTCGCGCGCGCAAAGGGCCTCTCATCGCAGCTCCTCCCTCTGTTGAGCCAAGTCACCTCCTCGCAACTGCCAGTGCCCCAGGCCGCGTCTTTTTCCCCGCTGATAACCCAAAAGTATAGGGGATCACAACAGTTTTCGAGGTTAGAGTATTCAACCCATATTTGTTGATTCGACACAAGGGGAAGCCAAAGAATATTCTCAAGTATTAGCAGTTGAGTTGTCAATTCAACCACACCTGAAAGATTTAGTATCTGCATCAAAGTATCAGTAGCAAGGTAGTGTGATAGCAACAGTAGCAACGGTAACCAGTAGCAGTAGCAGAGTAACAGTAGCAACAGTGACAGCAGTAGCAACAGAGTAACAGTAGCAGCAGTGACAGTAGTAGCGATAAAGTAATGTCGCAAGGACCAGTAGTAAAAGACTCGTTGGCATTGGATCGGTGATGGATGATTTTGCCGGATGTTATTCATCATGCAACAGTTATAACACGGGGAGATATGTAACTAGCTCGAGTTCGTCAATGTAATGTAGGCATGTATTCCGTATGTAGTCATACGTGCTTAGGGAAAAGAACTTGCATGACATCTATTGTCCATCCCTTCCGTGGCAGCAGGGTCCTAATGGAAATTATGGGATATTAAGGTTCTCCTTTTAATAAAGAACCGGATCACCGCATTATCACTTAGTGAATACATGAACTCCTCATATTATGGTCATCTCCGGGAGTGGTTCCGGCTATTGTCACTCCGGGGTTGCCGGGTTAAAACACATAGCAGGTGACTACAACTTGCAATATAGGATCAAGAACACACATATATTGGCAACAACATAATAGGTTCTGATCTGAAATCATGGCACTCGGGCCCTAGTGACAAGCATTAAGCATGTCAAAGTAGTAGCAACATCAATCTCAGAACATAGTTGATACTAGGGATCAATCCCTGTCGGGACCTCGATCCTAAGTCATAGGAATCCAGCCTGTAACACATCGCATCTCTTTGCGGTCTGACGCACGGTTAACTCCACGGCTGCAGCCTTACCTTAACCGGGACCGTTTGCGTCTTTTGACTCACGTATGCAATAGTGTCGCTAGCATTCCAATGTCATAGAACCCGGATCGACAAGTCTAGCCACAAACCAAAGTGGCAGTACCGCACAAGGACAGTCATACATGACCCAACAAAGCAGGTGTAGGTCACCAGCGAGTGTAGACGAGTCGTAGCAAGCTACCAGGATTCCATTACATCACGTGACATTTCCCCAAAGGGGACAGACACAGCAGCTAAGAAGGACACATGCCGGTCAACCAATGTGTCCGGAGCAGTAGCGAACTACCAAGGCTCGTTGGATCACAAAGGGGCATTTCCTTGTAAGGAGTGCTACTAAAGTTCACGACTAGGTAATCGAACCCCATACATATCAAGTACGACACACGTACGCATGGCATACTAATATGTATAGATATATCGATGGCATCACAACATAACCATAAACATACAAGCTTTATTTAAGAGGCTCGGAAGAGCCACACACATAATATTACACATTAATGGTCTCACGACCCATAATAGTAGTCATTCAGTTACAAGCCAGCGGAAGTGTTTAAACTGTCTGAGTACAGACAGGGCAACTAGAAGGCACACGGCCTGACTATACTACAGACCCAACTTAGGGCCAGATCGTAGCTGGGACACCAGCTACTCGTCGTCGTCGATGTCTACGAAGAACCCTCCATTAGGGTCATTAGCAACCTCTACAACATTTATTAAGCAAACATGAGTACGAAGGTACTCAGCAAGACTTTAGGATATCTAACTACTCATGCAAGGTATCAAAAGAGTATTGTGGGGTTTCATGCGGAAAGCCAGCATCTGACTCGTGGCTAAACAACTTGCATTTTTTTTAAATTGACAACTTGATTTCTCGCACACGAGTCCACTAACACCACAACAATACACTATCATGGAATCATACCGTCTCCATACGGAATTGCCGTCCACGACACTCATGCTTATCTTGACAATTTTATGAGTAGCCATTGAAGTTATCTATTAACAACATATGTCTCCAAGTAGTCCATATCCGCGGACGCGGCTATTCGAATAGATTATAACCCTGTAGGGGTGTACTTCGACACACACGCTCTCGCCACTTATCGCCATGTGCACGTCATGCACCTCGGAAACCTTCAAGCGGAAGCCCAGCGAGGGAGTCGGCACGACCATTAAACACACTAGTACCTAGTCCAGTTTTATCGCCTATCTGAGAGTAACCCGTACGGAAGTCCGGACGAGGTTTCCGCCACGGCCTCAAACGATGTGCGCAGGGTTCCCAAGCCCACCATCCGGGTGCCACTTGGTACACCGTGCCACTGCCTACCGCATCACGGCCCACCTCTCAGGTCAGCACCATGCACGGTCTCTAGCATTACTATAAACACCAGAAACTACTTGCAACTCCTGGACCGAGTACTAAGCGATTAATAGGCCGAGCGGGGTCATATTTCAGGGCCCAGCATGTGGTAGTATCTAATATTGGATTACATACACGGAACTCAGTTCCTAAGGACGGTTCCAATGAAACAACCCGCCATGTACTCCTACACAGCCTTTCACCGGTACCTTTACCAAATCAGGTTCAACACACAACCTTTGCCTTGTTGCTCAGCGGAGGGACAATATCCGTCAGACGGATATTCGGTGGAATCCGGGGGTGCAGAGCCTACCGAGATGAAGGCCAACAATCAATAACAATCATATGCAAACAAGATGATGCATGAGCATGGCATGAGAATGCAAGGTGATATACTAATATAATCAACATGTATTAGGTTTGAAGTTGATTTGAATCACATTCAAATATCAATTCAAACGAGGTATTCTCGGATACCGATTTAATTGATTCGACCTGATGCTCAGATCAACTTGATGTTAGCATGCATGAGATGTCATGTTAAGGTACTGGTTTGTTATTAGAACCATGTTTGATCATGTCAAACAAGAAGAAATTTAAATACTTTTCATATTCTATTTATAAAGTATTTATCAGAATTGACTTATTCATTAATCTACATGTTTGGGTTCTGTAACTTTTTCAAACATGATTGAAAGTAGCATATTCAGATTCCTTGAATTTTTCTGATACTTTTTCATATATAAATTATTTTCATTGGAGTTACAGATTAATTTCTATGAATTTTTGAAGTTTTAAACATTTCTGGAATTATTTTATACTAGAAAATACTTTTATTGCATCAGCATGACATCAGCAGGTCCATCTGGTCGTTGAAAGTCAAACCTGACCAGTGGGACCCACTGGTCAGTCTCTCTGGTCAATTTTAGATTAGGATTAATCTTATTTAGTTAAATAAACTCACTGGACCCACATGTCAGTGTCTTATTTATTAATCTGATTTATTTTTATTATCTCTAAACTATCCAGAGGCTGGCCCCACCCGTCAGTGGCTCAGGCCAGCCCAGATCCACCGGCGGCGAGGTCGTCCTCGCCGGCGGGGAGCCTCCGGCGACCACCAGAACGGCGGAGGGGCTCGGAAACGGCGCCCAACGGGCCAAACGCTGCGCGGAGAGCACCAGAAGAACGACACATCTCCCGCAGCTCCATTTCTGCACTTAGCTAGGGCTGATCTGGCCGGAGATGACGCCGGCGACGAGCTTGGCGGCGGCCAAGGTTCGGGCGTCATCGAGGTCATTGATACAGAGAGAACTACGCATGGTTCTTAGCTCCTACAACATCTACGCGACGCCTGAAGCTGCTGGTGCCCTCGGAAGGACGAGCTGATCATCGGAGGGTTACCGGCGACGAGCTGCAGCGGCGGATCTTGTCGGGCTTCGGTGGAACTAGGCCTAGAGGAGGGGATCGACAGGGAGATCTTAGGGGAAACGACCGCATGCTCACGGGGAGTGCAGAGCAGAGCTTAGACGGCTTGGGGAAGGGCTGAGGGCGACGAATCGAGCAGAGCTCGCCGGCGGCCGAAGGTTGATGACGACGGTGCCGTGGGCGTTGCAGGGCTCGGGGAAGCTTTGGCTTCTGCTGGGAGGACCAGATCGACGAGGCGGAGCTAACGGCGCACTCAGAGAGGGGATCCTATGGCTAGGGGCACGGGCAGCTCGAGCTTTGCTCGGGCTCCAATGGCGGCAGAAGGAGGGAGGAGAGATCCGAGAGGAGGGGGATCTGGCGCTGGGAATGGATAGGGTCGGCCACGGGGAGCTTATCCCCGTGCTTGCCAGCGCGAAATGTCGGCCAGGAAGCCAGGGAGCTGCGTGAAGGGGCGCGGCGACGCGGCGGCCACCTCCTCCTCCTACTGGCGAGGAGGGAGACGACAGGAGGAGCTGGGCTGGGCCGGCTAGGCGACAGGTAAGGTTTTCCATTTTTTTCTGTTTTTGTTTCTGTTTTGCTATTTCACTGGTTTTTTATTTATTTCAACTCCCAAATAAATTGAAAAAACTATGTTGAGCACCTTAGAATATTTGTTGGAATATTTCCATCCATTTCCAAGGTTTTCAACATTTTTTGAAAATTTAAAGTTTCTGATTTCAAATTTAAAACTTGAAACCAGTAGCTTTTTGCATTTCTTTAAAATGTTTAAAGTGTCAAGAAAATGGTTTTCTTCATTGCTCATTTACTTTCATGATTTATCAGAAAGTTTGAACTTTTCTTGAGGCCATTTTGGGTTCATTGATTTTAACTAGTTTTGAGATTTCCTTTATTTAAAGAAGTGGCTAGGGTTTTTGAGCTTTCCTTCATCACTTCCTTTGTTCTTGTTGAAATTTTCTTAGATGCAATGCAAAGAAGACATGAGCACAAGACTAACTTGTTTAAGGTGTCAGGGATGTGACAATCCCCGTCAAAACTAACTCAATTACATGATAGATCTCATCTAACCCATCACCATCCAGCAAGCCTACGATGAGATTACTCACGAACGGTGAAGAGCATCATGGATTTTGCAATGAAGGAAGGTTGGTGATGACGATGGTGATGATCTCCCCTCTCTGGAGCCCAGAACGGACTCCAGATCTTCCCTCCACAGGAAGAACAGGAGGTGGCGGCGCCTCCGTATCATAAAACGCGATGAACTCTTCTCCTTGATTTTTTTCCGGATGAAAGGGACTAAATAGAGCTGGATTGGGAGGCAGTGGAGCAATGTGGGCCCCACAAGCCTGCCAGGCGCGGCCAGGAGGGTTGCGCCTGGTGGGCTTGTGGGCTCCATGCTCCACTTCTTCAGTTGATTCTTGCACTAGTATTTCTTTTATATTGCACAAAAAATCCCCGTAAATTTCTAGGTCATTCCGAGAACTTTTATTTCTACACAAAAACAACACCATGGCAATTCTGCTAAAAACAACGTTACTCCGGGTTAGTTCCATTCAAATCATGCAAATTAGAGTCCAAAACAAGGGAAAAAGAGTTTAGAAAAGTAGATACGACGGAGACGTATCAACTCCCCCAAGCTTAAAACCTTGCTTGTCCTCAAGCATTTCAGTTGACAAACTGAAAGGGACAACACAAAAACTTTTACGAACTCTATTTGATCTTGTTGTTGCAACTATGTCTAACTCATATCCAGAATTTCAGCAAGATCACAAGCTAACCACATAAGCAAATGGCATCTAGGTCTCATGGTAAACTCGTATCAATGGCATAATCAACTAGCGAGCAATAATAATAAGTTTCAAACGTCAACACTTCAATCAAAATAATCATGAAGCAGTGTGAACAGATGGTATCTCGCTAGCTCTTTCTGAGACCGCAGAACATAAATGCAGAGCACCTTCAAAGACCAAGGGCTGACTAAACATTGTAACTCATGGCAAAGAACATCCAGTCACAGTCATACTCAATATTAGTCAAAAGCAAAGCATAAAAATGACAGAGGTGCTCTCTAATTGGTGCTTTTGTAAGAAGAAAATGACTCAACAGAAACATAAATAGACAAGCCCTTCGCAGAGGGAAGCATTGATTTGCAGAGGCGCCAGAGCTCAAGCTTTGAAGATAGAGATAATAATTTTGGGTGGCATGCTTTCATTGTCAACGCAATGACCAAGATTTTCACCATCTTCCACGCTACACATACTATAGGCGGTTCCCAAACAGAGAAGTAAAGTTTTGACTCCCCCACCACCGGTCAATCACACTCCACGACTAGCCGAATACTCGGGTGTCGTCCATACCAACAACAATCCAGGGGGAGTTTTGGTTGCAATTATCTTTTCGATTTGAGTATAGAACTGGGCATTCCAATTACCAGCCCCTTTCTCGTGAGTGATAGTGATAAACACATATCGAGGATAACACGCCAAGCATGGAAGATACTGATAGCCCCCTGTCACCACATGAGCGGTTCCGGCATGCAAAACATATTATTTCTTGAAGATTTAGAGATTGGCACATGCAAATTTACTTGGAATGGCAGGTAGATACCACATATAGGTAGGTATGGTGGACTCATATGGAACAACTTTGGGTTTATAGAAGTGGATGCACAAGCAGTATTCCTGCTTAGTACAAGTGAAGGCTAGCAGAAGACTGGGAAGCGACCAACTAGAGAGCGACAACAGTCATCAAAATGCATTGAGATTAACCAAGATGGAGTGCAAGCATGAGTAGGTCATAAATCACCATGAACATGAATATCATAGAGGCTACATTGATTTTGTTTCAACTACATGCGTGAACATATGCCAAGTCAAGCCACTTGAATCATTCAAAGGAGGGTACCATCCTATCATACTACATCATAGTCATCTCAAAATTCAAGACAAACCATTCTATGCTCCTAGCTAATTAAGCATGGCATCAGAAACTATGATCTCTAAGTTGTCATTTTAAACATGTTTCTCTCACAACAAAGATGAACTAGGAATGATGAGCTAGTCATATTTACAAAAACAAAATAGATCGAGTTCATACCAGCTTTTCTAGGCTCAGTCACTTCATCATATATTGTCATTATTGCCTTTCACTTGCACGACCGAATTATGTGAACAATAATAAGAGTGTTCGTGCATTGGACTAAGCTGGAATCTGCAAGGAAACACAAAGGAGAAGACAAAGTAATATGGCTCTTTAACAGATAAACGGATATGCATGTGAGAGCCACTAAACATTGTAACCATGGTCTTCTACCTTGACCCAAAGAAAAAGAAAACTATTTACACGGGAAAGCTCTCAACAAGCAAAAGAAGAACGAGAAATCTTTTTGGGTTTTCTCAAACTAGACAAAAACACGAGAAGAACATGAGAAAAAGAAGTAAACTAGCATGGATGATAAAGTGGCAAAGTGTGAACACCGACTAACAAAGTGAAAGTGTAAGCAAGAATATAAGGTCGGTGAGAAACACGTACTCCCCCAAGCTTAGGCTTCTGCCCTAAGTTGGTCTACTCCCATGGCAGGTCCGGACGATACCCAAAATCATAATGGGGGTTGTACGGGAGCGCGGCAGCCACTGCCTGTATAGCTGCCTCACGGAGGCGAGCAACCTTTGACTCCCTCTCATACTCCTCTGCCACTCCTATGGTTATGTAATATCTCCGTTTTACCTGAAAGTCAAAGAAGGCAGGAGCAGGAAGGGTAATATGGAAAATGAGTTGTTGGTTAAATATTAACCGGTATAGGAGGGATTCATTATTCCCCTCAAGGAACTGATAGCGTGTCATAGCGGCGCGATCAAGGAAAGCTGTATGGAGCGGGGGGTCTCCTTCGCGGATGGGTACTCCAAGAAAATTTGCTATGCTAGTGGCATAGATCCCACCAAAGAAATCCCCTTCATTAGCATTATTATTTAGCCTCCTTGCTATTGTAGCTCCCATATTGAAACTTCTATCACCCGTTACTGCACTCTTAAGAATACTAAGGTCGGGTGCGCAGAGGTGGCAATGCTCAATCTTGCCGTTAATGCATCTACCTATGAATAGGGCAAAGTAGTGCAAGGCAGGAAAATGAATGCTCCCCATGGTAGCCTGTGTAATATCTCTAGTTTCTCCAACAGTTATACTAGAGAGAAAAAATCTCTAACCGAAGATTTAGGAGGACCATCGAGACTACCCCAAACAGGTATCTTGCAAATTCTATTTAAATACTCTAAATCCATGGTATACGATTTGTCATAGAGATCAAATAGTACGGATGTGTCACGGCTAGCTGAAAAGTTGAATCTACGAACAAAAGAGGAAGTGAGAGTAACATACTGCTCACATTTATCGGAGATGAATTCTTCGAGTCCGACGTTGTGAACAAGTGTATCAAACTCGTCTTTGAAACGTGCCTCAATCATGAATTCATCAGAAGGCCATTCACATGGTTGTACCTGTGCGTTCCTCGGTTGGTAAGGATTGGGTTTCCGAATCGCGAGACGAGGACCCCTCTTGCTTGAGGAACCACCATGATAATTTCTCCTCAACATCTTCATTTCCTGAAATTTTCAGTGACTCAAAGGAAAAGTGAACAAGGCTCAACGAAACTCATAGCAACTAGTGCTACAAGTGCCTAGAGGCCATATCACACATCAAAACTACTTGGGACCAGCTAAAATTAGCATGCAAAGCACAAGAACAGGGTCACCAAGGCAGCAAAAATACACGACGTATAAGGCACTAGAGCAAAAACTAATTGGACCAATGGAGGAGACACATACCAAGGAGCAATTTCCCCAAAACAGTTTGGTGAATGGTGCTTTGCACAAGGATATCGAAAATCGCAGCAAGAAGAGCAAGAACATGGGTTTGAGTTGCGAAACGATTTATTCTAGAGGTAGGAGAAGCAGATGGGAGGTAGAATAAGTGGAGGGGGTACACATGGTCCCCACAAGCCTGGTAGGCGCAACCACGGGGGTGCCCGCGCCTCTAGGGCTTGTGGCTCACTGGTGCAGCCCCCTGACTAGCTCTCCGTCTGAGAATTTTTCAAAAATTCGAGAGAAAATCATACTTGATTTTCACGGCATTCGGAGAAATTTATTTTCGGGGTACTTTTCTACGGGACGCTAAAAGCAGAAAACAGGGAAAATTAAAGCTAAATCTATATTTTTTTTCTTCTAAGTAACCGAAGGTGAAAACTTGGAACAGAGGTTTGTGACTCCTTGATTCATCCATCTCATGGTCATCAAAAGAAATATGTCAGTGAGGTCGATCAAGTCTGCTTGACAAACCTTTTCGAATCACAAAAGGAAACGAAGAATTTTTGAATAGCCACTAGGTTACCTCAATGGGGAAGTGCATATCCCCAACAAGCAAATCATACTAAATCTTAACAGTAGGTATAGGGCATTCGAAGCTCCCAATAAGAATCTATGTTGTTTTTTCGATAGCATTGATGCAATCTACTCGATATTGTTTCTTCGGAAAGTGCACCGAATGCTCATTACCGTTGACATGGAAAGTGACATTGCCTTTGTTGCAATCAATAACAGCCCCTGTAGTTTTTAAAAAGGGTCTTTCGAGGATGACCGCCATGACATCATCCTCGGGAATATCCAGAATAACAAAGTCTGTTAAGATAGTGACGTTGGCAACCACAACAGGCACATCCTCGCAAATGCTGATAGGTAAAACAGTTGATTTGTCAGCGATTTGCAGAGATATTTTAGTGGGTGTCATCTTATCCAGTTCAAGTCTACGATAAAGAGGGAGAGGCATAACACTAACACCGGCTCCAAGGTCGCATAAAGAAGTTCTATAGTAGTTGCCTTTAATGGAGCAATGTATAGTGGGCACTCCGGGATCAGCTAGTTTCTTATTAGTTCCACCCTTGAAGGTATAATTAGCGAGCATGGTGGAAATCTCAACCTCAGGTATCCTCCACTTATTAGTAACAATATCCTTCATGTACATGGCATAGGGAGACATTTTGAGGATATCTGTCAAATGCATTTGCAGGAAGACAGGTCTAATCATTTGAACAAAACGCTCAAAATCCTCATCATCCTTTTTCTTGGATGGTTTGGGAGGAAAGGGCATGGGTTTCTGAACCCATGGTTCCCTTTCTTTACCATGCTTCCTAGCAATGAAGTCATTCTTATCATATCTCCTATTCTTAGGCTGTGGGTTATCAAGATCAACAGGTTCAATCTCCACATACTTATCATTAGTAGGTTGAGCATCAACATGAACATCACTATTGATATTACCATTAGGCTCATGTTCATCGCCAGATTGTGTTTCGGCATCAGAGACAGAAACATCGTTTGGACTCTCAGGTGTAGCAGCAACAGGGTTGCTAGCGTTCAAATTCCTACCATCTTTCTTTTTCTTTCTAGGATGACTAGGTGCATCTGTGCTAACTCCTTGAGAATCTTGTTCAATTATCTTAGGATGACCCTCAAGATACAAAGGTTCCTGGGTCATTCTACTGCCTCTAGTGACGACTCTGATAGAATTGGCATTCAACTCATTGAGCAAGTTTACTCATAAGCTTAAGATCATTGACATTTCTGTGCACACAAGCACTTAAATGACTAAGCATACGAGCATTCTGTTCCAATTGTCTACTAACATAATCATTGAAACTTTGTTGTTTGGCAACAAAGTTATCAAATTCATCCAGGCATAAGCTAGCAGATTTATCAAAATGAATATCACTCTTATTGAATCTACGAAGAGAATTTACCTCTACTACGTGTATCGGGTTATCAAGACCATAGATCTCTTGGATAGGTGGTAGATTTTTGACATCTTCAGATTTAATGCCTTTCTCTTTCATAGATTTCTTAGCTTCTTGCGTATCTCCGGGACTGAGGAATAGAATACCTCTTTTCTTCGGATTTGGCTTCGGAGGTGGTACGGGAATAGTCCAAGCATTCTGATTGGACAAGATATTATTCAATAGGATCTCAGCTTGTTCTACAGTTCGTTCCCTAAAAACACAACCATCACAACTATATATGTGGTCTCTAGAAGCATCGGTAAGTCCATTACAGAAGATATCTAGTATTTCATTCTTCTCAAGATGGTGATCAGGCAAAGCGTTCTGTAGCTGGACAAGCCTCCCCCAAGCTTGTGGGAGATTCTCTTCTTCAACTTGCACAAAGTTGTATATTTCCTGCATGGCAGCTTGCTTCTTATGGGCAGGGAAATATTTCTCAGAGAAGTAGTAGATCATATCCTGGGGGATACGCACACAACCAGGAGCAAGAGAAGTGAACCAAGTCTTAGCATCATCGTTTAGCGAGAAAGGAAACATCTTAAAGATATAGTAGTGGCGGATCTTTTCCTCACTTGTGAATAGGGTGGCTATATCGTGCAGTTTGGTAACATGGGCTACAACCGTTTCAGACTCATCACCATGAAAAGGATCAGATTTGACTAGAGTGATTAACTCAGGGTCGACAGAGAATTCATAATCCTTATCGGTCACAAAGATAGGCGAACTTGCAAACTTCGGGTCGTATTTCATCCTAGCGATCAAAGATTTTTCTTTCCACTTGCACAGTAATTTCTCAACATCATAGCTATCCTTAAAAGCAAGAAAGTCATCAGCTATCTCTCCCTCCATAGCATAACCCTTAGGCATATCAGGCAATTCATACCTAGGAGAGCTAGTTCTAACAGGCAAAATAGCAGGTTCTACTTCAATAATCTCAGCAGTTTCAGAAGTATCATCACATCTAGCAGCAACTATAGCGATTTGTGCATCAAGGAATGCACCTAGTGGAAAAGGAGTATCAAGCTTAGCATCATCACAAGTATCATGGACAACAGAAGTAGCATCATCAAGCACAGGCGAGATATCAAAATTTCTAGTAGGAGGTGGTGTCGCAAACTTACTCATAACCGAAGGTGAATCAAGTACAGAGCTAGATGGCAGTTCCTTACCTGTCCTCGTAGTTGAGGGCAAGACTTTAGTTTTTTGATCTTTCGAATTCCTCATAGTGATCAGTAGACGTAAATCCCAGCTGACTCAGAAAATAAAACTATGCCTCCCCGGCAACGGCGCCAGAAAAAGGTCTTTTTAACCCACAAGTATAGGGGATCGCAACAGTTTTCGAGGGTAGAGTATTCAACCCAAATTTGTTGATTCGACACAAGGGGAAGCCAAAGAATATTCTCAAGTATTAGTAGTTGAGTTGTCAATTCAACCACACCTGAAAGATTTAGTATCTGCAGCAAAGTATCAGTAGCAAGGTAGTGTGATAGCAACAGTAGAAACGGGAACCAGTAGCAGCAGCAGAGTAACAGTAGCAGCAGTGACAGCAGTAGCAACAGAGTAACAGGAGCAGCAGTGACAGTAGTAGAGACAAATTAACATAGCAAGGACCAGTAGTAAAAGACTCGTAGGCATTCGATCGGTGATGGATGATTATGCCGGATGTTATTCATCATGCAACAGTTATAACACGGAGAGATATGTAACTAGCTCCAGTTCGTCAATGTAATGTAGGCATGTATTCCGTATGTAGTCATACGTGCTTAGGGAAAAGAACTTGCATGACATCTATTGTCCATCCCTCCCGTGGCAGCATGGTCCTAATGGAAACTACGGGATATTAACGTTCTCCTTTTAATAAAGAACCGGACCAATGTATTAACACTTAGTTAATACATGAACTCCTCATACTATGGTCATCTCCGGGAGTGGTTTCGGCTATTGTCACTCTGGGGTTGTCGGGTCATAACACATTGTAGGTGACTACAACTTGCAAGATAGGATCAAGAACACACATATATTAGCGACGACATAATAGATTCAGATCTGAAATCATGGCACTCGGGCCCTAGTGACAAGTATTAAGCATGGCCAAGTAGTTGCAACATCAATCTCAGAACATAGTGGATACTAGGGATCAATCCTCGTGAAAACTAACTCGATTACATGATAGATCTCATCCAACCCATCACCGTCCAGCAAGCCTACAATGAGATTACTCACGAATGGTGAAGATCATCATGGAATTGGCGATGAAGGAAGGTTGGTGATGACGATGGCGACAATCTCCCCTCTCCGGAGCCCAGAACGGACTCCAGATCTGCCCTCCAAAGGAAGAACTGGAGGTGGCGGCACCTCCGTATCATAAAACGCGTTGAACTCTTCTCCTTGATTTTTTTCCAGACGAAAGGGACTAAATAGAGCCCCGGCAAGCTACCCTTGCGGGCAAGGCTGAAATGGCCTCGGCAGGCCATCACCTCCCTGCAGAATGGAACAAGAAGAGCGCTGGCAAGGTAACCCTGCTGGGAAGAAAGAGTAGGCGCGAGGAGAGGCGCGGGCCGAGGGCGCACTCGCGACCTGCGAGCGCCTCCATCGACGAGCACACCACCGACGATGCATGAGCCACGCGTCTGCCCGCACCTCAGTGCAACGCCCCAGAGTTGCCACGTGTGGGTATGTGTCCAACCCCCCCGACGAGGTCTAGGAAGTCTGTCGAAGCATTTATTGTACCCCTGACAAGGAAGTAACACTGTAAATGTCGGTCGATGTTGTTTCACCCGTCAACCCACCATTCACCCAGTGAGACACTGTGGTGAACCTTTGCCTATAAAAGGAGGCTCGAGGCTCAGTAGTAGGGGCTTTTGGCTTTTTGGCAAATCTAAAGGCTGTAAAAAGGGAAACATCTACAGTAACCCAAAACGAATAACTAAACGCATGCAGGAGTAGGGTTTTACGTATCACACGGCCCGAACCTCGGCAAAAAGATCTTGTCGGGCCCTGACTGTTGGTTCCGCTCTTGTCGCGACCCCTCTCCCCGCCGAACTAGCAAAAAGGGGACCGTTGAGGCCCCCATAGGTGTCGATCCTTCACCGACAGATACACCCCCATCGTGACACTGTCACGTAATAACGAGCCGAGGGTGTATACGCCCGGGGGCCCCCGAGGACGTGGAGGGGTCCCACCCAGGCCTAGTGGCAGCCCTACGCTCCGCGCTAGGGAGGATACCCAAAAGGAATCATGCGCCTATTCCTCAGGGGTAGGGACACTCGCGAGGAATGGCAGCCCTACGCTCCTCGCCACCTCCTAGATACACCCCCACCATGACACTCTCACATAATAACGATTTGAGGCAGCATACCCCCCCCCCCCCCCCGAGGATGCGGAGGGTCCCTCCGGCGCCTAGTGGCAGCCCTACGCTCCGCGCTGGGGAGAAGACGGAGGCAATCAACTCAGTCCGCCAATGACTCTTCCCTCAGCTGGCAAGGAAATCAACCCAGTCCACCTGCGACTACGCCCACGCCCAGTGCAAGGGACAGACTACTGCAGGTACGGAGCCTCTCGTACGTCAAGGGGGAACCCTGAGCATCGCGACACAGGGGCCTAACTGGGCCTGTATCCCCTTCCCACTTGGGTCGCTTAGGCGGTCCAACGGTGGCGGAGGTACGCGTGGGGCGGGCCCTGCCCACACAGAGTGCTGAAGGAGTTTGGGAGCCTCAATATGTCAGTTTCTTAGGAGGAATGCTGGAGTCACTCGTACGTCAAGGGGGACCCCTGAGCATCGTGACTCAGGGGCCTAACTGCGCTCGTATCCCCTACCCTCTTGGGCCGCCCAGGCGTCCAGCGACGATGAAGGTACGCGTGGGGTGGGCCCTGCCAACGCAGAGTGCTGAAGGAGTTCGGGAGTCTCAAATTGTCAGTTTCTTAGGATGAGCGATGGAGTCACTCGTACATCAAGGGGTACTCCTCAGCATCGCGGCTCAGGAGCCTGAACTGCGCCCGTAGACCCTTCCCTCTTGGGCCGCCCAGGCGGTCCAACGGCGGCGGAGGTACGCGTGGGATGGGCCTTGCCAAAGTTGAGTGCTTTAGGAGTTCGGGAGTCTCGAATTGTCATTTTCTTAGGAGGGACATTGGAGTTGCTCGTACGTCAAGGGGGACTCCTGAGCATCGTGACTCAGGGGCCTAACTATGCTCGTAGCCCCTTCCCCCTTTGGGCCGTCCTGGTATCTGGTCGGTCCACAGGCGGCGGAGGTACGCGCGGGGTGGGCCCTGCCAACGCAGAGTGTTGAAGGTGTTCTGAAGTTTAAAAATCCTCGCCGCGTTCTCCTCATGAGGGCTGCTCGCATGTCAAGGGGGACCCCTGAGCATAACGACTCAGGAGCCTAACTAGACCTGTAGCCCCTCACCTCTTGGGTCGTCCTAGAATCCGGTTGGTTCAATGGCGGCTAAGGTATGCGCGGGCCAGGCCCTGCCGATGCAGAGTATCACAACAAGCATGAAAGAAACGAGGCGAAGAGAACATTCCAGCAGTCAGTCAGTTATTATAAGCCTTAACAAGTTCTTGAAATGCAAATGAGTTTGACGCATCCACGAGGCACGATGTGCATTGCAGGGAAAACAGGGGGAAGAAATCAGGAGGAGCCGCCCCCGCTGGTCTCTCTATCTTCAGGGGGCTTGTCGTCAGCGTCAGTGGCGTCGTCTTCCCCGCCGTCGGCTTCAGCGGCATCCTGAGATGGGGGAACTACGAAGCGGGTGAACCTCTTCATCAACGCCTCCATGGGTCCCTTCACCTCCTCCACGGCGCTGTCGCGGACATCAGTGGGGACCGGCAGGATCACGGATTCGAAGTCAAACCCTAGCTCATGAAGATGAAGGTGACTGAAGACGCGTGTCGCGGCCTCAGAGAAGAGGTTGCAACACTCACTATCCAAGACCTTGTCCACCTGTATGACGGCGTCCTCCAATGCCACGGTGAGCTGCGCCGCGAGCACGGTGAAGCCGCCCTCTAGGGTGGCAAGAGGCTTGTCGAACCCTTCCCGGCAGAGGGTGTGGAGCGTCATGCGAAGCCTGAGCTCAATGTCAGGGAAGTCGAGCAGCTCCACAGCCTTCATCTTCTCGGCCACGGCAAGGGCTTCACCCTTGTCATCGAGAAGGGTCTTCTTCATGGCGATCTCCTTCTCCTGCTCATCCAAGCACGCCTGCTTCGCGCCCAGGCGAGTTTCCTCCTGGGAGAGCTTTTCTTCCTGGGCGGCGAGCTTGGCCTTGGGGGCCTCGAGTTCTTCCTCCCGCAGGTGAACTTGCTCGGCTAGCACGGCTTGTTCTTCTTGGAAGGTTTTCACGCGAGCCTTCGCCTCTTCGCAGCATTTGGCAACCGCTGCGGCTCCTTTCATTGCATCCTCGCACACGACGCGAGCTGATTCGGCTTCCTTCATCGCCTCCTCACGCGCGGCTAGAGCGGATTCGGCTTCCCCCAACGCCTCCTCGCGCGCAGCGCGAGAGGCCTTGGCCTCCTTCTCTCACTCCGCCATCACGACCGCGACCTTTCCCAGGGCAGCGAAGGCCTTGTTCAAGACGCCCTGGACGTATACCGAAGTCCTCTGGATCTCCTCCTGAGGAGCCTCTAGTGCTGTCTTGGGCGGTGGCGTCAGGGAGGCACCTTCACGAGGGACAAGGGGCTCCGATGTTTTCTCGGAGATTGCAAGCATTGGCGCATTAGTGGACTGAGGGCCCCCAAGATCCTGCCCCTCGGGCAACGGCGCCGACACGACATCCTCACGACGCTTCGGTGGCTCGGGGGGCTCGGTGACCAAGGCCTGAGAGGTCATATCGCGAGCCTCCCTTCTTCATCGGCTGGCGACGACTCATTGGGGGGGCCGGCGGTGCGGGAGGAGTCTCTTTCGGCTTGACGCCAGCCTTCTTCTTCTTTGTCCCCAGTGAGGCAGCTCCCCTGGACATCAGGCGAAAAGGGAATCAGCCATGCGCGGACGATGGACGGGCGGGGCGTACTAAGACGAGTTAGTTACTCTTCTATGGCGACCCATTTCCTCTTCATATACGCCTCGGCGACGGCAGGGGCGGAGGGCCCCCCACAGAGGGGGCAAGCCGGTGCCTCAGACTTCCCGCTGGGTGGAGGCAGGGTGCGCCAAGGGCGACTTAGCCCCATGCTTCAGGGGGGCAAGCACGCACGCGGACTGCATGGAGCGCGGGGCCGACATGGGTCCCCTGTAGATCTTGGTCAGGCATGAGGAGATCACCGTGGAGACCTCGCCAGTGACATCATCATCTTCAAGCACGCGCAGAAGGACGGCCTGTGATGGGCGAGGCACGCTCGCCCGACAGTCGTCTGCGGTCCTCTCCGAGTCTTCCCCACCGAAGGTGTCGTTTGATGACACCTCTACCGGTCCAGAGACCTCGGCCGGGGAGAGCCACCGCTGATCGAAGACAGGCAGCGCGGTGATCAGGTCGGCCCTGTCGTCGAGAGTGTTCATCACAACCAGAGCCACGGGAAGGTCACCAGGGACACCGCCTAGCAGGGCCGCCATGACCCTGTTCAACTCCTCAGTAGGAAGGTCCTCGGACTGGAGCGTGAGCTTCTCGTCACCGAAGTAGTAGTCCCACAAAGGCCTGGAATGGGCCTGAAGGGGCGCCCGGCGATGCGGCAAGAATTCCTTCACTATCATCCCGCCGGTCAGCCTCTTGGCACTGATGTCGCGGGAAAAGCGCTCCACGATGGGTGCGGCCTGAGGGTCGGAGAGCTTCGCTGAGCTCCATGCAGGAGTCTTCTACGACAGCCCGTTCGACGCCTCTAGCGAAGGATTGGCGTCCTTGAGGCTCATGAGAACCCAACGGTGCCTAAAGTTTTCCACCTTCTTCCCGGCCTTCAGGAGCAAATTGCCGCTCTGGGCCGCTACGAAGGAGATGCATGCTGACAATTGGGCGCCGTCGTGCAGGCGCAGGCTAAAGAAATATCAGAAGAGAGCTACTGACGGCCGCACGCCTATGAAGGCCTCGCAGTAGAAGGCAAAGCCAGACAGGAGCAAGATGGATTTGGGCTGGAGGTGAAGGGCTTGGATCCCATAGTGATTTAGACGGCGGTGAAGAACGTGGAAAAAGGTGGCACCAGCCTGACGAAGATGCAATGGAGGAAGAAGGGGTATACCGTCTTCGACGCGGGCCGCTTTGCTATGGCATCGGGCCAGATCAGGGTCCGCCCATGCTCGCTGGACTCGGCCGTTTTCCATGGGAGCACGGGGGTAAGATCCATATCCTTGGAGAGGGAGCACTCCAGGAGTGGAGGAGCCGGGGCAGGACCTTGCGTCTCTGGCTTCTGCTTGCCGACGGGCGCCATCGCAGAACCAAAAAGGGAACACAGCGGTGCTGGATCTGGGAAATGCCGGTTGGAGTTGAACACCGAGGAGGAAGAGCGTGTTGGAATTATGCCCTAGAGTCAATGATAAATAAGTTATTATTATAATTCCTGTATCAAGATAATCGTTTATTATCCATGCCATAATTGTGTTGAATGAAGACTTAGATACATGCGTGGATATATAGACAAAATACTGTCCCTAGCAAGCCTCTAGTTGGCTAGCCAGTTGATCAAGGATAGTCAGGGTCTTCTGACTATGTACAAGGTGTTGTTCCTTGATAAATGGATCACATCACTGGGTGAATCATGTGATGGACTAGACCCAAACTAATAGACGTAGCATGTTGATCGTGTCATTTTGTTGCTACTGTTTTCTACGTGTCAAGTATTTATTCCTATGACCATGAGATCATATAACTCACTCACACCGGAGGAATGCTTTGTGTGTATCAAACATCACAACGTAACTGGGTGACTATAAAGATTCTCTACAGGTATCTCCAAAGGTGTCCGTTGAGTTAGTAAGGATCAAGACTAGGATTTGTCACTCCGTGTGACGGAGAGGTATCTCGGGGCCCACTCGGTAATACAACATCACACACAAGCCTTGCAAGCAATGTGACTTATTGTAAAGTCATGGGATCTTGTATTACGGAACGAGTAAAGAGACTTGCCGGTAAACGAGATTGAAATAGGTATGCGGATACTGACGATCGAATCTCGGGCAAGTAACATACCGAAGGATAATGGGAGTGACATACATGATTATATGAATCCTTGGCACTGAGGTTTAAACAATAAGATCTTCGTAGAATATGTAGGATCCAATATGGGCATCCAGATCCCACTATTGGATATTGACCGAGTAGTCCCTCGGGTCATGTCTACATAGTTCTCGAACCCGCGGGGTCTGCACACTTAAGGTTCGACGTTGTTATATGCGTATTTGAGTTATATGGTTGGTTACCGAATGTTGTTCGGATTCCCGGATGAGATCACGGACGTCACGAGGGTTTCCAGAATGGTCCGGAGACGAAGTTTGATATATAGGATGACCTCATTTGATTATCGGAAAGTTTTCGGTATTACCGGGAATGTACCGGGAGTGACGAATGGGTTTTGGATGGTCACCTGGGGGCCACCCCACCCGGGGAAGCCCATAGGCCTTAGGGGTGCCGCACCAGCCCTTAGTGGGCTGGTGGGCAAGCCCAAGAAGGCCCCTGCACATCATAAGACAATATCAAAGAGAAAAGGAAAAAGGGGAAGTGGGAAGGAAGGGAAGAACTCCACCTTCCAATCCTAGTTGGACTAGGATTGGAGGAGGATTCCTCCTCCCCCCTTTTGGCCGACCTCCTTGGGGCACCTTGAGCCTCAAGGCAATGCCCCTCCCCTCCCTCCAATATATACGGAGGTATTAGGGCTGATTTGAGACAACTTTCCCACGGCAGCCCGACCACATACCTCCACAGTTTTTCCTCCAGATCGCGTTTCTGCGGAGCTCGGGCGGAGCCCTGCTGATATTAGATCGCCACCAACCTCCGGAGCGCCGTCATGCTGCCGGAGAACTCATCTACCTCTCCGTCTCTCTTGCTGGATCAAGAAGGCCAAGATCATCGTCGAGCTATACGTGTGCTGAACGCGGAGGTGTCATCCGTTCGCCACTAGATCAGAGCGGCTCGTGGGACGCATCGCGGGACGGTTCGTGGAAAGGTTCGCGGGGCGGATCGAGGGACGTGAGGACGTTCCACTACATCAACCGCATTTGTTAATGCTTCTGCTGTGTGATCTACAAGGATACGTAGATCTGAAGTCCCCCTGGTAGATGGACATCACCATGATAGGTCTTCGTACGCGTAGGAAATTTTTTGTTTCCCATGCGACGTTCCCCCAACAGTGGCATCATGAGCTAGGTTCATGCGTTGATGTAATATCGAGTAGAACACAAAAGTTTTTGTGGGTGGTGATGTGCGATTTGCTGCCCTCCTTAGTCTTTTCTTGATTCTGCGGTATTGTGGGCGGTGAAGTGGCTCAGACCTACATTACTCGTACGCTTACGAGAGACTGGTTTCATCGCTAGGGGCAACCCCGTTGCTCAAAGATGATTGGCGAGTGTCGGTTTCTCCAACTTTAGTTGAATCAGATTTGACCGAGGAGTTCCTTGGATGAGGTTAAATGGCAATTCATATATCTCCGTTGTGGTGTTTGCGTAAGTAAGATGCGATCCTACTAGATACCCATGGTCACCACGTAAAACATGCAACAACAATTAGAGGACGTCTAACTTGTTTTTGCAGGGTATGCTTGTGATATGATATGGCCAACGATGTGATGTGATATATTGGATGTATGAGATGATCATGTTGTAATAGTTAATATCGACTTGCACGTCGATGGTACGGCAACCGGCCGGAACCATAGGGTTGTCTTTAAACTAATGTTTGTCCTTGCAGATGCGTTTACTATATTGCTAGGATGTAGCTTTAGTAGTAATAGCATGAGTAGCACGACAACCCCGACGTCGACACGTTGATGGAGATCATGGTGTGGCGCCGGTGACAGAAGGTCGTGTCGGTGCTTTGGTGATGGAGATCAAGAAGCACGTGATGATGGCCAAATCATGTCACTTATGAATTGCATGTGATGTTAATCCTTTTATGGACCTTATTTTTCTTAGAACGATGTTAGCATTATGAGGTGATCTCTCACTAAAATTTCAGGACAAATTTTTGTTCTCCCCGACTGTGCACCGTTGCTACAGTTCGTCGTTTCGAGACACCACGTGATGATCGGGTGTTATAGACTCAACGTTCACATACAACGGGTGCAAAACAGTTGCACATGCGGAACACTCGGGTTAAGCTTGATGAGCCTAGCATGTGCAGACGTGGCCTCGGAACACATGGGACCGAAAGGTCGATCATGAATCATATAGTTGATATGATTAGCATAGGGATGCTTACCACTTAAAATATCCTCAACTCACGTGATGATCGGACTTGAGCTAGTGGAATTGGATCATGAACCACTCAAATGACTAGAGAGATGTACTTTTTGAGTGGGAGGACTACTAAGTAGTTCAATGTGCAGTCTTGTTTGGCTTAGAGCTGGGACTTCAACGTTGCTTTGAGCGTCATGGAGCATATGAGATGTTCCGGGATTGAAGTTTATCTTTCAGAACAACGCCCGGATCGAGAGGTATGAGATATCCGATAAATTCTATGCTTGCAACATGGAGGAGAATTCGTCTGTCAGTGAACTTGTGCTCAAAATGTTTGGGTACTCAAACCGTCTAGATGAGCTGGGGATTGAATTCCCACAAGAGGCTATCACTGAGAGAATTATTCAATCACCGCCGCCAAGCTATAAGGGCTTTGTGTTGAACTATAACATGCAAGGGATGAACAAGTCACTCGGCGGGTTATTCGTGATGCTAAAAGTCGCAGACTCAGAACTCCGTAAAGAGCATCAAGTGTTGATGGTGAATAAGACCACTAGTTTCAAGAGAAACGACAAAGGAAAGAAGGGAAATTCGAAGAAGAGCGGCAAGCCAGTTGCCAATCCCACGAAGAAACCCAAAGCTGGACCTAAGCCTGAAACGGAGTGCTATTACTGCAAGGGTATGGGTCACTGGAAGCGCAACTACCCGAAGTATCAGGCTGATAAGAAGGCGACCAAAGAAAAATCAAGTATATTTGATATACATGTTATTGATGTGTACTTAACCATCTCTCGTAGTAGTGCCTGGGTATTCGATACCGGTTCTGTTGCTCATATTTGCAACTCGAAACAGGAACTGCGGAATAAGTGAAGGCTGGCAAAGGATGAAGTGACGATGCGCGTGGGAAATGGTTCCAAGGTTGATGCAATCGTCGTCGGCACAGTTTCACTTCCGTTACCATCAGGATTAGTTATGAACTTAAATAATTGTTAGTTAGTGCCTCCGTTAAGCATGAACATTATATCTGGATCTTGTTTATTGCGAGACGCTTACTCGTTTAAGTCAGAGAATAATGGTTGTTCTATTTCTATGAGTAATATATTTTATGGTCATGCACCCAATGTGAGACGATTGTTCATATTGAATCTTGATAGTGATAATACACATATACATAACACTGAGACCAAAAGAGTTAGAGTTAACAATGATAGCGCCATGTTTTTATGGCACTGCCGCTTAGGTCATATTGGTGTAAAGCGCATGAAGAAACTCCATACCGTTGGACTTTTGGAGTCTCTTGACTTCGATTGACTTGACACATGCGAACCATGCCTCATGGGCAAGATGACTACAACTCCATTCTCCGAAACAATGGAGCGTGCAAGTGACTTGTTGGAAATCATACATACCGATGTGTGTGGTCCGATGAGTGCGGAGGCACGGGGCGGATATCGTTATTTTCTCGCCTTCACTGACGATTTGAGTAGATATGGTTATGTCTACTTGATGAAGCACAAGTCTGAAACATTTGAAAAGTTTAAGAAATTTCAGAGTGAAGTTGAAAATCATCGTAACAAGAAGGTCAAGTTCCTACGGTCTGATCGTGGGGGTGAATATCTGTGTTTCGAGTTTGGTGCTCACTTAAGACAATGTGGAATTGTTTCATAGTTGACACCGCCTGGAACACCACAGCGTAATGGTGTGTCCGAACGTCGTAATCGTACTTTATTAGAGATGGTGCGATCCATGATGTCTCTTACCGATTTGTCGTTATCGTTTTGGGGTTATGCATTTGAAACAACTGCATTCACTTTAAATAGGGCACCATCAAAATCTATTGAGACGACACCATACGAACTGTGGCATGGCAAAAGACCAAAGTTGTCGTTTCTTAAAGTTTGGGGATGTGATGCTTATGTCAAAAGGCTTCAACCTGAAAAGCTGGAACCCAAAGAGGAAAAGTGCGTCTTCATAGGTTACCCAAAATAGACAGTTGGGTATACCTTCTATCTCAAATCTGAGGGCAAAGTGTTTGTTGCTAAGAAGTGAGCTTTTCTCGAGAAGGAATTTCTCTCGAGAGAATTGAGTGGGAGGAAGATAGAACTTGATGAGGTTGTGAAACCTCTCATCCCTCTAGATGGTGGCGCAGGGCAGGGGGAAACCCCTGTCATTGCAATGCCGGTTGAGGAGGAAGTTGATGATGATCATCATGAAACTCCGGATCAAGTTCCTATCGGACGTTGCAGGTCGACGAGATCGCGTACTGCTCCAGAGTGGTATAGTAATCCCGTCTTATCAATTATATTGTTAGACTACAATGAGCCTGCGAATTATGAAGAAGCAATGGTGGGCCCCGATTCCAACAAATGGCTGGAGGCCATGAAGTCCGAGATAGGATCTATGTATGAAAACAAAGTGTGGATTTGGAAGTACTGCCTGAAAGCCGCAAGGCTATTCAGAAAAAATGGATCTTTAAGAAGAAGACGGACGCTGACGGTAATGTGACCGTTTATATAGCTCGACTTGTGGCAAAGGGTTTTTCACAAGTTCAAGGAGTTGACTACGATGAGACGTTCTCACCCGTAGCAATGCTTAAGTCCGTCGGAATCATGTTAGCAATAGCTGCATTTTTCGATTATGAAATCTGGCAGATCGATGTCAAAACGGCGTTCCTTAACGGTTTCCTTAAGGAAGAGTTGTATATGATGCAACCCGAAGGTTTTGTCAATCCTAAAAATGCTAACAAAGTGTGCAAGCTCCAGCGATCCATTTATGGACTGGTGCAAGCATCTCGGAGTTGGAATAAACGCTTTGATGAGGTGATCAAAGCATTTGGGTTTATACAAGTGGTTGGAGAATCTTGTATTTACAAGAAAGTGAGTGGGAGCTCTGTGGTGTTTCTAATATTATATGTGGATGACATATTGCTGACTGCAAACAACGTGGAGCTTTTGGAGAGCATAAAAGGCTACTTGAATAAAAGTTTCTCTATGAAGGACCTAGGAGAAGCTGCTTACATTCTAGGCATTAAGATCTATAGGGATAGATTGAAACGCCTGATAGGACTTTCACAAAGCACATACCTTGATAAAGTTTTTAAAAGTTCAAAATGGATCAGTCCAAGAAAGGGTTCTTGCCAGTGTTACAAGGTATAAAATTGATTAAGACTTAGTGCCCAACAACTGATGAAGATAGAGAGACAATGAGTTCCGTCCCCTACACTTCAGCCGTAGGTTCTATCATGTATGCAATGTTGTGCACTAGACCGGACGTTAGCCTGGTCATAAGTATGGCAGGCAGGTTCAAGAGTAATCCAGGAGTGGATCACTGGACGGCGGTCAAGAATATCCTGAAGTACCTGAAAAGGACTAAGGAGATGTTTCTCGTATATGGAGGTGACAAAGAGCTCGCCGTAAAGGGTTACGCCAATGCAAGCTTTGACACACATCCGGACGACACTAAGTCGCAGACCGGATACATATTTATTCTTAATGGGGGTGTGGTAAGCTGGTGCAGTTCCAAGCAAAGCGTCGTAGCTGATTCTACATGTGAAGCGTAGTACATGGCTGCCTCGGAGGCATCTAAGGAGGGTGTCTAGAGGAAGCAGTTCATGGCGGATCTTGGAGTGGTGCCAAGCGCGCTGCATCCAATAACCATGTTTTGTGACAACACTGGTGCAATTGCCTTAGCAAAGGAACAACGGTTTCACAAGAAGACTAGACACATCAAACGACGCTTCAACCTCATCCGCGACTACGTCGAGGAGGAGGACGTGAATATACGCAAAGTGCACACGGATCTGAATGTGTCAGACCCGCTGACTAAACCTCTTCCACGGGCAAAGCATGATCAACACAAGAACTGTATGGGTGTTAGATTTATTACAATGTAATTTGCATGGCGATGTGAGGACTAGATTATTGACTCTAGTGCAAGTGGGAGACTGTTAGAATTATTCCCTAGAGGCAATGATAAATAAGTTATTATTATAATTCCTATATCAAGATAATCGTTTATAATCCATGCTATAATTGTGTTGAGTGAAGACTTAGATACATGTGTGGATATATAGACAAAACACTGTCCCTAGCAAGCCTCTAGTTGGCTAGCCAATTGATCAAGGATAGTCAGGGTCTTGTGACTATGTACACGGTATTGTTGCTAGATAACTAGATCACATCATTGGGTGAATCATGTGATGGACTAGACCCAAACTAATAGACGTACCATGTTCATCGTGTCATTTTGTTGCTACTGTTTTCTGCTTGTCAAGTATTTATTCCTATGACCATGAGATCATATAACTCACTGACACCGGAGGAATGCTTTGTGTGTATCAAACGTCACAACGTAACTGGGTGACTATAAAGATGCTCTACAGGTATCTCCAAAGGTGTTCGTTGAGTTAGTATGGATCAAGACTGGGATTTTTCACTCCGTGTGACGGAGAGGTATCTCGTGGCCCACTCGTTAATACAACATCACACACAAGCCTTGCAAGAAATGTGACTTATTGTAAAGTCACGGGATCTTGTATTACGGAACGAGTAAAAAGACTTGCCGGTAAATGAGATTGAAATAGGTATGCAGATACTGACGATCGAATCTCGGGCAAGTAACATACCAAAGGACAAAGGGAATGACATATGGGATTATATGAATCCTTGGCACTGAGGTTCAAATGATAAGATCTTCGTAGAATATGTAGGATCCAATATGGGCATCCAGGTCCCGCTATTGGATATTTACCGAGTAGTCCCTCGGGTCATATCTACATAGTTCTCGAACCCGCAGGGTCTGCACACTTAAGGTTCGGTGTTGTTTTATGCGTATTTGAGTTATATGGTTGGTTACCGAATGTTGTTCGGAGTCCCGGATGAGATCACGGATGTCACGAGGGTTTCCGGAATGGTCCGGAGACGAAGATTGATATATAGGATGACCTCATTTGATTACTGGAAAGTTTTCGGCATTACCGGGAATGTACCGAGAGTGACGAATGGGTTCCGGATGTTCACCGAGGGGGGGGCACCCTACCCGGGGAAGCCCATAGCCCTTAGGGGTGCTGCACCAGCCCTTAGTGGGCTGGTGGGAAAGCCCAAGAAGTCCCCTGCGCAGGATTAGAGAAAATCAAAGAGAAAAAAAGGGGAAGTGGGAAGGAAGGGAAGGACTCCACCTTCCAATCCTAGTTGGACTAGGATTGGAGGACGATTCCTCCTCCCCCCCCTTCGGCCGACCCCCTTGGGGCTCGTTGAGCCTCAAGGCAAGGCCCCTCCCCTCCCTCCTATATATACGGACGTATTAGGGCTGATTGGAGTCAACTACGCCACGACAGCCCGACCACATACCTCCACGATTTTTCCTCTAGATCGCGTTTCTGCGGAGCTCGGGCGGAGCCCTGCTGATATTAGATCACCACCAACCTCCGGAGCGCCGTCACGCTGCTGGAGAACTCATCTACCTCTCCGTCTCTCTTGCTGGATCAAGAAGGCCGAGATCATCGTCGAGCTGTACGTGTGCTGAACGAGGAGGTGCCGTCCGTTCGGCACTAGATCGGAGCGGATCGTGGGACGCATCGCGGGATGGTTCGTGGAACGTTTCACGGGGCGGATCGAGGGATGTGAGGATGTTCCACTACATGAACCGCGTTTATTAACGCTTCTGCTGTGCGATCTACAAGGGTACGTAGATCTGAAATCCCCCTCGTAGATGGACATCACCATGATAGGTCTTCGTGCACGTAAGAAATTTTTTGTTTCCCATGCGACGTTCCCCCAACAGTGCGGGAGAAAGGAAAGCAATAATGGACCAACGCAACAAGTCAGATTCCTGATAACTCGAGTGAAGACATAAGGCAAGGGGGTCCCGACATCAGCCGCGTGACGCGCATCGGCGTGGCCCACAAGCATTTAGGGCCCGCAGCGCCTCGGTACGAGCCCCAAGGATTCGCCCAGAAGCCAACCCGAGCACGCCGTTGGCCCTGGAGCTACTGTCGGTGTTCTGGGAATTGGGGTACCCAGAGCTGCCTGCCTGAGTGCCAGGGCTGGCCCACTTCATCAAGAAAACACAACCAGCAACGACACCTCTCACGGCGAGGCCCTCGAGAGAGTCCGAGCCTCGCGAGGAGGAGGGGCACCAAGGCCCGCAGGGGGCCTCCTCAGGACCCCTCTAGAGGGGCGGAGATTCCGAGGAAAGACCCGGTGTCAGGAGTAAAGGATGACGCGAGGAAAGGACAGGCGAGCATCGGATTGCAGGATGGTGCAGTTTCCCCTTTGGTGCAAACGAGGGAAGGATGTACGCGGGTTCCTAAGGCATCTTCCAAAGGTTTCCTTTTTGGTGCAACAAGGCCATCGCCGCCCGCCACCAGGACAGACATCATCCCTGGACCCCTCCCTGAAGTGCTAGCAGCGACTTTGCAGGCGCAGATCACCTTTGGACAAGGGGAGCATGTACCCTCGTTCCCCTTCAAAATTGGCCGTTGTGGGATCCCTTCCCGCCCTTGCGATAAGGGAAGAGCACCCGGGCCGCCGCTATATATAGAGGATATGTTACATCCTAGAGGGGGCGGATTCATTCATTCACCCACCGACACCACACAAAGGCCACCCGCCGCTGGAAGCCCTCGAGCACTGTACTAGTTCTTCCACCAACCTCCACGAGAGGCAATCCACCAAAGGAGGAATAGGGTATTACGCTTCTCAGCGGCCCGAACCTGGGTAAACTGCCCTGTTCTGTGTCTTCCTCACCATCGAGTGAGTTCTCTGCCATCTCCAGCGAGTAGCGAGTTAGGTGAGGCAAGCCTGCGAGAGATCTTTGTACACGCCCCTGGGATCGAATCTTTACGGTTTTGCGTAGCAAGAAATCTGACATTATACTTGTTTTCCCTTCCTAACCTAATTGATTCTTGTTACCATACTTTGTTTGGTCACAAAACCTATGCATAGGAAGTGGGTTAGACCTAAATATGCTTGCTATGTGATTCATGATGCTCTATTTATGTTTCAGTTCTTTACCTTTATGCGAGCATCATTGAAATCGTTATGCCTAGCTAGGGGCGTTAAGCAATAGCGCGTTGTTGGCAGGTAACCCAATTCTATTTTTATGCTTTTTTCTTCTATTTTTGTGTTCTTCACATATTATTACCTCTGTAAAAATTGTGTTTTCTTGTTTCAATTAGTGTTTCAGCCAAGTAAGACCTTTGGGATGATCTATGGTGCTTGCAAGTTGATTTTGCTGAAAAACAGAAACTTTCGCTCTCAGCCCAGAAATTTTATAAATTGACTAGAACGTGCTTTTCATGTGAAGTTTTTACACCATATTAGTTTACAAACTTCCCAAGTCTTCGTAAGTTTTTAGAATTGTTGGAGTTATATAAGTACTCTAAGTAAACATATTTCTACAAATTGTTCTCATCTTGACAGATTCTGTTTTAGTTGTATTGTTTGCTTATTTTGATGAATCTATGGGTTGTATAGGAGGGTATGAACCATGTAGAAGTTATAATACAGAAAATATTACATCAATATAAATAAATAGTGAGTTCACAATAATACCTATGCGGTGATTTATATTTCTTATACTAACGGATCTCATGAGTTTTCTGTTGAGTTTTGTGTTGTGAAGTTTTCAAGTTTTGGGTAAAGATTTGATGGACTATGGAATAAGGAGTGGAAAGAGCCTAAGCTTGGCGATTTCCAAGGCACCTGAATCCATAATCAAGGATACCAAAAAGCCTAAGCTTGGGGATGCCCCGGAAGGCATCTTCTCTTTTGTCTTCAGTCCATTGGTAAATTTACTTGAGGCTATATTTTTATTCACCCATGATATGTGTTTTGCTTGGAGCATCTTGTATGATATGTGTCTGTACTTTTTAGTTTGCCACAATCATCCTTGTTTCACAGATCTTTTGAGATAGAGACACACACTGAATCGTGAATTTATTAGAATACTCATTATGCTTCACTTATATCTTTTGAGCTAGGCAATGTTGCTCTAGTACTTAGCTTATATCTTTTAGATCACGACGGTGTTGTGGAATTATTAAAATCTCGTAATTCACTTATATTATTTTGGGAGTTCCTTAAACAGAATGTTAATTAGTTTAGGTTATGAATTTAGTCCTAATATAATAGGCATCCAAGAGGGATATAATAATAACTTTCATATTAAGTGCATTGAATATGATGAGAAGTTTGATTCCTTGCATATAGTTTTGAGATGTGAGGATGGTGATATCAGAGTCATGCTAGTAAGTAAGCATGAATTAGAAAAAAATACTTGTGTTGAAGCTTGTGATTCCCGTAGCATGCATGTATGGTGAACCGTTATGTGACTTGTTTATTGATTGTTAACCTTTGTGTGGAGGTCGGGACCGCGTGATGGTTAACTCCTACCAATCCTTCTCCTAGGAGCATGCGCCTAATACTTTGCTTCGGTAACTAATAAGCTTTGCCAATAAGTACGTGAGTTCTTTATGACTAATGTTTAGTTCATGGGTTATACGCATTCTCACCCTTCCACCTTTCCTAGCCTCTCTAGTACCGCACAACTTACGCCGGTACGTTAAACCCACCTTCCTCAAAACAGCCACCCTATATTTTCCTCAAAACAGCCAGCATATTTTCCTCAATACAGCCACCACACCTACCTGTTATAGCATTTTCATATCCATTCCGAGATATATTGCCATACAACAGCACCGTCCCATTTTTATGACACGCACCATATTGCTTGTCATACTTTGTTCTAGCTACCAAGTTGTAATCTTTTGAGTTGTATGTAAATAAAATTATGATGATTTGCATTATTAGAGCATTGTCCCATGTGAGAAAAAGGATGATGGAAGCTATGATTCCCTCACAAGTTGGCATGAGTCTCCAAACTTTACAAATAAAATAAAAGAGGCCAGCGAAGCACATAAAAATAAAATAGGCCATAGAAGCCCATTCAAAAAAAGAGAAAAAAATATAAAAATATGAGAGAAAGAGAGAAGGGACAATGCTACAATCTTTTTCCACACTTGTCCTTCAAATTAGCACCATGTTTTTCATATAACTAGTGGTATACATCTTTTGCACAACCACTTAGTTTTCTTTTGGAGCTTTGATACACTTATAGCTCTAGTGTTGTTGTTGCATGGCAATCCCTTCTCACTCACATTAATATCTATTGATGGGCATCTCCATAGCCCATTGATATGCCTAGTTGATGTGGGACTATCTTCTTCCTTTCTTTGTGCAACCTCCACCACATTCTATTTCACCTATAGTGCTATATCCATGGCCCACGCTTATGTATTATGTGAGAGTTGAAAAGGTCTGAGAACATAAAAAGTGTGAAACAATTGTGTCGGATTTCGGGCTCCGCAAAACCCTAAGGATTCGAACACTAGGGCGTGTACGAGGATCTCCCCTGCTTCGCTTCGCCTAACTCACTACTCGACGGAAACGAAGAAGGACTCACTCGATGGTGAGGGGAACACAGAACACAATAGTTTACCCAGGTTCAGGCCGTTATGAAGCGTAAAACCCTACTCCTGCTTTTGATGGATTGCCTCTCATGGAGGGGAGGGATGGGTTAGTATACTGTTCTCGGGCCTCCGGAGGCTGAGCGGCTAACTGAGTTGTTCCGCCGTTTATTGAACCTCCCCTCTCAAGTACCCTACCTTCACTATTTATAGCGGAAGCCCGGGTCCTCTTCCCTCATAACTTCGGCGGGAAGGGATCCAACAGCGGCCAATTTTGAAGGGGAAGAGGGTAACATGCTCCCCTACCCAAAGGTGGTCCTCGCGTGCAAAGTAACTATCCGGGCCGCAGTGGCGGGCCCGTGGATGATGTTTGCAGTAGAAGGGAAACCTTTGGAAGATGCCTTTGCGAAATATTTACGCTCCCGCCTCCTTTGCAACAAAGGGGAAACTGTCCCGTCCTGCCATCTGTTGCTCGCTTGTCCTTTTCGGGCGTCACTCTTGACTCCTGAGACCCGGCCCTGCCTCGAAATATCCTCCGCTCCGGAGGGTCCTGAGGAGGCCCCATGCGGGTCTTGACGCTGCTCCTCCTCGTGAGGCCTGGCCCCTCGTGAGGGTCTGGTTCAAGGTGGTGCTGCTCCTTGCCGATCTTGCGCTGATGAAACGGGCCATCCGTGGGCCGCAGGCAGGCAGGTCTGGGTACCCCGGTTCCCAGAACACCGATAGTATCCCCCGGGCCCAAGACATGCTTGGGTCAGCTTGTCGGCAAAGCCTTGGAGGTGGCCCTAAATGATGCGGGCCCCATTTTCCTACGGTCCGAGCCTTTAAAACGCAGAGTCGATGAATCTGTCGCCCGTCCCCGTCCACTATCCATTCCACCGCTGGTTATTCCTCCTGTCCCACGCACGCCATGTCGTCTTTGCCTTCTTCTCTCTGTCATGCCTCAAAAGGGAGCAGTTGGCGGGGGCTCGCGGGGCTCACTTGTCCCGGTGACGCCCTGGCCCGCTATGGAGCGGTTTGCGGTGGTAAACCTCGAGGGTTTGGAGAAAGTTCGGTTAGTAGTTGCCGCCAACTCCGATGAGTGGGGGGCCACCCAGATTCGGCTGGGCTCATGGCCTCGGGGTGAGAAGGTGTCTACCGCGGTTCCTCTCCATTTCCACGCCCTCCTTTCGGGTGTGGTGCCGCCATTCTCGGGTTTCTTCGATGCGGTGCTTTCGCACTACTAGATCCATGTGCTTCATCTGGACCCTTGCTCCTTGATACTCCTCTCTGCCTTCGCGTTCTGGTGTGAGGCCTTTGTTGGCATCACTCCTTCCGTGGCATTGTTTCTCCACTTCTTCTCTCTTTAGTTGGTCTCCAACATGCAGTGCTCTGGGTGTGCATCCTTGAAAACTGAAGACGCATCAGCCCTCGGGATCCCAGGCATCGTGCTCCTTCCCGAGGCGGAAGGTTTCCGACGACAGTGGGTGCTGGTTGAAGCTGCTGGGGCAGGAGCTCTGTTCCAACCTCCTCCGTCCCCGGCAACGCCGAAGCAGGGGTGGGAGCGCGAAGATCTCAGCGACCCCTGGCTCGCGCCGGTCTTGACCCGACTCAGACAACTGAGACGTGCGGGTGTGTCGATGGCGTTGGTGGTGCGCGAGTTCATCTGTCGGCGGATTGCTCCCCTTCAACACCACTCCTGCCCTATGTGGGCTTATGTCGAGCCCAGCAACTCGATGACGACTCAAGGCGCCCCCTTTTGCACTCATGTTTTGCGTGAGCTGCTTCGTCGGTTGACTCGCAACAATCCTAACGAGCTTCCTCTGGACGGCCAGCCGTTGTACCGCCTCAAGGCCATGAAGGATCTTACCGCGGAGATGCCGCTCTTCGACGAATGGGGGCTCCTTCCTGAGGGGAAGGAACATTCCCAGGGGGGCGTGCCTCCTGGGGTCCTGTGCTGCGAGGACCCTGAGCGTGTGGTTGCCTCCGGGATCAGGGTGGGCGACGCATCGGGTCGGGGTTGTTGGCGATGATTGGCCAATAATGGAAAACGTTGCCCCCGCTACCGAGCATTGCTCGAGGGATGCCGAGCCCCTCTGTCGGGTCGCCCCTGCAAGCCGGAAGACGAATTCGTCCGTGGACGGCCGGCTCCTGGCGCGTGGGGCTCTGGCAAGGAAGAAGTGGATGGCCATTAACGAGTAAGCGCCCATCTCCATTTCTGTCCTCCTTTACACTCTTGTCTTCTAAGCCTCTCTTCCTGAGGTCTCCGCTCGACGGCCAGGTGGGCGGATCAGCGTCGCCTGCTCCGGAGGCCATTGGGGGTCCCACGGCTTCCTGTGTACTCACATATGGGAACAGTTGGGAGGACAGTTTTTCTTACGCCGAATTCTTGTACAACAACAACTATCTGGCAAGTTTGCAAATGTCACCTTTTGAAGCCTTATATGGAAGAAGGTGTCGTACACCCCTAAATTGTTTAGAGACAGGAGATAGCTTTATCTTCGGCCCGCAAAGGCTTCAAGAGGTCGAGGACAAGGTAAAGTTTATAATAGGCAGGCTCAAGACAACCCAAAGCCACCAGAAGATATATTACTATCAAAAACACCATGACGTCGGTTTCGATCCAAATGATCATGTGTATCTCACGGTATCACCAATAAGAAGATCACAAAGGTTCACTTTCAAGGGCAAGCTTGCGCCCCGCTTCATCGGACCATTCTGGAAAATTGCTCTAAGGGGGCAGGTTGCCTATCAGCTTGACCTACCTCCAGAAATGTCAGATGTGCACAACGTGTTCCATATCAAGTGTGTGAGAACCCACATCAACAGGTACCCCATGACAGTATAGAAGTGCAAGCAGACCTACCTTACCAGGAACACCCCGTAAGAATACTAGGGGAACCAGAAATGAGGACACGCCAGAACGTTAAAAATTGTTCAGGGTACAGTGGAGCAACCATTCTGAGGACGAGGCCACTTGGGAAAGAGAAGATTTTCTACAGAAACAAAAACCACAACTTCTTGAGGACTGGCTGAAATCTCGGGCACGAGATTTTTCCTAAGGGGGTAGGTGTTGTAACAACCAAAACTTTTATCAAGGGGGTTGGTGTTTCAGCTCCAAAATCCTTTTCCACGTGCCAATTTCATTTGATCAAGCACCTCGTGTGCACTATAGCTTGTGTGTCTGAATCAAGTTCAGTCAAAGTTTCAAACAACAGGGCTTCATTGATTCAGACGCTGTCGCAGCTTCAATCTCAGCAGTATTGATAGGGGCAGCTCGCCACTGTGCCACGAGCCTGTCAAGCCGCCACTTGTTCCATTGGACTCTTGCTGGTTTTGGTGGTGAGCTAGCCTGATCCAGCCAGCTCCGGCAGCAGCACTAGAAGCGGCTACTACGACCACCTAGGCCCCCTACTGCAGCCCCTCACCGTTTCGGCACCGCCCCTTGCTCGAGTGAGCTTCGCGTGTCCCTGGCCTCCAATGCACGCCGCGTTTGCCATTGCCACGTCCCGGGCAGCGCAGAGCGCGACCATTGCTGCCAAAGTGCGTACGGAGGACCGCACCGTCGAGACGCGTCTTGCGCTGATGGTTGATCAAGCTTTAACCGAAAATGGAACCCGTGTGATGTGTAGGTCCTAACCTGACCACCTAACCATCTGATTAAGCCCCAGGATCATCGGAATTGATCGCCAGAGTTAAGCTCCATGGCACCCCTCTCGGGCCTCTATAAATAGAGCCCCTCCTTTGCTCTCAAACCCCTCATCCACTCCATGTCCTTCTCTCCTCACTCCGAAGCCTTGCCCAAGTAAGAGAAGGGCCTTGGAGAGGCCTTCTTATCCGACTCTGGTCACTTCGATACGCCCCTAATCTCGATGGCATTCAAGCAAGGTCAGCGGAGAGATGACCCCCTGAGCCTCTTAGTAGGTTCTTAGTGAGCCCCTCCTCCTAAGCCACCCATTAATTTGGTCGCACGCTAGCCCCTCGATGTGATCAGGGGATGCCCGATGCCGTCGTCCGTCCGATCAAGGCCGCTGACGACGTGGAGCTTCCCCTTTGACCCAATCCACCTCCCATCGACGCACCGAGTCTCGATGAGTGTGTTGATGCCCTCGGTTTTCTCTTCCCTTTCGTCTATCGCCGCTGGCGATCACTGCATGCCTCTAGCTCCGGTGAGATTTGAAATTGACAGGGTGGCACCCCCTCATCACAGTTCTTTCTTTCTCTAAAGCATTTTCCCGAAGGCGTTTTCTCCAGAAGCCGTCTTCGCTGCGGGTTGACGCATTCCTCTTCGGGCACTTTGAGTTTTTTCACGCTAGCCCGTGACTAGATTCTTTATTATTACGCAATTGTCCATGATTTTATTTTGCTTATAACCTTTAATACGTAAAAGTTTTTAATTGATTTTTTTGCAAAAACTTTCTCTAAGGGTCTAGTTTATTTTCAGATTTATTTAGATTTTTTTTGGAGAGAGTAGCTAGGCCTTATCTCTTACGATTATATATGTTGTATGACATAGATTCTGACAAAGGAAACACCAACGTTAACACCACGGACCTCGATCCTGACTACGTGGAACCAGGAAAGCATGTTTGAACTTTTGAAGGGTTGTTTGCTCACTGACAAACTTAATATTAATCCATTACATTAATCAAGCATATTGCATCTTTCATAAACAAAGTTAATGTATGACTATGGCAAGTTATGTTGGTGAAAGGCCGTGGATAACCTAGTCACACGAAACTGATAGGTTGTGTCCTGGTCTTGACGAGTGCATGACAGTATGGGAAAAAGAGATAACACCAGTATCGACCTAGGTCGAGTCTTGTCAGTGTCTTACCTTTATAATAGGTCGTAGGCCTATTACCAGTTACACACAAAGTAGAGGGGCCATGAGGAAGGTGTCCATGGCCCTGGACTAAATCCATTCATCCGGTCAGGGGGCATGAGTGTTTCCGGTCTCGGACCGAGAGGGAGGTCACTCCCTTGTAGCACGCGGTATAAATTTGATACCATGCTTTTTGAGGTCAGAGCCTTCCCGTCTTATGTTTTTCCCTGGGAGCATAGTCTGGGTGAAGCCGGTCTTCGCGGGGGTAAAAATGGGTGTGTGCTGATTCTAAGCGTCTACTTCTAAAATACAGTACGAGGGATTAGTCATATTTACTATAGGAACCCGTGAGCTATGGGTAAAGAGTACACCCTCTGCAGAGTCTAAACTATTCGAGTAGCCGTGTCCATGGTCACGGACGGTTGTTTGATAGGTCAATTGTCGGTCTTAGAGTCGGTATCTGGAGCATAAGTATGGTTTAATGGTTATAGTTATGGACATCCAACGGTGTTGGGTAAGTCTTACTATTAATATCCTGGTTCTAAGATTATCCTGAAGGTTGGTTGTACCACCCGGATAATCCTTTATTTATTTTATGCCCTCTCTATGGTGTCGCTAACACGTCCGACTAGGTCTTATTACTTTTTCTATGCCCTTTCTGTGGTGTCGCTAATATACCCAACTGCGGCTTGTTATTTATTTTATGCCCTTTCTATTGTGTGACAAAGACGCCTGACTGGGGCTTGTTATTTATTTTGTGCCCTTTCCATGGTGTTGCTCAAACGCCCAACTATGGCTTGTTATTTATTTTATGCCCATTCTGTGGTGTCGCTAAGACGCCCTCTCATGGTTTTATCACGAGAGATGTCTTCGTGAAAGGACTTAATGGTGAAGCCATTTCAACTGTGTGGCGACTCAAAGGGGTTGAATGGGAATGAGAGACGAATTTACCTAGGTTCCGCCCCTTTGATAGAGGTAAAAGCCTACCTCCTGCTCTGTGTATATAGATATGGAAATCGGTTACATGGGTGCGGTTTCCCCTGACCTAGCTCTCGATTGGTTGTAACTTCAGTCTATCAGCCCTAGAGACTCACCTTTATATACATGTCAAGGTCCTAGGTTTACAAGAGTCCGGGTTATACCATGATTCTTGACCTAGTATATCTCCAACTCTCTTTGCTCCTTAAGCAAGGAAAACTCTGGCGATCATTCTACTTGGTGGGCCAAGAGTCGCCATCTTCATGTATTGGGCCGCACCCGTCTCTTGTCGGCTACCGCCTCATGCCTTCTGCTTCATAGGTCAGGGCCCATCTCGAATATGAACATTGAACCGCCATCATTCTGACCTGACCCCTTTAGGAGGGTCATACGGCGGGATAATGTCCCCAACATTAGGCCCCAGATTTACTTGAATATATTCAGGTCAACTTGAAATGAGCTTTTGCTCTGTTCATCAATGACATCAACAACCCTAGGATTTTAGGGATCTTGATGACGTTATTCCAACGGCTCCTTCGGCTTATCCGTTGAGCCCGCAAATCAAGGCGCCATCAACTCCGATATTTATTGTGCCTCCTAAATTCCCATGCCCGCCATTTCCATTTTGGATAGAGCCTTTAAATATTTTACAGGATCCCCTTTTTACTTTTACCTTGCTCCTCTCTTATTCTTCCACCTTCATCGCGCCGCCGCCGTGCGTCCCATCATCAAGCGATATGATCTAGGAGCTCCTTGCGCACGAACTCTCCTCCGAACCGCACATCTTCTTCGTGGCCATCAAGATCGTCAGGTATGTTCTTTGTATAGTCCTGGATCTCTCTATGTCGTCGGTTGTAGCACAATAGAGTTCATGGGGTTCATCTCTTGTTCGTCGCCATTGTAGATCTGCTTAGTTCTTTGCTAGATGCTTCGTGAGACCCATTTGATAACGAGTTGTTGCTACTCCATATTTTACAGTCATCTAGGACTATTAAGTTTCTCTTTCGCGAACCACTGGCAGATTCGTTTTTTGCACACTTCGGTAGAAAGTTGTTTCTCCAATACTTTTTGGAATCTGAAATCATGGTTCCTCTGTAAGCTGTGTTCACCTTCATACCGGATTCTTTGATATATTTGTAACTCACCATCTCGGCGAGCCGCTTTTATGTTAAGGCGACTTATACATTGCGGACTACCTTATTATTTCTATCTTGAACCCCTTGGTTCTTCAAAGAAGTTTGTTCATCGAGATAACCCGTGAACGTATTCATGCAGCTCGTTTCGTTCCTCAATCTTTTAGTAGTTCGAAACCATCCAAATGCGATTGGCTGCCATCAGAAATGGTTGACATCGCCCTCCAGCGATGCGTATCAGTAGGAGTCTTGTCTTCTAAGGAAGTGATTGGATGGAGAGCCACCGCTGGAGAAAAATAGTCGGAGCCCACCGAAGGATAGGTTGCGGTCTTCACAGATCATCTTGAACGAGGATTTTTTTCCCCTGGCTAAAAATTCTTTCGAGACACCCTTCACTTCTACAACCTTCACCCTCAAGACCTGGGCCCCAACTTAGTTAGCGATTTATGTCAGTTTCAAGTATTCTGCGAAGCATAATTGGAGATAGAACCCATTGTTCCCTTATTTAGGGAATTCTTCTACTTGAACTGCCAGACAAAATGGGCCGATGGTCCAAGCTTAGAACTAGGTGGAGTTGCAATCCAAAGGCGGCGCGATTGTGGTTTTCCTACCATCACCCTGCCCAGTCACCCCAAGGGCTGGGGAAAACTAGATTTTATTGCAAGAATACCCCACGCGCCGACAAAAATCCTCTGCGAGGGTTTAGAGAAGAGCGCCTTCCAATGGATTTCCTACCTCCCGACTCACTGACCTCAAAATAACAAGCCGCCCATACTTTTGTCTTGTTGAAACTTACAGCATTGAACGCCAACGACTTGTCCAAAATTGACTTGATCCGATGTTGGATAGAGTGGCGCATTATGCCCTTAAGCCGCCGGGATGGATTGATGTGCAAATATTATGGAGACTTAAACAATGCACAACGCTTCATAAATGTAATGCTGGACTATGAGGAAGTCAATAGCATTCTGAAGAAGCTATGTGGCGAGCCCAAAGAAGTCTATTCAAAAACTGGTCTGAAGCCATTCTGCATCCAGAATCCGGCTCCTCAGGTAGATACCTTTAGCCATTACTCGCCTTACTTATTATTTACTTTATTCCTTGGAGAAATTAAATTTTTATATATATACCATTGTAGAAAAACTCGCCCTTCTAGAAGCTTAGACCAGCGAAGCCGCCCGTCAAAAAGGTCAAAACCGCCCCGAAGAAGAAAAAGAAGAACAAAACAACTACGGGTGAGTTATCTATTGTGGGTGAGTGACGGAACATTGAAGTGCTATCTGAGGTAAAAGTCTAGTCTATCCCCTTATTTTGACGCGTGCCATTCTATACATTCAGTTCAACCTCAAGAAGATGACGCTGAGAGTTATGCTGAGGAAGCCAAGGTAATTTCAGTCTCTTCTAACTCAAATATTTCCTTGGAAAGGCCTCCAATGTGGGTTTGTAGGAAATTTCCTATGACACATCTGGATGCTTATTTCGATCCTAACTTCCTTTTGAAGAAGGCTTTATATACTCCAAAACACCACACCCGTAGCTCCTCAGGTGATCTTATGGCGGGTCTGCCCGAGAAAGCCTCCGGTCATAAATGCGGCACTGAGGTGCCTTTCATCCTAAATCTTCTTTCTCATTCAAATGAATTTTGTTTGTTAATTACTAAAACTTACAAGGTTTTCACCTTAACAGGTGCCCCCTCCTTCAACAGGCCACTCAACATCTTCAAAATTGCCACCTCTTGTTCGTCTCCTAGGGTACATCGTGATTTGTATATCCAGCACTTGCTTCAGTCCTTTATGCTTCATGATATATGCCTCAACCTTTCATCTTTCAGGGATCAAGCTAATAAAAGGAGAACTGGAGGGTCACTAGCCAATAGTGAAGCGCTGAAAGTGGAGGATGTAGATGTTTTTATCCCTGAAGCTCCACTATAACCAGCTGACACTCATACTGACCTTCCTGAAAGGAATTTTATGGACAATCTTCCTCATGTCCCAGATACGGTCATTGAGGCGAGTTAGAAAAATGATCTCATCCCGCCAAGTTCTTCGAAGACAACCAAAGATGCTATGCTCGAATAGGAAACTCTTGTCATTACTAGGTTGGGTCACACCACGCCCATCTTCAACGTGCTAGCTAAACATACTGCCAAAGGTGCCCTAACCGGAATGGAGGAAGGGAAAGCTAAACTTGAGTTTCCCAAAATTGAAAAACTAGACTTTGAAGAACTACATGCTGGTTATTTAAACTGCCTCTCCATGAGCCGAGATATGGAAGCAAGCCTCGTGAATATGATGAAAAAGAGATACTAGGTATGGTGTTGTGTAAGTCATCCCATATATCCTCCTATAGCCGCCAAGGGCCGGCTCATCTTATTGAAGATGAGCCGGGTCTTGGAAATAACTTGAAATTTCAACCTCTAGCCCCCAAGGGCCGTGTCATCTTCTTGAAGATGAGACAAGTCTTGTAAATAACGTGAAACTTCAATCTATAGCCCCCAAGGGTCGGGTCATCTTCTTGAAGATGAGCCAGGTCTTGTGAATAATGTGAAACTTCAACTTGTAGCCCCCAAGAGCCGAGTCATCTTCTTGAAGATGAGTCGGGTCTTGTAAATAAAGTGAAACTTCAACTTGTAGCCCCCAAGGGTTGGGTCATCTTCTTGAAGATGAGTCGGGTCTGGTAATAACTTGAAACCTCAACCTATAGCCTCCAAGGGATGGGTCATCTTCTTGAAGATGAGTCGTGCCTTGTAAATAACTTGAAACTTCAACCTGTAGCACTCAAGGGCCGAGTCATATTCTTCAAGATGAGCCGGGTCATGTAAATAACTATGAAAGAAAACTAACTTACATTAGCACCCAGGTGTCAAGTATATTGCTTGCAATCTGCTAGAGACTTGAGACCTAAAGATTTAGTCCATATGGGCGGCTCAGTTATGAGCTAATTTAGCCAACATGTTTCATTGTATAGGAATCTGTAGGCCAAGTTGACTCATACTTGTGTGGCACGAAGAAAAATTTGGCAAAGCAACAATATGCCAGGGCTATAGCTGAGGAAAACCTTCAGGTTTCCTTGGCAGAAATTGAAAAGATCAAGGCAGAGCAAATATTATATAGAGAGACGGTTGAAGCTGACAAAGCCTCCCCGTTCAAACACATCAAAAACACCGAGGGTCAGCTAAAATTGCTTACGGAAGAATTGACTGGTCTAAGAGGACATATCTCCAAGATGACCAATACTGTGTTTGGTAAGTATTTTGTACATTGTCCATTGCAATCATCGTAAAGAACAAAAACCACCTGGCGACTTATATTCCATATTTTTTTGTTGCAGGGCCTCGACCCGACAATCTTCAAGATGACCATGTGCTAAAGCTAAAATCCTTATATACGAGCAACTCTATGTTGGCGGCTTATTCACCATCAAGGCTGTGTGGGGTGAGAGAGAGAGAGCTGGTGAAGTTCATCAGTGATATGCTAAAACGGCCCTCCACCATACCCAAGAAATGAAGAAATCAGCTTCTCTGAAAGGGCTAATCACCTCCTCGTGCCTTCCGCTTCATAGGTCAGGGCCCATCTCGAGTACGAACATTGAGCCGCCATCATTCTGACCAGGCCCCTTAAGCCGCTTCACTCCCCGGCAACGGCGCTAGAAAATAGTCTTGATGAACCACAAGTATAGAGGGTCAATCGTACCCGTTTTGATAAGTAAGAGTGTCAAACCCAATGATGAGCGTAAGGAAATGACAAGCGATTTTCAGCAAGGTAATTTCTGGAAGTAGTGAAATATCGGTAATAAGTTGTTTGATAGTAAGGTAATTGTAACAAGTGACAAGTAGCAATAGTAAAAATAGGTCCAGCAAGGTAGCTCAATCCTTTGGTGGCAAAGGACAGCCCAGAATGATTTCTTATAATAGGAAAAGCTTTCGTCAGGGCACACAGGAATTTTATCTAGGCACTTTCATCATGTTGGGTTTATTTGCGTTCGGTATTCTGATAATTTGATATGTTGGTGGACCGGTGCTTGGCTGCAGTTCTTACTTGAACAAACTTCCAACTTATGATTAACCATCCCACAAGAATCCGCAAGTACGAGAAAAGTATTAAGAATAATTCTAACCATAGCATTAAACATAGGGATCCAAATCATCACATTACGAAGTAGTGCATAGACTGGGATCTAATTTTATGTCACTCTCGCCACCCACCCTCTAATTACGACTCCACAATGCATTCCCTTAGGCACAAAATATGATTAAAATTTATGTAGTCGACATTAACATAACAGCACTAAGGGAATCACATCATTCATATCATCAAAATATCGAACGAATAACAACTTCACATGAGTACTTGCAATATGATTTCTACCATGGGCTCAAGAATAAAAGTAAATACTCACAAGTGATAAACATTTTCATGATTAGAGAGGTATTGAATAGCATAATTGATCTGAACATATGATCTTCCACCAAGTAAACCATAAAGCATCAAATACTAGATGTAATTAACACTACTAAACACACCCCAGGTACCCAATCGGAGCTTCTGGTACAAGATTGAGTATAAGAGATGAACTAAGGTTTTGATAGGAGATGGTGCTGGTGAGGATGTTGATGAAGACTGGCCTCCCCAAGATGACCTAGATTTCACCTCCGGGAGGGAAGTTCCGCCGGCGGAATCACTCCACCGGAAGGCAAAAGTGCTACTGCCCAGGTTACGCCTTGATATAGTGGTGCTTCATCGTGAAAGTCCTCTCTCCTTATTTTTTTAGGTCAAAGGAGAATATATACCATAAGATGGGAGCCATAGGTGGTCCACGTGGCCCACTAGACATCAAACCGCACAAGTGGTGCCTAGCGCGCCCTAGTGTCTAGTGGTCCCCTCAGGCACTTCTTCCTTCCACTATTTTTTATTTATTATAAAACAAATATCTATAAATTTTCAGCTCAATTGGACATGTGCATAATAGGTATGTGTGACATAGGTTTTTCATTTCCAGAATTCCATGTGCCGGTATTCTCCCACTTGATGTAAACCTTGCATATTATGAAAGAAAAGGCATTATAAATACTCCACCAAGTGGTAAAATGCATAAAAACACTATAGATAACAATAATAAAACATGATGCAAAATGAACGTATCACTACCATAGTCGCAAGGAGCGTCCCAGGACTGTTGAGGAAGGCGACCTTCTCCTCCGACGAATTCAGTCCGCGAAGGGATCAAACAAGTTGACGCCACAGTGGGAAGGTCTTTACTGGGTGGTACGAGTCACCAGGCCTGGAGTTGTTTGAACCCCCATGATGCGATCCTATCCTTATTTTGGCACGAGGGCCTTGATAGGGATAGAAGCGCATCTCATCGTTTTGCAAGAATGGATATCATTTCAATCACCATGTAGAAGAGTAGGGTTCGACTACGGACGGAAATGAACTATAAAAGAACGACGTCCATCCTTCCTATCCTAGGCTGCCGGCCTGGAACCCAACCTAGATTGATGAAGATGTAGAAGAAGAAACTCCAAATATAACACTCATTGCACTCACGTCAAAGCATAGCTTTACCTGTACCTACAACTGTTGTTGTAGTAATCTATGAGAAACAGGGACTCAACAATCTCATTTCCAAAGGTATCAAGAGTAGCAAAGCTTAATGTGTGAGGTATGGATAAGTGGTGAGGCTACAACAAGCGACTAATCATTTATTTGAGGTGGCTAACTTACGAGTACAAGATTAAAAGGGGGATGATCTGTGCATAACGGATGTGAACTAATAATGATAAAATGAATGATCATCAACACCTACTTACGTCAAACATAACCCCACAGTGTCCTCAGTCAGAGAAGGAGCTCATAAAAGAGACAATCACGGTTATGCACATAGTTCACAAGTCTTTAATTAAGTTTACATCAATTTATCTAGAATCGGATGTTAAACAAAGTTTCTAAGTTTGCCACATAAGCGCAGGCACAACTTTCCGAAAGATTTAACCGTGGAGGGTTGTGATACGTACATTTTGCATCATGCTTTTATATCGATATTTATTGAATTATTGTCTGTTATTACACATTATGATATAATACTTATCCCTTTTCTCTCTTATTTTACAAGGTTTACATGAAGACAGAGAATGCCGACAGCTAGAATTATGGACTAGAAAAGATGCAAATTTGAGAGAGCTATTCTACACAACTCCAAAAGTCCTGAATTGTTACAGAGAATTGTTTTTGAATACATAAAAAGTATTGAGTGACAGAAATACCAGAGGCGACCCACCAGGAGGTCACAAGCCAGGGGAGCGACCTACCCCCCCTGGCAGGCCTGCGGTGCCCATCTTCTGCTATATGAAGGATTTTGACATACAAAAAATCATATCAGAACTTTTGGGACGTAGCGCCACCATCTCAAGGCGGAAATTCAGTAGAACCAATCTAGATCTCCGGCAGAGCTATTCTGTCGAGGAAACTTCCCTTCCGGAGGGGGAAATCGAAGCCATCATCATCACCAACGATCCTATCATCGAGAGGGGTCAATCTCCATCAACATCTTCATCAGCACCATCTCCTATCCAAACCCTAGTTCAACTCTTGTAGCCGGTCTTTGTCTCAAACCTCAGATTGGTACCTTGGGGTTGCTAGTAGTGTTGATTAGTCCTCGTAGTTGAAGCTAGTTGGTTTATTTGGTGGAAGATCATATGTTCAGATCCTTAATGATTATTAATACTCCTCTGATTATGACCATGAATATGATTTGTTAGTAATCACGTTTGTTCCTTATGACATGGGATATGTCTTGCTATAAGTAATCATGTGAATTTGTTATTCGTTTGATATTTTGATAAGATGTATGTTGGCTCTCCTCTAGTGGTGTCATGTGAATGTGGACTACATGACACTTCACCATTATTTCGGCCTAGGGGAAGGCATTGGGAAGTAATAAATAGATGATGGGTTGCTAGAGTGACAGAATCTTAAACCCTAGTTTATGCGTTGCTCCGTAAGGGGCTGATTTGGATACATATGTTTCATGCTATGGTTAGATTTATCTTAATTGTTCTTTCGTAGTTGTGGATGCTTGCGAGAGAGGTTAATCATAAGTGGGATGTTTGTCTAAATAAGGGAAGAACCCAAGCACCGGTCCACCCACATATCAAATTATCAAAGTAACGAACACGAATCATATGAGCATTATGAAAACTAGCTTGACAGAAATTCCCATGTGTCCTCGGGACAACTTTGCTTTATATAACAGTTTGTCCAGGATTGTCATTTGCTACAAAGAGGATTGGGCCACCTTGCTACACCTTTGTTACAATTTTTACTTGCTACCCGTTACAAATTACCTTATCGCAAAACAATCTGTTACCGATGATTTCAGTGCTTGCAGAGAATACCTTACTGAAAACCGCTTGTCACTTCCTTATGTTCCTCATTGGGTTTGACACTCTTACCTATTGAAAGGAGTGTGATAGATCAACTATACTTGTGGGTCATCAATACTCTTTTCTGGTGCCGTTGCGCGGGAGTGAATCGCCTTTGGTGCGTGGAACTTCGTAAGGAAAAAATTATATATTGTGCTGAAATTTACTGACACCTGTCACTGTGGAAAATAATCCTTTGAGGGGCTTGTTCTGGGTATCTTCACTCCGACCGAAAGCACAAAGAAATGGTCCTCAACTTGCTGCACCTACTAAAAATATTTGTTATGAAATTCCTTCTGGTATGGTAGAAAAACTGCTAGCTAATCCTTTTGCAGGAGATGGAACACTACATCCTGATTTGTATCTGATCTATCTGGATGAAGTTTGTGGATTATTTAAGCTTGTAGGTCTGCCCGAGGATGATTTCAAGAATAAGGTCTTTCCTTTTTCTTTGAAGGACATGCGTTGATGTGGTATAGGCTATGGGATGATATTGGATTTTGGAACTATAACCGATTGAAATTGGAATTTCATCAGAAGTTTTATACTATGCATCTGGATCATCGTGATCGGAATTATATTTATAATTTTTGGCCTCATGAAGGAGAAAGAATCTCTCAAGCTTGGGTGAGGCTTAAGTCAATGTTATATTCATGCCCCAATTCTGAGCTCCCGAGAGAAATTATAATTCAGAATTTTTTAGCTCGACTCTCTCGTATTGATCAATCCATGCTCGATACTTCTTGTTTTGGTTCCTTTATGAAGAAAGATATTGAATTCAAATGGGACTTGTTGGAAAGAATTAAACACAACTCTGAATATTGGGAACTCGATGAAGGTAATGATTCAGGTATAAGCCTTAAGTTTGATTGTGGTAAATCCTTTATAGACACTAATACTTTTCGCGATTTTAGCACTAAATATGGACTTGACTTTGAGGTAGTAGCTTCATTCTGTGAATATTTTGCAACTCATGTTGATCTCCCCAAGGAGAAGTGGTTTAAATGTCATCGTCCCATTGAAGTTAAAGTGGTTGAACCTATTAAAATTGAAGAAGAAACTATTATTTATAATAATGATCTTGTTATTCCTACTGCTTATATTGAGAAATCACACTTTCCTGTTAGAATAAAGGAACCTGCTAAAGCTTTAACTGTGGTTCATAAGAGTTGTACTAGAACACCTATACCACCTAAACAAATTATAGTTTAACCTAATATTGTTATGCTTAAAGATCTCTTGGTTGATAATATTGATGGCCATGTCATTCATTTTTGTGATGAAGCTGCTAGAATTGCTAGACCTGATACTATAGGTAAACATAGACCTATTGTTGGCGTTCCTGTTGTTTCTGTTAAAATAGGAGATTATTGTTATCATGGCTTATGTGATGTGGGTGCTAGTGTGAGTGCACTTCCCTTTACCTTATACCAAGAAATTATGAGTGATATTGCACCAATTGAATTAGAAGAAATTGGTGTTACCACCAAGCTTGCTAATAGAGATACTATTGAACCAATTGGGATTGTTAAAGATGTTGAAGTCTTGTGTGGGAAAATAAAGTATCCTACTGATTTTCTTGTTCTTGTTTCCCCACAAGATGATTTTTGTCCCAGTACATTCGGTAGACCCTTCTTGAATAATGTTAATGCTAAGATTGATTGTGAGAAATAAACGATTACTGTATGTTTTGGGGATGTGTATCATGAGTTCAGTTTCTGTAAATGTCGTAGACAACCCCAAGACAAAGAATTGCCTAGTAAATATGAAATTATTGGCCTTGCTTATATCACTATGCCTGCTACTGATCCCTTAGAACAATATTTGCGAGACCATGAGAATGATATGCATATGAATGAAAGGAATGAAATAGATAAGATTTTCTTTTATCAGGAGCCTATTTCGAAACACAACCTGTCTATTGAAATACTTGGGGATCCTTCCCCACCTAAGGGTGATCCCGTGTTTGAGCTTAAACAATTACCTGATACTCTGAAGTATGCTTATCTAGATGAAAGGAGATATATCCTATTATTATTCGTGCTAACCTCTCAGACCATGAAGAAAAGAGATTATTGAAAACTTTGAGGAAGCACTGTGCTGCTATTGGATATACTCTTGATGATCTTAAGGGCATTAGTCCCAGTCAAAGTAATATGGAGCCTGATGCTAAACTAGTTGTTGATCACCAACGATGGTTAAATCCTAAAATGAAGGAAGTGGTAAGGAATGAAATACTAAAGCTTCTGGAGGCAGGTATAATTTATCATATTGCTGATAGTAGAAGGGTTAGTCCCGTTCATTATGTCCCTAAAAAGGGAGGTATTACCGTTGTTCCTAATGATAAAAATGAATTGATCCTGTAAAGAATTGTTACAGGATATAGAATGGTAATTGAATTTTGGAAAATAAATAAAGCTACTAGGAAAGATGATTACCCTGTAATTTTTAATGATCAAATGCTTGAAAGATTATCCAAACATAAATATTTTTGCTTTCTAGACATTTATTCTGGTTTCTCTCAAATACCTATGTCAAAAGAGGATCAAGAGAAGACCACTTTTACTTCCCCTTTCGGTACCTTTGCTAATAGACGTATGGCTTTTGGTTTATGCAATGCACCTGCTACCTTTCAAAGATGTATGATGGCTATATTCTCTGTCTTTTGCGAAAAGATTGTAGAGGTCTTCATGGATGATTTTTTTCTTTTACGAAACTTCTTTTGATGATTGCTTGAGAAACATTGATTGAGTTTTGCAGAGATGTGAAGAAACTAATCTTGTCTTGAACCGGGAGAAGTGCCATTTTATGATTGATGAAGCATCGTCTTGGGACACAAAATCTCCGAAAGAGGTATCGACGTTGAAAAAATGTCGTGTCCAACGAATATCAAAGGTATAAGAAGTTGCCTTGGTCATGCTGGTTTCTATAGGAGGTTTATTAAAGACTTCACTAAGATTTATAAGCCTCTCACTAATATTTGGCAAAAGGATGTTCCATGATAATTGTGTAGAAGCATTTTAAATTCTTAAGAGAGCCTTAATCACTACACCTGTTGTTCAACCACCTGACTGAAACCTACCCTTTGAAATTATCTGTGATGCCAGTGATTATGTTGTTGGTGCTGTTCTAGGGCAAAGAGTTATTAAGAAATTAAATGTTATCCGTTGTGCTAGTAAAACTCTAGACAGTACTCACAGAAACTATGCTACCACCGAAAAGGAATTTTGAGCAGTTTTGTTTGCTTGTGATAAGTTTAGACCTTATATTGTTGGTTCCAAGGTAACTGTTCACACTGATCACGCTGCTATTAAACGTCTTATGGAAAAGAAAGATGCTAAACCTAGACTTATTAGATGGGTTCTTCTGTTACAAGAATTTGATCTGGATATAATTGATAGAAAGGGTGCTGATAACCCCATAGCAGATAACTTGTCTAGATTGGAGAATGTTCTTGATGACCCACTACCTATTGATGATAACTTTCCTGATGAACATTTAGTTGTCATAAATGCTTCGTGCAGTGCTCCTTAGTATGCTGAGTATGATAACTACATTGTTGCGAAATTTATACCGCCTAGTTTCACATACCATCAAAAGAAAAAGTTCTTCTACGATTTTAGACATTACTTTTGGGACGATCCACACCTTTATAAAGAAGGAGTAGATGGTATTATTAGATGTTGTGTACCTAAGCATGAACAGGAACAGAGCCTACACAAGTGTCACTCCGAGACCTATGGAGGACATCACGCTGGAGATAGAACTACAAACAAGGTATTAAAATCTCGTTTTTATTATCCTACTCTCTTCAAGGATGCTCGTAAGTTTGTCTTGTCTTGTGATGAATGTAAAAGAATTGGTAATATTAGTAGACGTAAGGAAATGCCTATGAATTACTCTCTTTTTATAGAACCATTTGATGTTTGGGGTTTTGATTATATGGGACCTTTTCCAAAGTCCAATGTGTATACTCGTATTCTAGTTCCTGTTGATTATGTTACTAAGTGGGTAGAAGCTATTCCAACTAGTAATGCCAATCATAACACTTCTATTAAAATGTTGAAAGAAGTAATTTTCCCTAGATTTGGAGTCCCTAGATATTTAATGACTGATGGTGGTTCACACCTTATTCATGGTGCTTTTCATAAACTGCTTGCTAGGTATGATGTTAATCATAGAATTGCATCTCCTTATCATCCTCAGTCTAGTGGTCAAGTAGAATTGAGCAATAGAGAAATTAAATTGATCTTGAAAAACACCGTTAATAGATCTAGAAAGAATTAGTCTAAGAAACTTGACGATGCATTATGGGATTATAGAACCGCTTACAAAAACCGTACGGGTATGTCTCTGTATAAAATAGTTTATGGTAAAGCATGTCATTTACCTCTTAGCCGGAACATAAAGCTTATTGGGAAATTAAAGAGCTTAACTATGATTTCAAACTTGCTGGTGAGAAGTTGTTATTTGACATTAGCTCACTTGATGAATGCAGAACCCAAGCCTTTGAGAATGCTAAGTTATTTAAATAAAATTTTAAGAGATGGCATAATAGAAGGACAAAAAAGCGTGAATTCAATGCAGGTGATCATATGTTGCTATACAGTTCTTGTTTAAGATTTTTTACAGGAAAACGTCTCTCTAAATGGGAAGGGCCTTATATTATCGAGAAAGTATATCGTTCTAGTGCCATCAATATCAGCAAAGCCGAAGGCACAAAATCTAAGGTGGTAAACATGCAAAGAATCAAACATTATATCTCAGGTACTCTCATAAATGTTGAAACCAATATTGTCAATACCATAACTCCGGAGTAGTACATTAGGGAGACCTATCAGAACGTTTCAGACTACGAAAATGAATAGGTAAGCAAACCGACTAAAAAACTTTTCCAATGGCATTTTTATCAATTTTGGTATTTTAAAAAAATTAGCAATATTTAATGTAGTCCGAAATGTGCACGAGGAGGCAACAAGCCAGGGGGCGCGACCTACCCTCGTGGTCGCACTCTATAGGCTTGTGGCCACCCCGTGTACCCTCCGAACTCTATTTCTTGTGGAATGATCTTTCTGGTCGGTAAAATTTAACTATATAATCTCCTGAAGGTTTTCACCTTCGTATTACCAAGATATCTCTTGTTTTTGTTTTGAGCTTTTTTGAGGCAGATTTAGATCAACATGACGTATTCAAGTGCTTTGAAGGACAAGTTCTTTGAGAGGGTCATCAATCCCTACCTTGCGGAGGTGCTACAACACCATCAAACCATTGAGATGCATGAGGGGTGCTGCACGTACATGATGTTGAGGGGTCAAAGAAGACCGGAAGCATGGAGACAAGGCTCGAAGAAATGGTGCAACAAGTCTTCAAGTGCCAAGCGATGGTGGAACGAGGACTCAATGCCAATCATATGATGATCGCGTAGTTTACCCATAAGGACAAGCTAGAGGCCAAGGACATCTGAATCACGTGTTCAAGATTTACGAGAAAATCAAGCATCTCCAAGCCCAGATCTATGACCTGCAAAACCAAAACTGTGAGTATGAATACATAGTGTAGACAATGAGTTTGTTTGTAGATTTGAGGATCCCGGAGACTCGTTCATCTTTTTACCATGGTGATCCCATGCCTTGGAAGACGGAGGACAAGCCCTCAACCTTACCAACAAGTCCAACATCACCACCTACGAAGAAAGACAACTAAGCACATGAGTATGGGCACTCCCCTTGGCTTGTGCCAAGCTTGGGGGAGGTGCCCCGGTATCGTATCACCATCACACATTTTACATTCTTTGTTTTTCTTTGTTCGATCCTTTTAGTAATATCTTGATCTAGTAGAATAAAGTTTTAGTGTGATCTAGTTTTGAGTTTTTCTTTATGTTCCCCCTATGTAACCATGTCCTATAGTTATATAATAAAGAGTAGTTTTGAGTTGAGAGCTTTGCTTGCTTGCTATGATCTTGAGAAATAGAAATAGAAAGAAGTATAGAATAAAAGCAACATAGTACATATAATTATCTTATGGGGAGTGATGACTTCACATATAAAAAGTATGTCGATTGAAATTTATTATGAGTTGACAAACAAAACTATTGGTCATTGCTGCAATTAAAAGGAAGTAAGAAAGAAAGATAGGTTCACATATAAATATATTATCTTAGACATCTTTTGTGATTGTGAGCACTCATAAAAATATTATATGTTAAGAAGTCGATGTTGGACAAGCAAGACAACATAATAAGTTATGTTTTCTTATTTTCTAATAGAAGTTATATGGTTATAGATCCTTCAACATGTGTCACTTGCTTCCACCCCATATCAGCCAAAATCTTCCGCACCAAGTAGAGATACTACTTGTGCATCCAAACACCTTTAACCCAGTTTTGCCTTGAGAGTACACCTACCATACCTACCTATGGATTGAGTAAGATCCTTCAATTAAGTTTTCATCGGTGCAAGCAATAAAAATTGCTCTCTAAATATATGTGATCTATTAGTGTGAGGAAAATAAAATTTATATGAACTTGTGATATAGAAGAAATAAAAACGACGTACTGCATAATAAAGTTCTTTACCACAAGGGGCAATATAAAGTGACGTTCTTTTGCATTCAGGGATTACGCATCCAACTACAAAAGTGCATGAACATATTTGCTTACCTCTACGAAGGGCCTATCTGTTCCCTTTACTTTCCAGTACTTACCTTTATCTAAGAGTCGTGGTGATCTTCACCATTTCCTTTATTTTTCCTTTATCTTTTGGCAAGCGTCATGTGTTGTGGAATTATCTAGACATATATATCCACTCGGTTGTGGGTGATCATGAGTTATTATTGTTTACATTACCCTTGAGGTAAATAGTTGGGAGAAAAACTATAAGCCCCTATTTTTCTCTGTGTTCGATTGAAGCTTCGACCTCATAGGTACCACATGAGTGTAAGCAATTATGAAAGACTATATGATGACTGAGTATGTCGATTTTCTTTACAAGCTCTTATATTTACTATTTCCTACGTTGCGACAAAAATGGAATTCCTTCAATAACCGAAATCAAAGTTTGTTAGTTCGCAATAGAGTTCTTGATTCATATTTTACCTTGTGAATCAATTGTTAATCTAGCATAAGAAATTATATGTCAATATGTGTTGTTGTTCTAAAGATAACCATGATGCCTTCATGTCCGTATTTTATTTTTATTGACACCTCTATCTCTAAACATGTGAGCATATTTATCAATCTCGGTTTTCGCTTGAGGATAAGCGAGGTCTAAGCTTGGGTTAGCTGATACTTCCATTTTGCATCATGCTTTTATATCGATATATATTGCATTGTGGGCTGTTATTACACATTATGGTATAATACTTATGACTTTTCTCACTTATTTTACAAGGTTCTACATGAAGAGGGAGAATGCCGACAGTTGGAAATCTAGACTTGAAAAGGAGCAAGTATGAGAGACCTATTCTGCACAACTCCAAAAGTCCTGAAAAGTTACGAAGAAATGTTTTGGAATCTTCATCAGCACCATCTCCACTCCAAACCCTAGTTCATCTCTTGTATCGGATCTTTGTCTCAAACATCTGTTGATTACTCCTTGTAGTTGATGCTAGTTGGTTTACTTGGTCGAAGATCATATGTTTGTATCCTTAATGATTATTAATACTCCTATCATTATGAACATGAATATGCTTTGTGAGTAATTACTTTTGTTCCTGAGGACATGGGATAAGTCTTGCTATAAGTAATCCTTTGAATTTGGTATTCGTTCGATATTTTGATGAGATGTATGTTGTCTCTCCTATAGTGGTGTCATGTGAAAGTCGACTATGCTAAGGCATTGGGAAGTGATAAGTAGATGATGGGTTGCTTGAGTGACAACAGTTTAAGCCCTAGTTTATGCGTTGCTTCGTAAGGGGCTGATTTGGATCCATATGTTTCATGCTATGGTTAAATTTATCTTAATTCTTCTTTCGTAGTTGCGGATGCTTGCGATAGAGGTTAATCATAAGTGGATTGTTTGTCCAAGAAAATGCAGCACCCAAGCACTGGTCCACCCACATATCAAATTATCAAAGTAACGAACACGAATCATATGACCATGATGAAAACTAGCTTGACAGAAATTCCCATGTGTCCTCGGGAGCGCTTTGTTTTATGTAAGAGTTTGTCTAGGCTACCCGTTACAATTCTTAATTTTCTACAAAAAGGATTTGGCCACCTTGGTGCACCTTTTTTAAAATTCTTACTTGCTACCCGTTACAAATTACCTTATCAAGAAACTATCTTTACCGATAATTTTAGTGCTTGTAGAGAATACCTTACTGAAAACCGCTTGTCATTTCCTTCTGCTCCTCGTTGGGTTCGACACTCTTACTTATCAAAAGGAATACGATAGATCCCCTATACTTGTGGGTCATCAGGGCGCTCCAACTAATCCATCAAAAATTACCACAAGCTGCATAGAAAGCCTCGATCACGAGACTCATGATCTCCTCGGATTCCTTTGTGGAAAACCTCAACTGTGAGATTGTCGAAAGCATCATTGGAATCCCGATGAACAAGATATTTCGTAAAAGATAAGACAAGTCTAGGAAGGCCGCCAGACATGTCGACGAACCCGATAGTAGCCGCATATCTCGTTCTCAGGGTACGACGGATAAGCTACGCGCACGGGTGCCTAATAGAGATCACCCAAGTTGCCTATTTTAAGCTTTAGTAATATTTCTATAAGAAATATTCTCAATAAATTCCGCTAAAATTATAGAATTTCACATATGATATATGTGATGATCTTGCCAAGTTTCATCTCAATCCAAGTTGATTTGATTCAATTAATTACTCTAAAAGCCTATCTGTCCAGATCCAAAATTGAGCAACTCTACATTGCCAAGTGTCTCCAATTGTGCTCAAATTTGCTCGGCATGTTTTGGTACTCCAACAATGCAGCCACACCAAGTGGTGCATCCTGGAGCATAGATGAACTTGTCCCAAACCCCTCAAAACCTTCTCTCTTCATTTCTGACCTTGGGAAACTTTACATTATAAAGTTTCTACAATTGATTGCAAACTTTTTGGGCATGCTTTACTGCTCAAATAAAGCCCCCACACCAAGTTGTGCATTTGTTGGAATTTATTTGCATGATTTTCTAGGCATAAAGTCATTTCTACCCATTTCATGGGTTTTTCAAGTCTACATTGGCAACTTCCCCACCAAATCCCAAATTTGGTGTCGAGGCTTATTTTCATCTATTATATGATCCTGTTAAGATTCATATTATTTGGAATCCATCTGGTACCTCTAACATCCACCGAACATGTTGTGTGCATTTACCAAAGCTGCTACTTTGGCCCCTTCCACTTATCTCCTTGAGCTTAAACTTTTACCACAGTTATCTATAGTTACTTGTTACCTGCAGTAACCTTGCCATGTCCAGTGGTGAATTATTGGAGGGTGACTCCATGTAGCTACCTCTCATTTTTACCCTTGGCAGCACCGTTTTTACCCCTCTTGCTATACTTCTACTTAAGCCAAAGCCCCCACTTTCTTCCAGGGCATCTCTAGCATGCTAATGCATCATTTCAAATGAAGCTATGACATGTTCATGTGGGAAAAATGGGTAGCACATCTTAAACTTTATTTTTGGCACAATTGTGGCTTTTAACTACAAGTACTAGCTACACTCCTCCTCCTGAGCTGAAAGTTAGCAGTATTATAGTTCTTGCATAGCCAACACTGCTAGACATGGTTTTTCCCCATTATCTCTCTAGTAAGTGCCCTCATTGCTAGCCTTAAGTTTGCTGTTGCAAACTAAACTGGAGTCAACATTAATTCAAACCAACTCCACTTGGGTCCAAACTTCACCAGTGCTTCGGGGCACGCATGCCTTGCATGCTTGACACATTGGCCTAGCCAAAAGGTGGATGTGGACATTGTGTGGCGTGGTGACCACCCTATTGGCATGCAGTAAATGTGCTCTGCACCAGTAGCTGGTCCTGCATCTCGAGTCCAGTAGCGGCCGCGTGTCTCAGCTCGCCGCAGTGTCCCCTTGACCATAAAACATTGCTCCCCAACGTTGGCTAGCCTCCAAATGCCTCAGGGATGCGTGCCCTCCCATGCCAAAGTGCGTCCGCCACGCAGTCGAGCTCCTCCTCGTCGGCCTTTCTCCTTTTGCCTCTCCCCCGAGCCACTGTTGCCTCCTACATCTTTCCCTCTCTCCCTGGAACACCCCGGAGCTCCTCTAGGCCCTCTCCTTCTCTGCATTAACAGCAATGGCCGAAACCGTGCCGCCGGCCTCAGTCAAAAGCATGCGCCTTCCGACCCTCTTCTCTCTCTATTGAGTATCTCCGGCACACTATGGCCTGTCACACCCTGTTTTCACTTCCATCTTTTTGTGTAATGCAAAAATATGAGCTTATTAAAACTTTTTCAAAACTAATGTGGTGAGTGCCATGATTATCATTGTATGTTTGAGTGCTTGATCATGTGATGATAAAAACCACTTTTCTCAAGATTGAATTCTTTCGAAAACTTTTTCTGATTTCTGATTAAGGTAAAACCCTACTATGAGTTGCACTACATGCCCTTGATGGCAAGGAGTGTTCCTACCCAAAAGTTGGTGATTTGATTCTAGTACTATTTTGGTACTCCAAAACCACAAAATAATTATTTTATGAATTATTTTTCTAATTTAATTGCATGTCCATTTCTGAGGTCAGAAATGGTATTCCTATATGGAAAAATACTTTTCTGCCTTAGAAAAATATGATTAAATTTGGAGATGGTCAGAAGGAGATATATTTTCCATACATAAGATTTTTAACCCCTAATTATATTATATTTATTTGAGTAAAACCCTGAAAACCATTTATGTCTGTTTTGATGTTTTGAAATATTTGCAAAGGAAATATTCTCAATTAATTCCTAGAAAATTCCAGTGGCGTCCCTAAGCCATATTTGGTGTCCACATAAAGTTTCACCTTGATCCAAAGTGATTAAGGACCGCAAATAACTCCAAGACCCCGTTTGTCCAGATTGAAGTTAGAGCAACTATACATAGCAAAGTTTGTCCAATGATGCTGAAACTTTGCAGGAGTGCCTAATACCTCAAATGAGGGTTCCACACCAAAAATGGGATTTGTGGGACTTAGTTTGCCCACACTCTCTTTGAAGGAACATCTCTGGTCAAATGGTGTGGTTTTCAAGTTTACAAAGCTAAACTTGTCCAATGGATCTCAAACTTTGTGAAAACCCATGTTTTAGCACCAAACCCAATCCTGTTAACTTGCAGAACCAGTGGTGGGGTGCAACCACCCCAAACCACTGTCCAGCACCTTAGCTAAACCCAACCCCTTTGCCCCAAACTCTCAGATTAGGTGGCCAGTATAAATGCACAGCCCCAGTCAACTGGCCCCTCTCTGGTTCAAAGTTGAAATGCCAAAATCTCTATTCCAAGCTTTAGCTCAATGCTGACAGCACTTGTTTCTCTTGTCTCCCTAGACCGGCCAAAGCTCCCACGGGACTACAACGACTAGCCTCATCCAAGCCAGTTCCCAGGACATGCTAGACATGTCCAAAGCACCTCAGAGCGCACCAGCATGCCGTGGCATGCCAAACCTATGCTCTGGGCATGCTAGAGAGAACTCCAAGGTGGGGGCGACACTCTCAGCCAGTTCCAGCCTTCCCCGAGGTGACCAACTTCTTCCCCGACAACCCCTCCGCATCAGGCGACCATCAGGGCCCCTCCTCTCCCGTGCTAGAGCTTGTGCGACGCATACCCGCGCGCACCAGTACCGACCAGAGTTGTGCGGCCACTGATGCTCGACTCCCCTCTCTCTCCCTTCCTCGCATTAGGTTCTGGCACTCCAAAACCACGTCCTGAGACCGTGGTTTCGACCCCAGCTCCTCTCTGCACCCCATGTGCGCCACGGTGAGTCACCATTGCTCCCGAGTCGGCTCACCATCGCGGGCCTATAAATAGCCCTCCCCCTCGCTTCAGCACCCTTCAAACAGCATCGCAACAACCTTTAGCACCTCCCTAGCCACCTCAGCAAGCCCGCAGAGCCCAGGTGCTCGAGATCGACTGAGGCCCCTCCGCCTAGGAGCTCCGGTCGATCTACAGCTACACGACGGCTCCTGCGTCCCTCGGCCCACCAAACCATTCCCCTTGACCTAAGGGAGCTTTCTCCCAACTTTCCCAAGCTAACCTGTGCCCCTAGCTACCCCCTCGACCTTCGCCCGCAACTCCTCCACCGCGGCCTCCTCGTCACCGGTGAACCTGAGCCTCTCTGTCGTTGTTCCGACCACCAGCAGGTTGGCAACGACGAACCAGACCCATTTCCGTCTTCGATGGGGCCCGAGGACGTCGGTAGCCATGACAGACTGCTCCTCCTCCTCTCTGGCCAGAGGAGGGGACGACCCCGACAGGTGTGCCCCACCTGTCGGTGGCCCATCTCTCTCTCCCTCGCTGCCCGCAGCCGCTGACCGTAGGGGCCCGCGCGTCAGGTTCAAATCTGATGGCGCGCGCACCTGGTTAGGCTAGCTGGCTGGCCTTTGGGCCGGCCTAGTCCGAGGCCAAGCCAGGCCAGGTGTTGTAGCCCCTTTTTATTTATTTTGAAAACTAGATTTTCAAAGATTTTTATAAAAAGATTTAACCAGTGTAAAAAGTATAAAATTTCCACTGTTATTCTTCTAAAAATATGTAGTATTTAATAGAAACATTGATTGAATTTTTGCAACAACTATTCTGTTTTATAGTAATAAAAAGGATTAAATTGGAATAGTTTTTCTTTTGTTTAGTTGATTTTAAAAATATTCCTTCATTGGAATCTAAGGCAAATATTTTAAAAATAACAACCTAGATTTATCATAAGTAACCAACGTTTTTAAAATGACTTTGTGATCTGTTTTGGAGTGAGCTATTTCTTATTTTATCTTTTGACCACGATAGAAAATCAGTGTGACGAGGGAATCGGAGCGGAAGACCTCGAAGACCCTAGATACCTAGCTGACCAAGGCAAGCAGCCCTTTGACCATGTCTGAGCATATGTTATGATGCATGTTAGTGTAGCAAATATTTTCGTTGCATATGATCATAAGTGCCGGTAAATCATTGAAGTGATGTTACCGATGGCTCCTCCGGAGCACATGCATTGAGCTTGATCCTACCACCTGTAAGGGTCATGCTAGTATCATGTTGACAAGTAAAGTTAGAATAATATTAGCATGAGCATGTTGTTGGTATAAATCAAAGATTTATGAAAACCCCATCGGGTGCCACTAATGCGCGAGTGTGATGATGAGGTAGGTGGCCACTTTTGGTGAAGTGGTTCACCGGGTATTTGTGTGAGCATGGTTTCAGAAATGGGATTAGATTTATGATGTGTCGACCATCCCAACCTTACATGTACGACTACGTTACCCCTTATGGGACGGGGTTGTGTTGATTACTCTGGTCGGTGCTAGCAAAGGCCACATAACTAGTGGCGGGAGTGATGTGTGGTCACTCTCGTGATGGGGTCCTGCCAGGTAGGGCGACTATGTCGTTTTCACTTGTTCCAGGCACACCGTTGGTCCCCGTATAGGTGATACTGTCTAGAGTCGGTGCGCATAAGACGTACAACATGTGGGATGTGTACCAATCGAGTGGACCTCTTTGGCTCGTATCGTCAGAAGAAAGGCATTGATCGGGTACTTACCGCGAGTCGTGGATGACACGGAAGTTTCCCCGATCTCGTGGGTCCATCATACTACCTGTGCAGAGTGTCAAACTATTCGAATAGTCGTGTCCACGGTCAAGGACAGTTGGGTAATCTTGCTTAAACTACGTCCAGTTGTTTCCGCATAAACCAAGTGTGTGTGCATATGTGTTACATGGTGTTATTACGGAAGTAATGATATGACCAAGTATGGTGACTTGGCATATAGAGCGAACCCGGATGGTTCAGACCTCGACAAATATATTGATATCTGTAACCTGTTCTTCAAAAGTAATTTACTTATGCTCCATATCTATGATCATGTTTATTTTCCACCAAGAGATATCCACCAAAGAAGCATGTTATTGTTATCCTTCACTTGCATTGTTCATATCATGGGCTGTTTGCGAGTACATTCAAAAGTACTCATTGGCTTGCCACTGGTTATATTATTGACCAAACATGGAAGGACCGGAGTTTGGAGATGAGGACGTCTTCGGAGACGCCCCTGCAAACTAGGACACTTCTGTGTCAGAATGCCTGTTGGTGTAGGTTGATGGCATGGGCACCCACTTACCCCTATGATTTCTGCTATTAGTTGTATCAGTGTCATTTGACCTTATAGGCTCTACCTTGTGAACTTGACCATTCAGTGACGTGACATAATACTTCGGTACTTGGATGTAAGACTCTTATTATTCAGTATCTGTGTGTTCGTGAGCATTGATCTCTATGATCACTGAGCACGTACATTCAGCGATCTCGACTCGTAAGTCATGGTCCCCATAGAGATGGTATCAGAGCCATCGTGACTATAGGAAGCCTTAGGTAGCATGGACGATAGCCGAGACGACTAGTGCACATAGAACCTAACCTGAGATTCTGCACCCGCTAAAAAACTTTCTAACCTTCTTGTAGATGGTCGCCGTACCTGAGATACTTCTGGAGACGGGCTTTCCCATACTTTTGGGTGATAGCCTCGAGAAGTGCCAAGTATGCCGCATGCCCATCTTCCTCTACCACGAGCACTGGGTCAACGCCGACACTAAGGAGTATCACGTGGATGTGATTGTGAAGACTAGTGTCTCCCCGACTAGGTGGTTCTTTGAAGGACCATAGATGGAGGATCTGATGTTGGCAGTTGAGACAGTGGCATGAGAGGCGCTCGTGCGTCTCTGCGACATCCTTCCTGAGATGGCTAATGAGCCAGCTACTCGTCACGTACCTTTTGTTAAGGATGGGATAGACGGGAGTTGGACACTCAACCCATCTTCTGAGGATGAGACGCCACTAAGGTTTCAGACCTACTTTAGCCTCTCCTCTGACACTTTGACGCACCTTTTGATTTTGGAGTCAACAAAGATTCGCCAAGAGCTACACCAAGTCAAGGATCTAATCCGTGATGAGAAGATGAAGAACCGCAAGGTGAAGAAGGAAGGAGCACCCGAAGGACAATCATACATTGCTTTCCGAGGAAGAGTACCACCGCTTCAGGACACTCCTATTCAGAGTTGCGCCTGACTGTGGAAGAGTACACCGAACTCTTGCTGCCTTACCAACCAAGAGACGCCGTGATAGACCGCTTCCTTGCCCTACCCCTTTGAAGGAGGGAAGTATTGATGAAGATGAAGATGAAGACAAAGACCCCGCAGAACCCGCCTATGAGACCGTGCAGTCTGTCGCATAGTATTATGACGTAGGCTATGAGGATCTTCTCCCCGAGTGTAGGAGTTCATGTATCGCTTCGTGTGAACCATGAGTGTTGTGTCAGCATGTTGGATGCAAGTCGCATTCTGCCTTAGGCATCTTGTGAGCGACTACATCGCTTGTTTTAATCTAATGCATTAACTTTTCCAAAAGCCTTTGGTTTTAAAAAAATTCGCACTAGCACAGCACCAGACCCCTCTTTACTAGAACATCATTCTGTATGATTCTGGCCTGTTCGGCAAATTGACCTGTCAACTCCCCTGACAGGATGGTTATTGCAACTCGCACCAGCACCTTCGGCAACCCCGGCTCTGCCTCTTTAGGTCAGCAGCAGGGAACCGGAGGGGAAGCTCAAGCGGGAGATCACCACGAGCAGCAAGATGATGTTCCACCTCCACCACCTCCTTCTGAAAGCTTCACTATGGATCAGTTCCTTCAAGCTCTCCGAGAGGAACGTCAAGCCAACAATGCCACTATCCAGCAGTTGGCTCAAGTCTTGGTGAACAACCCGCCGCAGCACGGGAATAGCAATGGCCTCTCTACTCTCTCTGAGTTCATGCGAACTACGCCACCCATATTCACGGAGAAGATGGAACCATTGGATGCCGATGACTGGACACATACCATCAAAGACCTCCTCGCGCTGGTCAAATGCACTGATGATCGTGAAAAAGTTCTCTATGCTTCTCACTCTCTCGGAGGCACAACTAGAGCTTGGTGGGATGGATTTCAGATCATGCGAGCAAGGTAAGTCATCACTTGGGCTATGTTCAATGAAGGGTTCCGCGCTGCTCACATTCCTCTCGGAATGATGACCATTAAGAAGCGGGATTCCGAGCCTTAAGGCAAGGCAGTGGATCCTTCAAGGAGTATTTGGAGAAGTTCAACCTCCTGTCAGGATATGCACCAGAATATGTCAACACTGAGGCCGCCAAAGTGGAACGCTTTATGGAAGGACTACATTAGTCACTCCAGTATCAGCTGGTTGTTTGTGAAAACTGGACCTTCAGCGATCTGGTTAATAAGGCCCTTATGTTGGAGGACAAGTGTCGTGCTATGGACGACACCCGTAAGCGCAAGCTAATGGGTAGTGGAGGACTTAGTAACCCAAAGCCACGCCCATGACAGTCAGCTCCAACAAGACCCAACTATCAACAGCAGCAGTACAAGTCTCAAACATTTCGCCAAAACTATTAGCCTTAGCAGCAAGCCAACCCCAAGCGAGCATTCAACCCACCGAACAACAGCGGAGTCAATACCAATCTTCCAGCACAAGTTACCTGTTTTGGATGTGGACAGACAGGGCACTATTCCAGGCAGTGTCCCAACAAGAAACCCGACGCACCGCGCCCCAATGCGCCAACTCAAGGCCAGGGAGCACCAGGCACGAACCAAGCTCCCCGCAGTCAGCAGTATCACAACTGGGGGCGGATCAATCATATCTCCCCAGAAGTGGCACAGGAAGACCGAGACTGCATTCTGTGTACGTTCGTTGTCAACTCCACCCCAACAACAGTATTGTTTGATTGTGGTTCTTCGCATTCTTTTGTTACACAAAGATTTGCGGAAAAATGTGGTTTAAAGCCTACTCTGCTTAACGGGCAAATGGCAATTCAAACCCCGGGTGTAGTGTTAAGGACCAACCTAGGATGTAGGAAGGTCAGGATTGTTATCAATGGGATAGGCTTCTCAGCATACCTCCTTGTCATTAAGTCACAAGGTCTAGAAGTAATTATCGGCATGGATTGGTTGGCCAAACATCAGAGTATCTTGGACTATGCCAACATGTCTATTTCCATGACAAGCGACCAAGGGGTCAAAGTCCAGTATGTCTCTGAGCCAGTAACCACTCGAGTACCGCAAGTTAACAGTGTGTCAGAGGTAGAACTCGATCAAGTGCCAATAGTCTCTGAGTACCCGGACGTCTTTCCTAATGAGCTACCAGGGAAGCCTCCCGACCGAGACATCGAGTTCATCATAGAGCTCATGCCTGGGTCAAGGCCTATCTATAAGAAGCCTTACAGGACGGGATCCGAAGAGCTAGCGGAGCTGAAGAAACAGTTGGATGAACAACTCAGGAAAGGGTTCATTCGTCTGAGTGCGTCACCTTGGGGATCACCTGTTCTATTCGTGTCCAAGAAGGATGGGACTATCAGACTCTGCGTCAATTACTGTTCTCTCAATGAGGTCATGATCAAGAACAAGTGTCCACTCCCCAAGATTGAAGATTTGTTTGATTAAATAAATGGAGCTAATGTATTCTCCAAGATCGATATCCGATCTGGATATTACCAACTGAAGATTCGACCTGAAGGCATAGCCAAGACTACATTCATTACCCGGTACGGACTGTACGAATGCATTGTCATGTCTTTCCGGTTAACTAATGCCCCAGCTTACTTCATGTACCTCATGAACAAGGTATTCATGGAATACCTCACTACTAGAAAAAAGGTTGTTAGTGGAGCACCTATTTTGTCTATTAATGGCGCACTATAAATGCGCCACTATTATCATGCCGCTACTAATAAATAGTAATGGCGCACGCCTGGTGCGCCACTGTTAATCTACATAACAGTGGCGCACCACCTGGTGCACCATTACTAAGCCCAGAAGTGCGCCACTTCTGTGGGTTACTAATGGCACACTTTTAGATGGTGCTCCACTACTACGAATATTATGATTTTTTTTGCTTTTCTGATATTTGCACAGGTTACAAAATATAATAGAATATTAGTTTCCGAATACAATTCATCATAGTGATACATATATAAGTGATGTAGAAGTAAGTGATACATATTCTATACAATAGTTTCATAAAATATCATCACATCATCTCGAATATAGCGATACATAGTGATGTAGAAGTAATCATCATAGTCAATGAGACATCATATAACAAAAGTTGGTCACTAGTCATAATCACAACTCCTCCTCCTCATCATCGTCAACTCTAACACACTGTAGCACATCATCACATCATCTCGGAAATAGCTAATAATCATCATAGTCATTACCACCAATACTATTTAATACAATGTAGCACATCATCACATTAACACATTGTATCACATCATCACATTGTAGCACATAATAACACATTGTACCTAGGACATACCCATTTGCTTAGGTAGCATATCATAAAACAAGATAGTCCCTGACTCTGCATTATCGAGAATGCAGATCATGTTGTCGCCAATTCTTGGGCTACGCACAATGTTGCTTCCAGGTAGCTCTCTACGATAGACCATACATTTCTTCCAATGTTTGATTGTCATGACTTCATCGGTTTTAGAAATCCGGTATGGACAAGAGTGAATCAGATACCTAGGCTGACCTGGTCGTGCTGGTCGTATCATCATAACATCAACGCGACCTCTTTGTAACATCAGATGAGGTACACAATCTTCTGGGATTTTCTGTTGAAAAATATAGTATTAGCTTTGTAGCTAGCAATGTAGTTTAGTTTTACAATAATTTATGCAAAAGATGCATGGATGTCGTAATAGTAGAAAATCTTACCATGCAATCTCCATGCATGTTACCGTAGTTCACCACGTGCACTAGTGGCACATATTGACCATAATGTTGGGGAGTTTGCTGATAGGTATTGCAATTCTCAAGATCATTGATAAATTGGACAAGATGATGTTTCTCCTTACAAGTTAATTCTGCTTCATCATTGTAGTAATAGGTTCTGTCTACCATTTTCCGTACATTTTTTGAAGAATGAAAATAAGCTGTCAATGGAAATAAGTTGTCAACTATTTTTAAATAAACAATATAAATTACTTAATAAATGTGGTTGAGAAACTCACATAATGGTAGAACTGGAGGCATCTGCACATCGACCCAGATGTCGATATTACATTCAATTTCATCTTCCGGACGAATATCAAAGGTGATAAGCATAGTGTTACCCAAGTTTTGCATTCAAAGAAGGAGTAGGTGTCTGCATTGTACAATTTTACGGCAAAAGTATAACCATTCTTAGACCTGGAGTGAACTATCTTTACCTCCATATTTATTTCAGTACTGAAACCAATCTTATCCAACACATAATGTCTTGCATGGCAGGGGATACGCTAGTAGAATAGTAAAAAATAACAATTATAAGTTGAAGCAAAAGAAGTCATGCTTAATTACGAAAAAAGACTTGTCGTTGTGACTTACTGTATCCACTTCGAAGTCCTCATCCCGCATGATGCTGAAGCGCCTACCATCAACTAGGCAAGGCGTGTCGTAAAGGCCGCGCTTGTCTTGGCAGTATTCGCACATAACAAATTCATCGTCACACATTTCCTAAAACAGAGAAAACTTCAGCATGACATTTAGTAAAAAGTGGACATATGGAGCGCCTGAAATTTGCCATAACGGAAATGAATGAACATTCCAGCAAAACATTAAGTTGACCAAACCTCCGAAATACAAGCAAAGCTACCAAACATGAAGAGCACTGGTTTGGTGCAAAGGAAGTATCAAAAAGGAAAAGCATGAATGAACAAGAATAAAGAACATCATCATTCTACTTTCATCTTTGTCAGATAATAATTGGTTCGGATTTTCTTTCAGCACCGCAAGCACCCTATGCAGATTTAGGAATTACTTACAGGTTCTAACACAAATATTTATGCACAGTATGTTACTTGCCTACTAATTGGAGATTACAACATCATAATATGTTCCTCCCAGAACACTAGATGAAGCAATCTCTTCCCAAATTCCATTGCTAAGAAGATGCAAATATTACCCTCAAATGCATCAAAAGAGTGTGGCACTTTCTGATTGGAGATATGTTCCTCCCAGAATACTAAACGAAGCAATTTCTTCTTGATAAGGGGATATAGCTATTACACTGTAATGGAGATGGAGCTCAACATCACAAATTTGAGCACTTGATCCAAAATCTAGCTTTAGCACAACAAACACTCGCCATACCTAGCCCTACGAACTTGCAGGGTTAACATAGACAGTCATTTCGAACCTACTTCTCGCCCAATCGAGCAAATCCTACAAGAGGCAGCGAGCAGCGGCGGGAACACCGGCACAAACCGCGGACTGATTTCAAGAGACGAACCACTGACCCTAAGCTACAGGCGTATGGCAGGGTAAACACTAGGGGAACGAAGGAGGCGTGAAGGGAGGGAGGGGGTGAGAGGGGCGAACCTCACGGCCGGAGGAGGAGAGCGCGGCAGAGGTGGAGGGGGAGGTGGTGGCCTTGTCATCGCCCATCATCGGGGGTTCCTGGCGGCGGTGCGGAGAGGCAGGGAGCGGGTAGGGCGCGGTGCGAGGCGGACGATGGCGCAGCGGCGTGATCTGGTACGCACGCGCGTTGGCGCGAGGGGGGAGCAGGGGGTTCGGTCTGTGGTGGCTGGAGGGAGGTGGCCGCAGGGCAAGCCAGCAGCGGCAGGTGCGGTGGGAGGCACCGGGCGCTTGGGGCTCGCGCGAGGGAGTTTCGCTAGATGGGATCTGGAGGAGCCACGAGGGGAGGGGAGAGGACATGAGACGCTCTTTTTTCCCTTCTGGTTATCAATGGCGCACCTCCTAAGAATGCGCCATTGGTAACCAGGGTTACTAATGGCGCACCTTGTGTGTGGTGCGCCATTACTAGTTTTGAAAAAAATGATTTTTTTTGTTAGTAGTGGCGCACCGTGGGTGTGGTGCGCCATTACTAGTTAAAATTAGTAATGGTGCACTTTCCCTGGTGCACCACTGCTATGTCTGGGAAGGGTGTGGGGCGAGCACAAAAACTAGTAATGGCACACCGCACACCAGGTGCGCCATTAGTAATATGGCCAATAATGGCGCGCACCACATACATGGTGCACCATTAATGTCCATATTAGCTATAGCCGTTTTTCTAGTAGTGCGTGGACAAGTTTGTGGTCGTATTTATTGATGATGTATTAATCTTTTCCAAGTCCGAAGAAGAACATGAGCAACACTTGAGGTCTGTTTTGGAAAAGCTTCAAGAGCACCAACTTCATGCCAAGTTCAGCAAATGCCAATTCTGGCTGAAAGAAGTTGGATTCTTGGGTCATACCATGACAGCAAGTGGATTGGAAGTTGGTCCCTCCAAGATTACTACGGTAACCAATTGAGAGTCGCCAATTGATGTGAAGGAAGTCTGGAGCTTTGTCGGACTCACGGGATATTACCGCAAGTTTGTAGAAGGATTCTCCCGCATCCCTCGACCCCTGACTCAGCTCTTGAAAAAGGGCAAGAACTTCGAATGGACGCTGGAGTGTGAAGGAAGCTTCCAAGACTTGAAGAAGAGATTAACTACTGCCCCGGTATTGGCCACTCCAGATATCAGCAAGGAGTTTGTGATATATTGTCATGCCTCCAGAACCGGGCTCGATGGAGTTCTAATGCAGGACGGCCGAATTGTGGCGTGTGTGTCATGACAACTGCACCTGCATGAGGAGAATTATGCCACCCATGATCTCGAGTTGGCAGAAGTAGTGCATGCCCTAAAGACACGGCGGCATTACCTTCTCGGAAGCGATGTGAAATATACACCGACCACAAAAGTCTGAAGTATATCTTCACGCAAAGGGAATCGAATATGAGGAAACAAAGATGGTTGGAGTTAATCAAATATGACGACCTCAGCATTCAATATCACCCCATTATGGCCAATGTAGTGGTTGATGCCTTAAGCAGGAAGACCAGCACCTTGAACGTCATGCTCAAGGAAAGGCAACCCGCCTTATATGAAGAAATGGAGAACTTCGGATTGGAGCTAGTGGAATCAGGATTCCTAGCTAACCTTGAAGTCAAACCAACGTTGGTCGATGATATCAAGGAGGCGCAGAACGGGACAAGAGCATTGAAGGCATCAAGAAGAAGATTCAAGAAGGCAAGGCCCCAGACTTCTGAGTGAATGAACAAGGAGTAGTGTGGTTTGGGAAACGCTTACGCGTACCCAACAAGGCTGAACTCAAGGATTTGATCCTGCGGGAAGCACATGATACACCCTACTCTATTCACCCCGGTGGTACCAAGATGTATCAAGATCTCCGAAAAATATTCTGGTGGCATGGCATGAAGAGGGAAATAGCATCTTACATGGCTAAGTGCGACGTGTGCCAGCGAGTCAAAGCTGAGCATCAGAGACCTGCAGAACTGCTACAATCTCTCCAACTGCCAGAATGGAAGTGGGACAAGGTAGGCATGGACTTCGTTACCGGCTTACCAAGGTCTAGCAGAGGCCACGAGTCCATATGGGTCATTGTCGACCATCTGACCAAGGTGGCCCATTTCATTCCAGTCAACACCACTTATGATGGAAACAAGTTGGCTAGTCTCTATATTGAGCGCATTTTGAGCCTTCATGGAGTTCCGAAAGAGATTGTATGTGACCGAGGCACGCAGTCACCTCAAGATTTTGGAAGAAGTTCCAAGAAGCCCTCGGAACACAACTCTCTTTCACCACCGCTTTCCACCCGCAAACGGGCGGACAAACGGAGATAGTAAACCAGATACTCGAAGATATGCTCCGCGCTTGCGTCTTGGCACATGGTGCCAAATGGGAAGACTGTCTGTCGTTCGCTGAGTTATCATACAACAACATCTACCAGTCCAGTTTCCAGATGGCCGCATTTGAATTGCTATACGGATGGAAGTGCCGCACCCCACTCAACAGGTCAGAAACCATTGAATGGTTGATTTTCGGGCCGGAAGTTTGGCACAAGGCAGAAGAGAAGGTGCAGCTTGTCCGAGAAAACCTAAAACAAGCCAAGTCGCGACAAAAGAGTTATGCGGATTCTCACCGCAGAGATGTGGAGTTCATTCCCGGGGACGAGATTCTTGTAAGGGGGATAGGTCTGTCACACCCTGTTTTTACTTCCATCTTTTTCCTGTAATGCAAAAATCAGTGCTTATTAAAACTTTTTCAAAACTAATTTGGTGAGTGCCATGATTGTCATTGTATGTTTCTATGCTTGATCATGTAATGATAAAAACCACATTTCTCAAGACTGAATTGTTTCCAAAACCTTTTCTCATGTCCGAATAAGGTAAAACCCTACTTTGAGTTGCACTACATGCCCTTTATGGCAAGGAGTGTTCCTACCCCAAAGTTGGTGGTTTGATTCTAGTACTATTTTGGTACTCCAAAACCACAAAGTAACTACTTTATGAATTATTTTTCTAATTTAATTGCATGTCCATTTCTGAGGCCAGAAATAGTATTCCTATATGGAAAAATACTTTTCTGCCTTAGAAAAATCTGATTAAATCTGGAGATGATCAAAAGGACATATATTTTCGATACATAAGATTTTTAACCCCTAATTATATTATTATTATTTGAGTAAAACCCCGAAGACCATTTATGTCTGTTTTGACCTTTTGAAATGTTTCCAAAGGAAATATTCTCAATAAATTCCTAGAAAATTCGAGTGGTATCCCTAAGCCATATTTGGTGTCCACATAAAGTTTCACCTTGATCCAAGGTGATTAAAGACCCCAAATAACTACACAACCCCTTCTGTCCACATTGAAGTTAGAGCAACTCTATATAGCAAAGTTTGTCGAATGATGTTGAAACTTTGCAGGAGTGGCTAATACCTCAAATGAGGGTTCCACACCAAAAATGGGATTTGTGTGACTTAGTTTGCCCACACTCTCTTTGGAAGGAACAAATCTATTCAAATGGTGTAGTTTTCAAGTTTACAAAGCTAAACTTGTCCAATGGAGCTTAAACTTGGTGAAACCCCATGTTTTAGCCATTACTAGAAAAAAAGCTGTTAGTGGCGCACCTATTTTGGCTATTAATGGCGCACTATAGGTGCGCCACTATTATCACGCCACTACTAATAAATAGTAATGGCGCACCCCTAGTGCGCCACTGTTAATATACATAACAGTGGCGCACCACCTGGTGCGCCATTACTATCCCAGACACTAATGGCGCACCACCTGGTGCACCATTACTATCCCCAGAGACTAATGGCGCACCACGTGGTGCGCCACAAAAGTGCAATTTCGTGCGCTAGTACTATGAATATTAGGTTTTTTTGTTGCTTTTCTGATATTTGCACAGGTTACAAAATACATTATAGCACACAATATAAACATCACAACATATCAACAGCAGATTTATCAAATACAACAGAAGATTAGTATCCGAATACAATTCATCGTATTAGTTTCCGAATTCAAAATAACGAACAAACTTAGAACATTACAAGCCTCGAGACCGTGAGTAGCGAGTTTGTCTTCACATTACTAGTCGATATATAAACTACCATCACATAGAAGAGGGTTGCAGTCACGATGAGCATCATCGCGATGAAACTGATCTTCATCCGGTTCCTCCTCCGCTCCCTCCTCTCTCCCGCTAGATAACGCCCGTATCTAGCTTCTGCCTCCACCCTAGTGGTGTACCCTTTGTAATTGTTACCGCTGAAGCGGTGAACCTGTCTCCGACACTCCTCCCAGTCGTCGTAGACTCTGGGAACCTCACCCTTGTACACGACATACGACGGCATCTCTATTCACTAGACAAATAAAACGTTAGTAGAAACTCACAAATAATATATAAGCAATATATAAATATGCAACAAAAGGATCGGAAGAGAGCAACAAATTAATAGCACGATTAGTGGTCCTAGTAATAAATAGCATCGACTACATATAAGTTGAATGACTGTCCAAACTAAAGAGGCATACAAGTTCATTAAAGTTTAATTACAACATGAGCTAATCGATATTCAGAACTACATAGCATCAGTACTTTCGACTCGACTCAGGGACCGGAGTGTGGATGAAGCCACCATCTTTCGTGATGGTCATGAATGTGCGGGCGTTGTCAGCCTGTATTTGTATCGTTGTGTCAAATTCCACTGCTGGACAGTTGATAGTTTAGGTAGAACTGCCCCGATCTAGGAAGGACATCTTGATAGATGATTTCCGCAAACTCCGACTGGATGCGAAAGAATTCTTGTCTGATGTCCTCGTCCTGGATTGCCGACAAGCATGCGGCACATTCTTCGAGATAATTTGGTAGCATACGATGATGCTGGTCCCGTACGATCGCCCACATGTGATGGAGGGTGTAGTAGGCATCCTTCTCACTGCTAGGCAGCTGCTTGACGCAGGGGAACGTCGTTACGTGGGTGAACACTTGTTTGCCGTACCTAAGAATTGGCCTCTTGAAGGTGCCTCCAGATTTGGTGTAGCCGTGGAGGACATCATCAAGAACTTTCTTGATATTTGTGTAGTCTTTCTTCGACTGACGGTCCGAGTCGAAATACGTGGCCATGGAATATTTCAGGCTTAAGAGGATGAGTGTGCAAGGTGTGTCACTGCACAAAACACGGAATGTTAGAAAAAAAAGAATGATATAAATCTAAGAAATCATATGTTACGGGGCGATGAGGGGATGACTTACTCGGAAAAGTAAGGCACGAGAAAGTTATCCTTATCTGCGTTCGCCAGAATGACGCCTTCGAGGTATGAAGTCGCCAGTTGCCGGTGCCCAGGGCATGTAGAAGGTGTCGACTATCATGATGGCCGGGGTCTTGTCTCTAATGATCCGCATCTACATACTAAGGAAAAATAGCCGAATGAAGGTGTAGTGCAGCGGATAAGGTTAAGCATAGTGAAGATGTCATCAAACAGCAGGACGATCATACGCCCGATGGTGCTATCGACAAAGCCCTTGCCCTCTGGCACCTTGGTCACGTAAACTTGGTATGTCACATCATTCTTGGAGAGAGGATACTTCTCCATATAAAGAGCAGCGTCATGCAGACTCCGCATAGCACCGGTTGCAACATTGAGCAGATTAGTCGGTAACATCGGCCTACCCGCCGCATGCACCCTCCTCTCAACATCCTTAGATATCGGTGGCCCGTCCTGAGCACGGATCGTACTCGGTGCCGGCTGGCTCGCACCCTTGTTATTTTTTATTTTCCGTCCCTTCTGCTTCTTCTGTTGTAATGGGATCGAGTTCTACTCAGAGACCACCTTCTTGAGTGTGTTGGGGCTCATAATATTTCACTCCTCGGCTATTTGAGTCTCGGTGAAGGCAGCAGCTGGAGGCGTCTCCTGAGAACTGAACTGACGATGCCTATTGCAATTGGGTTTCTCCACGGTACCAGCTAGATCGCCATCGTCTTTTGCACGGTTGTGTTCTTGAGAAGGAGACCCGAACAATTCGTCACCGTACCCATGTTCATTGATGTACTTATCGACGTTGGAAAATGTACCGTCGTCATCATTCAGATCCTGTGCTATATGCATGTCCGGATTAGCTGGCGGTGGTAGCTATGCGGTGGTCTTGCCATGGCTTGGCGCCGACATGACTGGCAGTGTTGTCTGTGGGGTGGTGTCCCGCGCCCCCAAACGAATCTGGCTCTTCGGCCAAAGCATGGACCAGTTTAAGCAGGCGCTGAGGGTCATCACATCATCTTCATCGGCCCCAGGGGGTCGATATGAAGGTAACAAGTCGTTGCAGCCCCGCAGCACCCGAACTAGTTAAACCCTATACATGGTGGTTGGCATCGGATTACCGTGGAACACGCGGTTGCTCGGTTCAATGATTTTGGCCTTGGCTACATCCACGAAGTGCAGGAGAGTGCATGGGATGTTCGCGGCGCCCTGCAAAACATGTAGGGCGTCAGGGATGCCCAGTCAAAGGCAAGGAGATGAAGCCATCGGCCGAGGCTTAGTAACCGTGATGGCGTCGAGCTTGTCTAATGTTGAGGCACTGCCAACGGCAGGCGTGCAAGTGACGGAGGGGCTCCTTGATGCCGAGGTGCCGGCCGGCGTATTCTTCCCACACACGGGTGCATTAAGCTCCAATACCGGCGCCGACGCTGGAGGCACCTGCAATGCCGCCTCCGTCGGTGACACCGATGCCGGCGCGTTGTGCGAGTTGCTGCTCGTGAAGCTAGGAATCGGGGGCGGCCCCTATTGGCCGCCCACAATCCACCCACGCAGCCCCTCAAGCAAGGAAGGCATAATGGAGATGATCGTCGCTCCCAGTTGGTCTCCCACTTGCTCTTGGACTATCTCCGGAATCCGCGCCACTTCTGCCTTGAGTTCTTTAACCTCGCCCTCCTAGCTTTCCGAGATGGTCTTTCTCTCCTTTCGCCTAGCCTTATAGTATTCCGATCATTTCTTGGACAAGCCTTTGCCGGCCACAGGGCCAGCTGACAACGGCTTGCTGATCGTATCCTTGTGTTTCATTACATTCAACGCCCTATTTAAAGTGTTGTCCCAAGGGGCAGACGGGGAGCTCGGAGACCCCGCGCTACTGCTTTCAGTTTCCTGCGGAAGGAACGTGAACCATTTAGAAATTTGGCTTCATTAATTAGAATGCAACCATATGGAGCTAATAACGTGGGGGTGTATTCCTTACCAGAATACGCTCAAGCTCCTTCACCTTCGGATCCGTGGTAAGCTCCTTTGTTACCAGGTCCATCTTGTACCGTGCCCTAACATCGTTCCTGGTCTGCTTTTCATGGTATTTATTGAAGAGGGGCGGTAGGACTTGCTCGGCACGCTTCGCATCCTCCTTGTCCCATTTAGGTTCCGCCACTCCATAACCGCCGGGACCGAGTTTGTGCACCCCTAAGTTCAAGTCCCACATATCTTTCCCCCACTGACTTGATTCCGCGGATGCGTTGCTCTCGCACTTGATCTTGAACTCTAGGTAGTCAGCTTTGTTGATCGAAGGATTTGTCTCCTTGATCTTCTCATAACTATCACCTCTTAGAATCCTTCTCTTCACCAAGGCTCTCCAAGTAGCCAGGGCCACGCTCATCTTCGTGAGGGCAGCACTGTGCACTTTATTCCCTGCGAGGCGTGTGTTTGCGACGTCACCGGGGAACTTGTATCGTTCGTGTAGCTTCGTGAAGAGGAGGTTGCACAAATTTTCTCGGCCTTAATGCCTTAGGTTCTCAGTGTTGATCGAGACGGTGCTCCGGATAATGCATCGGAGTTGTCCCGCGTACCGACCGACTAATTCTTTTGGCGCTGTTGGATGCCCACTGGAGGACACTTCAGTAAATCCCTCCCTGGCGGTGCTGAGCACGTTCGGGTGCCGGTCCTTCCATTGCTTCTTCGGTTCGCTGCCATATGTGCGTTCGCTGCCATCATCAGTGGTGGCATCCCCGGCGGCACCATTAGTGGTGTCATCCCAGATGCCACTAGGGGTTGTGTAGTCGGGATCGGTGTCTTCCGCAGCGTCCTCATAGTGGTGAGGTTCTTCCTCCAGCTCCTGGGATAGCTCCCAGAATGGCTTGCCCGAACCGCCGGCCTCATCGTTGTTGGCCATGTTCGCTCTAAATAGGAAAAAAGGCTACTAGAGTTATTGGATGAGATCAGGGTAGTATCTATTCTTCTCAGATTTAGAGGAAAAGTGAGAATAAAACATGCAAATTGATATGAGGAAGATGATGATTTGGGAGGAGAGCTTAGGTTAGAGTGATGAGAGTGGTGTTATCATTTCCTAGCTTGCTGCCTTATCCATTAGTTGGTCTTAGGAGACATGGGGACAAACAGATGTGCCGGTTTGCACACTCATACTTGGCTTCGAGAACAAAATGGTAGATGGTCTTGTGTCTACAATTATCAAATACCAGGAAAGGTAAATGGATGTTGAATTCCCTTCTTTTTGAAAAATGGACGCTTAGAAATATTTTCTTTGTAGAAATAACATTGTCTCTAAATGTTGATTAATTTTTGTTTTGGTTTAGAATCGCGCACCTTCTAGGTCAAGAAAATTGGGCATGACCTTGGCTAATTTTCTAGACCTAGGAGTTCCCCATTCTCAACCGAAACGGAAATTAATCAACATTCAGGAGAAAGGGGTAACCTTCAGAACACAAGCAGTAAGTTCAAAAGTTGATACCCACCGAAATAAGCAGTAAGCTCATTATATATAGATGATAACCACGAGATGATACCCACTGAAATGATAACAGTGTGCAGTACATTTTTACCTAGGCTACTGAACAAATGAATACGAAATGAGCGAGACAGGAAGCAAGGCCGCATTTCGGAACAAAAACACAAAAAATGACATGAATCACGTTCCGATTTAACAAATTATAAATACGTTTGGGACGTATCAAGTTATGAGTACTCTAGCACCTCATGTGAGATAAGTAGAGGTACAAATTGGATTGCATATCACTCTTCGTGTCCAAACCATGAATCATGACAGGAAATTCACTTAGACATACAAGATAATTATGCCCATTAGGCAACATGGAAATTTAATATAATAGTGAATCTAGAGCGAAAGTATGTTCCTAATCGTCATACTGTCAGCATGCAGAGCGAAAGTATCGTTCTCAACTAGAAGAACTTTCATCTCAGTGTACCTTAATAAATGGATCAAATATTAAGTTTAGTAATCTCCCATGACATCACAACAGAGGTTTTGCACTATGGATACTCGATTGAAGATGAACTAATAATGAGGAAATTAGCACTGTACCATCAAAAAATGCAGACTCACATGACCAATTTTAAAAGAGACAAGTATGTGAACATCTTCCTTATGTTAAGAAGATAACTACATAGATTTGTGTACATTTTAGCTGACACTTGCATAAATCCAGATTCATATTTATTTTGTATTTCTACATTTACAAGGTTTGTTTCAATAGTTCCTCATAGATATGAGACAGTCCAATTCCTCCATTTAGATTTTTCCAAATAATGTGAACTAATTTTCTGATGCAGAACTAAAATCACATATGGAAACATATACTGAATCAATCATCACAAATTTCCAGAACCAAGCGTACCAATTAGAAATTCCTGTTTTCAAAGAATGCAGACTCACATTTAAACAGTATGAAGGAACTACAATGGTAGCTCATTTTTATTATAGTACGGCAAATGTATCCACTCAAACTGATCACAACAGTGTTAATTTATCTGTTAAGTAAAGTAGCTTGGAACTTTGCCTCTGCAGATACAATTTAATAATTAATCAAAGGATAAATCAGTTGTTTACGAAGTTCCTGACGCGATTGAATTTTTGTATGAATATCATGGGAGTTGGAATGTTTCCTTCCAAATCACTGCACTCCCAGCATGCCTCATTTTTTATTAGGAGTATTTTTTTATTTCTCTTACATGAACCCAACAAGCTATGAGGTGGATTGCTAAGCAGGACCAGACAAGTGTATATGTTTTATCAGGCTATTAGCTAATTGTAAGCTCATTTTTAACAGTTCAACTCGGAAATGCTACTGGGCATTTGCCTATAGCAAGGAGCAACACGTTTCCTCTTGGTAAAAGGCGTACTATTATATAGCATAATTAACCCAATATGTTGTATTATCTTGGGGGTCGACTGAATCTGTCCTATAAAGATACATACATAAGGAAATTTAATATGCGAGAAGGAGGGAGCCGCCGCCGTCGGTGCTAGGTCCGCACGGCCGGATGTAGAGGAGGGCGAGGAAGGAGTAGGAGAGTTATTACCTAAGGGAAGTCCTTCGTTATCGTCGGAAGCACCGAGTCCGTCCGCTCGTGCGCCGTCACCCCGTCGCTTCGATCTCTGCCGATGTGACTGGGGGCAGTGGCTTGGAGGGTGGCGGCGGTGGCTCACGAGGGGGCCGCGGCAGTGGTCGGGGGCATTGGCTTGGAGGGCGGCAGCGGTGGCTGACGAGGGGGGCGCGGCGGTGGCCGGGGGCGGTGGCAACAAACCCTAACCGGCGCAGGGTGGAGGGAGGGGAGATGGGAGGAAGGGAGGGGTTCGGTTGGAGTGGAGATGCGGGGGAGAGGCGATTGAGGGGAGGGAAGAAGGGATAGTACGGGGGAGGGTTTTCAATGGCCCACCATTTAGGGGTGCGCCATAAGTGGCATATCAGTGGCGCACCATTAATTGGTGCGCCATAAATGGGGAGGAATAGCAATGGCGCACCTTCTTCTGGTGCGCCATTACTAACTTTTTTATTATTTTTTTGGATTTTTAGTTGCATGTAATAATTTTGGTTAATTATTGATACGTCCATTTTGCATCATATTTTCTGGTTGATATTTATCACTTCTTGGGCTGTTATTTCACTTCACTGTACAATTCTTATGCCTTTTCTCGCTTATTTTGCAAGGTTTACATGAAGAGGGAGAATGCTGGCAGCTGGAATTCTTGCCTGAAAGTGGAGCAAAGTTGAGATACCTATTCTGCGCAACTCCAAACGCCGTCAGAATCAACGAGGATTTTTTCCGGATTTGTAAAAGATACTAGGCCGAAGAAGCGCCAGAGGGGCGCCAGCAGGTGGCCACAAGCCTGCTTGGCGCGGCCACCCCCTGGCCACGCCAAGGGGGCTTGTGGGCAGCCTGCTGGCCCAGTGGCCCCCCTCTTCTGCTATATGAAGTGTTTCGTCCTGGAAAAAAATCAGAGAGGAGCTTTTTCGTGGATTCGTCGCCGCCACGAGGTGGAACTTGAGGAGAACCAATGTAGAGCTCCGGCAGGACGATCCTGCCGGGGAAACTTCCCTCCCGGAGGGGGAAATCATCCCCATCGTCATCACCAACACTCCTCTCATCGGAGGGGACTCGTCACCATCAACATCTTCATCAGCACCGTATCATCTCCAAACCCTAGTTCATCACTTGTAACCAATCACCGTCTCGCGACTCCGATTGGTACTTCTAAGGTTGCTAGTAGTGTTGATTACTCTCTGTAGTTGATGCTAGTTGGATTATTTGGTGGAAGAGTTTATGTTCAGATCCTTGATGCTACTCATTACCTCTCTGGTCATGAATATGATTATGCTTTGTGAGTAGTTCCTTTTGTTCCTGAGGACATGGGATAAGTCATGCAAATAGTAGTCATGTGAACTTGGTATTCGTTCGGTAATTTGATATGTTGTATGTTGTTTTTCCTCTAGTGGTGTTATGTGAACGTCGACTACATAACACTTCACCATTATTTGGGCCTAGAGGAAGGCATTGGGAAGTAGTAAGTAGATGATGGGTTGCTAGATTGACAAAAGCTTAAACCCTAGTTTATGCGTTACTTCGTAAGGGGTTGATTTGGATCCACTAGTTTAATGTTATGGTTAGACTTTGTCTTAATTCTTCTTTCGTAGTTGCGGATTCTTGCGAGAGGGGTTAATCATAAGTGGGATGCTTGTCCAAGTAAGGGCAGTACCCAAGCGCCGGTCCACCCACATATCAAACTATCAAAGTAACAAACGCGAATCATATGAACATGATGAAAACTAGCATGACAGAAATCCCGTGTGTCCTCGGGAGCGTTTTTCCTCCTATAAGACTTTGTCCAGGCTTGTCCCTTGCTACAAAAGGGATTGGGCCACTTTTTCGCACCGTTGCTAATTTTTTTAGTTGTTAATTGCTACGAATCATCTCACCACACAATCACTTGTTACCGACTTTGTCCAGTCAGTGCGTGCAGATTTTACCTTGCTAAAAGCCACTTGTCAGATCCTTCTGCTCCTCGTTGGGTTCGAAACTCTTACATATCGAAAGGACTACGATTGATCCCCTATACTTGTGGTTCATCAAGAATATTTTCTCGCGCCGTTGCCGGGCAGTGAAGCGCCTTTGGTAAGTGGAACTTGGTATGGAAACATTCATATAGTGTGCTGAAATTTGTTGTCACTTGTCACTATGGATACTAATCCTTTGAGGGGCTTCTTCGGGGTATCTTCACCTCGAACGTAAGCACAAAGAGTTGCTCCTCAACCTGCTGCACCTACTGAAAATATTTTCTTTGAATTTCCTTCGGGTATGATTGAGAAACTGCTCTGTAATCCTTTTACAGGAGATGGAACATCACATCCATACTTGCATCTAATCTATGTAGTTGAAGTTTGTGGTTTATTTAAGCTTGCAGGTTTGCTCGAGGATGAGGTCAAGAAGAAGTTGTTTCCTTTATCTTTGAAGGATAAGGCGTCGACATGGTATAGGCTATGTGATGATACTGGATAATGGGACTACAATCGGTTGAAATTGGAATTTCATCAATAGTTTTATCCTATGCGTTTAGTACATCGTGATCGGAATTATATTTAGAATTTTTGGCCTCGTGCATCGCTCAAGCTTGGGGGAGGCTTAAATAAATGTTATATTCATGCCCCAACCATAAGATCTCAAGAGAAATTATCATTCAGAACTTCTATGCTCGGCTCTCTCATGATGATCGCACCATGCTTGACACTTCTTGTACCGGTTTTTTTATGAAGAGAGATATTGATTTCATATGGAATTTATTGGAGAGAATTAAATGCAACCCTGAAGATTGGGAGCTTGAAGAAGGTATGGAGTGAGGTATGAATTTCACTTTTGATTGTGTTAAATCCTTTGTTGAGACAAATACTTTTTGTGACTTTAGCTCTAAATATGGACTTGACTCTGAGATAGTAGCTTCATTGTGTGAATCCTTTGCTGCCCATATTGATCTCCCCAAAGAGAAGTGGTTCACATATCATCCTCCTTTAGAAGTCAATGTAGTTAAACCCAATGCAGTTGAAGAGAGAGTCATCGCCTATAATGATCCTGTGGTTCCCAGTGCTTACATTGAGAAACCACCTTTCCCTGTTAGGATAAAGGATCATTCTAAAGCTTCAACTGTGATACGTAGAGGCTATATTAGAACACCTACACCCCCTGAGAAAATTAGAGTTGAACCTAGCATTGCTATCATCAAAACTCTTCTGTCCGACGATGCTGAGCGACATAATATTCACTTCTGTGAAGATGCTGCTAGAATTGCTAAACCTCACGTTAGAGACAAACATAGGCCTGTTGTTGGCACGCCTGTGGTTTCTGTTAAGATAGGAGATTATTGTTATCATGGTTTATGTGACGTGGGTGCTAGTCTTAGTGCAATACCTCAATCCTTATATGATGAAATCAAAGATGAGATTGCAAGTGTTGAGATAGAACCTATTGATGTCACTATTTAGCTTGCCAATAGAGATACTATCTGCCCTGTGGGAATTGTTAGGGATGTTGAAGTCTTGTGTGGTAAAACGAAGTATCCTGCTGATTTCCTCGTTCTTGCTAGTTCACAAGATAACTTTTGTCCCATCATATTTGTCACACCCTTCCTCAATACCGTCAATGCTCATATTAACTGTGAGAAGCAAACTGTAACTATTGGCTTTGTAGGTGTGTCGCATGAGTTCAATTTTTCAAAGTTTGGTAGTGAACCTCATGAAAAAGAGTTGCCCTGTAAGGATGAACTATTGCCCTAACTTCTATTGCCGTGCCTCCTACTAATCCCTTAGAGCAATACTTGCTTGAGCATGAAAATGATATGCATATGGATCAAAGGGATGAAATAGATAGAGTTGTCTTAGAACAATATCCCATCCTTCAGAATAATCTGCCTGTTGAACTGCTTGGGGATCCACCCCCACCAAAGGGTGATCCTGTGTTTGAGCTCAAACAATATGTTTATCTGGATGAAAAACAGATATATCCTGTTATTATTGGTGCTAGCTTCTCAGAGCATGAAGAAAATAAGTTACTAAAAACTCTGAGGAAGCACCATGCTGCTATTGGATATACTCTTGATGATCTTAAGGGCATTAGTCCCACTCTATGCCAGCACAAGATTAAAATTGATCCTAATTTCAAACCAGTTGCTGATCATCAAAGGAGATTGAATCCTAAGATGAAAGAAGTAGTAAGAAAAGAAATACTAAAGCTCCTGGAAGCGGGTATTATCTATCATGTTGCTCATAGCAATTGGGTGAGTCCGGTGCATTGCGTCCCTAAGAAGGGAGGCATTACCGTTGTCCATAATGATAAGGATGAATTGATCCCACAGAGGATTATTACCGGCTATAGAATGGTGATCGATTTTAGGAAATTGAATAAAGACACTAGGAAAGATCATTACCCTTTGCCTTTTATCGACCAAATGCTAGAAAGGCTGTCTAAACACAATTTTGCTTTCTAGACGGTTATTCTGGTTTCTCCCAAATACGAGTTGCACAATCTGATCAGGAGAAAATCACTTTCACCTGCCCTTTTGGTACCTTTGGTTATAGATGCATGCCTTTTGGCTTATGTAATGCACCTACCACCTTTGAAAGATGTATGATGGCTATATTCTCTGACTTTTGTGAAAAGATTGTCGAGGTTTTCATGGATGACTTTTCCGTTTACGGGTCTTCTTTTGATGATTACCTCAGCAACCTTAATTGAATCTTACAGAGATGTGAAGACACCAATCTTGTCTTGAATTGGGAGAAGTGCCACTTTATGGTTAATGAAGGCATCATCTTAGGACATAAAATTTCTGAAAGAGGTATTGATGTCGCTAAGGCTAAGGTTGATGCAATCAAGAAAATGCCATACCCCACAGATATCAAAGGTGTAAGAAGTTTCCTTGGTCATGCTGGTTTCTATAGAAGGTTCATTAAAGACTTCTCTAAGATTTCTAGGCCTCTTACCAATCTCTTGCAAAAGGATTTTCCTTTTGTTTTTGACGATGATTGTGAGGAAGCCTTCGAAATACTTAAGAGGGCTTTGATAACTGCACCTATTGTTCAACCACCTGATTGGAACTTGCCTTTTGAGATCATGTGTGACGCTAGTGATTATGTTGTTGGTGTTGTCCTAGGGCAAAGAGTTGATAAGAAGTTGAATGTTATTCACCTTGCTAGTAAAACTCTAGACAGTGCCAAAAGAAACTATGCTACTACGAAGAAGGAATTTTTAGCAGTCGTGTTTGCATGTGAAAAGTTCAGGCCTTACATAGTTGATTCCAAAGTCACTATTCACACTGAGCGTGCTGCTATTAAGTACCTCATGGAGAAGAAGGACGCTAAACCTAGACTTATCAGATGGGTTCTCTTGCTACAAGAATTTGATTTGCACGTTGTTGACAGGAAGGGTGTTGATAACCCAGTAGCAGATAACTTATCTAGGTTGGAGAACGTTCTTGATGACCCACAACCTATTGATGATAGCTTTCCCGATGAGCAATTCAATGTCATCAATGCTTCACGTAGTGCACCGTGGTATGCTAATTATGCAAACTATATCGTTGCCAAATACATACCACCTAGTTTCACGTACCAGCAAAAGAAGAAATTCTTCTTTGACTTGAGACACTACTTTTGGGATGATCCTCACATTTATAAGGAAGGAGTAGATGGTGTTATTAGACGTTGTGTACCTAAACATGAACATGGAAAGATCCTATAGAAGTGTCACTCCGAGGCCTACGGAGGACACCATGTGGGAGATAGAACTGCACACAAGGTATTGCAATCAGGTTTCTATTGGCCCACTCTCTTCAAGGATGCACGTAAGTTTGTCTTGTCTTGTGACGAATGTCAAAGAATAGGTAATATTAGCAAACGTCAGGAAATGCCGATGAACTATTCACTTGTCATTGAACCATTTGATGTCTAGGGCTTTGATTATATGGGACCTTTTCCAAAATCCAATGGGTATACTCATATCCTAGTTGCTGTTGATTACATCACTAAGTGGGTAGAAGCTATCCCCACTAGTAGTGCTGATCACAACACCTCTATCAGGATGTTGAAAGAAGTTATCTTCCCTAGATTTGGAGTCCCTAGATATCTAATGACCGACGGTGGTTCACACTTCATTCATGGTGCTTTCCGTAAAATGCTTGCTAAGTACGATGTCAACCATAGAATTGCGTCTCCCTATCACCCTCAGTCAGGTGGTCAAGTAGAGCTAAGCAACAAACAGATTAAACTAATTCTGCAAAAGACTGTCAACAGGTCTAGAAAGAATTGGTCTAAGAAGCTCCATGATGCACTGTGGGCTTATAGAACTACCTATAAGAATCCCATGGGCATGTCTCCGTACAAAATGGTGTACGGTAAAGCATGTCATTTACCTCTTGAGCTAGAGCATAAAGCTTATTGGGCAATCAAAGAGCTCAACTTTGATTTCAAACTTGCCGGTAAGAAGAGTTTATTTGATATTAGCTCGCTTGATGAATGGAGAACTCAGGCATATGAGAATGCGAAGTTGTTCAAGGAGAAGGTTAAGAGGTGGCATGATAAAAGGATACAAAAGCGTGAGTTCAATGTAGGTGATTATGTCTTGCTATATAACTCCCGTTTAAGATTCTTTGCAGGAATGCTTCTCCTTAAATGGGAAGGTCCCTATGTTGTTCAGGAAGTATATCGTTCCGGTGCTATCAAGATCAACAACACGGAAGGTAATTTTCCGAGAGTTGTAAATGGGTAGAGAATCAAGTATTATATCTCAGGTATTCCCATAAATGTTGAAAGCAATATCATTAATACCATAACTCCGGAAGAATACCTAAGGGATATTTATCAGCCTGTTTCATACTCCTAAAATGAAGAGGTATGTGATCGTTAAGAAAACAGAGTCCAAAACTTATCCAGTGGGAAATTTTTTCCGTTTTGGAATATTTGAAAAAATACAAAAATTGGAAATAGTCCGAAAAGTGCGTGAGGAGGCGACAAGCCTGCACGGCGCGGGCCCACCCCCTGGCCGCGCCTGGAGGGCTTGTGGCCACCTCGTGCACCTCCCGGACTCCGTTTTCGTGCAGGGTACTCCTTCTGGTCTGGAAAAAAATCATTATATATACTCCCGTTTGGTCTGACCCCTGCATCACGCAGATTTCCTCTGTTTTTCGTTTCAAGCCTGTTTTCTGCCGCGGATTTAGAGCAAGATGTCTTCTCAAGATTCAGAGGGGGAGAGCTTTGTGGAAGATTACCTTGCTAATCCCAAGGTCTATGGGGACTTGGATCCTTATGGCTGGACCACTGATGAGGAAGAAGATTATGATCCGAAGGGGAAGGAACAAACAAGTTCCGATGAAGAGGAGGCTCCTCTGCCTCAACCTCGACACACGCATGTGGAGTTCAAGAAGTCAAGCCTCCCTGACTCAAGGAAGAAGTCTAAGACTTTGTTTATCCCTTCTCGTTTCTTGCAGGAGAGTAAGCAGGAATTATGCCAAAGGGTGTTGAAGCTTGAAGAGGAAAATGATGATCTGAGGGAGGAGAATTTTATGCTCAAGTGGAAATTAAACAAGCTCAAGACCTCTGCAACAACTCCACCACCATCACCACCAAAGGAACAGAACTGAGCATTGGTATGGGCAATCCCCTTGGCTTGTGCCAAGCTTGGGGGAGTTGCCCCGGTATCGTATCACCTTCACATCTTTTGCCTTTACCTTTGTTTTAGTTTTCCTTTTCAGTTTTCTCTTTCTCTAGTAGATTAAAAGTCTTAGTATTTTAGTCTTGAGTTTTTCTTTGTGTCACCCCCGATGTATTCGAGCTCGTGATCCATATAGTAAAGAGTGTCTTAGTTTAAGGGCTTTGCCTCTTGCCGTGATCAAAAGAGTGAGAATAGAACAAAAAGCATGAAAGATCATGTAATGATCTTATGCGAAGTGATGGCTTCACATATAAAAAGAATGAGGACTGAAACTTGTTGAGGGTAGGCAAACGTAGACCTTGGTCATGGTTGCGATTAATAGGAACTGATAAATAAGGAGAGGAACACATATAAATATATCATCTCTCACACCATCTATCATTGTGAACACTCACTAAACTATTGCATGCCTAGAAGTAGATGTTGGACAAGGAAGACGACATAATGAATTGTGTTTGCTTGGCTCCGAACAATGTTATATGATTAGAGATCCCTTAGCATGTGACGATTGCTTCCACCTCATATTAACCAAACCTCCCGTACTAAGTATTGATACTACTTGTGCATCCATACACCATCAACCCAGTTTTGCCATGTGAGTCCACCATACCTACCTATGGATTGAATAAGATCCCTCAAGTAAGTTGTCATCGGTGCAAGCATTAAAAATTGCTCTCTAATATGTATGATCTATTAGTGTGTGGAAAATAAGCTTTGTACGAACCTGTGATGAGGAAGACATAAAAGCGACAGACTGCATAATAAAGTTCTTTATCACAGGAGGCAATATAAAGTGACGTTCCTCCGCACTAAGAGGACACACATCCAAACCTCAAAAGCGCATGACAACCTCTGCTTCCCTCTACGAAGGGCCTATCTTGTACCTTTACTTTTTGCCCTTGAAAGAGTCATGGTGATCTTCACCAATTTCTTATCTCGCCTTTATCTTGGCTAACGTCATATGCTTGGGAAAGTTCTATATTCATATGTCAACTTGGAGGTAAGTATTCATGAATTATTATTGTTGAAATTACCCTCGAGGTAAGCAGTTGGGAGGCAAAACTGTAAGCCCCTATCTTTCTCTGTGTCCAGCTGAAACTTTGATCTCATGAGTACCACGTGAGTTCTAGGAATTGTAGAGAACGAAAGAATGATTGAGTATGTGGATTTGCTTTACAAGCTCTTATCTGAATCTTTTTGATGTTCTGATAAATTGCAATTGCTTGAATGACTAAAGGCTATCGGTTGTTACTTCTCGGAAAGGTTCTTGATCCATGCTTTACTTTGTGAAGTAATTATCACTTTAGCATGAGAGATTATATGTTGGTACTGCTGTTCTCATCATGATCATGATGCATGCATGTTCGTATCTTGTTTTGTCGACACCTCTCTCCCTAAACATGTGGACATATTTATTGAGCTAGGCTTTCGCTTGAGGACAAGCGAGGTCTAAGCTTAGGGGAGTTGATACGTCCATTTTGCATCATGTTTTTATGTTGATATTTATCACTTCTTGGGTTGTTATTTCACTTCACGGTACAATTCTTATGCCTTTTCTCTCTTATTTTGCAAGGTTTACATGAAGAGGGACAATGTTGGCAGCTGGAATTCTCGCCTGAAAGTGGAGCAAAGTTGAGATACCTATTCTGCGCAACTCCGAACGCCGTAAAAATCAAAGTTGAGAATGTCGGCAGCTGGAATTTTTTTCTGGATTTACAAAAAATACTGGGTCGAAGAAGCGCTAGAGGGGCGCCAGCAGGTGGCCACAAGCCTGCTAGGCGCGGCCACCCCCTGGCCATGCCAAGGGGGCTTGTGGGCAGCCTGCTGGCCCACTGGGCACCCTCTTCTTCTATATGAAGGGTTTCGTCCACGAAAAAATCAGAGAGGAGATTTTTCGTGGATTCGCCCCCGCCACGAGGCAGAACTCGAGCAGGACCAATCTAGAGCTCTGGCAGGACGATCCTGCTGGGGAAACTTCCCTCTCGGAGGGGGAAATTGTCGCCATCGTCATCACCAACATACTCTTGATGGGAAGTAGTAAGTAGATGATGGGTTGCTAGAGTGACAGAAGCTTAACCCTAGTTTATGTGTTACTTCGTAAGGGGCTGATTTGGATACACTACTTTAATACTATGGTTAGACTTTGTCTTATTTCTTATTTCGTAGTTGCGGATGCTTGCGAGAGGGGTTAATCGTAAGTGGTATGCTTCTCCAAGTAACGGCAGTACCCAAGCGCCGATCCACCCACATATCAAACTATCGAAGTAACGAACGCGAATCATATGAACATGATGAAAACTAGCATGACAGAAATTCCCGTGTGTTCTCGGGAGCATTTTTCCTCCTATAAGAGTTTTTCCAGGCTTGTCCCTTGATACAAAAGGGATTGGGCCACTTTGCTGCACCGTTGCTACTTTGTTTACTTGTTGCTTGCTACGAATCATCTCACCACACAATCACTTGTTACCGAAAATTTCAGTGCCTGCAGATTTTACCTTGCTGAAAACCACTTGTCAGATCCTTCTGCTCCTCGTTGGGTTCGACACTCTTACTTATCGAAAGGACTACGATTGATCCCTATACTTGTGGGTCATCAATTATCACTTTTTAGTTGCATGTAATAATTTTGTTACATATTGCATGACGATCTTGTTCTCATGATGATCTTGTTTTTGCATTAATTTTAGTCTTCTACCACTTACTGATATACTTTTAACAAGGTTTCTGCCGCAATGCGTGGGGTATCGTCTAGTTATCTAAATTTTCTGAGACGTATTGCAATCACATGACTTAATAACCGAAAAGTAATGGAATATCCCAAAGGTTTGCACCTAACCAATCCATAAAGCTCACGGAGAGAGACACTTACAAAAAATCATGTTATGAGGTGATATCACATTGTGCAAAGATTTATAATTTGATGAGATGGTTGAAATCAAGTGACATAAAATAACAGTCCTCAAGGATTGAGCTTGCCACTAACACACACACGCGGCAGACAGGTCATGATTCGATCTTAGCTATCTTTTCACAATGATCTTCTTGCCCTACTTTCTCGCGGTTGAATAATTTAGCCCCGGAACCCCTTGAATTCTTCTCTTGAACGTACGTCCTTTAGGTAGGGTGGTCCTGCTCCTTCTTGTGGTGTATGGTACTTCATCATCATCGTCATCTTCCGTCTTCGGGTCGCCGTACTTGTCGAAGCCTTGCTCATTGGCGACTCCATCCATTCCGATGATGTTCCTTTTGCCTCTCCTTACGACAACACGAGTGGGCTTTGACGTGTCGGTAATGAAGAAGCATTGGTCCACTTGGCAAGCCAGTACCCATGGCTCATTTTTCGTGGTGACGTTTGCGCCCGCGGTCTTGGATTTGGCTTCGTGTATAACCATGGTGGTGAAATACCGGTCTTCTCTTAGGACGCTCTTGGCCCATCTGACATGGAAGCGGAACCTTCTCTCCAGCGTAGCTCAGCTCCCAGATCTCCTCGATCCTTCCGTAGTATATGTCCTTGTCGTTACCGGTGTAGGATTCCATCATTACCCCGGAGTTCTGATAATCTCTCTTCATGTCCTTTTCCTCGGTGTAGAATGTGTAGCCATTGATATCGTACGCCTCATAGGTCATCAGGTTGTGCTCGGTGCCCTGTGACAAGGTGAATGTGAGTTTTTCTTCCATGGAAGAATCCTCATGTAAAGGGTATGACAGAAGCTTGTCCTTGAACCAATGCGTGAAATATGAGTTGTGATCTTTGATTATATCTCCGTTCGTCCTCTGTTGGCCTCGGTCACTGTGTGTCTTCTCAATAAAGGTTTTGTGTTCTACCACCCAAGGATCGACCACGTCTATGTGTTGTAGAACGACTAGGTTTGCTCTTTCAAAGTCGGCGAGTCGACCCTTGAAGTCGACATGCATTTCGCAGCGACCCTCGCGCTGACCCCATCCAGCGAGCCTGTCGAGGTGCTTGTTGACGGGCAGACCAACGGGGTTCTCGATGCCTAGATAATTCGTGCAGAAGGAGATGCACTCTTTGGTCACAAAGCCCTGGGCTATGCTTCCATCTGAACGTGCCCTGTTGCGAACGTATCCTTTGATGACACCATTCATCCTTTCGAACGGCATCATGTTGTGTAGGAACGTCGGCCCGATTTGGATGATGTCCTCCATGATATGGACCAGCAGATGCACCATAACGTCGAAGAATGCGGGCGGGAAGTACATCTCAAGCTCGCATAGTATCACCACGATCTCTTCCTGTAGCCTTCTGAGTTGCCTCACGCCAACCGACTTTCGAGAGATGACGTCGATAAAGTTGCATAGGCCAAATAGCATTTCACGGACGTGCGCGTCCATGATCCCACGGATTGCAACTGGAAGTATCTGCATCATCAGCACGTGACAGTCTTGAGACTTCATCCTGCTGAACTTATGCTTCGCTGAGTCTAGGTATCTTCTTATCTTCCCCACGTAACCGTAAGGAACTTTTACTCCTACGAGGCAGGTGAAAAACTGATCGATCTCCTTCTGACTTAGAGTGAAGCACGCGGGAGAGGAGTCATATTCGATCTTCTTGGCCTTATTGCCTTTGCAACAACTTTCCGTGTCCTTCACCTCATCATCATCATCATCATCATTAGGGTGTTTTGCGTGAAGCTCCTCCTTGATGCCCATTGATTGCAAGTATGCCCTTGCTTTCAGCCCATCTTTGGTCATCTTTGGCATGTTGGGCAGGGTACCAAGCAGACTCTCGCACATGTTCTTCGTGATATGCATGACATCAAGGCTGTGAGGCACACAGAGGATGTTCCAATACGGCAAGTCCCAGAAAAGAGACCTTGTTTTCCATACCTTCAGCAGCGGCTCTGGCACCTTTCGCTTCTTTCCCGGTGGTGGGCACTCTTTCCAATTTTTCAACAGCTCGTCTATTTCCTCGCCGCTCCTCGTACGTGGGGGGTCTTCGGGGTTCGGTATCACCATCAAACAGATCCTTGCGTATTCTCCATGCGTCATCGTCGCGAAGCCACCTTCGATGTCCCATGAACACGGTTTTCGAACACCGGGATCCCTATCTAACTAGCGATACGTTGTGTCACCAATGCAGCTGACGCATGCACAAATATCCGTGGACCACCTGCCCCATGACATATCCGTAACCGAGATAGTCGTGCACCGTCGTGAGCAGTGCGGCTCTCATAGGGAAATATTGTTTCGCTGCGGCGTCCCACGTATTGGCTATCGTTTTCCACAGCGTGTCTAACTCCTCTTTCAGCAGCCCTAGATACAGATTGATGTCGTTCCCTGGTTGTTTCGGCCCTTCAATTAGAATACTCATGTCAATGTACTTCCTCTTCATGCACATCTAGGGGGGAAGGTTGTACATCCACACAAACACATGCCAGGTGCTATGTGTTCTTCTCTGGCTGCCAAACGGATTGACTCCATCGGTGCTAGCGCCCAGCATGGTGGTCCTTGGATCGTCCCCAAATTCTGGGTGTTTCAAGTTCAACGCTTGCCACTCGCTCACATCCTAAGGGTGACTCAACATCTTGTCTTTTTTATTTATCTCTGGATCATTTCCGTCATGCCAACGCAGGAGCTCTGCTTGCTGAGGGTCCGCGAAATACCGCTGCAGATGAAGAGTGGTCGGAAAGTACCACACCACTTTTCGAGGAGCTTTCTTCCTCTTCTTGTATCGAGTGGCGCCGTACACTGGACATATGGTAGACTCCGCGTGCTCGTCCCGATAAATTATGCAATCGTTCAAGCACACATGGTATTTCACGTGTGGTAAATCCAGAGTACACACGACTTTCTTTGCCTCCTCAAAACTGGTCGGACACTTGTTCCCCATGGGAAGATGTTCATGCCAGAGTGACATGTTCTCGTCGAAGCATGTGTCGGTCATTTTGTGTTTTACCTTTATCTCCAGAACCATGAGCGTTACTTTCAGGCGGGTATGCTCAGGCCTGCATCCTTCATACAATGGAGTAACCGCGTCTATCTTCAGTTGATCCAGCTTGGCTTTCTCTCGGGCGGCAGCTCTTGCGTTACCCGTGTGCTTGAGAAGCAGCTCTTGAATATGAGGGTCCTGCACCAAGCCCATCGATGGTCCATTGTCATCTGCTCCGGCATCTTCATCTTCATGATCATGCCCTTCGTCTTGATCTTTCTCATCATCATGTCCGGCATCATCTACATGATGATTGTGTCCTGCATCTACTTCGTGATCATGTCCTAGAGATTCTTCATCTTCTCACCCGTCCTCGCCGCTATTGTCTTGCAACCCTTCCTTATTTCTAGCCTGGCCCCCATGGACGACTTCATAATCATCTTCATCACCTTGCCACCGATAGCCATCCATGAAACCACGCATGAGCAAGTGGTCCCGCACCTGTCTAGAATCCGGGTCCATAAGGCTCTTCAGCTTGAATCTTCGACACGGACATCTTATCTCCGTCTCATTCTTTTGCAGCATCTCGGCCTTCACGGAGCTCAAAAACCTATTCACGATGCCTTCGGTCATCGTGCGAACCATGGTCGCCTGCGGGGTAGAGTAAAACGATATTTTAGAACCAAAAATTTTTTGGCATGACTTTGCCTAAAAATAAGACCAAAAAGAATGCATAGTGCCAAATTCTCGCCAAAACGGAAGTGAATCAACATTCCGGCAAAATATTGGCAACTACCGCATTTCAAATACCAGTACCTGCAAACACAAACATATGCAACACCACAAACATACGTAGATCTATGCCATAAAAAGTGTGTACCCGTTGGAGTGAGAAAAAAGTAGATCTAGAATATAAAGAAAGCTTTCCCCTTACTTACCAATCAAAAAAGGAAATTTAACCACTTAATTTGGGTGAATCTATGGTGTAAATGAGGTGAGGAGGAGGAGGAAGACGAGACCAACAAGGTTGGTAGAGGTGGAGAGAATGAAGTGGGGGGAAAGTGAGTGTGAAGTGGCTGTCAAAAATATCTACAGCTCCGAGGTTACCAATGGCGCACCCCCAAATAATGCGCCATTAGTAACCAGGGTTACTAATGGCGCACCTGGTAACAATGCGCCATTAGTAGTTTTGAAAAAAAACTAAAAAAATGTTAGTAGTGGTGCACCGTGGATGTGGTGCGCCATTACTAGTTAAAACTAGTAATGGCGCACTTTCCCTGGTGCGCCACTGATAAATCTAGGAAAGGGTGTGGGGCCATGACAAAGATAGTAATGGCGCACCACACACAAGGTGCGCCATTAGTAATATGGACAATAATTGCGCACCTGTATCTGGTGCACCACTGCTATATAGCAGTGGCGCACCACATACATGGTGCATTATTAATGTCCATATTAGCTATAGCCCTTGTTCTAGTAGTGAGCACCAAACCAAATCCCGTTAAGTTGCAGAACCAGTGGTGGGGTGCAACCACCCCAAACCACATTCGAGCACCTTCTGACAGATGGGTAAAAGACCCTCTAACCTTAGCTAAACCCAACAAATTTGCCCCAAACTCTCAGATTAGGTGGTCAGTATCAAGAAAGGGAATAATGCTATCTTTATGGTCATTGACCGTCTTTCCAAAGTAGCTCATTTTCTTCTAGTTCGTGAGAGTATAACAGCTAGCCAGCTAGCAGAGTTATATATCTCTCGAATAGTGTCTCTTCATGGTGTCCCTTTGGACATTAATTCAGATCGTGGAAGTATTTTTACTTCTCGTTTATAGGAATGCTTTTAGAATGCCATGGGGACTCACCTATCTTTTAGCACTGTTTTCCATCCCCAATCAAGTGGTCAAGTAGAAAGAGTCAATCAAATCCTAGAGGATATGCTTCGAGCTTGTGCTATACTATTCGGTATGAATTGGGAGAAGTGCCTTCCATTCACCGAATTCGCTTATAACAATAGTTATATATCATGCTTGGGCAAAGCCCCTTTTGAAGTTCTCTATGGACGAAGATGTCGAACACCTCTTAATTTGTCAGAAACCAGAAACAGGCAACTCTTTGGTCCGGATATGATCCAGGAAGCGGAAGAAGAAGTTCACATTATTCGTGAAAAGATGAAAACAGCCCAATCTCTTCAAAAGAGCCAATATGATCGTCATCATAAGGCTTTGACATTTGAAGTTGACGAGAAGGTTTACCTTCGGGTTACACCTTTGAAGGGTACCCATCGCTTAGCTATCAAAGGCAAATTGGCTCCTCGTTGCATTGGTACTTTTCGCATTCTTCCCAAAAGAGGAGAAGTTGCCTACCAATTGGAACTTCCTCCGCATCTTTCCAAGGTTCATGATGATTTCCACGTCTCGCAACTCACGCGTTGCTTCTCGGATCCTATCCGTGAAGTGGACCACGAAATGCTTGATCTCCAGGATAACCTTTCATACCAAGAATACCCTGTTTGTATTCTTGATCAAGCTGAGCCTACCGCTCGACGTTGAAACCTCAAGTTTCTTAAAGTTCAATGGTCAAATCATTCTGAAAAAGAAGCAACATGGGAAAGAGAGGGCCGTCTCCGACTTGAGTATCCCGCGCTCTTCCCAACGATTTCCAAATCTAGGGACGAGATTTGAGTGGGGGTGAGTTATCACATCCCTAGCATTCCTTTTGTTGATTAGCAAGATTGTGCCCATGTTTTATTTTTGCATTGAGAAGTGAAATAGGGAGTTGAAGAAAACCCTAGCACCTCTTTATTCAACTAAGTTCCAATGAAGTAAAAGTTCAATGAACCCAAAATGGCCTTCATAAAAGCCCACCCTTTTTGATAAATATTGGAGACAATATTTCAGGGGTGGAACATATTTTGAAAATACATTTGGCATTTTATTTAAACCACAAAAGCCACTGAAATCACCCAAATATGTGATTTTAAATATTTTACAATTTCATAAAATGTTGGAACAATTATGTGGGCTTGGAGTTATTCCAAATAACACCCCAGAGTATTATTCACTATTTATGCGAATAGTTTGGAGCCAAAACAAAATAAAACAAATGTCAAAAATGATTTAACAGAAATCAAAAATGAAAGAAAATGGAAAAGTGTTATCTGACACTCACCTTGGCCCAGCCCAGCTCATCTACTGTCGTCTTCCTCCTCGACAGTAGGCAGCATGAGGTGGTCGCCGCTTCCTCCGGCGAGGCCACACACCTGGGTGCCTGCCTGGCCGCCCTGTCGTGTTGGCGAGGAATATAACCTCCCCCCGCAAACCATTCCAGGCGCTTCCCCCTCCCCATTCGGTCTCCTGCCCTCCCTCCTCTCGGCCTCCATTGAGCCGAGCTCGAGCTTAAGCTCGCCGTCGTCTCCGTCCGCAGCAAGCCTCCCCGAGTGCCTCAACCTCTCTGCCTCGTCGAGTACGTTGTCCACACCAACGGAATCAAGCTCCCGAGCCCTGCATCGCCCCATCAAAGTCATCTTCTTCCTCGGATCGCCGATGTTCGCCTCCGTCGTTCTCCCTCTCCAGGCCATCCCCGAGCCCACTCTCGACGCCTCTGCAACCCCCGTGAGGTCAGGGTTCCTTTCCCCCTCTTTTCCCCTCGATCCCAAGCTCTAGGCCTCGATTTCACCGGAGCCCAATGAGATCCGCCGCAGGATCTCGTCGCCGGTGACGCTCCGATGATCGGTTGGTCATTCTGAGGCCACCATCGGCTCCAGCTCGTCGAGTAGGACGCGTAGATGCCCAGTCGCAGCCGTAGTGCGCTTTGTTTTGATGACCTCGTCGTTGCCCGAGCTCCAGCAGCCGCCGAGCTCATCGCCCGCGTCGACTCCGGCCGTTTCAACCACCAAGACTTGCAAAAATGAGCTCGCTGGCAAAGGGTCGTTCCTCTGGTGCCTTCCGCCGCTTGTTTGGTCGCCGGAGGAGCATTTCCGATGCCCGGCCTCCGCCGTCCCTCGAGCCACCGGCGGCTCATCTCCGGTGGGTTTGACCCCCATCGCCGGTGGGTTGACTCCCAGAGTCTATGACAAGTGGGGCTAGCCCCTGGTTAATTAGGATTAACCTAATCAGAAATAAAAATATATTAATTTACTGATCAGTCACTGACAAGTGGGCCACCACTCCTAATTAGCTAGTTAACTTAAAGTTTAACTAAAAAACTAACCAGAGTCACTCACCAGTGGGTCCCACTGGTCAGTTTTGACTTTCAACGACCAGATAGACCTGTTGATGTCATGTTGATGCGGTAATTCTATTTTTGATTTAAAACAAATCCAGAATAAGTTCAAAACTTTGATAATTCATAGAAAATTAAATATAACTCCAAATCTGACAAATAATATATGTAAAATGATCAGAAAAATTCAATGAACACAGTGGTGCTATTTTGATGCATGAAAAACAAAGTTATGAAACAGCATCAGGTCAAATCAATTAAATGAATCTAATAAATGTCCTCCTTAAAATAATATTTGAATTTTGAATTCAAATCAGATTCATACTATGGTTTTGTTAGTCACCTCAAACCATGCTACATTTCATTTGATGTCATGATCATGCATCATATTGTTGCATTTGAACGATATTGATTGTCGCTATTATTTTGGTAGGCTCTGCCCTTCCGGATACGTCCGAATATCCGACTGACGGATTTAATCCTTCCGCTGAGCAACAAGGCAAACACCATTTTTTATCATCCCGATATAATCCCATGTTCTGCTCCTGCTCTCACTTATTGCATTAGGACAAAATATTTCAAATGCTTTACTTCGGTAGATGAATCAATTCCTTTGCATGACCGGTCATTGTCATAGTTAATAACAAAACCTTCCAACCTAGCATACCTGGTACTTGCTTGAGCCATGATGTGTCTTACCCTGCTATGCTTGCTATGCCTAGAGTGTGTCAGGTCTGTTTCATCTAGGCGATGAACAGGAATGGACGAATGTGTTCTAGTGACAAAGAATAAGTGTGGAACATGATTTGGTAAAGGTACCGAGGAAAGGCTATGTACGAGTACATGGCGGGTTGTACCGTGTATGTATTCCAAGACGTATTAATCGCTGATACGTCTCCAACGTATCTATAATTTTTGATGGTTCCATGTTATTATCTTGTCAACTTTGGATGTTTTATATGCATGAATATGCTATTATATATATTTTTTGGGACTAACCTATTAACTCAGTGCCAAGTGCCAGTTTCTGCTTTTTACCATGTTTTTGACCTTTTTCAGAGAAGAATATTAAACGGAGTCCAAACGGAATAAAACATGCGTAATGATTTTTTCCATAACAGAAGATACGCAGGGGACTTGAGAACCAAGGCAAAGGACCCTGGGGGAAGTCACAATCCCTGGCCTGGGGGGCGCGCCTAGCAGGCCTGGCCCCTCCCCCCCCCCCCCCCCCCCCCGTGGCTACTTTGCCCTACTTCTTCCACCTATAATTTCTCCAAAAATCCAAAACCACCAGAAAGAGCCACGAAAATACTTTTCCGCTGCAGCAAGCTTCTCTCTCCGCAAGATCCCATTTGGGAACCGTTCTGGTGCCCTGCCGGAGGGGCGATTTGGACACGGAAGGCTTCCTCATCAACACCATTGCCTCTCCGATGATGCGTGAGTAGTTCACCACAGACCTTCGGGTCCATAGCTAGTAGCTAGATGGCTTCTTCTCTCTCTTGGATATTCAATACAAAGTTCTACATGCTCATCATGGAGATCTATCCGATGTAACCTTCTTTTTCGGTGTGTTTGTCGAGATCCGATGAATTGTGGATTTATGATCAGACTGTCTATGAATATTATTTGAGTTTCCTCTGATCTCTTATATGCATAATTTCATATCCTTGTAATTTTTGTCGAGTTGTGGGTTACGTTTGGCCAACCTGATCTATAATTCTTGCAATGGGAGAAGTGCTTGGTTTTGGGTTCGTACCGTGCGGTGTCCTCACCTAGTGACAGAAGGGGTAGCGAGGCACGCATCGTGTTGTTTCCATCAAGGGTTAAAAGATGGGGTCTATTGCATGAATTTATCCCTCTACATCATGTCATCTTGCTTAAGGCGTTACTCTATTTGTTATGAACTCCATACACTAGATGCATGCTGGATAGCGGTCGATGTGTGGAGTAATAGTAGTAGATGCAGACAGTATCGGTCTACTTCTCGGACGTGATGCCTATATGTATGATCATTGCCTTAGATATCATCATGACTTCGCGCGATTCTATCAATTGCCCCACAGTAATTCGTTCACCCACTGTAATACTTGCTATCATGAGAGAAGCCTCTAGTGAACACTATGGCCCCCGGGTCTAGTTCACACCATATTTCCAGATCTACACTTTTACTTTGTTACACTTTCCACCTTCAGATCTCACCTTGCAAATAATCGTGAAAGGATTGACAACCCTTTTATAGCGTTGGGTGCAAGTTTGTTTGTTTTTGCGTAGGTGCATTGGTGCCTCATCTTGATACTCCTACTGGACTGATACCTTGGTTCTCAAACTGAGGGAAATACTTACTACTACTGTGCTTCATCACCCTTTCCTCTTGAAGGAAAAAACCAACGCAAGCTCAAGAGGTAGCAAGAATAATTTCAGGCGTCGTTGCCGGGGAGGATCAAGTCAAGAATAGTCTCCCGTCAACATGCCAATTTCTGGCGCCGTTGCCGGGGAGTATTCAAAGTGAAGCATATCCAAGTAACTATCGCAAACTCATCTCTTGCATTTACATCATTTGCCTTTTGCCTCTCATTTTCCTCTCCCCCACTTCTGAAAAAACAAAATTTACAAAAATATTTGCCTTTTTCCTTCGCCCTTTCTTTTGCTCGCTTTCTGTTCGCTTGTGTGCTTGTCTGCCTTCTAAGACCTGTATGGCCCAACCAAATGATTATGATGCTTACTATAAAAGGTTGGAAGAGATTAAAACTAGTGTTAAAGGCTTCATGTCTACACAGTTTGATCAGAATAGTTACTATCGTAGAGAACTAATGGAGCAGAATTCTTTTACTACAAAGAAGTTGATGATATGGCCAAAGAATTCCTTGCGTTAAATTATCAGTTTGCTCGTCTTGAAAAATTGGTAGGCCAGATTTCTGATAAACAGGCCACCTTAGTTAATAAAATGGCTGCTAAACCTGAAATATGTGAGGAGAATCACAAAGATCTCAAAGTAATGGGTGTGACTCCTATTGAATCCTTGTTTTCTAATGTCAAACCTAATGATGATGGGGCTGGATATGAATCCACTTTGGTTGAGAAACGCCCCAATGATTCGGAGTCTATCTATCTTGATGCTAAAAGCACTAAAAGTGGAGTAGAGGATATCAAAACTTTGAGTAGTAATGAAATTACTACTTTGGATTTCAAAGAATTCAATTATTATAGTTGCTCTTTGATTGAATGTATTTCCTTGATGCAATCCATGCTAAACTCCCCACATGCTTATAGCCAAAACAAGGCTTTTACCGATCATATCGTCGATGCTATGATGAAATCTCTTGAAGAGAAACTTGAGTTGGAGATATCTATTCCTAGAAAAATTCATGATGAGTGGGAACCTACTATCAAAATCAAGATTAAAAACTATGAATGCAATGCTTTGTGTGATTTGGGTGCTAGTGTTTCCGCTATTCGAAAGTCTTTATGTGATGTTCTAGGCTTCAATGAGATTGATGAGCGCTCTCTTAATTTGCATCTTGCGGATTCTACTGTTAAGAAACCTATTGGAAGGATCAATGATTCTCTTATTATTGCAAATAGGAACTATGTACCCATAGATTTCATTGTGCTTGATATTGATAGCAATCCGACATGTCCCATCATTCTTGGTAGACCTTTCCTTAGGAATATTGGTGCTATCATCGATATGAAGGAAGGGAATATTAGATTTCAATTTCCATTAAAGAAGGGCATTGAACATTTTCCTAGAAAGAAAATAAGATTGGCTTATGAATCCATGATGAGGGCTACTTATGGTTTGAGCACCAAATACGACGATACTTGATTCTATCGCCTGATGCGTAGCTAAGGGCGTTAAACAATAGCGCTTGTTGGGAGGCAACCCAATGAAGTTATCTTTGCTTTTTTGCTTTCTGTTTTGTTGTGTCCACACCATCATAACTTTGTTATGATTGTGCTTTTGGTGTTTCTTTTTGTGTTTGTGCCAAGTAAAACCTTTATAACTAGTTTTGGTGATGGTTGTTTGATCATGCTGAAAAAGACAGAAACTTTGTGCTCACGAAATTATTTTTAATTCCTATCCAAAAAGAGCTTTTGAGTTGATTCTGTTTTCTGCTGGTTGATATGAAAATTTCCCTAATTGTCATAATGTTTCAGAATTTTTGAGATACCAGAAGTATATGAAGTATATAGATTGCTACAGACTGGTCTGTTTTTGACAGATTCTGTTTTTATTGTGTTGATTGCTTATTTTGATGAAACTATGGATAGTATCAGGGGGTACTAGCCATGGAATAGTGAGAATACAGTAATATAACATCAATATAAATAGAAATCAAGTTTACTAAAGTACCTAAAGATTTGGTAGTTGGTTTTCTTATGCTAATGATATCACGAGTTTCTGTTTAGGTTTTGTGTTGTGAAGTTTTCAAGTTTTGGGTGATGTTCTCATGGACAATGGGACAAAGAGTGGAAAGAGCTCAAGCTTGGGGATGCCGAAGGCATCCCAAGACAAATTCAAGGACACAAAAAAGCCGAATCTTGGGGATGCTCCGGGAAGGCATCCCCTCTTTCGTCTTCAATCCATCGGTAACGTTACTTGGAGCTATATTTTTATTCACCACATGATATGTGTTTTGCTTGGAGCGTCGTGTATTATAGGAGTATTTTCTTTTTGTTTTGTCGCAATCATCATTGCTGCACACCTTTTTGAGAGAGACATACACTCATCGTGAAATTGCTAGATTACTCAATGAGCTTCACTTATATCTTTTGAGTTAGGCAATTTAGCTCGCATGTGCTTCACTTATATTTTTTGAGCTAGATAACTTTTATCTAGTGCTTCACTTAGATCTTTTTAGAGCACGTCGGTGTCATATTTTGAAGAAATAAAAACTCTCGATCTTCACTTATATACTTTTGAGAGTGCTCTCTCTAAGTAACTTGGTAATTGGCGTGTGTTATGAAAGTAGTTCTAAAGATGATAGGCATCCAAAGAGGATATAATAAAAACTTCCATATTCAAGTGCATTGATTAGTAAGAGAAGTTTGATTCCTAAAAATTAAGTTTTGAGATATGGATTTGGTAATATTAGAGTTATGTTAGTAGGGTATTGTGAATCTAGAAATACTTGCGTTGAAGTTAGTGATTCCCGTAGCATGCACGTATGGTGAACCGCTATGTTAGGAAGTCGGAGCATAATTGATTTATTGATTGTCATCCTTTGTGTGGCGGTTGGGATCGCGAGATGGTTAACACCTACCAACCCTTCCCCTAGGAGTATGCGTTTAGCACTTTGTTTCAATTACTAATAAAACTTTCGCAATAAGTATATGAGTTCTTCATGACTAATGTGAGTCCATGGTATAGATGCACATTCACCTTCCACCATTGATAGCCTCTCTAGTGCCACGCAACTTTCGCCGGTGCACAAACACATCATATACCTTCCTCAAAACAACCACCATACCTACCTATTATGGCATTTTCATAGCCATTCCGAGATATATTGCCATGCAACTCCCACCGTTCCATCTCATGACTTGTGCCGTCACTTTCATATTGCCATTGCATGATCGTAAGATAGCTAGCAAGATGTTTCAACGTCATACGCTAAGCTAGATCGTTGCACATCCAGGTACACTGCCGGAGGCATTTCTTATAGTCATCATTGTTCTAAGTATTGAGTTGTAAGTAAATAAAAGTGTGATGATCATCATTAGAGCATTGGCCCATGTGAGGAAATAAACAAAAAGAGGCCAAAGATGCCCACCAAAAAAATGAAAACAAGCCAAAGAGCCCAAACAAAAAATGAGAGAAAAAGAGAGAAGGGACAATGCTACTATCTTTATCCACACTTGTGCTTCACAATAGCAACATGTTCTTCATGATAGAGAGTCTCTTGTTTTGATACTTCCATATACTAGTGGGAATTTTCATTATATAACTTGGCTTGTATATTCCAATGATGGGCTTCCTCAAAATTGCCCTAGGTCTTCCTGAGCAAGCAATTTGGGTGCACACCCACTAGTTCTCCTTTTGAGCTTTCACACACTTATAGCTCTAAGTGGATCCATTGCATGGTAATCCCTACTCATTCACATTGATATCTATTGATGGGCATCTCCATAGCCCGTTGATACACCGAGTCTATGTGACCATCTCCTCTTTTTTGCCTCACAACCTCCACCACACTCTATTCCACCTATAGTGCTATATCCATGGCTCATTCTCATGTATTGCATGAGAGTTGAAAAAGTTTGAGGAAGTAAGAGTGCGAAAACAATTACTTGTCCAATACCAGGGTTGTTCATGATTTAAATTCGTTGTGGGGATAATGGAGCATAGCCAGACTATATTATTTTGTAGGGATGACTTTCTTTGGCCTTGTTATTTCAAAAGTTCAGGATTACTTTGCTAGTATGCTTGAAGTATTATTGTTTTCATGTCAATAGTAAACTATTGTTTTGAATCTTACGGATCTGAACATTCATGCCCCAAGAAAGAAGTTACAAAGGACAAATATATAAGGTAGCATTCCACATCAAAAATTCCGCCTTTATCACTTCCCTACTCGAGGACGAGCAGGAGTTAAGCTTGGGGATGCTTCATACGTCTCCAATGTATCTATAATTTTTTATGGTTCCATGCTATTATCTTGTCAACTTTGGATGTTTTATATGCATGAATATGCTATTTTATATCTTTTTTGGGACTAACCTATTAAGTCAGTGCCAAGTGCCAGTTTTTGCTTTTTTCCGTGTTTTTGACCTTTTTCAGAGAAGAATATTAAACGGATTCCAAACGGAATAAAACCTGCGGAATGATTTTTTCCATAACAGAAGATACACACGGGACTTGAGAACCAAGGCAAAGGACCTCGGGGAAGGTCACAAGCCCCCTAGTCGTGGCCTGTGGGGCACCTAGAAGGCTTGCGGGCCCCCCGTGGCTCCTTTGTCCTACTTCTTCCGCCTATAAATTCTCTAAAAATCAAAAACCACCAGAGAGAGCCACGAAAATACTTTTCCGTCGCCGCAAGCTTTTGTCTCCGCATGATCCCATCTCAGGACTGTTCTGGTGCCCTGCCGGAGGAGGATTCAGACACGGAAGGCTTCTTCATCAACACCATTGCCTCTCTGATGATGCGTGAGTAGTTCACCACACACATTCGGGTCCATAGCTAGTAGCTAGATGGCTTATTCTCTCTCTTGGATCTTGAATACAAAGTTCTCCATGATCTTCATGGAGATCTATCCGATGTAACCTTCTTTTGCGGTGTGTTTGTCGAGATCCGATGAATTGTGGTTTTATGATTAGATTATCTATGAATATTATTTGATTTTCCTCTAATCTCTTATATGCATGATTTCATATCCTTGTAATTCTATTTGAGTTGTGGGTTTGTTTGGCTAACTTGATCTATAATTCTTGCAATGGGAGAAGTGCTTGGTTTTGGGTTCATACCGTGCGGTGTCCTCACCTAGTGACAGAAGGGGTAGCAAGGTACGCATCGTGTTGTTGCCATCAAGGGTAAAAAGGTGGGGGTTTATATCTATTGCAAGAATTTATCCCTCTACATCATGTCATCTTGCTTAAGGCGTTACTCTGTTTGTTATGAACTCAATACACTAGATGCATGCTGGATAGCGGTCGATGTGTGGAGTAATAGTAGTAGATGAAGACAGTATCGGTCTACTTGTCTCGGACGTGATGCCTATATGTATGATCATTGCCTTATATATCATCATGACTTTGCGCGATTCTATCAATTGCTCGACAGTAATTCGTTCACCCACCGTAATACTTGCTATCATGAGAGAAGCCTCTAGTGAACACTATGGCCCCCGGGTCTACTTCACACCATATTTTTAGATCTACACTTTTACTTTGTTGCACTTTCCACCTTCAGATCCCACCCTGACGTCGGCGATCTTCCCCTCATCCACTAATCTGTGGATCCTCTCCGATGACAAGATCCGGCGGTGCTTCTGGATCACGCCAATACCCATATTCCATGGGCTCTAACGGCGGATCAACTCTAGACTTGGACTTTTCCAATGGTTTAGCTTTGGCCGATGAGATCTATAGATCTACCGGCCACATGGTGCATCCGATGGAGGACAGGAACTCTTTCATGCTGGTGGTCTATTTTAGCCGTCATGATTTCTGGTTAACTGGAGATGCGGTGGCGGCGGCTCTGGAATCAGCCCTAGGGGGCTCCGCAATTGATCTCATGGTGTCTTATGTCAAGGATAAGGTTTATTCCTTCCATGTCTCATGTAAGCAAGTTGGGTTTTATATTGTTGATCTCCGATCTTATGCATGCCTGCAATTCAAGTGTTATTTTAATCTTTGGGGCAATGGGGGACCTAACTGGATTAGAGAATTCAAGATCTGGAGGAAGGAATGTGATGTAGAATGTATTTTAGTGAGTCCTTCGAAACGTCGCTCGACTTTAGGGCTTTTGGCTATGCATAAGCAGTCGGCTCGATCTGCACTAAAAAGGGCAGATGCTCCTAGGAAGAAACTTTCATTTGCATGCTTTTTGCAGTATGATGTTTGACGTGGATATAGGTACCCGACGACACAAGTGAGCATTGATGCGACTATGGATGTTGGCTATGTGGTTCCGGCTCAGGAGGGGTTTGTAATTCATCCTCAACCTCGGGATGATCTCCAGTGGACGGTGCCTAGGCCACCCATCACCTTTGGTACTGTCCAGTCCTCGTCGGCGACCACTACTCCGGTGGAACGTAGCCATGACACTTCGATGATTCACGCGGCTCCTTCTGCCGTTCACGCGGGAGAATCAGAAGGTCCAATTATTCAAGCTGCCATCTTGGACCATGGCCCAATTGACGGCCCAAGTTCTTCGGGTCCTGGGGCTAGTATTGGCAATCCTCAGAGTCCTTGACACCGGCCCATAGATGAATCTCCTCTTCTTCCTAGTTCATAGGAGGCGGCTACCCAGTTTGATTGCATACTCAATGACATGGTGGCCGAATTATGACATGTTCGGTCTGCCATGAGCAGGGCCACCTATCATAGTCTTGTGGAAGACGAATGGTCTTCTCGGCTTGCTCTCAAGTAGGTCTCTACAGGAAGGATTGTTTTGATTTCGTGCGAGCTAACAAATTGGTATGGAGGCCAATTAATCGCAAGCATAGCTCATAGCTCGGATATCTCGGGGCTGCATACTGGTTTGTAAAATTGTGCCCCTGTCAACGAGACGCTTCGCCCGGTCACCACGGCTCCTCCAAATACACTACAACCACAATCCCCCTCCCCTGCTCCGCCTTCAGATCCCTTGCCGGCCATGGCGATTTTTGAGATTGATCCTGGGCGCTTCGTCCCGGCTGGCCACCACATCATTGATGGTGGTCAATTTCACCTCCCGCACACTTACATCATGCCATCTTAGCGGCCGCCGCTCCACCATGAGGATTACATGGTGGCGGAGGTCACGCGTCGACCACAAGGTCCTTTGGGTCCTGCCGTGAGGAGGTGACCCAGTTCTTGCAAAACAAAGGTATTACAGTTCGCTCTGCTCAAACCTGGTTCCATGGAGTTGGTTTGTTTCAAGTCACAGATCCCGTAGTCCATTATGGCCTGATTAAGCATGCTCGTTTTGATATTGGCAATGATCGCTTTGTCTATTTCATGAAGCATGATGAGGGAGAGGGCTTTAGGGAAGCTCATGGATTCAGGGATGGTTGGCTTATGTCTATTGGTATTCCGTTGGATTATTGCACAACTGAGTTCATTGCACTGGCAGTCAGTACTTCTGGCAAGTTTCAATCTTGGGACAGTGAAGATCCATATTTGGTTCGTGCTCTCGTCAGAGCTCCTTTTCCTGATAGACCGTTGGTCCCGCGAAGTGTGGTATTTGGGGATTATGGTGAATGAGGAGGCGCCAGGTTTCCTGGACTGCAGCTTGCTATGTGCATGGGGCAGATTTTGCAGATCAGATACCCAATGATGTGGACCCTATGCCACTGGATGGCAATCCCCATCCTCTGCCCAGTCAATTTGTGTCAGACAACATTCCTTTTGTCCTGCCTCCTTATCCTCAGCTCAGATGGAATGAAGCTCCGATGGTGCATGAACCCCCGGTGCAGGCTAATGATGTTGAGGGCTGGGGTATGCAGTATGGAGGGAGGAGCAGCCCCCTCCACAACAAGAACAAGTGCAAGACCAAGAGTCTATTATCATCGATCAACCTAAAGCCTCAACCTCTCTGGATCAGGTGGTTCTGGAGGTGCAGCCCAATGCAGCGGATAATGTTGAACTTCACAATGCAATAGTCCCAGTTGAGCAGCTTAAAATTATTCCATATCAGCCACCTATCATCCAGCATCAGCAAGTTTTCATTGGCATGCTGCATGTGGCGGAGGGTCCAGCACCTCCCCCGAAGATGATTTGGAGGATGACTTTTCTTAATCTTCTTCCAGAGTTTGATGTTTTGAAGGTGCCTCTCCCTATTCTCTACAAACCAATGGGCCCGGTTATCTACTCCAAGCGAGCTTGGAGTATCGCCTTTGATGTGGATCTCTTGGTTTCTAAGCTTGTCAAGCATGTGGACTCTTCTCCAATGGCTCGTGAGGTGATTACCTTACCAAGGCTGCCTGTGGCACGAGCCCTATTCAATGAGCAAAATACCACTATGGATGAAAGGGATATGGACAGTCTGACGGTTTTCTCTGCTAAGAGAGTGAAGTCTCTGAAGAAGAAGGCTTCTGTTCCAATTGTGGAAACTTCAGTTAGGCGCTGCATGAGGATCTCTACTCGACGGGATGGTTTTAAGAAGGTTTTTGAAGAATTGCCCCAGCAGCCCAGGAAGAAGAGGCCAAGCGCCAAGCCTGTTGCACCCATGGCCCCACAACTCGGCCCAATGGAGGACACGGGCCAACAAACCGAGCAGCTTATGGTTCCCCCTGAAACGCCCATTGAAGTGTTGCAGTGCGTAGGGAAGGAATTGGAAATAGATCCAGCTTTGCTTACTCAAGAAAAGCTTATGGCTGAACCTTCTGAAGACTCCGCCACAGGGTCACACAGATGGTGTGTTGTCTCCTTGTTCTTCCCTGGTTTGGCAAGCCCCTTAACTATGCTTATTATCCTTGGTTTTTCATGTTTCTCATACTACTCGGTTGTGGTCCTGGGGAACTTTCTTTATTTTGGGTCACACTAGCTTTAATGTGCATCACTAAGTGTTGTACTTTTGCTACTCGAATTATGTTTATTGAAAATGAATTTACACTCTAAGCACAGTTGGAAGGTGCTGTGTTGGAATGTGCGTGGACTCAATTCTGATCTGCGCCAGGGAGAGGTTAGAGAGAAGATTATTGAGAGCCAATGCTCCATGCTTTCTTTACAAGAAACAAAGATATCTGAATGTGAGCATCAATTGATGAGAAACATCTGCCCAGCCAGATTTGATAAGTTCATTGAGTCTCCCTCAAATGAGGCCTCGGGTGGGCTATTAATTGCTTGGAGATCCGATTCTTTCACTGGCTCCTTGGGGATATTAAACCTTATGGTATTGTGGTTAATTTTACTTGGTTCATAATAACAAGGGTTGGAATCTTTTTAATGTTTATGGACCTAGTCAAGGGGAAGTGAGAGATGAATTTGTGCAGTGGCTTCATAATCTAAATATCGACCCCCAAACAAATTGGATGATCTTGGGGGGCTTCAACTTCATACGGCCACTGGACAATAGAAAGTTGCCAGGGGGGATGTTAATGACATGTTTATCTTTAGTGAAATAATAGGTCATCTTGGCTTGCTTGAGCTGCCTATAAAAGGTAGAAAATACACCTAGTCAAATATGCAAGATTCCCCTTTGTTGGCACATTTGGATTCGATATTCACATTTGCAAATTGTATTGATACTTACCCAATGTCAGAAGTGGTCCCCCTTGCCAGAACTACCTCTCATCATAGTCCTTGATTGGTCACTATCTCCACATCTATTCCAAAGGCTAATATCTTCAGGTTTGAGAACTATTGGATTGAACAGCCTGGGTTCTTTGATTGTGTCCAACAATCTTCGTCACAACCTTCCTCCAAGCAGCACATCACTGCCATTATTTCTGATAAATTGAAGGCCGTGAGAAAGTCTTTAAATTCTTGGCAAAAAGGTATTTCACATACCAAAAGCCTGATTGAGAAATGTAACTGGGTTATCTGCTGGGTAGACAGTTTGGAGGACAGTAGGACCTTATTCAGACAGGAATTTAATTTCAGGAAGTTGGTGAAATTGCATCATGCGCACTTGGTGCATTTACAATGTGTCTACTAGAAGAAGAGATGCACCATAATATATATCAAGGCAGGGGAAGAAACTCCAAGTTCTTTCAAGCTATGGCATCTTAGAGACATAGGAAGAACATAATTGCCTCCTTGACTCTGGAGGATGGGTCTGTCACTTCTCCACATGATGCCATTGCTGATGCTTTTCATAAAACTTTCAAGGAGAGAATTGGCCCATCCAAGGGTATAAATATGGGTCTCGATTTGGATAATCTCATCCAGAGGGTTCCTGGAATGGATGTGCTTGTGAAACCTTTTGAAAAATAGGAAATTGAACATGTGGTGAAAGAAATGCCCGTGGATAAGTCACGAGGGCCTGATGGATTTAATGGGTTGTTCTTCAAGAAGTGCTGGCACATTATTGCTCCTGAATTTAACACATTGGTAGAGTACTTTCATCTAGTGAGGGCCAAACTGGAGAACATTAATGATTCGTTTATTGTGTTGGTACCCAAATCACATACCCATGAGGGGGTGGGTGATTATAGGCCAATTTATCTTACTATCTTTGGGATCAAATTGTTGACTAAAATGGCTGCCAACATGCTTCAACATCAGATTTTGAGGTGTATACAAGAATCAGTATGGGTTCATTAAAACAAGAACTATTCAGGATTGTCGGGCCTGGAGTTTTGAGTATATACACCAATGCAAGCAGGCACGATTTTGAGAAGGCCTTTGATTCTATTGAGCATGGGGCTATCTTATCCATTTTGCAGGCAAAGGGCTTCCCCCAAAAGTGGATTTCTTGGGTCAGAGAGCTTCTATCCTCTGGTACCTCTTCTGTGCTGGCCAATGCAGTCCCTGGGAGGCACTTCGAATGCAAATGTGGGTTCACGCAAGGAGACCATGCGTCCCCTTTGTTATTGGTTTTAGCAGCTGACATTCTACAGTCAATGTTAAATAATATGGTCCATAGAGGTCTTCTTTCATTACCAATACCATCGCATGATCCAGACTTCCCAATGGTGCAATATGCTGATGACACTATTTCATTTATACATGCTGTGAGAGATCAATTGGTGGTGCTAAAAGAGGCTCGTATGATTTTTTTTCACGATCAACTGGGTTGAAAATTAACTTTCACAAATCATCAATGATTCCTATCAATGTGGACAGTGTCCTCGCAGAGGAACTGGCTACTGTTCTTGGATGTAAAATAGGGACTATGCCCTTCACTTATCTTGTCCTACCACTTGGAACAACTAGGCCCCAGATCATTGATTTCATTCCCTTGGTTGATTGCATGGAAAGGAGGCTCACTGCCAGCTCATGGTTCCTGCCCCAGGGGGGAAGATTACAACTGCTCAATTCTGTAATATCCTCAATGCCAATGTTATTCTTATGTAGCTTACAAGTTCCACCTGGTATTCTACAGAAATTGGAAAGGATACAGAGGTAATGTCTATGGAGGAAATATGGACAGGATATTGGACACTCTTTGTCTACTTGGCCTCTGGTTTGCAGACCCAAGAACAAGGGGGGTCTGGGAATTCTGAACCTCGGCCTGCAAAATGATGCACTTCTGCTTAAACATCTGAACAAGTTTTACAACAAGGTGGATATTCCATGGGTGCATCTAATCTGGAATTCATACTATTACGGCAGGGTTCCCCATGACACTACCCTGTGTGAATCCTTTTGGTGGAAATATGTCTCCAAACTTCAAGATAAGACCATCCTGGACAAATTCAAAGCTGTGTGTGTAGTTCAAGTTAACAGCGGGGATACTATCCTGTTTTGGAAAGACATTTGGGCTGATAGCAGCAGTTTGCTACTTCAAGATAAATTTACAACGCTCTTCTCCTACTATTTGGACCCAAGCATTTCAGTTCAACAAGTTCTCAACACTTATAACCTTTTGAGTCTTTTTCAGTTGCCTTTATCTGACAGGCTTTTGTGGAGCTCGTGGGTTTGTCCCAGTGTCTGGATAACATTGCAGGAGATAGAATGCTGCCAGACTGTTGGACTTGGAATGATAGTAAAAAGTCCCAATATACGGCCAAGAAGTATAATGATTTGGTTCATCGGCCCGTTGTGCCAAACCCTCTTCTGAATTGGATTTGGAAAAGTTGTTGTACCATGTCCATTAAATTGTTTGCATGGCTCATGATTATGGACAAAGTCAGCACCAAGGACATGATACAACGCAGGCACTAGCAAACTGAGGATGGCCCTGAATGCATGTTATGCAGATCTGGCTCTCGGGAGGACAGAAATCATTTGTTCTTTAAATGTAATTTCAGTGTCAGAGTTTGGAATTACCTGCAGATTGATTGGTCTTCCAACACTGAAATGGTGGAGTTGGCAGTTCATGCTAGAAAGGACTTTGCTAAGATTTTCTTTGCAAAAATGGTATTTCTAACCTGGTGGAATATCTGAATTGTTAGAAATGATAAAATCTTCAGAAAGATAAGACCATCTTTTGGTAGATGGAAGGCTGGATTAATTCGTGATATCTCCCTGATGGCACACAAGATAAAATCAAGATACAAGGAGGAACTTCTTCATTGGATTGCTTTCGTGCCACCTTGAGGATGTTTTGCTTTTTCTTTCTTTATTTTTTATCCCGTGTAGCTCAACTTATTTTTTCTGTATTATTCTTTTTGCACCCCTTGTGCATCTGTACGTATGACTTTGTCTGCTCTTTTTTAATAAAATGTTGTAGGGCCAAGTCATGCAGTTTTCATGGTAAAAAAACTAAGCTTTGGATAACCGTGGTTGCTAAGAAACTAGCGGCACTCATACCACGAGAGCAATACCCTTGATGTAATAAGGGGTTTAATTGTAATGTGAAACTCTCTTTTCCCTCTTATTAATATATGAGGCAAACTCTATTTAAAAGAAAGGTATAGTGTGACATTTTATGGAATTGCTCAACACATATATTACCTTGAAAATTTGGTCAATAGACAATACCATGTTGACCACATGATAACCCATACTTTCCTGATCCTCCTTATCATATCATAAATCATTTTTTCATAACCTAGCCACTACCTAGATTTTTATGATAATAATTAAAACGACTTTGTAGGTAGAATCAAACTACAACAAACTTAATTATGAAGTCAATTTCCTTGTAACACAGTGCTGAAAATTAAAAACTACAGGGTTTTGATATGGCTCCCTCTCCTCTCTCCCTCTCCCTCTCCCCCACCCACCTGCTCCCCACCCAAATCCATGGCGTCCTACCCTGTTAATAACGATGGAGGGGCTACTACACTGGGATTTTGCGCTGGGGCTGGCCATGGCGAATCAGGTGAGACGCAAGTTTGGCACCACCGTTCATTTTTCTACCCCCAAGGTGGCACAAAGTTCTTCTCGGTCGTTATTTTTTCCTCTGCTTCCATCCCCTCAATGAGGACTCGGTTGGTATTGCACTTCAATGCTGCATTGATGGATTAAGCTCTGGTAACAAAGTCCCCAAGATTTCGGCTAGATCGTTTCGGTTCTTTGTGGCCAACAACAAAGTGGTACATTTCATATACGGCCTTAAGGATAGAGTGTGGCCGGACTTTATCTATCATTTTCATCTCTTCAAATGGCTGTTTTGCTCATGCCCCGATCTTTGTTTCTCACTAGCGTGCTGATGAGGAACATGCAGACATCTCTGCTAGACGTAACATGGCTATAAAATCTAACCTGAGTTCTCTACGTCTTGGTGAGGATAAGGACCTCTCTTGATGGTGAACAACAATAAATCATCTTTGGTTACATTAGATCATATGGTCTTTTCCAACAGGAATGTGGCTGAAGCCCCTTTTCGAATGCCGGTGATCATGTTCGTCCCTCTCAAAAGTTGAAACAAGAACATTCAAAATCAATGACTAGGCCGACATTTTCGAAGGATCACATTCATTTACACTTAATGGAGCGTTACGCCGCTCAAGCGGAATCTGAGTATTCGAGGTCTGCTGATTACCTCATTTTGGGCAGCTTCCTTTGTCGGATTAATACTCCCTACCCGTCTTCGCCGCAATGTTTTTTGTGGTCAGCATTCAAATACGCTCCTCATCGTAAAGAGTGGCCACCTGTGCTAGAGGCCTGACACACGGCAAATTAGGCGCAAGCACAGTACTCGGAGGAGGAAATCATGGGTTTGGCCATTACCTGGCCGAGTTTGCACTCTCATTGTCTGCAATGGGGCAACCCTAAGAGCGCTTGCCTCGCAAGGTTAATTTGCATTAAGTGCTAGGCCCCTGATCACAAGGCGATCTCTTGCCCGGAGACAACAATACCCTGCTTTCCATCGTTCACCTCCGAAGCCATTTATCATAAAATTGACACAATCAATCAGCATAACATTGCCGATTTAAAAGTTGCTTCAGTTCCTAAACTACGTCGGGCCAGGAGCACTGCTAGATGTGAATGGTGTGGGGGCATATGGACATGTGGAGCGATATTGCGTTAAGAAGGGCAGAGCACCTAAGTGGGTCTGCGTACATAAAAATTCCGATCCTACCCCTCGCGTTTCTCATTCTGCCACGCCTTCCCAAACTAACCTCCTCTCCTCATCCTTGTCGCACCCATTGCTACCACCCTCGACATCCTCCGCCGTCATGGCGAACTACCCTCTCAATCCAGTGATGTTCTTACCACCGGGCTTAACCATTGAAGCAGGACTAACGGACAGGCTTGTCTGAAGCGGCATGGTGGTTGGACCAATCCCTCCCCTCAACCACGAGTTCCTGGCCATTACGGAAGTCAGCCAGTATGTTCCCCTGCATTGTCGTGCATCCATATGCCAACAGATTGAAGGTTTGCACAATGAAACTCTGATCTTCACCACAGAATCTTCTGATCATCCTTTGGGTATTGGGATCTTTGGGTTTGTGGACTCTTTATGTGTGATACCGCCATTTCTACCCCATTAGAGCTTGAAGATGAGGATCTGCTGAGCCGCCGCACCACTACCTTTGGGCCAGAATTGTGGATCATGTACTTTGTGTTCCCGTACGACTACCAATCTAACTACTACATCAATAAATCACTAGGTGGTTTTGGGTCGCTGATATCAGGTACAATCCTAGACAAGATAGGAGGTTTGTTCTCCTCAAAGTGAGAGTCATTCAGATGCCATTAATCCCGAAGAGCTTTGTGATTTGGCAGCTTGGCGATGCGAGGGATAGTTGGACCGTTCAAGTTACTATCCTGAGAAGCAATGACTGGAACCACATATTGCCTGAAGTCCCACCTGCTCGAGAAGAACCCCACCCCCGGATGGAAACCCTCACCCTCAGTTTGGTCCTGACCTCACAGCTCAGCAAATATATCAAAAGCAAGTTCATAACTAGTTAGTCCAGAATGCGGCCCCTCCCAATGCAGCTCCCCCTGGTAATACTGCCAATAATCCACAGGGAGAAGCTGCTCAGTGGGGTGCGTGGCTTGCACCCCCGGTTTCCCCGATGCCTCCACACTTGTATAAATTACAGGCGTGGCTTGCTACACAAGGTTTATAGATTCAGGATGGTCTGATGCCTGAAAACAACATATCTGACGGTGGCTCGCCCGCTTGGAATGATTCTATCATAGCTTCAGAGGGAGGAGATGGTCCCAAAAATTATGTTGACACTCTCACCATGATGGAGATCCAACCCCAATAGGACAACCTGCAGTCTGATGACTACCTAATGATCTCTGTTGATTTGCACAGCCAGGGTATTCGCTTTGGACTCTATACACAAGGTGAAGCTGTGATGTTTCTTCTGCTGACAGATCCAATACCCACAAAGTAGCTGAATGAGTTCATCTTTAGGGCCATTAGACCACTAATTGCTAATATGGGGTCCTGGGTCAATGGCTATGGTTTCAAACATGATCACCTGCAAGTTGATATTCATATTTCCATGGGTGCTGAGGGATTGCTCCTCAATCAAATCACCTCATCGAATGTTGCACGGAAAACAAAAAATTCCTACGCACACGAAGACCTATCATTGTGATGTCCATATACGAGAGGAGATTTGGATCTACGTACCCTTGTAGATCGCAAAGGAGGAAGCGTTAAGAGACGCGGTCTATGTAGTGGAACGTCTTCACGTCCCTCAAAATGCCCCACGAACCGTCCCGCGATCCGTCCAATGATCCGTCTCGCGATCCGTCCCACGAACCATCTTGCGATCCGTCTCATGATCCGTTCTGATCTAGTGCCGAACGGACGACACCTCCACATTTAGCACACGTACAGCTCGACGATGATCTCGGCCTTCTTGATCCAGCAAGCAAGACAGAGAAGTATATTAGTTCTCCGGAAGCTTGACGGCGCTCCGGTGGTGGTGAGGATCTACTCCTGCAGGGCTCTGCCCGAGCTCCGCAGAAATACGGTGTCTAGATCTGAGTTGCACGTGGCAACAAGTTCTCTCAAATCAGCCCTAAATCAACACTATATATAGGAGGGAGGGGAAGGAGGCTTGCCTTGAGGAGAAAGTCCCCAAGGGGCGTCGGCCAGGACGAGAGGAGGATTCCTACTCCAATCCTCCTCCAAATAGGATTGGAAAGTGGAGTCCTTCTCTTCCTTCCCACCTCCCCTTTTTTCTTTGGTTTTCTTCTTATCGCACCAAGGCCCTCTTGGTCTATCCCACCAGACAACTAAGGGCTGGTGCGCCACCTCTAGGGCCATTGGACTTCCCCCGGGTTGGTTGCCCCCCTCCCGGTGAACTTCCGGAACCCATTCGTCACTCCTCGTGCATTCCCAGTAATGCCCGAAAACCTTCCGGTAACCAAATGAAGCCATCCTATATATCAATCTTCGTTTCCGGACCATTCCGGAAACCCTCGTGACATCCGTGGTATCATCCGGGACTCCGAACAACATACGGTAACCACACATATAACTCAACTATACTAAAACATCATCGAACCTTAAGTGTGCAGACCCTGCGGGTTCGAGGACTATGTAGACATTCCCAGAGGCAATCCTCGATCAATATCCAATAGCGGGACCTGCATTCCCATATTGGATCATACATATTCTCCGAAGATCTTATCGGTTGAACCTCAGTGTCAAGGATTTATATAATCTCGTATGTCATTCCCTTTGTCCTTCGGTATGTTATTTGCCCAAGATTCGATCGTCGGTATCTGCATACCTATTTCAATCTCGTTACCGGCAAGTCTCTTTACTCGCTCCTTAATACAATATCCCGTGACTTACACTTAGTCACATTGCTTGCAAGGCTTGTGTGTGATGTCGTATTACGGATTGGGCCCCAAGATACCGCTCCGTCACATGGAGTGACAAATCCCAGTCTTGATCTATACTAACTTAACAGACACCTTCGGAGATACCTGTAGAACACCTTTATAGTCACTCAGATACGTTGTGATGTTTGATGCACACAAGGTATTCCTCCGGTGCCAGTGAGTTATATGATCTCCTGGTCATAGGAACAAATACTTGACACGCAGAAAACAATAGCAATAAAATGACACGATCAATATGCTACGTTCATAGTTTGGGTCATGACCATCACATGATTCTCCCGATGATGTGATCCCATTATCAAGTGACAACACTTGTCTATGGTTAGGAAACCATGACCATCTTTGATCAACGAGCTAGTCAACTAGGGGCTTACTAGGGACAGTGTTTTGTCTCTGTATCCACACATGTATTTGAGTTTCCAATCAATACAATTCTAGCATGGATAATAAACGATTATTATGAACAAGGAAATATAATAATAACTAATTTATTATTGCCTCTAGGGCATATTTCCAACAGTCTCCCACTTGTACTAGAGTTAATAATCTAGTTCACATCACCATGTGATTTAAACGAATCCAGCACCCATATAGTTCTGGGTTTGATCACGTCTTTCTCATGAGAGAGATTTTAGTCAACGGTTCTGAATCTTTCACATCCTGTGTGTGCTTTACAATTCTTTCTGTCATCTTATAGATTCTGCTCCTATGTGCTATTCGGAAATACTCCAAATATCTATTCTACTATACGAATCCGTTTTACTACTCCTAGTTATTCGGATTAATATCAAAGCTTGCATCAACGTAACCCTTTACGATGAACTCTTTAACCACCTCCATAATCAAGAAAAATTCCTGAGTCCATTAGATACAAAGGATAACTTTGTCCGCTGTTTAGTGATTCAATCCTGGATGACTCTCTGTACCTCTTAACAGACTTGTGGCAAGGCACACATCAGGTGCGGTACATAGCATGGCATACTGTAGAGTCTACGGCTACGGCATAGGGGACGACTTTCGACCTTTCTCTTTCTTCTGCCATGGTCGGGCTTTTGAGTCTTACTCATATTCACACCTTACAACACAGCCAAGAACTCTTTCTTTGCTGATCTATTTTGAACTCCTTCAAAAACTTGTCAAGGCATGCATTTCATTTGAAAGTTTTGTTTAGCATTTTGATATATCTCCATAGATCTTGATGCTCAATGTTCAAGTAACTCTATCCAGGTCTTCCTTTGAAAACCCCCTTTCGAACAACCTTTATGCTTTACAGAAATTCTACATTACTTCAAATCAAAAACATGTCAGCCACATATACTTTATCAGAAATACTATAGTGCTCCCACTCACTTCTTTGGAAATACAAGTTTCTCATAAACCTTGTACAAACCCAAAAGCTTTGATCATCTCATCAAAGCGTATACTCCGACTCTGAGATGCTTGCACCAGTCCATGAAAGGATCACTAGAGCTTGCATACCTGTCAGCATATTTAGGATTGACAAAACCTTTCGGTTGTATCACACACAACCTTTCCTCAAGGAAACCGTCGAGGAAACAATGTTTTGACATCCTCTGTGCAATATTTCATAAATAATGCAACAACTGCTAACATATTTCCAACAGACTTTTAGCAACACTACGAGTGAGAAAGTCTCATCATAGTCAACTCTTTGAACTTGTCGGAAACATCTTTGCGATAAGTCAAGCTTTTCTTAAAGGTGAATAGTCACCATCTTCGTCTGTCTTCCTTTTAAAGATCCATCTTTACTCAATAGTCTTATGACCATCAAGTAGTTCTTCCAAAGCGTACATTGGTCCTCTCTCGGATTCATGGCCTCAAGCCATTTGTCAGAATCCGGGCCCACCGTCGCTTCTCCATAGCTCGTAGGTTCATTGTTGTTCAAGAACATGACCTCCAAGACAGGGTTACCGTACCAGTCTCTGGTAGTACGTGACCTTGTCGACCTACGAGGTTTGTAGTAACTTGATCCAAAGCTCAATGATCACCATCATCTGTTTCCACTTCAATTGGTGTAGGCGCCACAGGAACATCTTCCTGCGCCCTGGTACACACTGGTTGAAGTGACGGTTCACTAACCTCGTCAAGTTCTACCAGCCTCCCACTCAATTCTTTCGAGAGAAACCTTTCCTCGAGAAAGGGCCCGTTTCTAGAAACAAACACCTTGCTTCCGGATCTGAGATAGGAGATGTATCCAACTGTTTTGGATATCCTATGAAGATGCATTTATCCGCTTTGGTTCGAGCTTATCAGACTGAAACCTTTTCACATAAGCGTCGCAGCCCCAAACATTCAAGAAACGACAGCTTAGGTTTCTCCAAACCATAGTCTATACCGTGTCATCTCAACGGAAATATGCGGTGCCCTATTTAAAGTGAATGCGGTTGTCTCTAATGCATAACCCATAAACGATAGTGGTAATTCGATAAGAGACATCATAGTATGCACCATATCTAATAGGGCGTGGCTACGATGTTCGGACACACCATCACACTATGGTGTTCCAGGTGGCATGAATTGCGAAAGAATTTCCACATTGTCTTAACTGTGTACCAAAAACTCGTAACTCAGATATTAATCTCTATGATCACATCATGGACAGTTTATCTTCTTGTCACGAGGATCTTCACTCTGAAATAGCATTGAACTTTTCAATATTTCTGACTTGTTATTCATCAACCAAATACTCTTGCATCTACTCAAATCGTAAGTGAAGTAAGAACATAACGATATCCACTATGTGCCTCAGCACTCATTGGACTGTACACATAAAAAATGTATTACTTCCAACAAGTCACTTTCTTGTTCCATGTGGTATGATTTTGCATGTCTCAAGTGATTCAAAGTCAGGTGAATCCAAATGATCCATCCACATGGAGTTTCGTCATGCTTTTTATACCAAAAGGTCTGGTTTGCATGTCTCAAACATTTTCAAAATGAGTGATTACAAAGATCCATCAGCATGGAGCCTCTTCATGCATTTTACACCAACATGACTCAAGCGGCAGTGCCACAAGTAAGTGGTACTATCATTATTACTTTGTATCTTTTGGCACTTATATTATGAACATGTGTAACAGTACAATCGAGACTCAATAAACCATTGAAGGTAATTATTAGAGCAAATAGAATAACCATTATTCGCTTTAAATGAATAATTGTATTGCAAAAAACACGATCCAATCATGTTCATTCTCAACGCAAACACCAAATAACAATTATTTAGGTTTAACACCAATCCCGATGGTAGAGGGAGCGTGCGATGTTTGATCATATCAACCTTGGAAACACTTCCAACACTTATCATCACCTCGCCTTTAGCTAGTCTCTGTTTATACCGTAGTTTTCATTTCGAGTTACTAATCACTTAGCAACCGAAGCGGTATCCAATACCCTCGTGCTACTAGGAGTACTAGTAAAGCACACATCAATATCATGTATATCAAATATACTTCTGTCGACTTTGCCAGCCTTCTTATCTACCAAGTATCTAGGGTAGCTCCGCCTCAGTGACCGTTCCCCTCATAACAGAAGCACTTAGTCTTGGGTTTGGGTTCAATCTTGGGTTTCTTCAATGGAGCAGCAACTGGTTTGCTGTTTCATGAAGTATCCCTTCTAGCCCTTGCCCTTCTTGAAACTAGTCGTTTTACTAACCATCAACAATTGATGCTCCTTCTTGATTTCTACTTTCGCAGTGTCAAACATTGCAAATCGCTCAAGGATCATCATATATATCCTTGATATGTTTATAGTTCATCATGAAGCTCTACCATCTTGGTGGTAGTGACTTTGGAGAACCATCACTATCTCATCTGGAAGATTAATGTCACATCCCTCGTATTCCTTGTTAGGGTTTAGTAACTTGTGCTCATATCTTCTTTCATTGCATTCAAGAAAGGAAAAGAAATCCAAAGCAAAGTAAAGAAAACCAAAGCAAAACCGTAGCCATTCCTTATTCAAAAGAATTCCAACAAGTGCCAAATCAATGAACCCAAAATGGCCATTAGAAAAGTTCATCTTTTCTGATAAATGTTGAAAACGAAATATAAGATACCAAACTTATTTTCGAACTACTTCTCGCATTTTAAATTTAACTTAAAAGCTACTGAAATCAATTATATATTTGATTTCAAATAATTCAAAGTTGCCAAAAATGTTGAAAACTTTATGAGTAGTTGGAAATATTCCAACTAACACTCTGGTATTTTTCAAACTATTTTTAGGAATAGTTTGGAGCCAAAAATAAATGAAACAATATCAGAAAGAATAAAATAGAAAACAGAAAGGAAACAAAATAGAAAAAAACTCTACCTGTCGCTCACCTGAAGCCCAGCCCACCTTAGCCTGTCGTCTTCCTCCTGCCAGTCGGAGCAGGAGGTGGCCGCCGCGTTCCATGGGCGCCCACGCAGCTGCGTGCCTGCCTGGCCGCCACGTCGCGCTGGCGCGAATGGGGATATGCTCCCCGAGGCCTCCCCGTGCTCATCCCCTCCCCATTCACCCTGCTCTCTTCGCCCCCTCTCGGCCGCCATGACCGAAGCTTGAGCTCGAGCTCGCCGTCGCTCGAGCCCTTCTCCCTCTCTCCTGAGCCGCGCAACGGATTCGCCTTCGCTCCCTGAAGCTCCCCAGCTAGTCGTGCGACGCCAAGAACCCCTGAGACGTCGTGACGCCATTATCTTCCTCCTCGGGTCACCGGAGTTCGCCGCCGTCGTTCTTCCTCCTCAGGCCATCCCCGCGCCCACTCTCGACGCCTCTGCACTCCCCGTGAGCTCAGGGTTCTTTCCCCTAAGTTTTCCCCTTCGATCCCGAGCTCTAGGCCCCGATTCCATTGGAGCCCGATGAGATCCGCCGCGGGACCTCGTCGCCGGTAGCCCTCAAGTGATCGGTTGGTCAATCTAAGGCCATCAATGGCTTCAGTGCATAGCATAGGTGCTCTAGAAGCTAAGCCCCGCTCGTTTTGCCTTCGGTTTCGTCGATCCCGAGATAGCCTGAGCTTCGGTCGCCGCCAAGATCGTCGTCGGCGTCATCTCCGACCATCTTAGCCTCCGGTCTTTGCATAAATGGAACTGCAGCTATGTGCTGGTTCGTTTGGTGCCCTCCGCCGTGCACCTGGTCGTCGGAGATGCATTCCCGAGCACCTCCGCCGTTCCGGTGGTCGCCGGAGGCTCACCGCTAGCGAGATCGACCTCGCCGCCGGTGGATCTGACCCCCCTGAACCTACGAAAGGTGGGCCAGCCCCTGGCTAATTAAGTTTAGTAAAAATTAAAAATAACTTATTTAATTAACTTAAACAGACACTGACAGGTGGGTCCTACTCTATTAATTAACTAATTAAGTTAAATTTAAAATAAAACCTGTCCAGAGTCACTGACCAGTGGGTCCCACTGGTCAAGTTTGACTTTCAACGGCCAGTTGGACCTGCTGATGTCATGCTGATGCAATAAAGACTTTTCTGTTTAAAAATAATTCCAGAATAAGTTTAAAACTTTGGTAATTCATAGAAAATTGAATATAAATCCAAATTTTACAAATAATATATGTAAATGGATCAAAAAAATCCAAGGAATCCAATGGTGTTATTTTCATGCATGAAAAACAAAGTTATGAAACAGCATCAGGTCAAATCAATTAAAAGAATTTGATAAATTATAATTCAAATGATATTTGAGTCATGATTTCAAATCAAGATCACCCCAAAGGGTTCTGCTAGTCATTTCAAACCATGCTACATTGCATTTCATGCATCATTTTGTTGCATATGTTTGATATTGATTGATTGTTGTTATTCCGGTAGGCTCCGCCCCTCCGGACACGTCTGAGTATCCAACTGACGGATATCACCCCTCTGCTGAGCAACAAGGCAAGAAACCATTGTGATCATCCCGATAAATCCCATGTTCTCGCTCCTGCTCTTTCCTATTGCATTAGGTCAAAATGCTTTCACTGCTTTTATCACGCTAGTTGAACACACTTCCTTTGCATGACCTGTCAGTAAATAGCTGAACCTTGCAACCTAGCATACCTTGTAGATGCTTGAGTCATGATGTGCCTTATCTTGCTATTCATGTTATGCTTAGAGTTGTGTATGGTCTATCATCTGGGTGATGAACAGAATTGTGAGAATGTGTTCAGTGAGTAAAGGTGGTGTGTTGAACCTGATTTGGTAAACGTACCGATGAAAGGCTATGTAGGAGTACATGGCGGGTTGTTTCATTGGAACCATCCATAGGAACTGAGTTCCGTATATGTAATCGAAGACAAGATACTACCACATGATGGGCCCTGAAATATGACCCCGCTCGACTTATTAACCGCTTAGTACTCAGTCCAGGAGTTGCAAGTAGTTTGTGGTGTTTATAATCATGCTGGAGGCCGTGCGTAGCGGTGAACTTAGAGGTGGGCTATGATGCGGTAGGCAGTGGCATGGTGTACCAAGTGGCACCCGGATGGTGGGCTTGGGAACCCTACGCACATCGTTTGGGGCCGTGGCGGAAACCTCGGCCGGACATCCGTGCGGGTTACCCTCAGATAGGCGATAGACCTGGACTAAGTATTAGCATGGTTAACGATCGTGGCCGACTCCCTCGTTGGGCTTCCGCTTGAAGGTTGCCGAGCTGCATGACGTGCACATGGCGATAAGTGGTGAGTGTGTGTGTGAAGAAGTACACCCCTGCAGGGTTATGATCTATTCGAATAGCCGCATCCGCGGATATGGACTACTTGGAAACATATGTTGTTCATAGATAACTATAATGGCTACTCATAAAATTGTCAAGATAAGTGTGAGTGTCGTGGATGGCATTTCCGTAGGGAGACGGAATGATTCCTCGATGGAGTATTGTTCTGGTGTTAGTGGACTCGTGTGCAAGAAATCAAAGTTGTCAAAACTATTTAAAAATGCAAGTTGTCTAGCCAAGAGTCAAATGTTGGCCTTCTGCATGAAACTCCACACCTCCTTGATGATACATTGCATGAGTAGATAGATTACCCTAAAGTCTTGATGAGTACTTTTGTACTCACGTTTGCTTAAAAATTGATGCAAAGGTTGTTAATGACCCTAATGGCGGGTTCTGCCTAGACATCGACGACGACGAGTAGCTGGTATCCCAGCTATGATCTGGCCCTAGGATGGGTGTGTAGATAGTCAGGCCATGTGCCTTTGTCTTTCCATCCGTCTGTACTCAAACAGTTTTACTCGTCCGCTGGCTTGTAACACTTGTGTGTATGAATTATGATGATGGGTCGTGACGCCCCTATCTGTGTAATATTATGTGTGAGGCTCTTCCGAGCCTTCTAAATAAAGTTTGTATGTTTATGGTTATGTTGTGATGCCATCGATGTATCTATACATATCGGTATGCCATGCGTACGTGTGCTGTACTTGATATGTATGGGGTTCGAATACATAGTCCTATGCCTTACTAGCACTCTTTATGGGGAAATGCCCCTTTGTGATTCCATCGAGCCATGGTAGTTCGCTACTGCTGCGGACACATTGTTTGACCGGCATGTGTCCTTCTTAGCTGTTGTGTCTGTCCCTTTGGGAAATGTCACGCGTTGTAATGGAGTCCTTGTAGCTTGCTACGACTCGTCTACATTCACTAATGACCGACACCTGCTTTGCTGGGTCATGTATGCATGTCCCTGTATGGAACTGCCACTTTAGTTTATGACTAGACATGTTGATCCGGGTTCTTTGACATTGGATTGCTAGCGACACAATTGCATACGCAAGTCAAGAGGCGCAAACGGTTCTGGCCAAGGAAAGGCCGCAGCCGTGGGAATAACCGTGTGTGAGACCGCAAAGAGATGCGATGTGTTACAAGCTAGATTCCTATGACTTAGGATCGGGGTCCCGACAGCGTTGGTATCAGAACCTGGCTGACTATAGGATTACTAAGCCAAACTGGTCGAAGTTGAGTCTAGAATTTCTTTAGTTATACATAAGGGAATTGTTTTTGGAAGGGAACGTAAGACTATTGCTCCTCTTCTCAAATTATTCTATTCTGGTCATCCTCGTCTTCTTTGTGGGGATTAAGAACTAGGTTACTCATCTTTCACTCAGTACCGCGTGTTACCAATCTGTAGATTGTAGGAAAACGGGTCGACAGTTACTCCGAGGTTCTTTTGTTCTTTGGAAAATAAAGTAAGTTATGATGACCATGGAATTGAAATTTTATAGTTGAGTGCTTATGCTATCCTATCTTTTGTGGGTGGTCTCAAAATTGTTTTTGAGCATTTACAACCGTTATGCTGCCTAATTTTATCTCCAACTCTAATGCCTTTGCATTACTCTCTATATTCAGATGCCTGGTCGTCCTTCTCGACAGGTGGTTCGTCTGACCAGGTGCATTGATGTACCGGGTATCACGGCCATGCTGGTCAGGATGATGTCCGTAGCCTGTTACCGCTGGTACCCAGAGTATACAGTCGAGGAGCAGTACCGGGATTTCAATCAGAGTCAGTACCTCTGCACTGTAAGGGTATTCCCAGATTACCCTGGAGCTCAGGAGCCGATCCATTGGTCTTATGGATTGGGGTCACTATTGACATGGCAGTACAAGATGCTACCTATTCAATGCTAACCATCATGAGGGCCGGACATGCACTGCTGCAGAATTCAGAGTTCTGCTATGTTCCTGCCTCTTAGCCAGGTGAAGAAGGATAGCTTAGTGGGGTCTACTTTGATTCCTCTATGGAGGCTCCGCTGCTGCAGTCCACTTCTAAGTTGTTAGAGAATAGAGACAGGGATGCTCGTGTCGTTCGTATGGAGCTCTATGCTACACGTGCCCGTCTGTGGACGGCTTTGACAGAGCTGGCACCTATAGTCCAGACAAGGTATGGAGATATGGAGATGCTGAACCCTGTTAGGACCCATCTTCCGGCTCATGTTGACTAGCCTGCTATAGGAGGAGTCACCCCTCTTCGGGGACCTCTACTATCACCAGTCAGGGGACCAAGGCCACACACGTGCCCTTACGGTTCCCAGGGGCTCAGGCTCGAGTGTTTCCTGATCCGCAGGTTGAGCTTCCAGGCCATGGAGGCAACCTTTATGAGATGTTCTATGCGGATGCCTGAAACCGTGAGTGGAAGGATAGTATGGTAGTAGTTATACTTCCACAGTCATGTGTGTCTTGTGGAGTATGCTTGTGTCGTGAGATGAATTCCGGAGGCATAGATAAATAATGTATAGGAAGCTTGGAAGGCCTCTGATGGGTAGTTTCATGTTTTCAGTAGTTTGCTCTTCGGTTAAGGTTGTACTGAAATATGTAATGGTGTGTATGAACCATGGTGTATATATAGCAGTTGCTTGTTACCATGTTGTTCGGATATTCTTTTCCGCATTCCATGTGTTCAGTGCATTCTTAATCCATATTTAGTGTTGATGTTGATATTGGTCTAAGTTGTGAGTTTGTTTGTCAGGATGGTGTTCACTAGGTTGAACCGTGCCCCAGCTCATGAGGAAGGAGAGGGTAGTCAAGCATCGCAGGAGGAACTGCCTCACCCGCCGTCTCAAGCAGAAGTTATGCTTGAGGCAGAGAGAAACAAAAGGGAGACCAACCATCTGTTAGAGCGTATTGAGCAAAATACGGCTCGTTAGCTTAGGAATGATGCAGTGTCCCTCAATGACTTTGTGAAGCTGGATCCTCCAAAGTTCCATCACTCCGTCAATCCCCTCGATACTGATGATTGGTTTTGCAGTATATCGCGCAAGATTCGCTCTTCAAATGTTTCCGAGGCCGACAAGGTGACCTTTGCGGCATACTTTCTGGAAGGACCCGCCAATCTATGGTGGGAGAACTTTGAAGTTATGCATCCCGCCGGACCAGTAGCCACATGGGCAGACTTTAGTGCAGCCTTCCGTCTGCACCATATTCTAGAGGGCCTGATGGACAGAAAGAGAGAGTAGTTCTGTGCATTCACCCAGGGAAAATTGATCATGGATGCCTATAGCCGCGAGTTTGGTAACCTCGCCTGCTACATAACTGAAGAGGTGTCAACTAATGCCAAGAAGAAAGCAAGATTCCGTAAGGGTCTGAGCCCTGAACTTCGTCATGATTTGCGCCTTCACGAATGTACAAGGTTTAAAGCTCTTGTCAATAAGGCGATCAGTGTCGAGACTGGTCATACCTACTATGAAGCTACAAAGAAGCACTCCCGTGACTCTGGCTCGTCATCTGGTTCCGCGTTCCCGAAACGCAGGCTGTGGGTTCCAAATAGTTCTCCGCTGCCAAGATATACTCCAAGGCCATCCTATGTGGCGCCTCAGACGAATCAGACCAACCCTCCAGCAAAAACCTATGGTGGTCCAGCTGGCAATGCTGCACCACGTGCCAATCAGGTGATCTGTTACAAGTGTGGAGAACCAGGGCACTATTCCCGAGAGTGTCCTCAGAATATGGGTGCCAAACAACCCGGGAAGTCCGTTGGGCAAGACAAGTCGTGCGAAGCTTACTATGTGAAGCCAACTCCTGCACGTGGCCGTGTGAACTATGTATCAGTAGAAGAAGTTCAAGAGGATCCCAACGTCATTTTGGGTACGCTCCTTGTCAATCATCACCCAGCGTCTGTTCTTTTTGACACTGGGTCATCTCATTCCTTCATTTCATAAAGTTATGCATAGTTGCATAACATGTCCTTCTGTGATATGCCAATCCCATTGGTTGTCCAAACCCCTGGTAGTAAGTGGCAAACCTCCAGGATAACCTATGGCAATGAAATTCTAGTAGACAGGCTAGTTTTTCTAGCATCTTTGATAGCCCTGAAATCTTCGGATATCAATATCATCTTGGGTATGGACTGGATGTCAGCTCATTATGCCAAGATTGATACTTCATTCTAGAAATGTTTAGCTTACCCATCCCTCGGGCGAGATAGTCAATGTCTCTACTCGAGTTGCCAAATGCCAACTCTATTCCCTCAATGCCAACCCTCTTCCAGAACTTGAAGACATTCCGATAGTCCGTGACTTCCAGGATGTTTTCCCAGAGGAACTGCCAGGAATTCCACCTGAGAAAGATGTAGAGTTTGTGATAGACCTTCTTCCGGGAACTGTCTCAATAGCCAGAAGACCTTATAAGATGGCACCCTTGGAGGTAGCCGAACTTAAGAAGCAACTAGATGAGGCCTTGAATAAAGGTTTCATTCGTCCTAGCTCTTCTCCTTGGGCTTGTCCCGTCCTCTTCGTTAAGAAGAAAGACGGAACGGATCAGATGGTTGTAGATTATCGACCAGTTAATCTGGTCACCATAAAGAACAAGTATCCGCTCCCCAGGATCAACGACCTGTATGATCAGCTCGAAGGATCCTCAGTCTTCTCCCAAATGGATTTGAGGTTGGGTTACCAACAAATCAAGATCAAGAACGGGGACATTCCAAAAACGGCTTTTGTCACTACGAGTACACCATCATGTCCTTCGGTTTAACCAATGGCCCAGCCACCTTCTCTCGCTTGATGAATTGAATCTTCATGGATTATTTGGATAAATTCTTCGTAGTATACCTCGATGATATCCTCATCTACTCGAAGAACGAACAAGAACATGCCGAGCATGCAAGGCTAGTATTGATGAAACTTCGAGAGCATCGCCTTTATGCCAAGTTTTAAAAATGTGAATTTTGGTTACCAGAAGTGACATATCTAGGTCACGTAATCTCTGGTAAGGTTATTGCTGTCAATCCCGACAGAGTTCAAGCTGTCCTTGATTGGACTCAACATGAATCGGTTAAGCAAGTTAGGAGTTTTCTTGGTCTAGCGAGCTATTGTCGCCGCTTTTTCGAGAATTTCTCCAAGGTTGCAAAGCCTCTAACTGAACTCCTCAAGAAAGATAAAAAGTTCGAGTGGACACCATAGTGTGAGCATAGTTTTCAGGAACTGAAAAGACGCCTGACTTCCGCACCTGTGTTGCTATCACCAGATTTCTCTAAGGACTTTGTTATCTACTGCGACGCCTCGCGACAAGGATTAGGTTGCATTCTCATGCAGGATCGTCATGTGATTGCATACGCATCTCGACAGTTGAGTCAACATGAGGATAATTATCCCATACATGATCTCGAGTTTGCAGCAGTAGTTGACTAGCACTCTCTGGCAATAGCTAGACAGATGTTGTTCTCGATTGCTCAACAATTAGAAATTGTCTTGCAATAACCCACCAGCATGTGGGATCAAGGCAGTTTTCGAGGGTAGAGTATTCAACCCAATTTGTTGATTCGACGATAGGAGGTGAGAGGATACTCTCAAGTATTAGCAGCTGAATGTGTCAGATTCAACCACACCTGAAAGATTAGTATCTGCAAGCAAAGTGTCAGCAGCAAAGTAGTATGATAACAACGGTGTCAGAAATGATCTGTTGACGGCAGACTATTCCTAACGATTGTATCAATGGCGCCACAAGTTGCCCGTTGACAGAAATTGTCTTTTCTCGTCCACGACCAACGAACCAAAATTGTAGGAGGTAGCAGCAGTGTAACGAGTAGCGGCAGTGGCAAGGAACAGCTATAGTGACAGCAGTAGCAAGTAGCAACAGTAGCAAGTAACAACAGCAGCAAGTAGCAATAGTAGCAAGTAACAACAGCAGCAACAGTGGGACATACTCGTAGGCAATGGGTTGGTGATTTCTTTAGATGATATTCATCATGCAACAGTTATAACAAGGAGAGATATGTGGCTAGCTCTCATTCGTCAATGTGATGTAGGCATGCATTCTGTGAGTCGTCATACGGGCTTAGGGAAAAGAACTTGCATCACATCTATTGTCCATCCCTCCCATTGTAGCATGGTCCAAAAGGAAACTACAGGATATTAAGGGTCTCCTTTTAATGAAGAACCGGACCAACGCATTAGCACTTGGTGAACACATGAACTCCTCAAAATATAGCCATCACCAGGAGTGGTTCCGGTTATTATCACTCTGGGGTTGCCGGATCATAACACATATTAGGTAACTACAACTTGCAAGATCGTATCTAAAACACACATATATTGGTGACAACATAATAATTTCAGATCTGAAATCATGGCACTCGGGCCCTAGTGTCAAGCATTAAGCATGGCAAAGTAGTAGAAACATCAATCTCAGAACATAGTGGATACTAGGGATCAATCCCCGTCAAAACTAACTCCACTACATGATAGATATCATCCTACTCATCACCACCCAGCGAGCCTACGAATAGATTACTCACGAACGATGAAGAGCTTCACAAAATTGGAGAGGGCAGAAGGTTGATGATTACGATGGCGATGATTTCCCCTCTACTGAGCCCAAAACGGACTCCACATCTGCCCTCCAGATGAAGAACAGGATGTGGCGGCGCCTTCGTATCGCAAACGCGATGAAATCTTCTCTCTTGGTTTTTTCTGGGACGAAAGTGAATTTATAAAGCTGAGATTGGGGGCGGCAAAGCCACGTGGGGCCCACAAGCCCATCCCCTCTAGTGTATCTTTGCGCAGGTATTTTTTTATATTTTCCAGAAATATTCTCCATAAATTTTCAGGACCTTCTGTGAACTTTCATTTCTGCACATAAACAACACCAAGGCAATTCTGCTGAAAACAGTGTCAGTCTAGGTTAGTTCCATTCAAATCATGCAAATTAGAGTCCAAAACAAGGGAAAAAGAGTTTGGAAAAGTATATATGATGGAGACGTATCAACTCCCCCAAGCTTAAAACCTTGCTAGTCCTCAAGCAACTCAGTTGACAAACTGAGAGAGAAAGAAAAACTTTGACAAACTCTGTTTGATCTTGTTGTTGCAACTATGTCTAACTCATAACCAGAATTTCAGCAAGATCCCAAGTTAACCACACAAGCAAGTGATACAAAGGTCTCACGGTAAACTAATATCAACAGCATAATCAGGTAACGAGCAAATAATAATGAGTTTCAAATACCAACACTTCAATCGAAACAAGCATGAAGCAATATGAATAGGTGGTATCTCGCTAGCTCTTTCTGAGACCGCAAAACATAAATGCAGAGCACTTTGAAAGATCAAGGGCTGACTAAACATTGTAATTCATAGCAACGAAGATCTAGTCATAGTCATACTCAATATCAATCAAAAGCAAATCATAAAAATGACAGAGGTGCTCTCTAATTGGTGCTTATATAAGAAGAGGATGACTCAACAAGAAAATAAATAGACAGTCCCTTCGCACAGGGAAGCATTGATTTGCAGAGGTGCCAGAGCTCAAGCTTTGAAAATAGAGATAATAATTTTGGGTGGCATGCTTTCATTGTCAACGCAATGACCAAGAGTTCTCAATATCTTCCATGCTACTCATGCTATAGGCGGTTCCGAAACATAAAATTAAAGTTTTAACTCCCCCACCACCAATCAATCACACTCCACGGCTAGCCGAATCCTCGGGTACCATCCATACTAACATCAATCCGGGGGGACTCTTGTTTTACAGTTATGTTTTCGATTTAAGCGTGGAACTGGGCATTCCAATTACTGGCCCCTTTCTCGTGAATGATAGTGAATAAACACATGTCGTGGATAACACTCCTAGCATGGAAGATACCAATAGCCCCCTATCACCACATGATCGGTTCGGGCATGCAAAACAGATTATTTCATGAAGGTTTAGAGAGTGGCACATGCAAATTTACTTGGAACGGCAGGTAGATACTGCAAATAGGTAGGTATGGTGGACTCTCATGGAAAAACTTTTGGGTCTATGGAAGTGGATGCACAAGCAGTATTCCGTTTAGTACAAGTGAAGGCTAGCAAAAGACTGGGAAGCGACCAACTAGAGAGCGACAACAGTCATCAAGATGCAATGTGTTTGACTAACATTGAATGCAAGCATGAACAGGATATAAATCACCATAAACACGAACATCATAGAGGCTATGTTGATTTTGTTTCAACTACATGCATGAACATGCGCCAAGTCAAGCCACTTGAATCATTCAAAGGAGAATACCATCCTATCATACTACATCATAGTCATCTCAAAATCTATATTGGTATTCAAGACAAACCATTATAACCTCTCAACTAGTTAAGCATGGCATCAGAAACTATGATCTCTAAGTTGTCATTGCAAACATGGTTCTCTCACAACAAAGCTGAATCAGGCATGACAAGCTAGCCATATTTACAAAAACAAAATAGATAGAGTTCATACCAGCTTTTTAGTCTCAGTCACTTCATCATATATCATCAATATTGCCTTTCACTTGCACGATCGAACGATGTGAACAATAATAAGAGTGCTCGTCCATTGGACTAAGCTAAAATCTGCAGGCAAACACAAAGGAGAAGACAAAGTAATATAGCTCTTTGAAAGCTAAACAGGTATGCATGCAAGAACCACTAAACATTGTAACCAATATCTTCTACCTTGACCCAAAGAAAAAGAAAACTATTTACATGGGAAAACTCCCAACAAGCGAAAAGAAGAAAGGAAAATATTTTTGGGTTTTCTCAAAAGGACACAAAACAAGAAAACAAAAATAAACTAACAAAGTGGCAAAGTGTGAACACGTGCTAACAAAGCGAAAGCATAAGTATGAATGTAAAGTCGGTGAGAACACATACTCCCCCAAGCTTAGGCTTTTGGCCTAGCTTGGTCTACTCCCAAGGTGGGAAATAACCAGCTCCGGGATACTCCGGAGTAGACTGTGGATGCCACTTCTGTGTGAGCTCCTCTGACTCCCACTGATAAACTGGCTTCTGGTACTCGACTGGCGGCTCGGGCACGGGCACCTGTGGTTGGTGCAAAGCCCCAATATGCATAGATGTTCGAGGGCATAATAGTGTACCTGCCTGCATGAAGATCGAACAAAGAAGGAGCAGGCAAAGTAATAGTCTCTCGAGTACCCTGACTAAATACCAGGTTATAAATCATCCGTCTACTAGCATCTCTATCCAGAAAATCATGGTGAACCATGCTGTCATAATCCAGATATTTCTCAGGGAGAAGCATCTCTCCTTCCTCTCCCAGCCTAATGGGTATCTCAAAGTGTCTAGCAAGACGTGTAGCATAGATACCTCCATAGACGACACCCTTGGAACGGTTGGTGTTCAACCGCTGGGCCACTATAGCACCTAGGCTATAAGTCTTATCGTTATAAAGGCCTTCGCGCAAAACCGCAAGGTCTGGAGAACTAAGTGATCCAGCCTCCCCACAGCCAATCAAACATTTTCCCACAAATAGTGAGAAGTACCGAAGCACAACAAAATGTATGCTAGCAATTCTAGCACGAGACATTCCTCTCTCCTCTCCCACAACAATAGTACCAATGAAATCCTCCAAGTCCCGCGGACGAGGGTCACGGATATCCCCAACATAAGGTAATTTGCATACATTGCAAAAATCCTGTAGTGTCATGCACTGGGGAACATCGTATATCATGAACTCAACCATGGGATGATTCTTCCTTGGATAAAAGTTGAAGCTTTGAACGAAAATATTGGTGAGGAGGAGGTATTGCGAGCACTTATCTTCAACGAACGCAGTAAGACCTGTGTTCTCCACAAAGTAATAGAAGTCTTCATAAAGCCGAGCGGCGCGCAAAAATTTATCACTTGGCCATTCGCACGCTCGAACTTCTGTGACTCGAGGAACTACGTACTTGGGGAGGTTCTTCTCATCCTCCTTGGGGTTACGGCTTGAAGAGCCTCTCAAGAACCTCCTCATATTCTCCCTTTTCTAGCTCTAAAAAATTCTAAAATATTTAGAGACTTCGAAAGAAAAGTGAATAAAGATTAACCCAACTCGTAGCAACTACTCCTACTAGTGCCTAGAGACCGTATCACGCACTAAAACTACTTAGGACCAGCTAAAATCAACATTTCTAGATCAAGAACTGGGTCACCAAGGTAGCTAGAATACGTGAAGGATAGAGCACTAGAGCAAAAACTAATTGGACCAATGGAGGAGTCACTTACCAAGGAGTAATTTCGCCAAAACGGTTCGGAGAATGGTGCTTTGAGCAAGGAGATCAAAAATCACAACCAAATGAGAAAGAACACGGGTTTGAGCTACGAAACAATTTTTTCTGGAGGTGGAAGAAGAGGATGGGAGCTAGAATGAGTGGAGGGGGTCCCTATGGGCCCCACAAGCTTGCTAGCCGCCACCAGGGGGTCCCTGAGGGCTTCTGGCCCACTGGTCTGGCCCCCAGGCCAGCTCTCAGGCCCAGTATTTTACAAATATTCCAGAAAAAACCATACTAAATTTGCACGACCATCGGAGAACTTCTATCTTTGGGGTATTTTTCTTCGGGATGCTAAAACGGAAAACAGGAAAAGCTAAACTAATTCTATAATTTTTCTTCTAAGCAACAGAAAATGATAGCTTGGAACTCAGGTTTGTGACTCCTCGATTCATCCATTTCATGGTCATCGAAAGAAATCCGTCAATGGGGTTGATCGATTCCTCATGACAAAACCTTCTCAAATCGCAAGAGAGAACGGAGAATTTTCGAATAGCCACTAAGTCACCTCAATGGGGATATGTATCTCCCCAACAAGCAAATCATATTTCATCTTGACACGAGGAATAGGGCATTCAAAGCTCCCGATAAGAATCAATGAAGTTTTTTCGATAGCATTGATGCAATGTACTTGATATCGTTTCTTCGGAAAGTGCAGTGTGTGCTCATTACCGTTGACATGGAAAGTGACATTGCCTTTGTTGCAATCTATAACAGGCCCTGCCATGTTTAAAAAGGGTCTTCCGAGGATGACAGCCATGGCATCGTCCTCGGGAATATCCAAGATAACAAAGTCTGTTAAGATAGTTGTGTTAGCAACCACAACAGGCACATCCTCGCAAATGCCGATAGGGAAAGCAGTTGATTTGTCGGCCATTTGCAGAGAAATTTCAGTGGGTGTCAACTTATCCAATTCAAGTCTACGGTAAAGAGAGAGCGACATAACACTAACACCTGCTCCAAGGTCACATAAGGCAGTTCTTACGTAGTTTCCTTTAATGGAGCAAGGTATAGTGGGCACTCCGGGATCACCAACTTTCTTAGGAGTTCCACCTTTGAAAGTGTAATTGGCAAGCATGGGGGAGATCTCAAGATCTGGTATCTTCCGTTTATTAGTCACGATATCTTTCATGTACTTGGCATACGGAGACATTTTGAGCATATCAGTTAACCGCATCTGCAGAAAGATGGGTCTTATCATCTCAACGAAGCGTTCAAAATCCTTATCATCATTTTTCTTGGATGGTTTAGGAGGAAAGGGCATAGTTCTCTGAACCCATGGCTCCCTTTCTTTACCATGATTCCTAGCAGCAAAGTCATTCTTATCGTATCTCTTAGGTTGTGGGTTATCAGGATTAACCGTAGGTTCAATCTCCACATCCTCATCATTGCTAGGTTGAGCATTATTATGAACAACACTGTCCATATTGTCACCAGGTTCATCACCAGATTGTGTTTCTGCATCAGGCACAGAAATATCATTATGTTCATCAGGTGTGACAGTATTTGGTGAACTGTCATGTAGGTTTCTATCATCCTTCTTCTTCTCCTTAGGATGACTGGATGTATCAGCATTAATTCCTTGAGAATCTTGATCAATTCTCTTAGGATGACCTTCGGGAGACAAAGGTTCCTGAGTCATTTTGCCTCCTCTAGTAATGACTCTGACAGAGTTATCATTTAATTCATTGAGAAAGTAATTCTGGGCTTTAAGTACTTGTTCTACCTGAGTAGTAATCATAGAGGCATGTTTACTCAGAAGCTTCTGATCATTGACATTTCTGTCGACACAAGCACTTACATGGCTGCGCACACGAGTACTTTGTTCCAAATGTCTGCTAACATAATCATTGAAACTCTTTTGTTTGGCAACAAAGGTGTCAAATTCATCAAAGCATAGGCTAGCAGGTTTGTCAAAAGGAATATCACTCTCATCAAACCTACGCAGAGAATTCACTTCTACTACTTGTATCGGGTTATCGAGACCATGGATCTCTTTGATAGGTGGTAGATTTTTGACATCTTCAGATCTAATGCCTTTCTCTTGCATAGATTTCATGGCTTCTTGCATATCTTAGGGACTGAGGAATAGAATACCTCTTTTCTTCGGAGTTGGCTTAGGAGGTGGTTCGGGAATAGTCCAAGCATTATCGTTGATCAAGATGTTATTCAGTAGGGTCTCAGCTTGTTCTACAGTTCGTTCCCTAAAAACACAACCGGCACAACTATCTAGATGGTCTCTAGAGGCATCAGTAAGTCCGTTATAGAAGATATCAAGTATCTCGTTCTTATTAAGAGGGTGATCAGGCAAAGCATTCTGTAGCTGGACGAGCCTCCCACAACCTTGTGGGAGACTCTCTTCTTGGAGTTGAGCAAAGTTGTATATTTCCTGCAAGGCAGCTTGCTTCTTATGGGCAGGGAAATATTTCTCACAAAAGTAATAGACCATATCCTGGGGACTACTCACATATCCAGGAGCAAGAGAGGTGAACCAGGCTTTAGTGTCATCCTTTAAAGAGAAAGGAAACAACTTAAGGATGTAGTAGTGGCAGATCTTCTCCTCACTAGTGAAAAGGGTGGCTATATCGTGTAGTTTGGTAAGATGGGCTACAACCGTCTCAGACTCATAACTGTGGAAAGGATCAGATTTGACTAGAGAGATTAACTCAGGATCGACAGAGAATTCATAATCCTTATCGGTGATAAAGATAGGTGAAGTGGCAAACTTCGGGTCATATTTCATCCTAGCTTTCAGAGATTTTTCTTTCCACTTGAGAAGTAATTTATCAGCATCATAGGCATCCTTACACACAAGAAAATCCTCAGGTATCTCTCCCTCCATAACGTAACCCTCAGGTATATTAGGCAATTCATATCTAGGAGAGCTAGATCTAGCAGGAGAAAAAGAAGGTTCTATCTCAATAGTATCGGTACTTTCAAAACCATCACGAGCATTGGTAGTAACTCTAGCAATATGAGCATCAAGGAATACCCCTAGTGGAACATCAGGCAAAGTAGTATCTCTAGCAGTATCAAGCATAGCATCATCAGGTGAAATAGCATCTCTAGCATCATCAGGCAAAGCAGTAACAGGCATAGCATCTCTAGCAGTATCATGCAAAGCAGTATCAAGCATAGCATCTCTAGCATCATCATGCATAGCATCTCTAGCAGTATCAGGCATAGGAGACATATCAAAATTTCTAGCAGGAGGTGATGTCGCAAACTTACTCATAAGTGAAGGTGAATCAAGTGCAGAGCTAGATGGAAGTTCCTTACCTCCCCTCGTAGTTGAGGGCAAGACTTTGGTTTTCGGATCTTTCAGATTCTTCATAGTGATCAGGAGATATAAATCCCAAGTAACTCAGAGAATATAGCAATACCTCCCCGGTAACGGCGCCAGAAAAATGCTGACTAGCACTCTCTGGCAATAGCTAGACGAATGTTGTTCTCGATTGCTCAACAATTAGAAATTGTCTTGCAATAACCCACCAGCGCGTGGGATCGAGGCAGTTTTCGAGGGTAGAGTATTCAACCCAATTTGTTGATTCGCTGATAGAAGGTGAGAGGATACTCTCAAGTATTAGCAGCTGAATGTGTCAGATTCAAGCACACCTGAAAAAATAGTATCTGCAAGCAAAGTGTCATCAGCAAAGTAGTATGATAACAACGGTGTCAGAGACGATATGTTCACGGCAGACTATTCCTAACGATTGTATCAATGGCGCCAGAAGTTGCCTGTTGACGGAAATTGTCTTTTCCCGTAAATGACCAGCGAACCAAAATTGTAGCAGGTAGCAGCAGTGTAACGAGTAGCGGCAGTGGCAAGGAACGACAGTAGTGACAACAGTAGCAAGTACCAACAGTAGCAAGTAACAGCAACAACAAGTAGCAACAGTAGCAAGTAACAGCAGCAGCAACAGTGGGACAAACTCGTAGGCAATGGGTCCGTGATTTGTTTGGATGATATTCATCATGCAATAGTTATAACACGGAGAGATTTGTGGCTAGCTCCCGTTCGTCAATGTGATGTAGGCATGCATTTCGTGTGTCGTCATACGTGCTTAGGGAAAAGAACTTGCATGACATATATTGTCCATCCCTCCCGTGGCAGCGGGGTCCAAAAGGAAACTACAGGATATTAAGGTTCTCCTTTTAATAAAGAACCGGACCAATGCATTAGCACTTGGTGAACACATGAACTCCTGAAACTATGGTCATCACCGGGAGTGTTTCCGGTTATTGTCGCTCCGGGGTTGCCGGATCATAACACATAGTAGGTAACTACAACTTGCAAGATCGGATCTAAAACACACATATATTGGTGACACAATAATAATTTCAGATCTGAAATCATGGCACTCGGGCCCTAGTGACAAGCATTAAGCATGGCAAAGTAGTAGCAACATCAATCTCAGAACATAGTGGATACTAGGGATCAATCCCCGTCAAAACTAACTCGATTACATGATAGATCTCATCCTACTCATCACCGCCCAGCGAGCCTACGAATAGATTACTCACGAACGATGAAGAGCTTCATGGAATTGGAGAGGGAAGAAGTTTGATGATGACGATGGCGACGATTTCCCCTCTCCGGAGCCATAAACGGACTCCAGATCTGCCCTCCAGATGATGAACAGGATGTGCCGCCGCGTCCGTATCGCAAACGCGACGAAATCTTCTCTCTTGATTTTTTGTGGGATGAAAGTGAATTTATAGAGCTGAGATTGGGGGCGGCAGAGCCACTTGGGCCCCACAAGTTTGCTAGCCGCCACTAGGGGGTGGCGGCTACAGGGCTTGTGTCCCACTGGCCCATCCCCTCCGGTGGATTTTTGCACAGGTATTTTTCATATTTTCCAGAAATATTCTCTGTAAATTTTCAGGACGTTCTGAGAACTTTCATTTCTGCACAAAAACAACACCAAGGCAATTCTGCTGAAAACAGCGTCAGTCCAGGTTAGTTCCATTCAAATCATGCAAATTAGAGTCCAAAATAAGGGCAAAAGAATTTGGAAAAGTAGTTACGATGGGGACGTATCACTAGTCCATGCACTTAAAACAAGGCAGTTAATCCTTAAAGAGGCTCATGATTCTCCTCTCACCATTCATCTTGGTAATACTAAGATGTATCAGGACCTACACTAGAGGTTTTGGTGGACTAGGATGAAGAGAGAAATTGCTGAGTTCGTTGCTAACTTCGACGTTTGTAGTCGAGTTAAGGCAGAACATCAAAGGCATGTTGGCACCCTTCAACCTTTAGCTATTGCCGAATGGAAATGGGATAAAGTCAGTATGGATTTCATCACCGGATTTCCCAATACCAATAAAGGAAATAATGCTATCTTTGTGGTCATTGAACGTCTTTCCAAAGTAGCTCATTTTCTTCCAGTTCGTGAGAGTATAACAGCTAGCCAGCTAGCAGAGTTATATATCTCTCGAACAGTGTCTCTTCATGGTGTTCCTCTGGAGATTAACTCAGGCCGTGGAAGTAACTTTACTTCTCGCTTCTGGGAGAGTTTTCAGAATGCCATGGGGACTCACTTATATTTTAGCACTGCTTTCCATCCTCAATCAAGTGGCCAAGTAGAACGAGTGAATCTAGTCCTAGAAGATATGCTCCGAGCTTGTGTTATATCGTTTGGTATCAATCAAGCTTGGCCAAAGCTCCTTTTGAAGTCCTCTATGGACGAAGATGTCGAACACCTCTTAATTGGTCAGAAACCGGAGAGAGGCAAATCTTTGGTTCGAATATGATTTAGGATGCAGAAGAGCAAGTTCGCATTATTCGTGAAAGTTGAAAACAACCCATTCTCGTCAAAAGAGCCAATACGATCTTCATCATAAGGATGTGACCTTTGAAGTTGACGAGAAGGTTACCTTCGGGTTACACCTTTGAAGGGTACCCATCGATTCGGTATCAAGGGCAAGATGGCTCCTCGTTACATTGGTCCTTTTCGCATTCTTGCTAAACAAGGAGAAGTTGCCTACCAATTGGAACTTCCTCCGCATATTTCCAAGGTTCATGATGTATTCCACGTGTCGCAACTCAGGCATTGCTTTTCGGATCCTATCCGCAAAGTGGACCACGAAACGCTTGATCTCCAAGATAACCTTTCATACCGAGAATACCCTGTGCGTATTCTAGATCAAGCTGAGCATACCACTAGACGTCGAAACCTCAAGTTCAATGGTCAAATAATTCCGAAAAGGAGGCAACATGGGAAAGAGAGGATCGTCTCCGACTTGAGTATCCCGCGCTATTCCCGACGGCTTCCAAACCACGGGACGCGATTCTTTTGAGTGGGGGTGAGTTGTCACATCCATGGAATTCCTTGTTAGGGTTTAGTAACTTGTGCGCATATCTTCTTTCATTGCATTCAAGAAAGGAAAAGAAATCCAAAGCAAATTAAAGAAAACCAAAGCAAAACCCAAGCTACTCCTTATTCAAAAGAATTCCAACAAGTGCCAAATCAATGAACCCAAAATGGCCATTAGAAAAGTTCATCTTTTCTGATAAATGTTGAAAACAAAATATCAGATATGAAACTTATTTTCAAACTAATTTTGGCATTTTAAATTTAAGTTAAAAGCTACTGAAATCAATTATATATTTGATTTCAAATAATTCAAAGTTGCCAAAAATGTTGAAAACTTTATGAGTAGTTGGAAATATTCCAACAAACACGCTGGTATTTTTCAAACTATTTTTAGGAATAGTTTGGAGCCAAAAATAAATGAAACAATATGACAAATAATAAAACAGAAAACAAAAAGGAAAGAAAATAGAAAAAACTCTACCCGTCGCTCACCTGAAGCCCAGCCCACCTTAGCCTGTCGTCTTCCTCCTTCCAGTCGGAGCAGGAGGTGGCCGACGCGTTCCCCGGCGCGCCCACGCAGCTGCGTGCCTGCGTGGATGCCGTGTCGCTCTAGCGCGAACGGGGATAAGCTCCCCGAGGCCTTCCCGTGCTCATCCCCTCCCCATTCGCCCTGCTCTCTTCTCCCGCTCTCGGCCGCCAAGATTGAAGCTTGAGCTCGAGCTCGCCGTCGCTCCAGCTCATCTCCCTCTCTCCTGAACCGCGCAACGGATTCGCCTTCGCTCCCTGAAGCTCCCCAGCTAGTCGTGCGACGCCAAGAACCCCTGAGACGCCGTGACGCCGTCATCTTCCTCCTCGGGTCACCAGAGTTTTCCGCCATCGTTCTTCCTCCTCAGGCCATCCCCGCGCCCACTCTCGACATCTCTGCACTCCCCGTGAGCTCAGGGTTCTTTCCCCTATGTTTTCCTCTTCGATCCCGAGCTCTAGGCCTCGATTCCACCGTAGCCCGACGAAATCCGCCGCGGGACCTCGTCGCCGGTAGCCCTCCGGTGATCGGCTAGTCAATCTGAGGCCATCTATGGCTTCAGTGCGTCGCGTAGGTGCTCTAGGAGTTGAGCCCCGCTCGTTTTGCCTTCGGTTTCGTCGATCCGGACATAGCCCGAGCTTCGGCCGCCGCCAAGCTCGTCACCGGCGTCATCTCCGACCATCTTAGCCTCGAGTCTTTGCAGAAATGGAACTGTGTCTGTGTGCTGGTTCGTTTGGTGCCCCCCGCCGTGCACCTGGTCATCGGAGATGCATTCTCGAGCCCCTCCGCCGTTCTGGTGGTCGCCGGAGGCTCACCGCCGGCGAGATCAACCTCACCGCCGGTGGATCTGACCCCCCTAAGCCTATGACAGGTGGGGCCATCCCCTGGCTAATTAAGTTTAGTAAAAATTAAAAATAACTTATTAAATTAACTTAAACACACACTGACAGGTGGGTCCTACTCTATTAATTAACTAATTAAGTTAAATTGAAACTAAAACCTGGCCAGAGTCACTGACCAGTGGGTCCCACTTGTTAGGTTTGACTTTCAACGGCCAGTTGGACCTGCTGATGTCATGCTGATGCAATAAAGACTTTTATTTTTAAAAATAATTCCAGAATAAGTTCAAAACTTTGAAAATTCATAGAAAATTCAAATAACTCCAAATTTGACAAATAATATATGTAAATGGATTAGAAAAATCTGAGGAATCTAATGGTGTTATTTTCATGGATGAAAAACAAAGTTATGAAACAGCATCAGGTCAAATCAATTAAAATAAGTTGATAAATTATAATTCAAATGATATTTGAATTATGATTTCAAATCCAGATCACCGCAAATGGTTCTGCTAGTCATTTCAAACCATGCTACATTGCATTTCATGCATCATTTTGTTGCATATGTTTGATATTGATTGATTGTTGTTATTCCGGTAGGTTCCGCCCCTCCGGACACGTCTGATTATCCGACTGACGGATATCACCCCTCTGCTGAGCAACAAGGCAAGCAACCATTTTGATCTTCCCGATCAATCCTATGTTCTCGCTCCTGCTCATACGTGTTGCATTAGGTCAAAATGCTTTCACTGCTTTTATCACGCTAGATGAACCCACTTCCTTTGCATGACCTATCCTTGTCACTGTAAATAGCTGAACCTTGCAACCTAGCATACCTAGTAGATGCTTGAGCCATGATGTGCCTTATCCTCCTATGCATGCTATGCTTAGAGTTGTCTATGATCTGTCATCTGGGTGATGAACAGAATTGTGAGAATCTGTTCAGTGAGTAAAGGTGTGTGTTGAACCTGATTTGGTAAAGGTACCGGTGAAAGGCTATGTAGGAGTACATGGCGGGTTGTTTCATTGGAACCGTCCTTAGGAACTGAGTCCGTGTATGTAACCCAAGACAAGATACTACCACATGTTGGGCCCTGAAATATGACCCCGCTCGACTTATTAACCGCTTAGTACTCGGTCCAGGAGTTGCATGTAGTTTCTGGTGTTTATAGTCATGGTGGAGGCCGTGCGTAGCGCTGACCTTAGAGGTCGGCTATGATGCGATAGGCAGTGGCCCAGTGTACCAAGTGGCACCCGGATGGTGGGCTTGGGAACCCTGCGCACATCATTTGGGGCCGTGGCAGAAACCTCGGCCGGACTTTCTTGCGGGTTACCCTTAGATAGGCGATAGACCTAGACTAAGTATTAGCATGGTTAACGGTCGTGGCCGACTCCCTCGCTGGGCTTCCGCTTGAGGTTGCCGAGGTGCATGACGTGCACATGGAGATAAGTGGCGAGAGCGTGTGTGAGGAAGTACACCCCTGCAGGGTTATGATCTTTTCGAATAGCCGCGTTCACGGATATGGACTACTTGGAAACATATGTTGTTCATAGATAACTATAATGGCTACTCATAAAATTGTCAAGATAAGTGTGAGTGTCGTGGATGGCATTTCCGTAGGGATACAGAATGATTCCTCGATGGAGTATTGTTGTGGTGTTAGTGGACTCGTGTGTGAGAAATCAATGTTTTCAAAACTATTTAAAAATGCAAGTTGTCTAGCCAAGAGTCAAATGCTGGCCTTCTGCATGAAACTCCGTAACTCCTTGATGATACATTGCATGAGTAGATAGATTATCCTAAAGTCTTGCTGAGTAATTTTGTACTCACGTTTGCTTAATAACTGTTGCAGAGGTTTTTAATGACCCAAATGGCGGGTTCTACCTAGACATCGACGATGACGAGTAGCTCGTATCCCAGCTACGATCTGGCCCTAGGATGGGTCTGTAGATAGTCAGGCCATGTGCCTTTGTCTTTCCATCTGTCTGTACTCAGACAGTTTTACTCTTCCGCTGGCTTGTAAGACTTGTGTATATGAATTATGATGATGGGTCGTGAGGCCCCTTTGTGTGTAATATTATGTGTGAGGCTCTTCCGAGCCTTCCAAATAAAGTTTGTATGTTTATGGTTATGTTGTGATGCCATCGATGTATCTATACATATCAGTATGCCATGCGTACGTGTGTTGTACTTGATATGTATGGGGTTTGAATACCTAGTCGTATGCCTTAGTAGCACTCTTTACGGGGAAATGCCCCTTTGTAATTCCATCGTGCCATGGTAGTTCGCTACTGCTCCGAACACATTGGTTGACCGGCATGTGTCCTTGTTAGCTGCTGTGTGTGTCCCTTTGGGAAATGTCACGCGTTGTAATGTAGTCCTTGTAGCTAGCTACGACTCGTCTACATTCGTTGATGACCGACACCTGCTTTGCTGGGTCATGTATGCCCGTCCCTGTACGGAACTGCCACTTTAGTTTATGACTAGACTTGTCGATCCTGGTTCTTTGACATTGGATTGCTAGCGACACAATTGCATACGCGAGTCAAAAGCAGCAAACGGTCCCGGCCAAGGAAGGCTGCAGCCGTGGGAATAACCGTGCGTGAGACCGCAAAGAGATGCGATGTGTTACATGCTGGATTCCTATGACTTAGGATCGGGGTCCTGACAATTAACTCCCACTTGAATCAAGTGATTGTTTTACTCAAACAATCTGAGAACATGCTCAATGATTTGAGCTTTTCTCCTCTACTTTGTAGGCAAAGGATCTTCTCGGAGGTATTATACGTCTCAACAAGTGCACGAGCATGAAATCTCAATTTCATCTCTTCGAACATCTCTTATGTCCCGCGACGTTTTCAAAAATGTCTTCGGTGCCTTGCTTCTAAGCCATTAAGTATTATGCACTGAACTATCACGTAGTCATCAAAAACGTGTATGTCAGATGTTCGCAACATCCACAGACGACGCTTGAGGTGCAGCACACCGAGTAGTGCATTAAGGACATAAGCCTTCTGCACTACAATGAGGAAAATCCTCAGTTTTACGCACTCAGTTCGCAAACTTTCTACTATCAACTTCAACTAAATTTTCTCTAGGAACATATAAAAACAGTAGAGCTATAGCGCAAGCTACATCATAATTCGCAAAGACCATTAGACTATGTTCATGATAATTAGTTCAATTAATCATATTAGTTAAGAACTCCCACTCAAAAAGTACATCTCTCTAGTCTTTTGAGTGGTACATGATCCAAATCCACTAACTCAAGTCCGATCATCACGTGAGTTGAGAATAGTTTCAGTGGTAAGCATCTCTATGCTAATCATATCAACTATACGATTCATGCTCGAGCTTTCAGTCTCATGTGTTCTGAGGCCATGTCTGCACATGCTAGGCTCGTCAAGCTTAACACGAGTGTCTATCACACCCGATCATCACGTGGTGTCTCGAAATGACGAACTGTAGCAACGGTGAACAGTCGGGGAGGACACAATTTCGTCTTGAAATTTTAGTGAGAGATCACCTCATAATGATACCGTCGTTGTAAGCAAAATAAGGTGCGTAAAAGGATTAATATCACATGCAATTCATAAGTGACATGATATGGCCATCATCATGTGCTTCTTGATCTCCATCACCAGAGCACCGGCACGATCTTCTTGTCACCGGCGCCACACCATGATCTCCTTCATCATGATATCCATCAACGTTTCGTCATCGGGGTTGTCGTGCTACTTATGCTATTACTAATAAAGCTACGTCCTAGCAATATAGTAAACACATTTGCAAACACAAACTTTAGTTTAAAGACAACCCTATGGCTCCTGCCGGTTGCCGTACCATCGACGTGCAAGTCGATATTAACTATTACAACATGATCATCTCATACATCCAATATATCACATCATGTCATAGGCCATATCATATCACAAGCATACCCTGCAAAAACAAGTTAGACGTCCTCTAATTTGTTGTTGCATGTTTTACATGGGTGCTATGGGTATCTAGTATGATCACATCTTACTTACGCAAAAACCACAACGGAGATGTGCAAATTGCTATTTAACCTCTCCAAGGACCGCCTCGGTCAAAACCAATTCAACTAAAGTTGAAGAAACCGACACCCGCCTGTCATCTTTATGCAACGAGGTTGCATGTCAAGCGATGAAACTAGTCTTTCGTAAGCGTACGAATAATGTTGGTCCAGGCCTCTTCAATCAAACAATACCGCCGAATCGAGAAAAGACTAAGGAGGGCAGCAAATCGAACATCACCATCCACAAAACCCTTTGTGTTCTACTCGAGATAACATCTACGCATGAACCTAGCTCATGATGCCACTGCTGGGGAACGTTGCATGGGAAACAAAAATATTCCTACGCACACGAAGACCTATCATGGTGATGTCCATCTACGAGACGAGATTTGGATCTACTTACCCTTGTAGATCGCACAGCTGGAAGCGTTAAGAAACATGGTTGATGTAGTGGAACGTCTTCACGTTCCTCGAACCGCCCAACGAACCGTCCCACGAACCGTCCCGCGATCCTTCCCGCGATCCGTCTCGCGATCCGTCTCATGATCCCTTCCGATCTAGTGCCGAACGGACGGCACCTCCGCGTTCAGCACACGTACATCTTGACAATGATCTCGGCCTTCTTGATCCAGCAAGCAAGACGGAGAAGTAGATGAGTTCTCCGATAGGATGACGGCGCTCCGGTGGTGGTGAGGATCTACTCCTGCAGGGCTCCGCCGGAGCTCCGCCGAAATACGATCTAGAGGAAGAACTATGGTGTCTAGATCTGAGTTGCACGTGGCAAAAAGTTGTCTCAAATCAGCCCTAAATCACCACTATATATTGGAGCGAGGGGAAGGAGGCTTGCCTCGAGGACCAAGTCCCGAAGGGGAGCCGGCCAGGAGGAGTGGAGGATTCCTACTCCAATCCTACTGTAAATAGGATTGGAAAGTGGAGTCCTTCTCTTCCTTCCCACCTCCCCTTTTTTCTTTCTTTCTTTGGTTTTCTTCTTATGGAGCCAAGTCCCTCTTGGGCTGTCCCACCAGCCCACTAAGGGCTGGTGCGCCACCCCTAGGGACATTGGGCTTCCCCCGGGTGGGCTGCCCCCCTCCCGGTGACCTTCCGGAACCCATTTGTCACTCCCGGTACATTCCCGGTAATGCCCGAAAACCTTCCGGTAACCAAATGAAGCCATCCTATATATCAATCTTCGTTTCTGGATCATCCCGGAAACCCTCGTGATGTCCATGATCTCATCCGGGACTCCGAACAACATTCGGTAACCACACATATAACTAAACTATACTAAAACATCATCGAACCTTAAGTGTGCAGACCCTGCAGGTTCGACAACTATGTAGACATTCCACGAGGCACTCCTCGGTCAATATCCAATAGCGGGACCTGGATGCCCATATTGGATCCTACATATTCTACGAAGATCTTATGAGTTGAAACTCAGTGTCAAGGATTCATATAATCCCGTATGTCATTCTCTTTGTCCTTCAATAAGTTACTTGCCCGAGATTCGATCGTCGGTATCCGCATACCTATTTCAATCTCGTTACCAGCAAGTCTATTTACTCGTTTCGTAATACAAGATCCCGTGACTTACACTTAGTCACATTGCTTGCAAGGCTTGTGTGTGATGTTGTATTACCGAGTGGGCCCCGAGATACCTCTCCATCACACGGAGTAACAAATCCCAGTCTTGATCCATACTAACTCAACGGACACCTTCGGAGATACCTGTAGAACACCTTTATAGTCACCCAGTTACATTGTGACATTTGACGCACACAAGGTATTCCTCCGGTACCAGTGAGTTATATGATCTCATGGTCATAGGAACAAATACTTGACACGCAGAAAACAATAGAAATAAAACGACACGATCAATATGCTACGTTCATAGTTGGGGTCTTCTCCATCACATGATTCTCCTAATGATGTGATCCTATTATCAAGTGACAACACATGTCTATGGTTAGGAAACCTTGACCATCTTTGATCAACGAGCTAGTCAACTAGAGGCTTACAAGGGACAGTGTTTTGTCTATGTATCGACACATGTATTTGAGTTTCCAATCAATAAAATTCTAGCATGGGTAATAAATGATTATTATGAACAGGGAAATATAATAATAACTAATTTATTATTGCCTCTAGGGCATATTTCCAACAGGATATGGTCAAGGCTGAACCTGCCGGGGTAATTACGGAGTTATCTCATGACCCGATCCATTCTCCGCCCTCTAGGGACGATCTGTGCATCCCTTACGAGGTTTCAGTCACGACTGTTGCTTATGCTAGCACGATCGTTGCATGTCCGTCCCACACCATCATGAATGTGGAGATCCAAGCCTCCAAGCAGGTGACAAGTAAGATGCCCGCTCCTCTGGACATGGCCAACCTTCGACGTAGCAACAGATCAAACAAATTTCATGGCTCCAACGTCCACCAAATTGTCGATGGGCACATTGGCAAATCCAAGGTCAAGCCTAGGGTGGTTCCTGCTCTGCCCGCTTCTGACGCTTGTCGTCCACAAGACGAAGAGGTCCCCCACCTACTCCAATCCCTGCCATGTAGGCCATTGGTGTTCAGCTATTTGACGTCCCTGAAGAGGAACTCTCCATGAGGGAGCTCCTTAAGGGGCATCCGAGACCTTCGGAGGATCTATCTTAATCTTTTTTTACTTTATCTGCTTCCGTTGCGCAAGTATGGTACTTCTGCAAAATTGGACCATTTTGTGTTGCAATATCCGAGGACTTCATTCGCCTAAGAAACATTTAGCTTTGTCAAATGCGATCCGTGATAGTGGTTGCTCAATCATTTGTTCACAAGAAACCAAGATGACTATGTTTGCCGCGCACACCCTCAAAACCCTTTGTCCTAAACGTTTTGATAAATATGTGTTTATTACTTATAGAGGTGCTTCGGAAGGCCTAGTTACGATGTGCAATAGTTATGTTTACACGGGGAATGTCTTTTGGGAAGAGCAGTTCGCCCTGGGGGTTAATTTCAAATCAACCCAATCAGCTCACACCTGTCAAGGAGAACAACGCGCTCTTTTCACTAGTTGGCTATTTGATCTGGTCATTCCCACTTTGGAAGATTGCTTACTCCTTGGAGATTTTAATTACATTAGAGCCTCTGAAAACAGAAACTTGCCAGGGGGCGATGTACAGGACATGTTCACCTTTAACAACTTCATCCGCGATCAAACACTGACGGAACTTCCCATCAAAGGAAGATCGCATACCTGTTCTAACATGCAGAAAAAACCCCTCATGGGGCAGTTGGATTGTTTTTTCACATCTCTGAACTAGACCTCTAACTTTCCCAACACTCTGGTGCATCCCCTTGCTCGATCAGTCTCTGACCACATCCCATGTTCTGTGGTGATTCAAACACCCATTCAAAAAAACATGATATTTCGATTTGAAAGTTATTGGATTGCGCATACGGGGTTCATGGATGTCGTTTCTCTAGCTTGGGAGAAACCAGTCAAGGATGTCACGGGCAGCAATGCAGCTTCGGGCATCTGCCAGAAACTCAAAGCGGTCAGGTGAGCAAGAAGTTCTCTCAGCACAAAATTGCTATCAACAACACCAATAAAGCCCTTCTTGAGATAGATGCCATTGAGGAGAAACGTACACTCACGACTCCAGAAAGGAACTTCAGGAATGTCCTCAAGAAACACCTCCTCGGGCTTTTACAGTATCAGAAAGAGTATTGGAGTAAAAGATGTATGATCTGGTGGATCAAGTTTGATGATGAAAACACAAAGTTTTTTCAAACAGCAGGAACTAATCGCTACAAATGGAACTGCATGCCTGCTTTAAAAACCATGGATTGTACCATGACCGAGGACCACGTGGACAAAGGGTCCATCATCTTTGACACCTTCAGACAAAGGATAGGTAAGTCTAAAACACGTGACATACGCTTCAATCGGTCTGCTCTACTTCGACAAGATGTGGATTTTGATGCTCTCACTACGCCATTCGAACCCTCTGAAATTGACGTTGTGATCAAATAAATTCATGTCGGTCGCGCTCTGGGGCCGGATGGCTTTCGCAGAGCCTTCCTGAAAGCTTGCTGGTCGATCATCAAATAGGACTTTTACAGGCTTTGTGACTAGTTTTACAATGGTAATCTTAACATTGACTCCCTTAACTATGGTACATCACACTCATTCCGAAGACTAATTATCCGAAGACGATCGAGGACTTTAGACCGATCACGCTGCTGAACTGTTGCCTGAAGATGATCACCAAAATTCTAGCCAACCGTCTCTTGAAAATCATTTTGCAGATTGTGCATCGTAACTAATACGGTTTCGTTTGGGGAGATCTATTCATGACTGCCTAGCATGGATTTTTGAATACATCCACAAATGCCAACCCTCTCACAGGGAGATTGTTCTTCTTAAGATCTACTTTGCCAAAACATTTGATACAATCGAACACTCAGTGATGATTCAAATCATCTAGAATACGGGCTTTAATGCGAAGTGGATCGAATGGATCAAATGTATCTTCTACTCAGGAAAATCTTTGGTGTTGTTAAATGTAACACCGGGTAGAAAGTTTCACTACAAGTGCAGTGTCATACAAGGTGATCTGCTCTCCATGTTGATCTTTGTCCTTGTTGCGGACCTCCTTTAGACGGCGACCAACGAGGCGCTGATGCACGGTATCCTATCCCATCCATCAACACTCAGGGAAGAAACGACTTCCAAAACATTCAATACACTCATGACACCATCATCATCATGCCCGCTTGTCAGACTCAGGCTGCAAGAATGAAAGAGATCCTCAATGACTACACAACATCGATCGGCCTCAAAATCAACTACCACAAGCCGGCTTTGGTGCCTATCAACACCCCCGCTAGCAAATGCAATGACATTGCGACCATCTTTGGTTGCATGATGGCCAACATGCCATTTACCTATCTTGGGCTCCCCCTTGGCATGTGCAGGCCTACTGTCACACCGTGTTTTCACTATCACTTTTTCTGTAATTCAAAAATCTGAGTTTATTAAAACTTTTTCAAGACTAATGTTGTGAGTACCATGATTGTCATTTATGCTTGTATGCTTGATTATGAGATATCAAAAACCACATCTCTCATAACCTAATTATTTTCCAAACCTTTTTACTTATTTCTGGTTAATTCAACACCCTGCTTTGGGTTGCACTACAAGTCCTTGATGGCAAGGAGTGCTCTTACCCAAGGTTGGTGATCTGGTTCTAACACCATTTCAGTTCACCAAAACCACAAAAATAATTATTTTCCTATTTTATTTGCATGTCCATTTCTTGACCAGCCGAGGCTCCCATGGGACTCCAATGGCTAGGCATCTCCAAGCCAGTGCCCAGGACAAGCTAGACACGTCCAAAGCACCCCAAAGCACGCCAGCATGCCGTGCCATGCCAAAGTTGCGCCTTAGGCGCGCTACAGAGAGCAACCGAGGTGGGTGCGACTCCCTCGGCCAGTTCCAGCCTCCCCGCGGTGTCTCTCCTCTCTGCATCAGTCAGCCCTCAGGACCCTTCTTTTCCCGCGCTAAGAGCCGGTGCGACGCGTGCCCGCGCACAAAAGAAGCGCCAGAGGAGCGCGGCCACGATAGCTCGTCTATCCTCTCCCCCTCTCTCTCGGAGTGAGTCCTGGAGGTCCGAAACCACGTCCTGAGACCGTGGTTTCGACCCCAGCCTCTCTCTACGCCCCCATGCACGCACGATGGATCACGAGTGCTCCCAAGTCGGCTCACCATTGCGGGCCTATATATCGCCCCTCCCCTCGCTCCAGAACCCCTCACTCCACCTCACCGAGACCTTCGGCTACACGTCGGCTGTCGCGTCCCTCTGCCCACCACAGCACTCCCTGTGACGCCAGGAAACTTTTCCCCCTCTTTCCAGAACAAATCTGTGCCCGTAGGTGCCACCTCCACCTTCACCCGGAAGCCCTCCACCACAGCTACCTCCTCGCCACTGAACCAGAGCCCCTCCGTCAGCGACTCGACCACCAGCAGGTAGGCGACGATGAGTCGAACCCATTCCTGCCATCGTTAGGGCCCGAGGACGTTGGTAGCCACGCCTTCGTGCTCCTCCTGCTCTCTGGCCAAAGGTAGGAGACGAACCCGATAGGTGTGCCCCACCTGTCGGTGGCACATCTCTCTCTCCCTCGCTGCCAGCAGCGACTGATCGCACGGGCCCGCACGTCAGGTTCAAACCTAACGGCGCACGCGCCTGGGCAGGCTAGTTGGCTGGCGAGTGGGCGGGCCCAGACCCAGGCCAAGCTAGGCCAGGGGCTGTAGCCCTTTTTATTTTATTTAAAACTTGATTTTAATTGATTTTTGTAAAAATATTTGACTAGAGAAATATTATGATTCTTCCACTGTTATTTTTCAAAAAATGTGTAGTATTTAACAGAACCATTGAATGAATTTTTGCAACAACTATTGTGTTTTATCCTAATAAAAAGGGTTAATTTGGAATAGTTTTGCTTCAGTTATATTGATTTAAAAAATATTCTTTCGCTAAAACCAGAGAAAAATATTTTTAAAATAACAATATGGATTTATGAGAATTAAACAACATTTTTAAAGTGACTTTGTGATCTGTTTTGGAGTGAGCTACTTATTGCTTTTGTTTATTACGACGATAGAAAACCCGTGTGACGAAGGAGTTGGACTTGAAGACCTCAAAGACCTCGGATACCTAGCTGACGAAGGCAAGCAACCTTCGAGCATGTTTGAGCATATGTTATATTACATGCTAGTAAAGAAAATATTTCCGTTGCATGTGATCATAAGTATTCGGTAAATCATTGAAGTGATGTTACCGAAGGCTCCTCCGGAGCACTTGCATTGTGAGCATGATCCTACCACCTATGAGGGTCATGCTAATACCATGTTGACAAGTAGAGCTAAGCATAGTAGAAGCATGTAACACCCTGTGTTTAGTTTTCCTGACTAAGTAACTTTTTTCAAAAATTAGGAGGAATTTAAAAAAATTATGAATGTTTGTGATGCTTGAAGTGACTGTTGTTTTCTTGCTTGCTGGTATGCTTGTGTTGATTCTCAATAATTCTTGCTATTCTCCAAACTCACCTCCTTAGCCCAAAACTCCTGCCTAATGATCATGCCATGTGTTTAGGACCAGCAACTATTTTTACCAGATATTATTTTCACCAAAAAGCATTTCTTTGAATTATGCTTTCAAACCCTGGAGATGAGATTTGTGCTACAAGTCCTCAAATGTGGGAATTTATTTTGCACCAATTATTTTATTTGAAACCTGTTATGAAAATGACTTCCCAAAACCACAATATTATTATTTTAAAGGTTATTTTACTATTTATTTAAAAGCCTTCCTGTGAGGCCAGAAATGGTCTCTTATGAAGGAAAGTTATTTTTATTGCTTTCAAATTATTTGAGAAAAATCAGGGAAACTCAATGGACACATATATTCCATATACATGAGTTTCAACACATGGTCATGTTCAAAATATTGGGCAAACCTCTTAAAACCCATTCCTACCTATTTCAAGCTTTTGAAATATTTCTATAAGAAATATTCTCCATAAATTCCTGTAAAATTCAAGCATGTCACCTATGATATGTTTGATGATCTTGCCAAGTTTCATCTCAGTCCAAGTTGATTTGACTTCCCTAATTATTCTAAAACCCAATCTGTCCAGATCCAAATTTGAGCAACTCTACAATTTCAAGTGTCTTCAGTTGTGCTCAAATTTGGTATACATGTTCTTGTACTCCAATAATGCATCCACACCAAGTGGTGCATCAAGGAGGATAGAAGAAATTGTCCCAAGCTCCTCAAAACCCACTCTGTTGATTTCTGACTTTGGGAAACTTTACATTATAAAGTTTCTCTAACTGACCCCAAACTTTTTGGGCATGCTTTAATGCTCAACTAATGGCCCCACACCAAATATTGGATTTGTGAGAATTGATTTGAATAGTTTTGTAAGTAGAAAGCCATTTCTGCCCATTTCATGGGTTTTCCAAGTCTACATTGGAAACCTTCTCCACCAAATCCCAAATTTGGTGTCCAAGCATATTTTTATCTATTATTTGTCCTATTAAGTTCCATATCCATTGAAGTCCATCTGGTTGCTCTGTCACTCATTAAACACCTTGTGTGCATTCACTTTATTGGCTACTTTGGCCCCTTCCACTTTGACCCTTGAGCTCAACTTTCTACCACATCTTGATATAGTTACATTTTACCTCAAGTAACATTTCCATGGCCACTGGTCAATTATTGGAGAGAGGCTCCATGTAACTATTCCTCATTTTACCCTTGGAATCACCATCTTCACCCCTCTTGCCCCACTTCTGCTTAAGCCAAACCCCCATCTCTTTACAAAGGACCCCTAGCATACCAAGGCCTCATCTCAATACAATAGATGGCATGGTCATGTAGGAAAAATGAGCAGCACATCTACAAGTTGATTTATGGCAGAAATATAGCTTTGTACAACAAGTACTAGCTACAAACCTCTGCCTGGTCTCAAACTTGGCAGTGTTGTAGTCCTTCCATGTATAAGACTGGTAGACAAGGTTTCACCTCAATCCCCTTCCTTTGAAAACCACTTTTACCAGCCCTTAGCTTCCCGCTGGAATGTTAAACTCAGTCAAAACCAATTCAAACCAGCTTCATATCTGTCCAAACTCTACTAGTGCATTTTGGCTTGGCCAAGGGGTGGCCGAGGACAGTAATTGGGGTGGTGATAACCTCCCTGGAGTGCAGAAAAAATGCTCTGCAACTTGTCTCCTTCCTACAGATTGATTCAGGCGACCACAACTTGTCTTAGCACGCCACGGGATTCCCCTTGACCAGTCCAACCCCTCCCCTACGCCAGCTTGCCTCCAAACCCCTTCTGGCACGCGTGCTCTCGCCGCACCTAGTACATCCAGACAGCTCCCGAGATCCACTGCTTCGCCCCTCTCTTATCTCCTCTCTCCCCGAGCTTGTGATACTCCTGCTCCTCTCCCTCTCTCCCCGGAGCAACCCTAGCCCATCCATTTCACCTCCTATGCCCTGCGTTCGCGGCAATGGACGAAGCAGCCGCCAGCCATCGTGCAAGATGCAAGCAAGCGGTGCCCGCCCTTGCCCCGTGGGCTCTCCGGAGTGTCCTCCCCGTCGCCTCACAGCCCCCTCAGCGCCCCATCTCCTCCCTAGGCGTCGCACGCCCGAGGCCCGTGAGGGACGTCTGCTTCGCTCGCAGCCACCCAGTAGGTGCCGCTGCAGCCATTCCCTACCGGTGCGTAGGGGCTGGTCGGACGCGGCGCGACCGTCTGAGCTTGACGGTGCGTCGGGCTTCGCCGGAGGTGGCTCGTGCCACCAAGGGAAAGCTTAGGCACGCGACTAGCTCACCTCCCCCTAATCCTCCTCTGCCCGCGCGAGGTAGGTGATGAACCTGGCGGGTGGGCCCTGCCGTCAGCGGCAGCCAGGGTCGGGCCTAGCCCCATAAGTGGAGACGCATCTCCATATTCCCGCCTCCCTGCTTGAAAGGCGTATTTCTGAAAATGCACCAACAGCGTCGCAGCGCCCGCTCAGTCGGGCCAGCGCAGTGGCTATTCTACGCCCTGAGCGTCGCTTAAACCTTAAGTGATTCCATCTATTTTCTCTCTTTTCTTTTTCTAGTAGATTCATAAATCCATATAAAAATCATTCTAACTCCAATTTGTTTGATATAGACTCGTGCAGGTTCCTTAAATCAAGACCTATCCAAAAATGTGCTTTGCACATTTTTCCAAACAACTTTCATACTGTATTTATATTTAAATACAGATTTAGGATTCTTCTAGCTCCCCTTTTAAAAATCTTGTAGGATTCAAATCAACTCCAAATGGAGTGATTCCAATTTCCAGAGCCATCTAATGTAATACCCTATTTTTTAAGCCTTGGTCAACATTTTTATCAGGCTTTATTCTGTTGCATTAAATAAATAGCTTCCTATTGTTATTTATGTAGTATTAGAAAATCCATAGAATATTCATTTCAACTCTAAATCTAGTGAAACAACTTCCTAAATATTTCTAAAATTGTTCTCTGTTAAATGAGTGCCTCCACTCATTTTTATCATAATATTTTCTGTGGGCTTCATAAAGAATCCCCTACTCCTCCTTTCCTCCATTCAGAAATCCTTGATGATCGAAACCTCCTATTGCAAGCCTCAGGTATTTTTCTTATGACCACAGAGGTCCAAGAAAATATAAATTCCATTTTTATAGCACTTTTATTTCTGCTTGATGTGTGGCTTATTGTGTTTGTTTTCGATGATAGTTGATGGAGTAGAAGAAATACTTGGAGTTGGAGCGGAAGACCTCGAAGACCCCCAGGACTTATGTGAGCAAAGCAAGCAGCCCTTTGACAATAACTGAGCATACGTTATGCTGCATGCTAGAGTAGCAAATATTTCTATTGCATATGATCAGAAGTGCCGGTAAATCATTGAAGTGATGTTACCGATGGCTCCTCCGGAGCACATGCATTGAGATTGATTCTACCACCTATGAGGGTGTCACAGCCCTAGCTTTCATTTGTTTGCCAAGCATTCATGCATGCATTATAAAAACTTTGATGTTTTAATGGGAAGTGATCAAAACCCCAAATGTTTTGATCAATTGACAATAAGGCAATAAAAATTTAATACCTTAAAAGGAACAAGGAAAATGTTCCAAATTCTTGGTAAAATAGTGTCATAAAGTAAATTTGTCAAACCAAAATTCTAGGTCACAGGAACTTTTTGAAAACAATTTTTGAGTTGACTAAATAGCTATTTGGAATGGAATTATTTTGATTCCTTCTATTTTTAAGTTTCAAAAATGTTGAAACTTTTATGTGGCATTGGACATTATTGTCTTTGTCACATAATAACAATTTTGGGTTTTATATTGGTCAAACTATTTATTTTAAAACTTAAAAGTAATTACCAGAAAGAAATAAAAGAGAAATGAAAAAAACAGAAAGAACCTTACCTGTCGCACCTCCTGGCCCAGCCCACCAGAGGGGGGTCTCCCCTGTCGTCTTCCTCCTCGTGCCAGAAGGCACAGGAGAAGAAAGGCACGGCGCCCCTCGCCATCCCCTCCTCACGTGGAGCCTCCTCATGTGACCACCGCGCCAGCGCACGAGGCCGTCCCTCCCTTATCCTCTCCTCCCCCTGGACCATTCCCTCCTCTCTTCTCTGTTTCGTGTTCATCTCGTCGCCATTGCCGGTCTGCCCGAGCTCGTCGCAAGCTCGACCCCGGCCACCCCTCGCCTCCCTGAAGAGCTCTACTCCTCCACCTCGACGAGTTGCATCCCTCCATCAACTGCTCCGAGCATCCGAGCCCCTGTAGCATCGCCATCGTCGTCGTTTCTTCCTCCGGCCACCGGATCTCGCCGCCGTCGAATCATCGGCCAGAGAGCCCCTCCAACCTCGCTGATTCCAGGAATGGAACCCCGTGAGCCGCTGACTCTTTCCCCTCTCCTCCCTTGCTCTATCGTGCCCCGTAGGCCCTTCCCCCACCATGGCCGGCGACCGCTCCGCTCGTCGCCAGCACCTCTCCCGGCCACCCTACCCTCTCTTAGTGCCCCTGCCAGATCGGGTGCTTCGCCAACTTTCTGTAGTCGTCAACCGCGTGAAAAAATAGACCTGTGTAGCGCAAAATAGCACAACTCCCGCGAGACCTCCACTGCGGCTCAGTCGCCAACGACCACTCTCCGGTAGCTGTCGATGTAGCCGACCCTTAGCGCTAATTAACCCCTCCCTCCAGTCACTGCCAGAGGGCCCCACGCCTGGACAAACCCCAATTAGGGGCTGGTCAGCACGGGGTTAGCCCCTGGGTCACTAACCAGTGGACCCCACTGGTTAGGTTTGACCTGGACCCGGCTGGTTGACCTGCTGACGCAGGGATGACATCAGTCTGACGTAGTAATAGTTTTTTGGTTTAATTTAATTCCATAAAATTGCTAAAACTTGTAAAAATCATAGAAATTAAAATATAACTCTGATGAAAATAATTTATATATGAAAAAGTATCAGAAAATGCAAGGAATCCATTGGTGCCATCTATACACATGTTCGGACATTTTAACCTTGCTGAATATGAAAAATTCACAATAGTCTTATAAAGGATATAATTGGATGTTGAAAATGAATTATATAGATCAAATAAACTTCTTTCAACTTGTGATCACTTGCATTAGATGAAATCAGCATCATGACAACTTGCCATGCTCATGCATCATTGTGAAGCATTTGTCGTGATTAATTTCTTTTGTTTGATTTGTTGATAGACCTTGCGAGATGTAGTTATCACCGGCATCGAAGAATAGCTGAGTTCTTCGATCAACAGGCAAGCAAAACCCCTTCGAACATTCTAACAAAATCCTATTCTCTCGCTCCTGCTCTCATTTCTACGCATTAGGACAAAATGATTCAATTGATAGTTGTATTACGATAGCTGCACCTATTCCTTTGCATGACCTGATTTTGATCACAGTAAATAGCTAAACCAATGCAACCTAGCATACCTAGTAGATGCTTGAGTCATATGTGCTTACCTTGTTATGCTTGTTATGCTTAGGTTGAGTTTGGTCCGAGCATTTGAATGATGTATTGGAATGACCATGTCCTATTGATGAGAGTTAAAGATGTGAAACTATTTTGGTAAAGGTAGCGATGAGAGGCCATGTAGGAGTACATGGTGGGTTGTCTCATTGTCGCCGCATTTAGGACCTGAGATCTTGTGTTGGTGTTCCAAGACTAGCTACTACCGCACATTGGGTTCCGGTAACTCGACCCCTCTCGGCCTATTAACTACTCTGTTCTTAGTCCAGAAGTCGCAGTAGTTCAAAACGTTCATAGGTTGTGGCACGGCCTGCTAAGTGGATGAACGGCCCATTCAGGACCGGCTTGGGGCCCTCCTCACATCCTTTGAGGCCATGTTGGAAACCTCGGCCGGACTTCCATTATGGGTTCCAACTCAGATAGGCGAGTATCTTGGGCGTGAGTCTTAGTAGGTTAACGTCCGTGGCCAACTCCCTCGCTGGGCTTCTGCTTGAAGGTTGCCGAGGTGCTGGTTTTATGTGCACTTGGCGATAAGTGGCGGAAGCATGTGTGACGAAGTACACCCCTGCAGGGTAACTATCTATTCGAATAGTCGCATCCTTGGATATGGACTGCTTGGATACTTACATGGTTCATAGATAACTTTAATGGTTACTCTAAAATGGTCCATATAAGTGTGAGTGCTATGGATGGCCTTCTCGTAGGATGACGAGAGAGGATCCATGGTGGTATATTGATGTGGTGGTTATGTGGACTCGTGTGCGCTCTCTCGTAAGGAGACGAGAGAGATTATAAAACTTTGTTGTAGAATAGGTTAGCCAAAGGTCAAAGCTGGCTTATCTGCAATAAACCCCACAATTCCGTTCATTGATACTTGATGCATATTGAGTTAGCACTGATGTAAGACTTGCTAAGTACCTTCGTCCTCACTGTTGCTTATTTACCTTTTTGCAGAATAGATGCCGCTCTTTCTACGTTATCTCTTGACGTTAACATCGATGGTTTAGCTTGGGAACCCAGACAGTGATCTGGCTCCTATGGTAGGGTCGTTCTAGTTTTTAGGCTCTTCCAGCCGCTTTTAGTAGATGCCTCTACCTAGACATGTAACTTCTGCTTGATTCTTGTATGCTCTGAATGTTGGGTCGTGTGACCCCTTCTGTTTGTAACATTAAACTATGTTGGATCTTCGGAGTCTATTAAATAAATGATGTGTTGTAGAGTTATGTTGTGATGCCATGTTGTATCTACACATATCGTGCATATTGTATGTATGCTTGCAATGCATTTGTATGTGTGGGATTCGACACCTAGTTGTGTGCCTTGAGTAGTACTCCATACCGAGAAATGCCTCTTTGTGCTTCCACCGAGCCTTGGTAGCTTGCTACTGCTCCGGACACATTGATTGACCGGCATGTATCCTTCTTGGTTGTTGTGTCTGTCCCCACGGGGAAATGTCTCGCGCTGTAATGGAGTCCATGTAGCTTGCTACGACTCGTCTACACTCGCTGATGATCGACACCTGCCTTGTTGGGTTATGTATGCCTGTCCCTGTACGGATGTGCCACTTGGGTTCATAACTAGCCATGTCGACCCAGGTTCTTTGACATATGATTGCTGGCAACATAGTCATATACGTGAGCCAAAAGACGCAAACGGTCCCGGCCAAGGTAAGTTGGCAACCGGGGTGATTACCGTGCGTGAGGCCACAAAGTGATATGATGTGTACTTGCTGGAGTTGTATGGCTTAGGATCGGGGTCCCAACAGCGTTGGTATCAGAGCTTGGCTGCCTGTAGGATTACCAAGCCAATATGGTCGATGTTGAGTATAGGAAATCTATAGTTATATAAGGGAATTGATTGTGGAAGGGAACGTAAGGCTCTTTTTACTCTTTTCCTCGAGTCACTCTATTCTAAGTCACCTTTTCTTTTCTACGGGGATTACGGACTAGGTTTTCCTATCTGTCTACTAGGAGGACGAGTTACTGAACCATGGACTTATAGGATGGTTTCTGTGTGTCATTCCTGCTTTCATCCAATTTATGAGAAGAGATGCCTTTGTTCTTGCTGCACCTCGAATCCATAATATTGAGTAGTCATGTTGCCTAGATCTCTTGAAGGATGCCTCATATTTCATGCCTATACAGCCGTTATGTTGTCCGATTTTCTCTAGGATTGTTGTGTTTAGTGTTCTTTGTCTCTGAACCCTGGATTGTTTCAACAGGATGTCGCGAGTAACCCGGAGTTCTGCCAGCCATGATCAGAACCATGGAGATGGTAGGGATGGAGAAGATTCTCTTAATTCGCCTTTGTTGACAGAGGTTATGCTAGAAATTGAGAGGAATAAGCATGCCACCAACCGTCTATTGTAGCACATTGAGCGGAATACAGCATATCAGTGCAATGAGCTAGTATCCATCAGAGACTTCATCAAATTGAATCCACCCACCTTCCATCATTCCATTGAGCCACTAGATGCAGATGATTGTCTCCGAAGTATCAATAACAAGCTGCGTTGTGCAAACGTGGCTGAAGGAGACAAGGTTACCTATGCCACATATCACCTCGAAGGTCCTGCTAGTCTATGGTGGGAGAACTTTGAGGCTATGCGTCCTTCAGGCCATGGTACTTCATGGAAGGAGTTCTGTGAAGCTTTTCGTGAACACCATATTCCACAAGCCTTGATAGATCGTATGCAAGAAGAGTTTTGCAATTTGACTCAAGACAAGTTAGATGTAAATGCTTATAGCCGTGAATTTGGACGCCTTGCGCGTTACGCACCAGAAGAAGTATCCACGAATGCCAAGAAGCAGGCTAGGTTCAGGAAAGGTCTTAGTCCAAAGCTTCGTCATGATCTCAGTTTGCATGAGTTCATCAGTTTTGAGGTCCTTGTGAACAAAGCCATCCAAGCACAAACAAGCAGAATGACCTACGAGGAATCTCGCAACCACAACCGTGATGTTGGATCATCTTCAACTTCTATATCCCAGAAGCGTAGGATATGGATCCCGAATGCTGTTATCACTCTCAGATATGTACCAAGGCCAACCTATGTGGCGCCTCGTTTGCCGATGCCAAGTGTTCCCCAGGATAATCTCATCAATCAAGCATTCAACCCAGACCCCCGTCCTATTTTTGGATCGTGCTTCAAGTGTAGCACGCCAGGACACTATTCAAGGGATTGTCCTTTGCGTGGTTTTGTTCCACCTCCTTCAGGAATGGGTGTTGTTTGTTGCAAGCCACCAACCAAGAAGTTCAAGGAAAAGTCAGTTGCTCTAACTCGTGGATATGTGCACCATGTATCTGCAGAAGAAGCTCAAGATGATGATGATGTCGTGCTTAAGACGCTCCTTGTTAATTCTCATCCAGCTTCAGTTCTTTTTGACTCTGGAGCATCTCACTCCTTCATCTCCGAACGTTATGCCTCCTTGCACAACATTGCTTTCGTAGATATGCCCACCCCATTAGTAATTCAGGCTCCAGGTTCCAAATGGCAAACTAATGCAGTAAGTCATGGGAACCAAATCCTTATTGATGGTCTAGTATTCCTTGCTTCCTTGATACCTCTCAAGACTTCAGACATCAATATCATTTTGGGGATGGACTGGTTGACAGCTCATCATGCCAAAATTGATTGTTCCTCTAGATCTGTTCAGCTCACCCATACTTCTGGCCGGTTAGTAAATGTCTCATATGGTATTTCAAAACGCCAGATATATGCCCTCAATGTCAATACTCTTCCAGACCTTCAGAACATCCCAGTAGTCCGTGATTTTCCGGATGTCTTTCCAAAGGAACTGCCAGGAGTCCCACCTGACAAAGAAGTAGAGTTTGTCATAGAACTTGTCCCAGGAACTGCTCCAATTGCTAGAAGACCCTATAAGATGTCTCCTCAAGAATTAGCTGAGCTTAAAACCCAACTTGATGAATCCTTGAAGAAAGGTTTCATCCGTCCTAGCTCTTCCCCACGGGCTTGCCCTGTCCTCTTCGTCAAAAAGAAGGATGGTACGGAACGGATGGTTGTAGATTACCGACCGGTTAATTTGGTCACGATAAAGAACAAATATCCGCTCCCCCGGATCAACGATCTGTATGATCAGCTCGTTAGATCCGCAGTCTTTTCAAAGATGGATTTGGGATTAGGTTATCATCAAATCAAAATTAGGAACGGGGACATTCCTAAGACGACCTTTGTCACTAGTTATGGCCAATACGAGTACACTGTCATGTCCTTCGGTCTAACCAATGCCCCAGCCACTTTCTCCCGCTTAATGAATTCGATCTTCATGGAGTACTTGGATAAATTCGTCGTGGTTTACCTCGATGATATTCTGATTTACTCGAAGAAGGAAGAAGAACATGCTGAGCATCTTAGGCTGGTATTGATGAAACGTCGAGAGCACAGCCTTTACGCCAAATTCTCCAAGTGTGAATTCTGGTTACCAGAAGTGACCTATCTAGGTCACGTAATCTCGGCAAAAGGTATTGCTGTCAATCCCGAGAGTGTTTAGGCCGTTCTTGATTGGACTCCACTTGAATCGGTGAAGCAAGTTAGGAGTTTCCTTGGCTTAGCAAGCTATTGCCACCGCTTCGTCAAGAATTTGTCCAAAATTGCCAAACCTCTAACTGAACTTCTCAAGAAAGATAAGAAGTTCGAATGGACCCCACGGTGCTAGGAAAGTTTTCAGGAGTTGAAAAGACGACTGACTACTGCCCCGGTACTTGTGACCTAGATTTCTCAAAGGACTTTATTATCTACTGTGATGCCTCGCGACAAGGACTTGGATGCATTCTTATGCAAGATCGCCATGTGATTGCATACGCATGTCGACAGTTACGTCCACATGAGGAGAATTATCCAACTCATGATCTGGAACTTACCGCTGTAGTTTATGCACTATTAACCTAGCGACATTACCTCCTGGGTAATCGTTGTGAAATACACTCTGATCACCAGAGTCTCAAGTATATATTCACCCAACTGGATTTGAATCTCAGGCAAAGACGGTGGGTTGAGTTGATTACAGATTACGATTTAGGAATATCTTACACCCCAGGCAAAGCCAATGTCATGGCTGATACACTAAGTCGTAAATCCTATTGTAACAACCTCATATTGCTACAAAATCAACCACTTCTCCATGAGGAATTTCGTAAGCTTAATCTTCACCTTGTTCCTCAAGGATTCCTTTCTACCTTGGTGGCGAAACCGACTCTTGAGGATCAGATCATAGCAGCCCAGAAACATGACACAGGAATTTCCCGGATCAAGAGCAACATCGCCAAAGGAGTTGCTGGTCGTTTCTTGGTAAATGATAAAGGTGTTGTATTCTTTGAGAATCGTTTGGTGGTTCCTAAGAAGCAACAACTTCGTGATTTGATTCTTAAGGAATCTCATGAATCGCCTCTCACGATTCATCCCGGTAGCAATAAAATGTATCACGACCTACGCCAGAGGTTCTGGCGGACCCGGATGAAGAGAGAGATCGCTCAATTCATTGCTAACTGTTACATTTGTCATCGCATTAAGGCAGAGCATCAAAGGCCTGCTGGCACCCTCCAACCCCTCGCTATTCCCGTGTGGAAGTGGGACAAGGTTAGTATGGTTTTTATCACTGGTTTTCCAAAGACCAAGAAAGGGAATGATGTCATCTTTGTCGTCATTCATCGCCTTTCGAAAGTTGCTCACTTCCTTCCAGTCCGAGAAAGTATAACTGCTAGTCAGCTAGCAGACCTATATATTTCTCGAATAGTTTCTCTTCATGGTGTTCCTCTAGAAATCAATTCAGATCGTGGAAGTCTTTTCACTTCTCGATTTTGGGAAAGTTTCCAAAATGCTATGGGAACTCATCTTTCGTTTAGCACTGCTTATCACCCTCAGTGAAGTGGTCAAGTGGAAAGACTCAACCAAATTATTTAAGACATGCTCAGAGCTTGTGTTATCTCATTCGGAATGAATTGGGAGAAGAGTCTTCCATTTGCGGAATTTTCTTATAACAACAGTTTCCAGTCTAGTCTGGGCAAAGCTCCTTTCGAAGTTCTGTATGGACGAAGATGCCGAACGCCATTAAACTGGTCAAAAACCGGTGAAAGACAGTTCATTGGACCGGATATGATCCAGGATGCAGAAGAGCAAGTTCGCATTATTCGTGAGAATTTAAAAACTGCCCAATCTCGTCAAAAGAGTCAATATGATCGCCGTCATAAGGAAGTAAGTTATGAAGTTGACGAGAAGGCTTACCTTCGGGTTTCACCTCTCAAAGGTACCCATCGTTTTGGTATCAAAGGAAAATTGGCTCCTCGTTACATTGGTCCTTTCCGTATTCTCGCTAAACGAGGAGAGGTTGCCTACCGGTTAGAGCTGCCTCCTCAGCTTTCCAAAGTTCATGATGTGTTCCACGTTTCTCAACTCAGGCGTTGCTTCAAGGACCATGTCCGCGAAGTAGTCCACGAAACGCTTGATCTCCCAGATGATCTATCATATCAAGAATATCATGTTCGTATTCTTGATGAAACCGAGCGCAGCACCCGACATCGCACCATCAAGTTTCTCAAGGTTCAGTGGTCTCATCATTCTGAGAATGAAGCAACATGGGAGCGCGAAGATCGCCTTCGGCTTGAATACCCCGAACTCGTCCCGACTACGCCAAAATCTCGGGACGAGATTCTTGTTTAGTGGGGGTGAGTTGTCACAGCCCTAGCTTTCATTTGTTTGCCAAGCATTCATGCATGCATTATAAAAACTTTGATGTTTTAATGGGAAGTGATCAAAACCCCAAATGTTTTGATCAATTGGCAAGAAGGGAATAAAAATTTAATACCTTAAAAGGAACCAGGAAAATGTTCGAAATTCTTGGCAAAATAGTGTCATAAAGTAAATTTGTCAAACCAAAATTCTAGGTCACAAGAACTTTTTGAAAAGGATTCTTGAGTTGACTAAATAGCTATTTGGAATGGAATTATTTTGATTCCTTCTATTTTAAAGTTTCAAAAATGTTGAAACTTTTATGTGGCATTGGACATTATTGTCTTTGTCACATAATAACGATTTTGGGTTTTATATTGGTCAAACTATTTATTCTAAATCCTAAAAGTAATTACCAGAAAGAAATAAAAGAGAAATGAAAAAAAAAACAGAAAGAACCTTACCTGTCGCACCTCCTAGCCCAACCCACTAGAAGGGGGTCTCCCGTGTCGTCTTCCTCCTCGTGCGAGAAGGCAGAGGAGAAGGAAGGCACGGCGCCCCTCGCCACCTCCTGCTCACATGGAGCCTCCTCCTGCGTCCACCGCACCAGCGCACGAGGCCGTCCCTCCCTTATCCTCTCCTCCCCCTGGACCATTCCCTCCTCTCTTCTCTATCTCGTGTTCATCTCGCCGCCATTGCCGGTCTGCCCGAGCTCGTCGCAAGCTCGACCCCGGCCACCCCTCGCCTCCCTGAAGAGCTTTACTCCTCCGCCTCAACGGGCTGCATCCCTCCATCAACTCCTCCGAGCACCCGAGCCCCCGTAGCGTCGCCATCGTCGCCGTTTCTTCCTCGGGCCACTCGATCTCACCGCCATCGAATCGTCGGCCAGAGAGCCCCTCCAACCTCGCCGATGCCAGGAATGGAACCCCCGTGAGCCGCTGACTCTTTCCCCTCTCCTCCCTTGCTCTATCTTGCCCCGTAGGCCGTTCCCCCACCGTGGCCGAACTCCGGCCACCCCTCGCTCGTCGGCGGCACCTCTCCCGGCCACCCTAGCCTTTCTTAGTGCCCCTGCGAGATCGGGTGCTTCGCCAGCTTTCTGTAGCCGTCAACCGCGTGCAAAATGGACCTCTGTAGTGCAAAATAGCACAACTCCGGTGAGCCCTCCACCGCGGCTTAGTCGTCGGCGACCACTCTCCGGTAGCTGTCGACGTGGCCGACCCTTGGCGCTAATTAACCCCTCCCTCCAGTCTCTGCCAGAGGGCCATACGCCTGGTCAAACCCCAATTTGGGGCTGGTCAGCGCGGGGTTAGCCCCTGGGTCACTGACCAGTGGACCCCACTAGTCAGGTTTGACCTGGACCCGGCTGGTTGACCTGCTGACGCAGGGATGACATCAGCCTGACGCAGTAATAGTTTTTTTGTTTAATTTAATTCCAGAAAATTGCTAAAACTTGTAAAAATCATAGAAAATAAAATATAACTCTGATGAAAATAATTTATATATGAAAATGTATCAGAAAAATGCAAGGAATCCATTCCTGGCATCTATACATATGTTTGGACATTTTAACCTTGCTGAATATGACAAATTCACAATAGGCTTATAAAGGATATAATTGGATGTTGAAAATGAATTATATAGATCAAATAAACTTCTTTCAACTTGTGATCACTTGCATTAGACGAAATCAGCATCATGACAACTTGCCATGCTCATGCATCATTGTGAAGCATTTACCCTGATTAAGTTCTTTTGTTTGATTTGTCGATAGACCTTGCGAGTTGTAGTTATCACCGGCATCGAAGAAGAGCTGAGTTCTTCCGATCAACAGGCAAGCAAAACCCCTTTGAACATTCCGACAAAATCCTATTCTCTCGCTCCTTCTCTCATTTCTATGCATTAGGACAAAATGATTCAATTGATAGTTGTATTACGATAGCTGCACCTATTCCTTTGCATGACCTGATTTTGATCACAGTAAATAGCTAAACCAATGCAACCTACCATACCTGGTAGATGCTTGAGTCATATGTGCTTACTCTGTTATGCTTGCTATGCTTAGGTTGAGTTTGGTCCGAGCATCAGAATGATGTATTGGAATGATCATGTCCTATTGATGAGAGTTAAAGATGTGAAACTGTTTTGGTAAAGGTAGCGATGAGAGGCCATGTAGGAGTACATGGTGGGTTGTCTCATTGTCGCCGCATTTAGGACCTGAGATCTTGTGTTGGTGTTCCAAGACTAGCTACTACCGCACATTGGGTTCCGGTAACTCGACCCCTCTCGGCCTATTAACTACTCTGTTCTCAGTCCAGAAGTCGCAGTAGTTCGAAACGTTCATAGTTTGTGGCACGGCCTTCTAAGTGGATCAACGGCCCAGTCGGGACTGGCTTGGGGCCCTGCTCACATCGTTTGAGGCAACGTTGGAAACCTCGGCCGGACTTCCATTATGGTTCCAACTCATATAGGCGACTGTCTTGGGCGTGAGTCTTAGTAGGTTAATGTCCGTGGCCAACTCCCTCGCTGGGCTTCCACTTGAAGTTGCCAAGGTGCTGGTTTTATGTGCACTTGGCGGTAAGTGGTGGAAGCATGTGTGACGAAGTACACCCCTGCAGGGTAACTATCTATTCGAATAGCCGCATCCTCGGATATGGACTGCTTGGATACTTACATGGTTCATAGATAACTTTAATGGTTACTCTAAAATGGTCCAGATAAGTGCGAGTGCTATGGATGGCCTTCTCGTAGGATGACGAGAGAGGATCCATGGTGGTGTATTGATGTGGTGGTTAAGTGGACTCGTGTGCGCTCTCTCGTTAGGAGACGAGAGAGATAATAAAACTTTGTTGTAGAATAGGTCAGCCAAAGGTCAAAGCTGGCTTCTCTGCAATAAGCCCCACAATTCCGTTCATTGATACTTGATGCATATGTAGTTAGCACTGATGTAAGACTTGCTGAGTACCTTCGCACTCATTGTTGCTTATTTACATTTTTGCAGAATAGACGCCTCTATTTCTACGTTATCTCTTGACGTTAACATCGATGGCTTAGCTTGGGAACCCAGATAGTGATATGGCTCCTATGGTAGGGTCGTTGTAGTTTTTAGGCTCTTCCAGCCGCTTTTAGTAGATGTCTGTACCCAGACATGTAACTTCCGCTTGATGCTTGTATGCTCTGAATGTTGGGTCATGTGACCCCTTCTGTTTGTAACATTAAACTATGTTGGCTCTTCGGAGTCTATTAAATAAATGATGTGTTGTAGAGTTATGTTGTGATGCCATGCTGTATCTACACATATCGTGCATATTGTGTGTATGCTTGCAATGCATTGGTATGTGTGGGATTCGACACCTAGGTGTGTGCCTTGAGTAGTACTCCATACCGGGAAATGCCTCTTTGTGCTTCCACCGAGCCTTGGTAGCTTGCTACTGCTCCGGACACATTGATTGACTGGCATGTATCCTTCTTGGTTGCTGTGTCTGTCCCCACGGGGAAATGTCATGCGGTGTAATGGAGTTCCTGTAGGTTGCTACGACTCGTCTACACTCGCTGATGACCGACACCTGCCTTGCTGGGTTATGTATGCCTGTCCCTGTACGGATGTACCACTTGGGTTCATAACTATCCATGTCGACCCTGGTTCTTTGACATATGATTGCTGGCAACATAGTCATATACATGAGCCAAAAGACGCAAACGGTCCCGACCAAGGTAAGGTGGCAACCGGGGTGATTATCGTGCGTGAGGCCACAAAGTGATATGATGTGTACCTGCTGGAGTTGTATGGCTTAGGATCGGGGTCCCGACAGAGGGTCATGCTAATATCATGTTGACAAGTAAAGTTAGAAGTAGTATTAGCATGAGCATGTTGATGACATAAATCAAAGGTTTATAAAAACCCCATCGGGTGCCACTATTACTATAGGGTAATGATGAGTTAGGTGGACACTTTTGGTGAAGTGGTGCACCGGGTATTTTGAGTGCGTACGTTTTCGGTAATGGGAATAGAATTATGATGTGTCGACCGTCCCAATCTTACATGTACGACCACGTTACCCTTTTATGGGACCGGGCTATGTTGATTACTCTGGTTGGTGCTAGCAAAGAGCCACACTACTAGTGGCGGGAGTCATGTGTGGTCACTCTCGTGATGGGGTCGTGCCAGGTAGGGCGACTATGCCGTTTTTATGTGTTCCAGGCACACCTTTGGTCCCCACATGGTTGATACTATCCAGAGTTGGTGCTCGTAAGACGTACAACATGTGGGGTGGGTACCAATCAAGTGGACCACTTTGTCTAGTACCGTTAGGGGAAAGGCATTGATCGGGTGAACCTGAAGTTTCATGAAAGAATTGATATGACCAAGTTTGGTGACTTGGCATATAGGGTGAACCTGAAGTGTTCAACCCTCGAGAAATATATTGATATCTGTAACCTATTCTTCAAGTAACATTTAACTTATGTTGCACATCCATGATCATGTCTAATTACAACCAAGTTGTTGTCCACCAAAGATGCATATTATTATAAAAACTTTGATGGATGGTTGACACTGAAGACACTGACTATACCATGCTTATCCACACGCAAACCATAGTAGTTATGCTTTTCCCTCAAGATCGAAAACCTCTCTAGACCAGACTAACCTCTACAAGCCTTTCTGTCTAAAAATTTCTAGTCACGTGTCTAATACACGGACTTGCCAGAACACCCGTAGATCCCTATAAGCCCCGCGTAGCACCGTGTTCTTTATGGGACGAGTGATCGGAGTGAACAAGTATCCTTCCTTCTTGAGCTAGCACATAACGCTGATGCCATAAGAAAGACCGTTGTCCAATATAAGAGTATTAGACTAAAGATTGTTGTGATGATGATATGTGTATTGAGGATACAGCCAGAGTATCTTGGAGTATCGCAATACCCTTATAAAGGAAGGTGAAGTTGTCTGAACAATGTTTATATAATAGCACAACCTACATGTTCTTGGAGTATGTTTGGATTCATTAGGATGATTATGATCGCGAGTGATAATTCTTGGTGGTTAATCGACTTTATCAAGTAGTTGACATGATTTGATGCTTTTACCATAATGACTTGGAGTATCGAGTAAGAGTTCTATTGGACTTTAGTTAGACTTAAATAGGTAATCCCAATAGAGTATTAATGATGATTGAGACCACATGATTCGGAGTAAATTGTATTTTTCATATGATCTTAACCATGATACCATGTTTCTCGATGGATAAGAATTGCGTATGCTTGGAGTTGTTGAATTGATTTTCGAGCCTATGTGAATTGGCCTTGGAGATTAGATGGCCATGATAATGAAGTTGGTGGCTATACTATAACGTAATCCTTGCAATAATATGTGAATTATGAAGACACTAGTGATCCTGTAGAACCCCATCATTATCGGATTTGTAGGAGTGATGGGTCCAGTGGTGATCGACTAGGTTGATGGACCACTTGATCGGATTAGTAGCAAGGAAACCAGATCTTGGATTGGAATACTACGTGTTTCCTTAATATAGTAAGGCAGTATCCTGTCAATTGGATGATCTGGCGGGACACCTGGATTTGTGGTGTCTTCAATTCAATCTTAGGAGCTTGTATGCCTCCCTGAGATTCTTGTAGAGGAATGCATGTGCATTGTAGCTACACCATGCTTGTAGTGTTTGGGTTTAGTTATCCCCTCAACCCTGGAGTTGACTAGCATGAGCAGTGTGGAGTTGACCCATGTGAGATGGTATCTTTGATGAGATAGGGTGATGTCCTCCCAAGTTAGAGGTCGAATTATTGGCATCTAAAGAATGTGCTTAGAGATAAGATAATAAATCTTCACCGACATCCTGAGTTCCTTGAGACCCTAGGCTTCACCAAGCCTCAAGATGGACGGATTACGACCATAGAAAACGACTCTAAGTCATTGGAATATGGCCAGTACCCCGCCCATAGCGAGATCCTGATTCCCCTGATCTGTCTCGTGAGCGCTGTGCTTATGTGATGCTTGGGGAAAATATGTTGTTTTCCTGGTGGATGACATACATATTCGACCAATAAGAGGACGATCACCTCAGTCCTGTTTAGATGAGCCACAGACTCCGCAGACTGCAACCCTCTAGAAACCGAAGACAATTTCCCGCAAGCATGATGAAGCATAAACATGATCAAGGAGCCACGATGACGGAGAAGAAACAACACGTTTTATTGCAGTACATACATCAACTACACGTCTACGAAATGCAAAACAATAGGACCGGCAAGATCCGACGCACTCGGAGCAACCTCCAGCGGACCACGACTACGTTCACGGCCACACACACATCAACACCTAACCACTTGCCACAATGGCACACCTCGGTTCCTTCGTAATAAGAAACCTCATATGTATTTATTTGTGGAGACACCGCTAACACAATAACACCACACATACACTGAGCAATTGCCTAATCGTCATGAACCCAGCCACCACGGAGAGCCGTCGTGCGGGCAAGAGCATCATGATGATCATCGTGGACGATCACGCAGTACAGCGTCGAGACCCCGACCAACAAGGCCACCATTCCGGACAGGAGGATTATGAGGCACCCCGGGGTCTCGTCCGCCATTGGCATCCCTCCTCGAGCACCTGCAAGGAGAATAAGAAGGAGGAAGAGGACAGGAGCAGCAACAAGGGACGATGCCATGTGGGAGAACCAGAAGGACTCCCTGGCCAATTTATTGCCCGGCTCGGTGAGCCAATGGCAAGGCCACCAGCCCCTCTTGCCGCTCAGCGGTCTGTGCTCGCTGGGAATCCCAGAGAAGTGTCGACATGCCCAAGCCCGCGAGGTGAGTGCTCGCTGCATCGGTAGTTGCTCACCGCGCACCACCGCAGGGTGGCCCCGGACACCCTACGCACTAGGCCCCACAAGTGGAGGCAGCACATGGGACTCACCCAGGAAAGAAGAATCAGAGGAAGAAGAAGAGGCTGACGGCGACCCCTGGGCCCACCTATCGGCTAGAGTGAGTGCCAAGCACCAGGTACGATTAGCAACTAGGTATTGGAATTTTCCTTCCTCCAACATCTTCGTAGAACGCAGATGCATCAATAAGTGGCATTCTTGATGTGATGACGTCGGACCGCAGGTTTAGAATATTGATATCAATACGTTCAGCAGCATAGCAGGAGCAGGCCCTTGTATTCACCTTAACAAATCTCGGGACTAGATTTTCTTAAGTGGTTAAGATTTGTAACACCCTGTGTTTATATTTCCTGACTAATTAACTTATTTCAAAAATTAGGACCAATTTAAAATGTTTATGAATGTTTGTGATGCTTGAAGTGACTGTTGTTTGCTTGCTTGCTGGTATGCTTGTGTTGATTCTCAATAATTCTTGCGATTCTCCAAACTCACCTCCTTAGCTCAAAACTCCTGCCTAATGATCATGCCATGTGTTCAGGACCAGCAACTATTTTTACCAGATATTATTTTCACCAAAAAGCATTTCTTTGAATTATGATTTCAAACCCGTGATATGAGATTTGTACTATAAATACTCAAATTAGGGAATTTATTTTGCACCAATTATTTTATTTAAAACCAATTATAAAAATTACTTCCCAAAACCACAATATTATTATTTTAAAGGTTATTTTACTATTCATAAATGGTCTCTTATGAAGAAAAGTTATTTTTATTGCGATCAAATTATTTGAGAAAATTTAGGGAAACTCAGTGGACACATATGTTCCATATACATGAGTTTCAACAGATGAGCATGTTCAAAATATTGGGAAAACCTCTTCGAAACCATTCCTGCCTATTTCAAGCTTTTGAAATATTTCTATAAGAAATATTCTCCATAAATTCCTGTAAAATTCCAGCATGTCACCTATGATATGTTTGATGATCTTGCCAAGTTTCATCTCAATCCAAGTTGATTTGACTCCCCTGATTATTCTAAAACCCCATCTGTCTAGATCCAAATTTGAGCAACTCTACATTGTCAAGTGTCTTCAATTGTGCTCAAATTTGGTAGTCGTGCTCTTATACTCCAATAATACATCCACACCAAGTGGTGCATCAAGGAGGATAGAAGAACTTGTCCCAAGCTCCTCAAAACCCACTCTGTTGATTTCTGACTTTGGGAAACTTTACATTATAAAGTTTCTCCAATTGACCCCAGACTTTTTGGGCATGCTTTAATGCTGAAATAATGCTCCACACGAAATATTGGATTTGCGAGAATTGATTTGAATAGTTGTGTAAGCAGAAAGCCATTTCTGCCCATTTCATGGGTTTTCCAAGTCTACATTGGAAACCTTCTCCACCAAATCCCGAATTTGGTGACCAAGCTTATTTTTATCTATTATTTGATCCTGTTAAGTTTCATATACATTGAAGTCCATCTGGTTGCTCTGCCACTCATCAAACACCTTGTGTGCATTCACTTTATTGGCTACTTTGGCCCCTTCCACTTTAACCCTTGAGCTCAACTTTCTACCACAGCTTCATATAGTAACATTTTACCTCCACTAACATTTCCATGTCCACTGGTCAATTATTGGAGAGACGCTCCATGTAACTATTCCTCATTTTACCCTAGGAATCACCATCTTCACCCTTCTTGCCCCACTTCTGCTTAAGCCGAAGCCCCCATCTCTTTCCAAAGGAACCCTCGGATCCTAAGGCCTCATTTCAAGCCAATAAATAGCATGCTCATGTAGGAAAAATGAGCAGCACATCTACAATTTGATTTATGGAAGAAATGTAGCTTTCGATAGCAAGTACTAGCTACACACCTCTGCCTGATCTCAACATTGCCAGTGTTGTAGTCCTTCCATGTATAAGACTGGTAGACAAGGTTTCACCTCAATCCCCTTCCTTTCAAAACCACTTTTCGCATAAACCAAGTGTGTGTGAGTATGTGGTAAATGGTGTTTCATGAAAGAATTGATATGACCAAGTTTGGTGACTTGGCATATAGGGTGAACCCGAAGTGTTCAGCCCTCGACAGATATATTGATATCTGTAACCTGTTCTTCAAGTAACATTTAACTTATGTTGCACATCCATGATCATGTCTATTTACAACCAACTTGTTGTCCACCAAAGATGCATATTATTGTTATCCTTCACTTGCATTGTTCATATCATGGGCTGTTTGCGAGTACATTCAAAACATTCATTGGCTAGCCAATGGTTATTTCATTGACCAGGTATGAGAGAACAGGATTTGGTGCGGAGTAACTCGGTGACGTTCTTGCGAGCTAGGACACTTCCCAGTCAGAATGCCTATAGGTTAAGGCTGATGGCATGGGTTCACAGTTTCGACCAATATTTCCGCTATTGGTCCAGTTTGGTGTGTTGCCCCTCAAGGCCCTATATATGTAAGACTTGACTGCAATGGTCAATTGTTGTATCAAACGATATGTATGGATGTAAGACTCTTAATATTCAGTATATGTATGTTCTGTGAGCATTGATCTCTCGGATCACTGAGCACGTTCGTTCGGCGATCTCGACTCATAAGTCGGGGTCCCCACAAAGCATGAGCATGATGTTGGTATAAAACAAAGGTTTATGAAAACCCCGTCGTGTGCCACTAATGCCCAGGGTGATGATGAGTTAGGTGGCCGCTTTTGGTGAAGTGGTGCACTAGATATTTTGAGTGTGTATGGTTTCAGAAATGGGATTAGATTTATGATGTGTCGGCCGTCTCGACCTTACATGTACGACCACGTTACCCCTTTATGGGACGGGGCTTTGTTGATTACTCTGGTCAGTGCTAGCAAAGAGCCACATTACTAGTGGCGGGAGTGATGTCTGGTCACTCCCGTGATGGGGTCATGCCAGGTAGGGCGACTATGCCGTTTTTATGTGTTCCGGGCACACCGTTGGTCCCCGCATAGATGATAATATCGAGATTAGATGATCGTAAGACGTACATCATGTGGGCTGGGTACCAATCGAGTGGACCTCTTTGTCTAGTATCGTCAGGGGAAAGGCATTTATCGGGTACTTACCTCGGTTATAATATATACCTCGTGGATGACACGGAAGTTTCCCGGGTCTCGTGGGTCCAGCGTACTACCTGTGCAGAGTGTAAAACTATTCGAATAGCCGTGTCTATGGTCAAGGACAGTTGGGTAATCCTGCTTAAACTACGTCCAGTCGTTTCCACATAAACCAAGTGTGTGTGAGTATGTGGTAAATGGTGTTCCATGAAATAATTGATATGACCAAGTTTGGTGACTTGGCATATAGGGTGATCCCGGAGTGTTCAACCCTTGACAGATATGTTGATATCTGTAACCTGTTCTTCAAATCAACATTTAGCTTATGTTGCACATCCATGATCATGTTTATTTACAACCAAGATACTATCCATCAAAGATGCATATTACTTGTTATCCTTTCAATTGCACTATTTATATCATGGGCTATTTGCGAGTACATTCAAAAGTACTCATTGGCTTGCCACTAGTTATATTATTGACCAGACATGGAAGGACCGGAGTTTGGAGAAGAGTACGTCTTCGTAGACGGCCCTGCGAACTAGGACGCTTCCCAGTCAGAATGCATGTCGGTGTAGGCTGATGGCATGGGCACCCGCTTAGCCCCAAGATTTCCACCGCTAGTTGTATCAGTGTGATTTGGCCTTCTAGGCCCTACCTTGTGAACTTGACCATTCGGTCACGTGATGTAATAATTCGGTACTTGGATGTAAGACCCTCAATATTTTGTATATGTGTGTTCGGTGAGCATTGATCTCTGGGATCACTGAGCACGTTCATTCGGCGATCTCCACTCGTAAGTCGGGGTCCCCACAGAGCTGGTATCAGAGCCATCCTGACTATAGGATGCCTTAGGTAGCATAGACGATCGCCGAGATAATTAGTGCACCTAGTCTTTAGCTTGAGATTATCTGCACCCACTAAAACTTTCTAACCCTCTCCCCTACAACTTGTAGATGGCCGCTGTACCTGAGATGCTTCTGGAGACGGGCTTTCCCCTACTTTTGGGAGATAGCCTCGAGAAGTGTCAAGTACGCCGCACGCCCATCTTCCTCTACCACGAGCACTCGGTCAATGCCAACACCAAGGAATATCACTTGGACGTGATAGTGAAGGCTAATGACTCCCCAACCAGTTGGTTCTTTGAAGTACCACAGATGGAGGATCTGATGTTGGCAGTGGAGACAGCCGCACGAGAGGCGCTCGTGCGTCCGCACGACATCCTTCCCGAGATGGCTAACGAGCCATCTACTGGTCACCTACCTTTTATTAAGGATGGGATAGATGGGAGTTGGACACTCAACCCATCTTCAGAGGACGGGAGACCACTAAGGTTTCAAACCTACTTCAGTCTCCCCTCTGACACTTTGACGCACCTTTTGATCAAGGAGTCAACAAAGATTCGCCAAGAATTACACCAAGTCAAGGACCTACTTCGCCTGGAGAAGATGAAGACCCGCAAGGTTAAGAAGGAAGGAGCACCCAGAGGGCGATCAACCATTGCCTTCCGAGGAGGAGTACCACCGCTTCAGGCCACTCCTATTCAGAGTCGCCGCCTGACCGAGGAAGAGTACACTGAGCTCCTTACTGCCTCGCCGACTAAGAGACGCCGTGATGTACCACTTCCTTCTCCTACTCCTCTAAAGGAGGAATGCACCGATGAAGATGAAGACGAAGACCCTGCAGAACCCGCCTACGAGACCAAGCAGTCCGCCGCTTAGGATTACCACTTAGGCAATTAGAGGTCTCCCCAAGCATAGTGAGTTGATGTATCAGTTCATGCGAACCATGAGTGTTGTGTAAGCATGTTTGATGCAAGCCGCATTTCTGCCTTAGGCAGCTTGTGAGCGACTACATTACTTGTTTTAATCTAATGCATTAGCTTTTCCAAAAATCTTTGGTTTAAAAATCTCACACTAGCACCACACCAACCACCCCCCCCCTTAATAGAGCATCATCCCTTGTGATTCCGGCCAGTTCGGCATATTGACCTGTCTACTCCCCTGACAGGATGGTGATTTCAACCTGCACCAATAGTTGGAAATATGCCCTAGAGGCAATAATAAAATGGTTACTATCATATTTCCTTGTTCATGATAATCGCCTATTGTTCATGCTATAATTGTATTAACAGGAAACAGTAATGCATGTGTGGATAAATAGATCACAATGTGTCCCTAGCAAGCCTCTAGTTGGCTAGCTCGTTGATCAATAGATGATCATGGTTTCCTGATCATGGACATTGGATGTCATTGACAACGGGATGACATCATTAGGAGAATGATGTGATGGACAAGACCCAATCCTAAGCATAGCACTAGATCGTGTTGTTCGTATGCTAAAGCTTTTCTAATGTCAAGTATCTTTTCCTTCGACCGTGATATTGTGCAACTCCCTGATACCGTAGGAGTGCTTCGGGTGTATCAAACGTCACAACTAACTGGGTGACTATAAAGGTGCACTACGGGTATATCCGAAAATATATGTTGGGTTGGTACGAATCGAGATTGGGATTTGTCACTCCGTGTGATGGCGAGGTATCTCTGGGCCCACTCGGTAGAACATCATCATAATGAGCTCAATGTTACTAAGGAGTTAGTCACGGGATGATGTGCTACGGAACGAGTAAAGAGACTTGCCGGCAACGAGATTGAACAAGCTATGGGGATACCGACGATTGAATCTCGGGCAAGTTCTATACCGGTAGACAAAGGGAATTGTATACGGGATTGATTGAATCCTTGACATCGTGGTTCATCCGATGAGATCATCGTGGAACATGCGGGAGCCACCATGGGTATCCAGACCCCGTTGATGGTTATTGGCCGGAGAGGTGTCTCGGTCATGTCTGCATGCCTCCAGAACCCGTAGGGTCTACACACTTAAGGTTCGACGATGCTAGGGTTATAGGGAATTGTTATACGAGGTTACCAAAGGTTGTTCGGAGTCCCAGATGAGATCCCAGACGTCACGAGGATCTCCGGAATAGTCCGGAGGTAAAGAATTATATATAGGTAGTGAGGATTTGGTCGTCGGAATTGTTTCGGGCGACACCGGTAATGTAACGGGACCACCAAAAGGGTTTCGGGGGTGCACCGCGAGGGGCCACCAGCCCCAAAGGCTAGCATGGGCCAAAAGGTGGAAGGGAACCAGCCTAGAGTGGGCTGGTGCGCCTCCCACCTAGGCCCAAGGCGCCACATGAGACAGAAGGGGGGAAACCCTATGCTGATGGGCCTAAGGCCCATCTGGGGTGTGCCACCCCTTCTCTCTTGCCCTGGCCGCCACCACCATCCCTAGATGGGGCTGCAGCACCCTTTGGGGGTGGGAACCCTAAAGGGGGCGCCCCCTCCCTTTCCCCCTATATATAGTGGAAGTTTTGGCTGATTTGAGAGACACGAAATCTCTCTCTCGGCGCAACCTGCTTCTCCTCTTTCTCCTCTTTCGCGGTGCTTGGTGAAGCCCTGCCGGGAGACCTCGTAGCTCCACCGCCACCACGCCATCGTGAGGCCGGAGCTCTCCCTCAACCTCTCCATCCTCGTTGCTGGATCAAGGCGTGGGAGATGTCACCGGGATGTACGTGTGTTGAACGCGGAGGTGCTGTGATTCTGCACATAGATCGGAACCAACCACGATCTGAATCGTTGTGAGTACGACTCCATCGACCACGTTCATAGTAACGCTTCCTCTTAGCGATCTTCAAAGGTATGAAGATGCTCTACAACCTCTCTCATTGCTGGCCTCTCCATAGATAGATCCTTGTATGGCGTAGGAAAATTTTGAATTTACTAGGTTGCCTAAAAGTGGCATCCGAGCCAAGGTTCTATGCGTCGATTGTATGCACAAGTAGAACACAAAAGTTGTGGGCTGTGATTTTGTCAATTGCTTGGCCTTACTAGTCTTATCTTGATTTGGCGGTATCGTGGGATGAAGCGGCTCGGACCGACTTTACACGTACTCTTATGTGAGAATGGTTCCACCGACAGACATGCACCAGTTGCACAAGGTGGCTAGCAGGGGTTTGTCTCTCCCACTTCAGTTGGATCGGATTCGATGAAGAGGGTCCTTATGAAGGTTAAATAGCATTGGCATATCAACTTTGTGGCTGTCATGTAGGTAAGAGACGTTCTTTCTGGGAACCCAAATCAGCGACGTAAAACTTGCAACAATAATTAGAGGACGTCTAACTTGTTTTTGCAGGGTATGCTATGTGATGTCATATAGCCAAAAGAATGTGATGTTGCATATGTGATGTATGAGATTGATCATGTTCTTGTAATAGGATTCACGACTTGCATTGTAGCGACCCGACTCAAAACGAGTCAAGCATGTGTGCATCTGTGCCATCCCTGGATTAGTATGCTGGCACACACAGTACATCAATGTATATATAAAAGTGCAATCACATGTAAATAGCGTAAAACTGACATATACCTTAAAAATCTCAGCAGAAGCAGTCAAGGGAGTGGAGTCCCAAATGACAACAACGGCAGGTTGAGTGCGGACCGTAACCCTGAATCGTACACTTACTCGTCGAAGAAAGTATCTGCAACATAAGACGTTGCAGCCGTGTAGGTCAGCATATTGAATATGTCGGCAAGTCATCAAAGAGAGGGGGTGAAATAATAATCATATATTCTACATGCATATATGGCAGGTGGTGCTATAAGTTTTTAGCGAAAAGAAAGTTTTCTCCTACAACAATAGAGGGGCTAAAAGCAAAATATTACTACGTTGTTGGTTGTTAATGAGATGGTTCCGCCAACCAGTTCTCATACCCAAGTTATCAATATTACCCACATCAATATTATATAAAGGTGTTGAGAATTTCAGATAACTTCAGTTCCTTTGGCTCAAGTTTTCCATGACCGTGGACACGGCTAATCGATTAGGTTTGAATACTCTGCAGATTTTGCACACGTTCCACACAAGATTTGAGCGCCTCCGGGTATGTCCTCGCACTTCGGGGTGTTTGAAGACCGGATGATCAAAACATGGTCTTTCAACGGGTCCCTCTGATCCCTTGTCGGTACCCATCCAATCCTACCGTTCTTCTACATCTGCTAGCACGGCCTGTCTAGAGTCGCCGCGTTGTCCAACCAAGCCAGAGCCCATAATGACTTGTGGCTGTGCAGGTAAACCTTGGGTCTTGAAGCCTCCGTCCGTCTCTTTGAGCCTGGGTGAAGCTTTCCGCAAGATGTCATGGCACGTCTCCATGCATCCCGGGTCGTCCACTGTTATCTCCAGGGAACCCATCTAAACCATCCTTCACCCAGAGTTGCATTGCATCACGAAGTCTTGAAAAGTCTTGACTTAACCGGTCTTGGTTATTAAATTGTTCTCGATAAACTCTCAACCAGAACCCCGTCTACACAAGCATAGCATAATAGAATTCGTCGTCCCGGGCCAAGTAACAGGGTTGTTGGGGTGCCTACCACATGATACTACATCAAGTAACCATATTTTTCCAAGTACCTAGTCAGCATGCAAATGGGTATAGGAAAGTTGAACTACGATGCATGAAAACATAGGTGATACATGATCAAATGACTTTCCTTGCTGATAGTTGTCATTATCAAGCACTTCTAAGTAGCACGCTTCGCACTCCGGGTATCTACCGATACAAACAAATAGACACCATAAGCACTACAATCATTAACAAGCAAAATAACATCACTAGCATAAAACTACTATTGCATAAAGTGAAGAAATTCACTTCACCTAATCAAAACAGAATCTGTTTTTGATAAAATCCCACGTAAAAATATTTAAAAAAAATTGAAACTTAAACTACAGAAAGATATGAGAACTAGGAAGCAGCATCAAAAAGAATCAATTTAAAAGCTATTTTTAAACTCCCGGAATAAGCAACACAAGCCTTAATTCAAATCTGATCTAACTCAATTTTTATAAATCCAAACATAGACAAATTATATATTTTCAGAAACTACCAGACAATTGTGATCTAACTCAAAAAGAATCAGCATCATTGGACTTCTAGATCAAAAATTATAAAGAAAAAAAAATGGGACTAAATCTGTTACATAATTAAACTGAAAACGAAAACGGCGACGTGGGAAGATCTGATCGGCTAATATGTGTGCACGTTTTTGGCTATCTAGAAAACGTCCGTAAACTAACATATCCACGTCGGCTAACAAGAAAAACCACCGGTTCTTTTACAAGAACCAATGGGGTAAGTTTCTTTTAATGTGATTTGTTGGATCTAGATCTAACGGTAGACTAAGAAAAAAACAATACAAACAAAAAGAAAAAAAGGAAGGAGGGGTTACCTCCCGTGGCTGAACGCAGCTGGGGCTGCCCCTGGCGATGGTGAGCTGCGCCGACGAGGGAGTGAGGGCACTCCGACGAGGGAGGGGCAGGTGGAGGAGGGGGGAGTCCCTGGGGGGCCAGGTCCAGGGGGGTCGCTGCAGGGCGATGGGGAGGAGCAGGGGCTGTTCCTGGTGATGGGTGCAGGGGAGAGCTCCTAGTCGATGGGGGGTGGGGCGACGGGGAAGGGTGGCGGTGGTGGTGCAGCGGGGTAGGGTGGCTTGCTTCGGGAGGGGAGGGACCTGCAGGGGGCGAGGTGGTTAAGCTCCTGCCGAGCTCCTGTCGACACAGAATATGTTGATGGTGGCGCCGAGGGTACGGGCGGCGAGAAGAGGAGTTAGCTAGGGGAATGGAACGAGGAGGGCGAGGGGGTTCTTATAGGGGCGACGGGAGGCGAGGGGAGGCAACTAATCCCGCTAATCGGGGGAGGGAAGCTTCCATGGAGCTTCTCCCATTGCGTGGGAAGGAAAGGAATGAGAGGAGGAAGAAGAAGTGTCGGTTGGGCCAATTTTGGGGAAGTGCCTTAATGGGCCTGCTCTAGTTTCCAAATAATGGGGATTCCTTTCCTATTTTTAAAACCGGAAAGTAAACAATTAAAGGGGAAACTAAATAAATTTGGAATATAGAGTTTCTATCTACTAAAATTATCAGAAAAATAAATTCTAAATGATGGTCATTTTTCCACGGCAAAAATAAAAACTTTTTAAAAAAAATGTTTGTGAGGAAATCCCCTAAAAGCTTTATTTATTTTTGCAATTAATTTTCAAATAAACCCTAGGGTTTTATGGTTCAAATACTTCCAATAAATGCCCCTGATTTGGAGGGTCATGTTCCTCCACTCTTTCTTGCTTGGCAAGATAATAATCCCGGCACTCCGTGAGTGAAAAATAAAACGAATTTGCAAAACGACAATTGAAAGAAATTCAAATGCCACCTTTATTCAAAATCTTTATAATTGGAAGAAGTCATGTCATCTTCTCTCATTGATTCTAAATGGATGAATTTGAATTCACTGGAGAAGGGGAAAGTAATTTTATTCCCTCTCATTCAAAAGTTTTTGAAAAGTTTCAAACTTCACTCAAGTTTCAATCACTCAATCAAACAAACAAGCAAATCTAATAATTATTTAACATTCCAAAATTGGGATGTTACAAACCTACCACACTTAAAATGGATCTCGTCCTTGAGATTCGAAGAGGCTAGAAAGAGAGGTTAGGGTTTGGGGGTCTTCTAACAAATCCAACCTGCGGCAAAGTGGGATGCTACCACACTTAAAATGAAGATTGATGGTCCCTTAAATCTTTAAGAATCACCTGGGGTTTTGGCATATCACTCCTCACAGTCTTCATATCTTCCGTTATATTTATAACGTTTCCATCAAATTCGAGGGTTCTTCTGTTGGTATAAGCTTCTTCCGTTACTGGGTCTTCTTAACTGACAGTCTCGTGACCAGTTCTAAATAACCTATCGGCGATTCTCATGGTGGTCTACCATTTGTGGTTATCCTACAGAGAGAGGGGTCTTGGTTTCGTCCTCACCTTAAAATTTCTTACACGTGACAACAAGTGCCATGTACATGGGCTTTCATCATACAATTCTAAGGCTTAAACAAAAGCTTCAAAGAACGTCGTCTCTCTCTATGGGTAAGTCTCTCAGATTTACCATTCCGAATAGCAAGATAAATGATAAGAGTAAGTCGTCATGGTGATCAATCCATTCCGCACCCAAATCATTTCTCTGTATAAGGTTTAGCGAATCTCGCATTCTAACTTTTGGGTATCCTCACAAGCGTTGCAGGGTTTCTCTTGTCTACGAATGAAGTTCGTGTAATCCATCAGTTCTGCAAGCTGAACAAAACATCTAACGTATCTTCACAACTCTCAGGTTTTTTGTATGCTCCTAAGAAAACGTTTGCTGATCCAAGTTTCCTTCTCCAAAAAGATAGTACTCGATCCTTATTAGTCCCGGGGTCTGTGGGTTTCACGCATACTTGGAGTTACCCGCCTTTAAATTTCCATAGTGTTTCATTCCATCATATTCTTGGGGTAACCATCACATAATAAAAATCCTCACACTTATTTTTTTTGTTCACATGCCACTCTGTGGATACCATAAGAAGGTATTGCTCATCGATAATTCATATTTATTTCATACTCAATCCTTTATTACATCCTTAATACCTCCTAAAAACTCCAAATTCAAAAATAACCTTATTACAAATGTTGCCATCCACATTGTTCGGTATGGTCAAACATTTTTGCCAGCTTTATTCATTTGTCTCCCTTGGAGATACTTTAGTTCCACAGGAACTTTCCAAGGTGCTCCTTGAAATCATCCATCTTTTGCTTCCTCATGGTGGCCATGAGCTTCATTTCCATCATCTTTGCATGCACTTCACTCAGGTATTCCTGGGTATGACGGAGTCTTGCTTCAAGTATTTCTCCAATCTGACGTATGGCTTCCATGGAAGCTTCACGAACAGCATCAAAGAAGGTTGCTCGTGGTACATGTGAAATGAAAAAGTATTGCCCCATAGTCTTTGGACAAACTCCTTTCACATGGTGGAGGTGTACTTCCACATACAAAAGTTCCACTCCATTTTCCATGAACGGGTAGCCTTTGTAGACTGCATCTCCTTCATGATGAATGTGCTTCATCATGTCCTTCAGGATTTTTGGGTAATCATGATCACTTGTCAGGGTCATGATTGTTTATGGGCCCTTGAGGAATGAGTCGTAGAGAGTTGTCATCTGCAGGTGTTAGTAAATAGGTACTCAGAGGAATGTATGTGTCTCCTTGATAATTATGGTACATTCCTACTCAGTGGATCTTGTGTGTTTACTATTAGTACCACACTTAAAATAAATTATACTCATGCCTGCATAGACCATATTTTCTCACATCCTCATAAATGTTCAGAGATCTTTGTTCGTAGAGAAATAACGCATACAATTTCAACATAGGCAATCATGAGACAATAAATTCCACTGATTCATGAAGTTATTACAATCTCAGGGACTTCTGTTACAAAAAATTCAAGTCCATGGTCTCATGAAAAACAAGAGTCCTTCAGATTACACTAATTGACGCGGTCAAAACTTAACTACTTCATTTTAGCTTTCTTCCAACATGGAGAATCATTAGCAAAATGTCTTGCTTCCTTGCAACAAAAGCAAATGAGTTCTGACAAGTCTCGAGGCGTCTTAGTGTTTTCTTTTGCTCCTTGGGTTTCCGGCTTCCTTCCTGAGCACATGTATTTGTGGTGGCCAAATTCCATACACTTGAAACATTTGACATGACTCAGGTCTTTATCTGCATAGATTTGGCCCTTCCGAGGGTACTTTTTCTTCTTTCCCGACTCCTTCATTTTGGCCAGTTCTTCTATTTCAAGTGGATCAAACTCCACTTTTTCTGTCGGGAAGTTTCCCAAATACTCTTGGCTTCCCTTCGTGCAATCATGTGAATAATGTCCTTCTTCTCCACATGAGTAACACGCATTGGAGAAAAATCTGGTCAGACCTTGTTCATCAGGGTCTTCTATATTTTCGTTCATCACAGGTTCTTCTAGAATCTTCTTCTTGAGGGTTTCCTTCATTGCATCTTTTTGCTGCTTGACAACTTGTTGCACCTTGGGGTAAATGTGACACTCAGCTGGGTAGTGGGTGGTTCCTTCACAAAGGAAACAAGTCACCTGACTACTTGGGCACTCCTCAGCTGGGTGATTTTCTTCACAATGAGTGCATCCATCCTTCTGTTCTTCCTGGGTGTGTCCTATTTCTCCACAGATCTTGCATGCACAAGTCTTCTCCTCTGGATTATGATAGCACTTCTGAATAAGTCGGGATCTTAACAGAGTGTCCTTGAATTAGTCCCAAGTTTCTGCTCCACTAAATCCTGGTATGGCATGGTGCATTTTCCACCAGATAGCAGCACTTTGGGTAAAGTACTTGAGAGTGTGTTCCACTTCATGCTTCCTTGAGATCAAGTTGCTCCCGAAGTGGTTCTCCATGTTCTGAATCCATATTTCAGCCTCCAGCTGGGTCATTGGTCCAGAGACTACAAGTCCAGCTTCATACTCCATCTGGTAGGGTTGAGGTTTTGGGGATGAGACGGGTAAGAGAGGGAGGGAGATACACACAAACAATATTTTTGAGAATAGGTTTTATTTGTGGCCATCGGAAAACACACACCAATGACAACTCACAAATCAGCGTATCTAACGTGGGTATATAAAAGGGGTTTGGACTTCTAATGGTCATATAATTATTCGAACACTTAAGGGTCTTCGAGTTCTTCGGGTCTTGAGAGTCTTCTGTTGGTGTAGCTTCAATTCCTCAAACGCGTGGTGAAATCCTCTTTACTTTGAAGTAGAACTCCGTTGATTCTTCATGAGGTCAAAGGGGTAAGGGGATTGTATAACTATTTGAGGTGAGAGAGAACATTTGATGAAATCATAAGACATGAGAAGTGAAAGGTGTTCTCGAAAATAAGATTTTTGAGAGATCCTATCCTAAGAAGTTTCCAGTTTCTAGGGTCACGTCCTACAGTCAACATGTGCTTTGATACCATTTCTGTAGCGACCCGACTCAAAACGAGTCAAGCCTCTGTGCATCTGTGTCATCCCTGGATCAGTATGCACATACACACAGTACATCAATGTATATATCAAAGTGCAATCACATGTGAATAGCGTAAAACTGATATATACCTTCAAAATCTCAGCGGAAGCAGTCAAGGGAGTGGAGTCCCAAATAACACCAACGGCTGGTTGAATGCGGACCGTAAGCCTGAATCGTACACTTACTCATCGAAGAAAGTATCTGCAACATAAGACGTTGCAGGCATGTAGGTCAGCATATTGAATATGCCGGCAAGTCATCAAATAGAGGGGGTGAAATAATAATCATCTATTGTACATGCATATATGGCAGGTGGGGCTATAAGTTTTTAGCGAAAAGCAAGTAATATTTCTCCAACAAAATATTACTACGTTGTTGGTTGTTAATGAGATGGTTCGGCCAACCAGTTCTCATACCCAAGTTATCAATATTACCAACATCAATATTATATAAAGGTGTTGAGAATTTCAGATAACTTCAGTTCCTTTGGCTCAAGTTGTCCTTGACCGTGGACACGGCTAGTCGATTAGGTTTGAATACTCTGCAGAGTTTTGCACACGTTCCCCACTATATTTGATCGCCTCCGGTATGTCCTCGCACTTCGGGGTGTTTGAAGACCGGATGATCAAAACATGGTCTTTCAACGGGTCCCCATCCAATCCTACCGTTCTTCTACATCTTCTAGCACCGCCTATCTAGAGTCTCCACGTTGTCCAACCAAGCCAAAGACCATAATGACTTGTGGCTGTGCAGGTAAGCCTTGGGTCTTGAAGCCTCCGTCCGTCTCTTCAAGCCTGGGTGAAGCTTTCCGCAAGATGTCATGGCACGTCTCCATGCATCCCGGGTCGTCCACTGGTTTCTCCAGGGAGCCCATCTAAACCGTCCTTCACCCAGAGTTGCATTGCATCACGAGGTCTTGAAAAGTCTTGACTTAACCGGTCTTGGTTATTAAATTATTCTCGCATCACTCGTGCTAAACTCTCAACCAGAACCCCGTCTACACAAGCATAGCATAATAGAATTCGTCGTCCCGGGCCAAGTAACAGGGTTGTTGGGGTGCCTACCACATGATACTACATCAAGTAACCATATTTTTTCAAGTACCTAGTCAGCATGCAAATGGGTATAGGAAGGTAGAACTACGATGCATGGAAACATAGGTGATACATGATCAAATGACTTGCCTTGCTGATAGTGGTCATTATGAAATATTTAAAAGAATTGAAACTTAAACTACAGAAAGATATGATCACCAGGAAGCAGCAGCAAAAAGAATCAAATTAAAGCTATTTTTCAACTCCCGGAATAAGCAAAACCAGCTTTAATTCAAATCTGATATAACTCAATTTTTATAAATCCAAATATCGACAAATATTATATTTTCGGAAACTACAAGACAATTGTGATCTAATGCAAAAATAATCATCATCATTGGACTTCTAGATCAAACGTTTTAAAGAAAACAAAAACAGGACTAAATCTGTTACAGAATTAAACTGAAAACGAAAATGGCGACGTGGCAAGATCTGATTGGCTAATATGTGTGCACGTTTTTGGCTATCTAGCAAACTTCCGTAAACTAACCAATCCACGTCAGCTAACAAGAAAAACTACTGGTTCTTTTACAAGAACCGAAGGGGTAAGTTTAATGTGATCTGTTGGATCTAAATCTAACGGTAGACTAACAAAACAAAAAAACAATACAAACAAAAGAAAAAAAGGAAGGAGGGGTTACCTCCCGTCGCTGAACGCAGCAGGGGCTGCCCCTGGCGATGGTGAGCTGCGCCGGCGAGGGAGAGAGGGCATTCCGGCGAGGGAGGGGCCGGTGGAGGAGGGGGGTCCCTGGGGGGCGAGGTGCAGGGGGTCGCTGCAGGGCCATGGGGAGGAGCAGGGGTTGTTCCTGGCGATGGGTGCAGGGGAGACTCCTGGTCGATGGGGGGTGCGGCGACGGGGAAGTGTGGCGGTGGTGGTGCAGCGGGGTAGGGTGGCTTGCTAGGGAGGGGAGGGACCTGCAGGGGGGCGAGGTGGTTAAGCTCCTGCCGAGCTCCTGTCGACACAGAATATGTTGATGGTGGCGCCGAGGGTACGGGCGGCGAGAAGAGGAGTTAGCTAGGGGAATGGAACGAGGAGGGCGAGGGGGTTCTTATAGGGGCGACGGGAGGCGAGGGGAGGCAACTAATCCCACGAATCGGGGGAGGGAAGCTTCCATGGAGCTTCTACCATTGCCTCGGAAGGAAAGGAACGAGAGGAGGATGAAGAACTGTCGGTTGGGCCAATTTTGGAAAGTGCCTTAATGGGCCTGCTCTAGTTTCCAAATAATGGGGATTCCTTTCCTATTTTTAAAACCGGAAAGTAAACAATTAAAAAGGAAACTAAATGAATTCGGAATATAGAGTTTCTACATACTAAAATTATCAGAAAAATGAAATGTAAATGATGGGCATTTTTCGACGGCAAGAATATTTTTTTTAAATGTTTTTCAGAAAATCCCATAAAAGATTTATTCCTTTTTGGAATTATTTTCAAATAAACCCTGGGGTTTTATGCTTCAAATACTTCAAATAAATGCCCCTGGTTTGGAGGGTCATGTTCTTCCACTCTTTCTTGCTTGGCAGGATAATAATCCCGGCACTCCGTGAGTGAAAAAGAAAACGAATTTGCAAAACGACAATTGAAAGAAATTCAAATGCCACCTTCATTCAAAATCTTTATAATTTGAAGAATTCATGTCATCTTCTCTCATTGATTCTAAATGGATGAATTTGAATTCACCGGAGAAAGGGAAAGTCATTTTATTCCCTCTCATTCAAAAGTTTTTGAAAAGTTTCAAACTTCACTCAAGTTTCAATCACTCAATCGAACAAACAAGCAAATCTAATAATTATATTAACATTCCAAAATTTCGGATGTTACATGCATGTCGATGAGTATGACAACCGGCAGGAGCCATAGGAGTTATGTTAATTTATTGTATGAGAAGCAACGCCATGTTGGTTACTTTACTTTATTGCTAAACGTTAGCTATAGTAGTAGAAGTAATAGATTGGCGTGACGACTTCACGGAGACACAATGATGGAGATCATGATGATGGATATCATGGTGTCATGCCGGTGACGATAATGATCATGGTGCCCCGAACATCGTGATCAAAGGAGCAAGATGATAATGGCCATATCATGTCACAATATGATTGCATGTGATGTTTATCATGTTCTTTTATATCTTATTGCTTAGAACGACGGTAGCAAAGAGAAGATGATCCCTCATGAAAATTTCGAGAAAGTATTCCCCTAAGTGTCCATAGTTGCGAAGGATCGTTGTCTCAAAGCACCACGTGATGATCGGGTGTGATAGATTCTAACGTTCGCATACAATGGGTGTAAGCCAGTTTACACACTTAGAACACTTAGGTTGAATCGACGAGCCTAGCATGTACAGACATGTCCTCGAATACAGGAGACCGAAAGGTCGAACATGAGTCGTATGGTTGATACGATCAGCATGGGGATGCTCACCATTGTTGACTCGTCTGTCTCACGTGATGATCGGACATGGGCTAGTCAACGTGGATCGTGTAACACTTGGATGACTAGAGGGATGTCGATCTAAGTGGGAGTTTATCAGATGAACTTAATTATCATGAATATAGTCAAATAGGTCTTTGCAAATTGTGTTGTAACTTACGATATAGCTCTACGGTATTTGATACGTTCCTAGAGAAAATATGGTTGAAAGATAGAAGTAGCAATTATGCGGACTCGGTCCGTTAAGTGAGGATTGGCCTCATTGCTAAACAGAAGGCTTATGTCCTTAACATACCGCTCGGTGTGGTGAACCCCAAGCATGATCTATGGATGTTGCGAACATCCGACATACACGTTTTTGATAACTACATGATAGTTCAATGCATATTGCTTGAACGACTTAGAATTAAGGCGTTAAAGACATTTCGAACGTCGCAGGACATACATGATGATCCAAGAGATGAAATTGGGATTTCATGCTCGTGCCCTTGTTGAGAGTTATGAGACCTCCGACAAGATTCTTTGTCTGCAAAAGTGAAGGAGAAGAGATCAATCATTGAGCATGTGCTTAGATTGTCTGAGTACTACAATCGCTTTAGTCGAGTGGGAGTTGATCTTCCAGATGAGACAATGATAGTTCTCCAAAGTCATTTACACCAAGCTACTACAGCTTCGTGATGAACTATGACATATCAAGGGTGGATATGATGATCCTTGAGCTATTCGCAATGTTTGACACCGTGGAATCGAAAAGGAGCATCACTTGTTAATGGTTTGTGAAACCGATAGTTTCAAGAAGGGAAAGGGCATGAAGGGATACTTCATTAGACCCAAACGAGTTAATGCTCTAGTGAAGAGACCCAAGGTTGAACCCAAACCCGAGAGTAAGTGCTTCTATAATGAGGCGAACAGTCACTGAAGAGGAACTACCCTAGACACTTGGTAGATGACAAGGCTAGCAAAGTCCACAAAAGTATATTAGATATACATGATATTGATGTGTAGTTTACTAGTACTCCTAGTAGCACCAGGGTATTAGATACCGATTTGGTTGCTAAGTGTTAGTAACTCGAAGTAAATGCTACGGAATAAACGGAGACTAGATAAAGGCGAGGTTATGATGTGTGTTGGAAGTGTTTCCAAGGTTGATATGATCACACATCGCACGCTCCCTCTACCATCGAGATTAGTGTTAAACCGAAATAATTGTTATTTGGTGTTTGCGTTGAGCATAGACATGATTGGATTATGTTAATGGCAAATACGGTTATTCATCTAAAGAGAATAATGGTTATTTTGTTTACTTGAATGATACCTTAAATGGTCTTGCACCTAGAATGAATGGTTTATTGAATCTCGATCGTAGTGATACACATTGTTGCCAAAAGATACAAAGTAGTAATGATAGTACCACTTACTTGTGGCACTGCTCCTTGAGTCATATTGGTATAAAATGCATGAAGAAGCTCCATGCTGATGGATCCTTGTGCTCAATCATTTTTGAAACGTTTTAGGCATGCAAACCATGCCTGTTTGTATAAACACATGAAGAAACTCCGTGCGGATGGATCGTTTGACTCACTTGATTTTTGAATCACTTGAGACATGCAAATCATACCACATGGGCATGATGACTGAAGACCTCTTTTTCCAGTGAGATGGAACAAGAATGTAACTTGTTGGAAGTAATACATTTTGATGTGTGCAGTCCGATGAGTACTGAGGCATGCAGTGGATATCATTATGTTCATACTTCACAAATGATTTGAGTAGATACTACTGAATTTACTTGATGAAACACAAGTCTGAATTATTGAAAAAGGTTCAAGTAATTTCAGAGTGAAGTTGAAGATCGTCGTGACACGAGGATAATATGTCTATGATGTTATCATGGAGGTAAGCATATATATCTGAGTTATGAGTTTGGTAAACGTTTAAGACAAGGTGAAAATTGTTTCACGTGAAAAATGTTGCACAACTCATGCCACCTGGAACACCATAGTCTGATGGTGTGTCTGTATGTCATAATCGTGCACTGTTAGATATAGTGCATACTATGATATTTCTTATCAAATTACCACTATCATTTATGTGTTAGGCATTATAGACAACCGCATTCACTTTAAATAGGGCACCACTTAATTCCTTTGAGATGACACAGTATGAACTATGATTTAGAAAAACCTTAGCTGTCATTTCTTAAGAGTTTGGGGTTGTGATGCTTATGCGAAAGAGTTTCAGCCGGATAAGCTCGAACCCAAAGCGGATAAATGCATCTTCATAGGACACCTAAAACAGTTGGGTATACCTCCTATCTCAGATCCGGAAGCAAAATTGTTTGCTTCTAGAAACGGGTCCTTTCTCAAGGAAAGGTTTCTCTCGAAAGAGTTGAGTGGCAGTATGGTGGATACTCGATGAGGTTATTGAACCATCACTTCAACCAGTGTATGGCAGGGCGCATGAAGTTGTTCCTATGGCGCCTACACCAATTAAAGTGGAAGCTTATGATGGTGATCATGAAGTTTCGGATCAAGTAACTACCAAAATCCTCGTAGGCGGACAAGGATGCGTACTACTACAGAGTGGTATGGTAATCCTGTCTTAGAGGTCATGTTGTTGGACAACAATGAACCTACGAGATATGGAGAAGCGATGGTGGGCCCGGATTCCAACAAATGGCTGGAGGCCATGAAATCTGACAGAGGATCCATGTATGAAAAACAAAGTATAGACTTTGGAGGAACCACTTGATGGTCATAAGACTATTAACTGTGAATGGATCTTTAAAAGGAAGACAGATGATGATGGTGAAAAATCAACATTAAGAAAGCTCGACTTGTCGCAAAGGTGTTTTCGACAAATTTCAAAGAGTTGACTACGATGAGACTTTCTCACTCGTAGCAATGTTGAAAGTGTGTTGAAATTATGTTAGCAGTTGTTGCATCATTTATGAAATATTGCAGATAGGATGTCAAAATATTGTTTCTTCGACGATTTCCTTGAGGAAAGGTTGTATGTGATACAACCAGAAGATTTTGTCGCTCGTAAAAGGTGCTAACAAGTATGCAAAGCTCCAGCGATCCTTCTATGGACTGGAGCAAGCATCTCAGAGTTGGAATATACACTTTGATGAGATGATCAAAGTTTTTGGTTCTATACAAAGTTTGTAAGAAACTTGTATTTCCAAAAGGTGAGTGGGAGCACTACAGAATTTCTGATGAATATACGTGGTTGACATACTGTTGATCGGAAATAATGTAGAATTTGTGCTAAGCATAAAGGGTTGTTTCAAAGGAGCTTTTTCAAAGGAAAACCTAGATGTAGCTACTTGAGAGTTGAGCATCAAGATCTATAGAGATAGATCAAAGTGCTTAATGGAACTTTCAATGAAATGCATGCCTTGACAAGTTTTTGAAGGAGTTCAAAATAAATCAGCAAAGAAGGAGTTCTTGGCTATGTTGTTGTCACATCCCTGACACCTTAAACAAGTTAGTCTTGTGCTCATGTCTTCTTTGCATTGCATCTTAGAAAATTTCAACAAGAACAAAGGAAGTGATGAAGGAAAGCTCAAAAACCCTAGCCACTTCTTTAAATAAAGGAAATCTCAGAACTAGTTAAAATCAATGAACCCAAAATGGCCTCAAGAAAAGTTCAAACTTTCTGATAAATCATGAAAGTAAATGAGCAATGAAGAAAACCATTTTCTTGACACTTTAAACATTTTAAAGAAATGCAAAAAGCTACTGGTTTCAAGTTTTAAATTTGAAATCAGAAACTTTCAATTTTCAAAAAATGTTGAAAACCTTGGAAATGGATGGAAATATTCCAACAAATATTCTAAGGTGCTCAACATAGTTTTTTCAGTTTATTTGGCAGTGGAAATAAATAGAAACCAGTGAAATAGCAAAACAAAAACAAAAACAAAAAAAAATGGAAAACCTTACCTGTCGCCTAGCCGGCCGAGCCCAGCTCCTCCTGTCGTCTCCCTCCTCGCCAGTAGGAGCAGGAGGTGGCCGCCGCATCGCCGCGCGCCTCCACGCAGCTCCCTGGCTGCCTGGCCGCCGTTTCGCGCTGGCAAGCACGGGGATAAGCTCTCCGTGGCCGACCCTATCCATACCCACCGCCAGATCCCCCCCCTCCTCTCGGATCTCTCCTCCCTCCTTCTGCCGCCATTGGAGCCCGAGCAAAGCTCGAGCTGCCCGTGCCCCTAGCCATAGGATCCCCTCTCTGAGTGCGCCGTTAGCTCCGCCTCGTCGATCTGGTCCTCCCTGCAGAAGCCGAAGCTTCCCCGAGCCCTGCAACGCCCACGACACCGTCGTCTTCAACCTTCGGCCGTCGGCGAGCTCTGCTCGATTCGTCGCCCTCAGCCCTTCCCCGAGCCGTCTAAGCTCTGCTCTGCACTCCCCGTGAGCATGCGGTCGTTTCCCCTAAGATCTCCCCGTCGATCCCCTCCTCTAGGCCTAGTTCCACCGGAGCCCGACAAGATCCGCCGCTGCAGCTCGTCGCCGGTAGCCCTCCGGTGATCAGCTCGTCCTTCCGAGGGCACCAGCAGCTTCAGGCCGTCGCGTAGATGATGTAGGAGCTAAGAACCGTGCGTAGTTCTCTCTGTATCAATGACCTTGATGACGCCCGAACCTTGGCCGCTACCAAGCTCGTCGCCGGCGTCATCTCCGGCCAGATCAGCCCCGACTAAGTGCAGAAATGGAGCTGCGGGAGATGTGTCGTTCTTCTGGTGCTCTCCGCGCAGCGTTTGGCCCCTTGGGTGCCGTTTCCGAGCCCCTCCGCCGTTCTGGTGGTCGCTGGAGGCTCCCCGCCGGCGAGGACGACCTCGCCGCCGGTGGATCTCGGCTGGCCTGAGCCACAGACGGGTGGGGTCAGCCGCTGGATAGTTTAGAGATAATAAAAATAAATCAGATTAATAAATAAGACACTGACATGTGGGTCCAGTGAGTTTATTTAACTAAATAAGATTAATCCTAATCTAAAATTGACCAGAGAGACTGACCAGTGGGTCCCACTGGTGAGGTTTGACTTTCAACGGCCAGATGGACCTGCTGATGTCATGCTGATTCAATAAAAGTATTTTCCAGTATAAAAACAATTCCAGAAATGTTTAGAACTTCAAAAATTCATAGAAATTAATCTGTAACTCCAATGAAAATAATTTATATATGAAAAAGTATCAGAAAAATTAAAGGAATCTGAATACGCTATTTTCAATCATGTTTGAAAAAGTTACAGAACCCAAACATATAAATTAATGAATAAGTCAATTCTTATAAATACTTTATAAATAGAATATGAAAAGTATTTAAATTTCTTCTTGTTTGACATGATCAAACATGGTTCTAATAACAAACTAGTACCTTAACATGACATCTCATGCATGCTAACATCAAGTTGATCTGAGCATCAGGTCGAATCAATTAAATCGGTATCCGAGAATACCTCGTTTGAATTGATATTTGAATGTGATTCAAATCAACTTCAAACCTAATACATGTTGATTATATTAGTATATCACCTTGCATTCTCATGCCATGCTCATGCATCATCTTGTTTGCATATGATTGTTATTGATTGTTGCCCTTCATCTCGGTAGGCTCCGCACCCCCGGATTCCACCGAATATCCGTCTGACGGATATTGTCCCTCCTCTGAGCAACAAGGCAAGCAACCATTTTGATCATCCCGATAAATCCCATGTTCTTGCTCCTGCACTTATTTATTGCAGTAGGATCAAATGGTTCAACTGCTTTTGCCACGTTAGTTGAACCCACTTCCTTTGCATGACCTAACCTTGTCATAGTAAATAGCCGAACCTTGCAACCTAGCATACCTGATAGTTGCTTGAGCTATGTTGTGCCTTATCCTGCTATGCATGCTATGCTTAGAGTTGTGTATGGTCTGTCATCTGGGAGATGAAAAAAATTGTGAGAATGTATTCGGTAAGCAAAGGTTGTGTGTTGAACCTGATTTGGTAAAGGTACCGGTGAAAGGCTGTGTAGGAGTACATGGTGGGTTGTTTCATTGGAACTGTCCTTAGGAACAGAGTTTCGTGTATGTAATCCAAGACTAGATACCACCACATGCTGGGCCCTGAAATATGACCCCGCTCGGCCTATTAATCGCTTAGTACTCGGTCCAGGAGTTGCAAGTAGTTTCTGGTGTTTATAGTAATGCTGGAGACCGTGCATGGTGCTGACCTGAGAGGTGGGCCGTGATGCGATAGGCAGTGGCACGGTGTACCAAGTGGCACCCGGATGGTGGGCTTGGGAACCCTGCGCACATCGTTTGAGGCCGTGGCGGAAACCTCGGCCGGACTTCCGTACGGGTTACTCTCAGATAAGCGATAAACCAGGACTAGGTACTAGTGTGTTTAACGGTTGTGGCCGACTCCCTCGCTGGGCTTCCGCTTGAAGGTTGCCAAGGTGCATGACGTGCACATGGTGATAAGTGGCGAGAGCGTGTGTGTCGAAGTACACCCCTGCAGGGTTATGATCTATTCGAATAGCCGCGTCCACGGATATGGACTACTTGGAGACATATGTTGTTCATAGATAACTTCAATGGCTAATCATAAAATTGTCAAGATAAGCGTGAGTGTCGTGGACGGCAATTCCGTATGGAGACGGGATGATTCCACGATAGTGTATTGTTGTGGTGTTAGTGGACTCGTGTGCGAGAAATCAAGTTGTCAATTTTTTTTAAAAAATGCAAGTTGTTTAGCCACGAGTCAGATGCTGGCTTTCCGCATGAAACCCCACAATACTCTTTTGATACCTTGCATGAGTAGTTAGATATCCTAAAGTCTTGCTGAGTACCTTCGTACTCATGTTTTCTTAATAAATGTTGCAGAGGTTGCTAATGACCCTAATGGAGGGTTCTTCGTAGACATCGACGACGACGAGTAGCAGGTGTCCCAGCTACGATCTGGCCCTAGGTTGGGTCTGTAGTATAGTTAGGCCGTGTGCCTTCTAGTTGCCCTGTGTGTACTCAGACAGTTTAAACTCTTCCACTGGCTTGTAACTGAATGACTGCTATTATGGGTCATGAGACCCTTAATGTGTAATATTATGTGTGTGGCTCTTCCGAGCCTCTTAAATAAAGTTTGTATGTTTATGGTTATGTTGTGATGCCATCGATGTATCTATACATATCGGTATGCCATGCGTAAGTGTGTCGTACTTGATATGTATGGGGTTCGATTACCTAGTCGTGAACTTTAGTAGCACTCCTTACAAGGAAATGCCCCTTTGTGATCCAACGAGCCTTCGTAGTTCGCTACTGCTCCGGACACATTGGTTGACCGGCATGTGTCCTTCTTAGCTGCTGTGTCTGTCCCCTTTGGGGAAATGTCATGCGATGTAATGGACTCCTAGTAGCTTTCTACGACTCGTCTACACTCGCTGGTCAACATTATTGCATACATGAGTCAAAAGACGAAAACGGTCCCGGCTAAGGTAAGGTTGCAGCCGTGGAGTTAACCGTGCGTGAGACCGCAAAGAGATGCGATCTGTTACAGGCTGGATTCCTATGACTTAGGATCGGGGTCCCGACAGCTGTAAGGTGTAAATTTGAGTACGACTCAAAGCCCGACCACGGCAGAAGAAAGAGAAAGGACGAATGTCGTCCCCAATGCATCAGTCGTAGGCTCTACAAGTATGCTATGTTGTGTACCGCACCTAAAGTGTGCCTTGCCATGAGTTAGTCGTGGGGTACAAGAGTGATCCAGGAATGGATCACTGGACAGCGGTCGAAGTTATCCTTAGTAATTAATGGACTAAGGAATTTTTCTCAATTATGGGGGTGATTAAAGAGTTCGTCGTAAAGGAGTTACGTCGATGCAAGCTTTGTCACTAATCTGGATGACTATGAGTAGTAAACCAGATTCGTATAATGGAGCAATCATTTGGAACGGTTCCAAATGGGGCATAATAGCATCTATAGGATGATGTAGAGATTTGTAAAGCACACACAACTCTGAAAGGTTCAGACCCGTTGACTATAAACCTCTCTCACAAGCAAGACATGATCAAACCCCATAACTGAATGGGTGTTGGATTCATTGCAATCACATAGTGATGTGAACTAGATTATTGACTCTAGTGCAAGTGGGAGACTGTTGGAAATATTCCCTAGAGGCAATAATAAAATGGTTATTATCATATTTCCTTATTCATGATAATCGTCTATTGTTCATGCTATAATTGTATTAACAGGAAATAGTAATGCATGTGTGGATAAATAGATTACAATGTGTCCCTGGCAAGCCTCTAGTTGGCTAGCTCGTTGATCAATAGATGATCATGGTTTCCTGATCATGGATATTTGATGTCATTGATAACGGGATCACATCATTAGGAGAATGATGTGATGGACATTACCCAATCCTAAGCATAGGAGTAGATCATGTTGTTCGGATGCTAAAGCTTTTCTAATGTCAAGTATCTTTTCCTTCGACCTTGAGATTGTGCAACTCCCGGATACCGTATGAGTGCTTTGGGTGTATCAAACGTTACAACGTAACTGGGTGACTATAAAGGTGCACTACGGGTATCTCCGAAAGTATCTGTGGGGTTGGTACGAATCTAGATCGGTATTTGTCACTCCGTGTGATGGAGAGGTATCTCTGGGCCCACTCAGTAAAACATCATCATAATGAGCACAATGTGACTAAGGAGTTAGTCACGGGATGATGTGCTACGGAACGAGTAAAGAGACTTGCCTGCAACAAAATTGAACAAGGTATGGGGATACCGACAATCGAATCTCGGGCAAGTTCTATACCGGTAGACAAAGGGAATTGTATATGGGATTGATTGAATCCTTGACATCGTGGTTCATCCAATGAGATCATCGTGGAACATGCGGGAGCCACAATGGGTATCCAGACCCCGCTGATGGTTATTGGCCGGAGAGGTGTCTCGGTCATGTGTGCATGTCTCCCGAACCCGTAGGGTCTACACACTTAAGGTTCCACTACTAGAAAAAAAGGCTATAGCTAATATGGACATTAATGGTGCACCATGTATGTTGTGCGCCACTGCTATATAGCAGTGGCGCACGAGACACAGGTGCGCCATTATTGGATATATTACTAATGGCGCACCTGGTGTGTCGTGCGCCATTACTAGTTTTTGTCTTGGCCCCACACCCTTCCCAGACTTAGCAGTGGCGCACCAGGGGAAAGTGCGCCATTACTAGTTTTAACTAGTAATGGCACACAACACCCACGGTGCGCCACTACTAACAATTTTTTTGTCAGAACTAGTAATGGCGTACCACACACCTAGTGCGCCATTAGTAACCCTCGTTACCATTGACGCATTCTTAGGAGGTGCGCCATTGGTAACCCTCCCCCACTATACGGACTCTTCTCTCCCCTGTCTCCTCCCCCGAAGGCCGGCCCTAACCACCTCCCGCCGCCGCTCGGTCCTCCCCCGCCGATTGACCAAGCGCCACCGCTAGTGTTCCTCCCCCGCCGCCTGGTCCTCGCCTCCTCCCTCCAACGAGCGAGGGCCTCCTTCTCCCTCCGACCCGCGCCGGCCACCGCGCGCGGACGGACACCCGATGATGGGCGACGACAAGGCCGCCGCCTCCTCCTCCGCCTCCGACGACAAGGTTCGCCCCTCTCGCCCCCTCCCTCCCATGCTGCTAAGGCAATAGTTTGCAAGATGAACAAGGTGGGATGAGTTTCAAGACCATGCTGCTAAGGCAATAGTTTGTTCCTACTTTCAACCCGTTGAACCTGCAAGAGTCACTTCCCCCTGTAGCAAATCTTCTTGAAGTTCCTTTCACCAAAGAGGAAATAGACGTTGTTATCAAGGATCTCTACTCTAACAAAGCTCCCGGGCTTGATGTATTTAATATTGAGCTATTACTACCCCTAATTTCTATAATCTGGCTGAGGATTTTTTATCATGAGAGGATAAACACACGGAGTATTAGTTCCTTTTTTATCACCGTCATCCTCAAGAAGGATTATCTTGTCAAAGCTAGGGATTTTAGGCATATCTATCAGTTGAACTCCCCAGATTTCAAAATATCATTCCCAAACTTGTTCGCATCAATAGATATGGTTTTATAAAGAAAATATCTATTTAATATTGTATAGCATCGGCTTATGAATATATATACACCAGTGTTAGCAATCCAAGAAAGAGTTGGTTATTTTGAAACTTGACTTTGAAGAAACTTTTCATATGATTGAACATCAAACTATAAGAGAAATTCTGGAGGTTGGAGGCTTTGGACACAAATGGATGGATATGATCTACTACTCTGGTTTCCCCTGAGTACTTATAAATGGCGTCCCTGTGAAGCAAGTTTTAATCACGTCATTTTTGTAGCAGATTTTCTATGCCTACATCAGCACATCATTTAGCTTCCATAATTATTAAAGTTGTTATTTCGTGTTACTCTAGATAGTGTTTGGCCGTAAACTACATTGCCCATGGTCCTATAAACTTCTGATCTTATTATAGCTACAAATCATAGACATGGACATATACTTGTGTACCAAAATTGTCATGTGTATATATGGCATCGTCTTAGGAACATATCAGTAAGGAAGCGTACTGTGAGTATATGGCCTACATGTTACTATTCCCAATCAAAGTAAATTGTGCTAGTCATTGAGGATTGACATAAAATCAACTTGTTATATTTATGCAGCTAATTAGAAGGTCTTTTCCTCTACTTTGAAGTCTTTCAAAGCCAATCCTTCTAACAAAGGGTAAAAAACAGGGTAGCAAGGCAAGATACATGTAAATAGGTGGTAATGCTATAGTAAGAATCCTCCCTCTCTGATGTATACCTTAGAAGATGGATATGCTCATGCTAATTAACTGAATATGCCCATGGATATATTATTTAATCCAGCAAATAAATGCATTCTAAACACATGCATTAGTCTGCTAACAAAGCCTAAGACATAATAGTGCAAACAAGGCACACCTTCATTCCTACCAAAAGAATAGTCCAAAATTAACTTCCTTTTGTTCATTCATTTATTGTTTGTTTTTATAGTGCAAACATGGCACACTTTCATTCCTTCCAAAAGTTATTGTTGGCATAAACTCAAACACAGGGTTGTCAAGATACACAACAATTCACGCCTTATCGATTCACTTGTACTTTGTTTTTATTGAGCTTTTGAGATTCGTTGTACATTAGTATGTTTGTATATGACAAAGATGAAAGTAGAATGCTGATGTTCTCTATTCTTGTTCATTCATGCTTTACCTTTTTGATACTTCCCTTGCACCGAAAGAGTGCTCCTCATGTTTGGTAGCTTTGCTGGTTTTGCCGAAATGTTGATTCAATTCCGTTCTGGCAAATTTTAGGCGCTCCATATGTCCACTTTTTAGTAAATGTCATGCCCAAATTTTCTCTGTTTTAGGAAATGTCGTCTGACGACGAATTTGTTGTGTGCGAATACTGCCAAGACAAGCGCGGCCTTTGCGACAGGCCTTTCCTAGTTGATGATAGGCGCTTCAGCATCATGTTGGATGAGGACTTCGAAGTGGATACAGTAAGTCACAACGACAAGTCTTTTTTCGTAATTAAGCATGACTTCTTTTGCTTCAACTTATAATTTTTATTTTTTACTATTCTACTAGCGTATAACCTGCCATGCAAGACATTATGTGTTGGATAAGATTGGTTTCAGTACTGAAATAAATATGGAGGTAAAGATAGTTCACTTGAGGACCGAGCATGGTTATACTTTTGCCGTAAAATTGTACAATGCAGACACCTACTCCTTTTTTGATTGCAAAACTTGGGTAGCACTAGGCAAGGCTTATGCATTTGAGCCAAATATGCTTATCACCTTTGATATTTGTCCGGAAGATGAAATAGAAGGTAATATCCACATCTGGGCCGATGTGCACACGCCTCCAGTTGTACCATTATGTGAGTTTCTCAACCACATTTATTAAGTAATTTATATTGTTTATTTAAAAATAGTTGACAACTTATTTCCATTGACAGCTTATTTTCATTCTTCAAAGAATGTATGGAAAATGGTAGACAGAACCTATTACTACAATGATGAAGCAGAATTAACTTGTAAGGAGAAACATTATCTTGTCCAATTTATCAATGATCTTGAGAATTACAATACCTATCAGCAAACTCCCCAACATTATGGTCAATATGTGCCACTAGTGCACGTCATGAACTACGGTAACATGCATGGAGATTGCATGGTAACATTTTCTACTATTACGACATCCATGCATCTTTTGCATAAATTCTTGTAAAACTTAAACTACATTGCTAGCTACAAAGCTAATACTATGTTGGTCAACAGAAAATCTCGGAAGATTGTGTGCCTCATCTGATGTTACCAAGAGGTCGCGGTGATGTTATGATGATACGACCAACACGGCCAGGTCAGCCTAGGTATCTAATTTACTCATGTCCATACCGGATTTCTAAAACCAATGAAGTCATGACAATCAAAGATTGGAAAAAATGTATGGTCTATCCTAGAGAGCTACTTGGAAGTAACATTGTGCGTAGGCCAAGAATTGAAGACAAGATGATCTCCATTCTCCATAATGGAGGGTTAGGGCCTATCTTGTTTTATGATATTCTACCTAAGCAGAGGAGTAGGTCCTAGGTACAATGTGTTATTATGTGCTACAATGTGATGATGTGCTACAATGTGTTAATGTGATGATGTGCTACAATGTATTAAATAGTATGGGTGGTAATGACTATGATGATTATTAGCTATTTCCAAGATGATGCAATGATGTGCTACAATGTGTTAGAGTTGACGATGATGATGAGGAGGAGTTGTGATTATGACTAGTGACCAACTTTTTTTATATGATGTCTCATTGACTATGATGATTACTTCTACATCACTATGTATCTCTATTTTCGAGATGATGTGATGATATTTTATGAAACTATTGTACAGAATATGTATCACTTACTTCTACATCACTTATATTCTGTGCTGTAATGTATTTTGTAACATGTGAAAATATCAGAAAAGCGGAAAAATATCCTAATATTCATAGTAGTGGCGCACCACCTAAAAGTGCGCCATAGGTAACCCATAGCAGTGGCACACTTCTGGGCCTAGTAATGGTGCACCAGGTGGTGCGCCACTGTTATGTAGATTAATAGTGGCGCACCAGCAGTGCGCCATTACTATTTATTAGTAGTGGCGTGATAATAGTGGCGCACCTATAATGCGCCATTAAAAGACAAAATAGGTGCGCCACTAATAGCCTTTTTTCTAGTAGTTTTCGATGACGCTAGGGTTATAGGGAATTTTTATACGAGGTTACCGAAGGTCGTTCGGAGTCCCGGATGAGATCCCGGACGTCACGACAAGCCCTAGAATAGTCCAGAGGTACAAAATTATATATAGGAAGTGAGGATTTGGTCGCCGGAATTGTTTGGGGCCACACCGGTAATGTACCAGGACCACCAAAAGGGTTTCGGGGGTCCACCGGGAGGGGCCACCAGCCCCAAAGGCTAGGATGGGCCAAAAGGTGGAAGGGAACCAGCCCAGAGTGGGCTGGTGCACCTCCCACTTAGGCCCAAGGCGCCTCATGAGAGGGAAGGGGGGAACCCTAGTGCAGATGGGCCTAACACCCCCTCTCTCTTGCCCTGGCCGCCACCACCAGCCCTAGATGGGGCTGCGGCACCCTTTGCGGGTGGGAACCCTAAAGGGGGCGCCCCCTCCCTCTCCGCCTATATATATTGGAGGTTTTGGCTGATTTGAGACACACGAAATCTCTCTCTCGGTGCAGCCTTGCTTCTCCTCTTTCTCCTCTTCCGCGGTGCTTGACGAAGCCCTACCGGGAGACCTCGTAGATCCATCGCCACCATGTCGTCGTGATGCCGGAGCTCTCCCTCAACCTCTCCCTCCTCCTTGCTGGATCAAGGCGTGGGAGACGTCATCGGGCTGTACGTGTGTTGAACGCGGAGGTGTCGTGATTCGGCACATAGATCAGAACCAACTGCGATCTGAATTGCTGCGAGTACGACTTCCGCTTAGCGATCTTCAAAGGTTTGAAGATGGTCTACAATATCTCTCAGTGCTGGTATCTCCACAGATAGATCCTTGTATGGCGTAGGAAAATTTTGAATTTACTAGGTTCCCCAACACCAGCACCTTCAGCAACCCCACTCTGCCTCTTGAGGTCAGCAGCAGGGAACCGGAGGGGACACTCAAGCTAGAGATCAACACGACCAGCAGCAAGGCGATATTCCACCGCTGCCGCCTCCTCTAGAAAGCTTGACTATCGCTCAGTTCCTTCAAGCTCTCCGCGAAGAACGTCAAGCCAGTAATGCCGCTATCCAACAGGTGGCTCAAGTCTTGGTGAACAACCCGCCGTAGAACGAGAATGGCAACGGTCGCTCTACTCTATCTAATCTTATGCGGACTATGCCACCCATATTCACGGAGATGACTAAACCATTGGATGCCGATGACTGGATCCGTAATATCGAAGACCTCCTCGCACTGGTCAAATGCACTGATGATCGTGAGAAAGTCCTTTATGCTTCTCAGTGTCTCGGAGGCAGAGCCAGAGCTTGGTGGGATGGATTCCAGATCATGCAAGCAGGACAAGTCATAACTTGGGCAATGTTCAAGGAAGGATTCCGCGCCGCTCACATTCCTCCCGGAATGATGACCATTAAGAAGTGGAAATTCCGAGCCTTAAGGCAAGGTAGTGGAACCCTCATGGAGTATTTGCAGAAGTTTAACTTCCTATCAAGGTATGCACCAGAGGATGTCAACACTGTGGCCGCAAAAGTGGAACGCTTTCTGGAAGGACTGCAATAGTCACTCCAGTATCAACTGGTTGTTTGTGAATGCCGGACCTTCTGTGATCTGGTTAATAAGGCCCTTATGTAGTGGAGGACCTAGTAATTCGAAGTCTCAACCATGGCAGCCCGCTCAAGCAAGCCCCAGTTATCAGCAGCAGAAGTATAAGGCTACAACATTTCACCAAAACTACCAGCCTCAGCAGCAAGTCAACACCAAGCCAGCATTCAACCCACCGAACAACATTGGAGTCAAGACCAACCTTTTAGGACAAGTTACCTGTTTTGGATGTGGACAGACTAGGCACTATTCCAGGCAGTGTCCCAACAAGAAGCCTGACGCACCGCGCACCAACGCGCAAAATCAAGGTCAAGGAGCACCAGACAGGAACCAAGCTCCCCCGCAATCAGCAGTATCACAACAGGGGACGTATTAACCACATCTCCGCGGAAGAGGCACAGGAAGACCCAGACTGCATTCTGGGTACGTTCCTCGTCAACTCCACCCCAGCAACAATATTGTTTGATTGTGGTGCTTCGCATTCTTTTATTACTCAGAAGTTTGTGGAAAAATGTGGTTTGAATCCTACCATGCTTAACGGGCAAATGGCAGTACATACCGCGGGAGCAGTGTTAAGGACCAACCTAGGGTGTAGAGGAGTCGGGATTGTTATCAATGGGATAAGCTTCTCAGCATATCTCATCATCATTAAATCGCAAGGCCTAGAAGTAATTCTTGGTATGGATTGGTAGGCCAAACACCAGAGCATCTTGGACTATGCGAATAGGGCTATTACCATGACAAGCGACCAAGGGGTCAAAGTCAAGTATGTCTCTGAGCCAGTATCCACTCGTGTACCGCAGGTTAATAGCCTGTCGGGAGAAGAGCTGGACCGAGTGTAGATTGTCTGTGAGTACCCACACGTCTTTCCTGATGAGCTACCAGGGATGCCTCCCGACCGAGACATCGAGTTCATCATGGAGCTCATGCCCGGATGGAGGCCTATCTATAAGAAGCCTTATAGAATGTGATCCGAAGAGCTAGCACAGCTGAAGAAGCAGCTGGATGAGCAACTCAGGAAGGGATTTATTCGGCCAAGTGCATCACCTTGGGAATCACCTATTCTGTTCGTGTTCAAGAAGGATGGGACTATCAGTCTCTGCGTCTATTACCGTTCCCTCAATGACGTCATGATCCAGAACAAGTACCCACTCCCCAAGATTGTAGACTTGCTTGACCAGTTAAATGGAGCCAAGGTATTTTCTAAGATCGATCTCCAGTCTGGATATTACCAGCTAAAGATCCGACTTGAAGATATACCCAAGTCTGCGTTCGTGACCCGGTACAATCTATACCAGTGCACTGTCATGTCTTTCGGGTTCACAAATGCCCCATCTTACTTCATGTACATCATGAACAAGGTCTTCATGGAATACCTGGATAAGTTTGTCGTCGTATTTATTGATGACATATTAATCTTCTCCAAAACCGAAGAATAGCATGAGCAACACTTGAGGTTAGTATTGGAGAAGCTTCGAGAGCACCAACTTTATGCCAAATTCAGCAAATGCCAATTCTGGCTTAACGTAGTTTGATTATTGGGTCACACCATGACTGCAAGTGGATTGGCGTTGATCCTTCCAAGATTACCACGGTAACCAACTGGGAGTAGCCAATCGAGGTGAAGGAAGTCAGGAGCTTCCTCAGACTCGCGGGATATTACGGCAAGTTCGTAGAAGGATCCTCCCGCATCGCTCAACCCATGACTCAACTCTTGAAGAAAGGCAAGAAGTTTGAATGGACGTGGAGTGTGAAGCAAGCTTTCAGGAGTTGAACAAGTGATTGACTACCGCCACGGTATTGGCTACTCCAGATATCAACAAGGAGTTTGTGATATATTGTGATGCCTCCAGAACCGGGCTCGGTGGAGTCCTAATGCAAGACGACAGGGTCGTGGCGTATCTGTCATGGCAACTGCGCCCGCATGAGGAGAATTATGCCACCCATGATCTCGAGTTGGCGGCAGTAGTGCATGCCCCGAAGACATGGCGACATTACCTTCTAGGGAAGCGATGTGAAATATACATTGACCACAAAAGTCTGAGGTATATATTTACTCTATGGGAATTGAATATGAGGCAGCGAAGATGGTTAGAGTTAATCAAATACTACGACCTCAGCATTCAATACCACCCCGGTAAGGCCAATGTAGTGGCTGATGCCTTAAGCAGGAAGGCCATGTGACATCCCGAGCCCGACGGTCCAGAAGATTCCCCCTTTATTCCGTTTTCATCGTGTGGCTCATTTGTTTGTCCCACTCATCATCGCATCTTTCGCATCATCAGCATTGCATCGGCACTCCATAGCCGCCGGTTTAAAAAAAACTTGAATCCGTTATTAGTTGCCGGTTGTCGTCGTTGCCCGTTTTGAGCCCGACCACACACGCACGCGCCGACGACATCGTTAAAAATATAGTTTTTAGAAGTGCGTATAAAATATTCTCAGATTGGGTTGAAACTTAGCTTGCGGTCTTATTTCGATATAGGTAGGCTGCCTGCCAATTTTCATCGCAATCGAAGTCCGTCTGGTGCCCGAACGGTAGACCATAGCGACACTGTCTTCGGTTATTCGTCACACGTTTTTCGGTGTTTGTAAATCACGTTGCCGGGTGCCCGTTTACCCTCTCATCTCTGGCTAGCCTACTCTATGCAGCCACTTAGTCCATTCCCGCGTTCGAGGTCGTCCGATTTAGATCGCGTTGTTGAAACCGGGGCGAAAACCAGCTAACTCTAGCCCGTTTTATCTATAAATAGGCCCTCCCATGCCAATTTTGTGCCTAACCCTAACCCTACCTCGGGATGCACGCCACCCAACCGCCATAGCCAGCCTCCCACCTCCTCCTCGCGCCACCAGGCCCGCGAGCCCGCAATCGGCCCGCCCGGGCCCCAAATCGCCCCGCCGCAGCTCGCCCTGCTCCCGAGCGCCCCGCGCCTCGTGCCACATCCCGCATTGTCGGCCTCCGCCCCGACCATCGGTGGCTCCCGCCGCTGCTGCTCCCCGACAGCCATCGCTGCTGTCACATCCCTGATCCCTATTAGGGTATAACACGTTTGTGCTCATGTCTTCTTCATTGCATCCAAGAAAATGAAATGAAATCAAAAGCAAAGCAAAGAAACCCAAAGCAAACCCTAGTAATTCTATATTCAAAAGCTTTTCATTTTTGGTGGCTCGGAGGTGGCTAAACTTTTGGCAGCCAACTTCATTCGCGAGGTTCAGCACTCCGAGTGGCTCGCTAATGTTGTCATGGTGCCCAAGAAGGACAAGTCTCTCCATATGTGCATCGATTTCAAGCATCGCAATAAGGTCTGTCCGAAAGATCACTTCCCGCTCCCCCGCATTGATCAAATTGTTGATTCGACTACGGGTTGCGAGCGTTTATCCTTCCTTGATGCCTATTCGGGCTATCATCAGATCCGTCTGTATGGTCCGGATGAATTAAAAACAGCCTTCATCACCCCAATCGGGTGTTTTTGTTACATCACTATGCCATTCGGTTTGAAGAATGCGGGAGCAACTTTTATGCGCATGGTCCAAAAATGCCTCCTAGACCAGATCGGTCGAAATGTGCATGCATATATGGACGATATCGTAGTCAAGTCACGCAAAGGTTCCGACCTGCTAACTGACTTGGCAGAAACATTCGCCAACCTATGTAGGTACGATATCAAGCTCAACCCAGCCAAGTGTTCATTCGGTGTTCCCAGCGGGAAGTTACTCGGTTTCTTCGTTTCCGAACGAGGGATTGATGTCAACCCCGAAAAGGTCGGGACCATCGTCCGAATGGAGCGGCCCATAAGAATACATGATGTTCAAAGGCTCACAGGTTGCCTAGCGGCTTTGAGCAGGTTTATCGCTCGACTCGGCGAGAAGACGTTACCTCTGTACCGACTCATGAAGAAATCAGATACTTTCGAGTGGACACACGGAGCCCAAATTGCATTCGACGACCTCAAAGCCCTGCTTTCCACCCAGCCGGTTCTTACTGCCCCACTCAGTAAAGAACCTCTTCTTCTGTACATCGCGGCTGCAAATCAAGTCGTTAGCACCGTTTTGACAGTCGAACGCGAAGAAGAAGGCAAAGCGTACAAGGTTCAGCGGCCAGTATATTATGTCTCCGAAGTCCTGCCTCCTTCAAACAGAGGTATCCCCATTATCAGAAGCTTATTTATGTGATCTACATGACTGCAAAGAAGGTGGCTCATTACTTCTAAGACCACTCGGTGTCTGTCATATCTGATGCCCCATTGTTGGAAATTCTCCACAATCGGGATGCATCGGGCCGAGTGGCAAAGTGGGCAATGGAGATGCTATACTGCGACATCAAGTTCGAAGCCAAGAAAGCTATAAAGTCTCAAGCTCTGGCTGACTTCATAGCAGAATGGGTAGAACAACAGCAACCGACTCACATCTACTCGGTTCATTGGACCATGGTCTTCGATGGGTCCAAGATGTTGAATGGCTCCGGCGCCGGCGTAGTGATCATATAGCCAAAAGGTGATAAACTCAAGTATTGTTGCAGATACATTTTGATTCTTCCAACAATGGGGCAGAGTACGAAGCTCTCCTTTATGGATTGCGCATGGCCATCACACTCGGCGTCTGTCGCCTGATGGTCTATGGCGACTTAGATCTAGTGGTTAATCAAGTGATGAAGGAATGGGACATAAGGAACCCCACCATGACTGCATACTGCAACGCAGAAAGGAAGCTCGAGAAGAAGTTTGAAGGTCTGGAACTTCACCATGTTCCCCGACTGAAAAACCAAGCAGCTGATGAGTTGGCAAAATTTGGATCCACTCGGAGACCAGTCCCGACTGATGTCTGCCTCGAGCACCTACATCTCCCCTCGGTGAAAGAAGATCCTTTCACAGAGGAACCAGTACAACCGAAGAGTTCAACAGATCCGACTGAAGTGAGGTCCCCGCTGTGGTTGATTTGATCATGGAGATTCTTGATGTCGTACCCGAATGGACTGTGCCGTTCATTGCGTACATCCTGAGGCAAGAGTTACCAGAAGACGAAGTCCAAGCTAGGCAGATCATCCGCGGGTCGAAGTCCTTCACCGTCATTGATGGTCAGCTGTACAAGGAAAGTGTTTCGGGCGTCCTTCAGCGGTGTATCTCCCCTGAGGAGGGACAGTTAATATTGGAAGAAATTCACTCGGGAACCTACGGTCATCATGCCTCCTCAAGGGCAATCGTCGCCAAAGCATTCAGAGCTGGTTTCTTCTAGTTGCAAGCGAATAAAATGGCGAAAGATATGGTCGACCGTTGCGAAGGCTGCAAGTTCTATTCCAACAAGTCCCACAAGCCAACGTGTGCGCTGAAGACAATTCCTCTTGTTTGGCCATTCGCCGTGTGGGGATTAGACACAGTCGGACCATTCAGAACAGGCCAAGGAGGATTCACTCATCTGCTGGTAGCAGTCGACAAGTTTACCAAGTGGATCGAAGCCAAGCCCATCAAGAAGCTCGACGCCCTTACGGCCATCAAGTATATCAGAGACATCATCGCCAGATTCGGGGTTCCGCACAGCATAATCACCGACAATGGCACGAACTTTGACACGGACAGATTCAAAGGTTTTTGCAAAGGCCAAGGTATCCGAGTGGATTTTGCATCTGTGGCGCACCACCAAAGAAACGGGCAAGCAGAGCGGGCGAATGGACTTATTCTTCAAGGATTGAAGCCTCGACTCATGTGAGAAGTTGGACATGCCGCCGGCGCATGGGTCACCGAGCTGCATTCGGTGTTGTGGGGCCTCCGCACAACTCCGAATAGATCTACAGGGCGATCCCCGTTCTTCCTCGTTTATGGAGCAGAGGCAGTCCTTCCGAGTGATTTGCTTCACAACTCTCCACGAGTCGAACTCTTCTCCGAAGCCGAAGTAGAGCAAGCCAGGCAAGACGGAGTGGATCTTGTAGAAGAAGAGCGCGGGATGGCACTGACTCGCTCAACAATTTATCAACAAGATCTGCGGCAATTTCACGTGCGGCACGTCAGGAATCGCACATTCCAAGCAGGCAACCTGGTGCTTCGAGTGGATCAGCAGAGACCACACAAGTTGGCTCCCGCCTGGGAAGGACCCTTCATCGTCTCTAAGGTGCTGAACAACGGAGCATATCGACTCTACAACCTCGACAGGGAAACAGATGAGCCGCGAGCATGGAATGGAGATCTCCTGAAGCGCTTCTACACATAACCGCCGACGGGGGCAATGTAAAGAGCAAGTATCATTGAAGTAATACAAAGCAGATTGATTTCTTGCCGATTCAAAATTCTTCCGCGTTTGCAGACTCCGGTCTAAAAAATTCGCTCTGAGTGCGCACTAAAAGTCGCACTCGGGGACTTAGCTGCGATCCAGAATCGCCTAAGTAAAAAACTCGCTCCGAGTGCGCACTAAAAGTCGCACTCGGGGACTTAGCTGCGACCCTGAGTCGCCTAAGTACAAACTCGCTCCGAAGTGCGCACTAAAAGTCGCACTCGGGGACTTAGCTATGAGCCAGAGTCGCCTAAGTACAAACTCGCTCCGAAGTGCAAACTCAAAGTCGCACTCGGGGACTTAGCTGCGACCCAGAATCGCCTAAGTACAAACTCGCTCCAAGTGTGCACTAAAAGTCGCAATCGGGGACTTAGCTGCAACCCAGAATCGCCTCAGTACAAACTCGCTCCGAGTGCGCACTAAAAGTCGCACTCGGGAACTTAGCTGCGACCCAGAATCGCCTAAGTACAAACTCGCTCCGAGTGCGTGCTAAAAGACATGCTCGAAGACTTAGCTGCGATCCAGAGTCGCCTAAGTAAAAAAGCTTCCTCCAAGTGTATACTCGAGATCCACTTGGAGGATTAGGAGACCCTCATTGAGACTCATGTGGATGTGAAAACAACTGACAACTACATGAGTAACAACTCACTCTGAGTGTGCATGAAAAGTCACACTCGGGGACTTAGCTGCGACTCAGAGTCGCCTAAGTAAAAATCTTCCTCCGAGTGTGTACTCGAGATACACTCGAAGGCTTAGCAGACCCTCATTGAGGCTCATGTGGATGTGAAGACAACTGACAACTACATGAGTAACAACTCACTTCGAGTGTGCACGAAAAATCACACTCGGGGACTTAGCTGCGACTCAGAGTCGCCTAAGTAAAAAGCTTCCTCATGTTTTCCATTGGCTTCACCAAGAAACGCCAAACCAAAAACACGAGCCAAAATCGTGCCAAAAAAAACTTGGCGAAAGAAGAGAAAAATATTAGATTCGAATTCAAAGTTGGATCTACGATCAGTCGGCATGTGACGGCCAACAACAGTGGCCAAAGTTTGATACACATACCACTCGGCATACCGAGGTAAATGTGCCTTCACCATCAAGTTTTTTCAACCGTCACCGGCACTGGCAGGCTCCACAAAGGTGTCAAGGTTGATTCCGTCTACAATGCGAGTAGCTGTGTCCAGGAAGGTCTCCATGAAATCTTCGCGAAGCTTCTTGTTGTTGGAAACCTGCAACGTCTTCGGCTTTTCTTCGCGAGATTCCTTGCAGTGCACTCGGACCAGAGATAGCGCCACGTCCGCACCACAACGAGCGGCATACTTCTTCCATGCCTGCACTCTACTCGGGACGTCCTCCAGCCGAGTCATCAACCCATCTATTTCTTGCCGAGAATCGTCTTGAGGCCACAACTCCTTGTCGATCCAGCCGATGACTTCTCTCAAGCGGCCAATCAAAGGTCCCACCCTGCTAAGGCGAATATGCGCTCGGAGCAAGTCCCGGTTGGCTTTGTCGCCTAGTGGAACATTCGGAACAACCGACCGTTCAATGTCGGCTACTTCAGCCTCAACGTCCCGACAGAAGTCTGCAAAGAAAAGACAAGCAGAAAGTAAGCGCAGAGTGGACTCCAAAGTCAAGAAGCGCTCGGCAAAAACTTACCACCAAGCAGTGCAATCATCTTCCTTGCCCAGTCGCTGACGTACTTCTCTTGCGCCATGCACCGAGTGTTCATCAACTTCAGCTGGCCCATCCATTCGGATCTTTGACTCTTCAATTTTTCAACTTCGGCTAGAAATGCCTTGTTGGTCTCCCGAGACTCCTCCAAGGACTTATCTCGGTCAGCAAGAGCCCCCTTCACACCAGCCAGGTCATTCACAGCCGCCTCCAAGTCCGCAGCAAGCTGAATCTTCTCAGCCTTTAGAGCATTGTACGGACATCCCATTTCGCAACTCTTCTGCCAAATAAGCACAAAGGGAAGATCAGGCACATTCAACAAGGAAAACAATCAATGCTCAAAGTTCTTCAGACCCCTGCCGATGCAAGCAATCGACAGCGGTCTCGGGGACTACAACCAGTGGGCTCACTAAGAGTGACCCCACTAGCATGAAGCTCGAACAGGTCGACCCTATTGAGCTACATGACAAACAGACAAATCTATGAGACTACTATTACCCGACCTGAGTAACACTGCTCTCAGGGACTACACCCAGTGGGTGCACTCGGAGTGCCCCCACTGGTACCATTCAGGCAGATCATCTCTGATTTGTTCAGGTCACCTAAAATACATATAAAGACAACTGTCGGTGCAAGCACTCGACAGAAGTCTCGGGGACTACACCCACTGGGTTCACTCGGAGTGAAACCCCCAGTGGGTGACAAGAGGAAAGTAAACACTTACTAGCGCACTTACTCGGATATGGTCCCGGAGCTCCAAGCTTTTCTTGTACAAAGACGCGATGGAGTCATACGCTCCCTTGGCATCACCCACCATCAGCTCCACCTGCACCATGGCGTCCTTGGCGGCCCCCACCTGGTCTTCCGGGAGATGTCGGGCGTCATATTGAACGGTTGACGGTCCCGGCGCGACAGAAGACTCCCTGGGCATCCCGAGCTCAGCTCCAGTCGGTCCCGCCGTGAGGGGCACCGTCTCGGTCGGCGGCACGTTCATGGTGGTAGCAGCAGTAGATGGGACAACCTCAAGGATAGGCGCCAAAGCTGGCTCTAGCCCCCTTTGGTCGTCATCCTCCAGATGGATCACCTCCAAAGGAAGCTCGACTGAAAAAAATGAAATTACAGAAAAAGGTCAAGATCAAAGACAACACTCGCGAATCAATAATACAAACTCTCGGAGTCAGGACAACGTACCTTGCTGGGACGTGGCGGAGTTATTCGTGTCCATGCGGTCATCGTCCTGGCGCGACAGAGTGGTGGCGGAGGTAGCAGCTCTGTTGAGTGAAATCCACTCGACGGGTAATCATGAGTTCAATCAGATACTGAAGGAAGATAGAAGAACAAGATACTTACGCTGAGGTGACTGGAACAACGATCCTCATCCGAGGCAAAGCTTTCCGAGGCTTAGGCCCACTGGGTTTGGCCACCTTGGACGGCTGGTCCATGGGCTCGGCAGCCGCGTCCCTGGTTCTCTTCACACTCCGAGCACTCGGAGCCACGGGAGGGGCTGGCGGAGCACTTGGGGCCGCTGAAGGAGCCGGCGGAGCATCGGGATCATGACGGCGCTTAGTTCGGTGCTTTGGTGGTGGAGGTGGCGAGCTCTGCTCTCCATCCTCCTCCTCCTCCGTCTCCTCACTATCGGAGACGTACTCGGCGCTATCCGCGCTGCCCTCCTGGCTGCCCTCCTCTTCCTCGGCTGGATTCCCGTTCGAGACAGCAGAATACCAGTTAGTCGACTCCTGCACAAAACACAGTCGGCAACGTCAGTCAGCAGGACAAGAAAAGTAATAAATCTAAGAAGATGAAAAGCACTCGACAAGATGCACTCACCTCATTCGGAGGAGGATTGTCAGCGCGGAAGGGCTTCACCCGCCGGGATCCTTCGGGGTTGTCACATGCGCCTGTGATGCCGCGGACCCACGCTCTCACTGTCTCCCCGGTCACGCACTCTGGATGAGACCGAGTGGAATCGAAAGGCCCCGCATAGTGCCACATGGCGTGGTGTCGGACCTGCAGCGGCTGGATACGGCGACCCAGAAAAGTCTCCAGCAGGTCCGTGCCGGTGACTCCCTTGCGGGCGACAGCTATCAGCGCGTCGACCAAAGGTTGAATCTGGATCTTTTCCCCCTAGAGAGCGCAATCTTCCTCGAAGGGTCCGGACGGTCTAGGCTAAAAGGTGGCAACCCACTCGATGCATTCGGACAAGCCATGTCCTGGTAATAGAACAAGGTCGACTGCGAGTTCCTAACTAACTCGGACAGCTGGAGGGGGGGTAGCTACTCTTTGTTTTCTTATGGAAACCTAAACCCCCGCAGAGGTGGAGGAGATGGGTCTTATCGTCCGACTGGCTAAGCTTTTTGACGGTTTGGGATCTAGCGGAGAAGACGTACTTAAAGAGCCCCGAGTGAGGGGGACATCCAATAAAGCACTCGCAAAGGGTGACGAATGCAGCAAGGTGGGCTATTGCGTTTGGAGGAAAATGATGGAGCTGCGCCCCGAAGTAAGTCATGATACCTCGGAAGAAGGGGTGGGGAGGCAAGGAGAAGCCCCTGAACACATGGCTGAGCAGCAGAACGCGCTCCCCCTCCTTCGGCGCAGGCCCCGTCTCGCCTTCCGGCAGCCGCCAGGACTTGTTGAGGATCATGCCATGCTCCACCAACTCCAGCAAGTCGTCCTCCGTCACCGAGGAGGGGAGGAAATCCCCCTGGATCCAACCCGCCGGCAGCACCCGCTGCCGCCGCTGGGTAGGAGCCGCCCCCTTCTTCTTCTTCTTCTGCGACTCAAGTTTGCTGGTCTGCCCCTTCGTCATGGTGAAGGCCATGGATCTGCGGGGGAGGAGGGGAACGAGGAAGCTTGGGGCGTGCAGAGAGCTACGGGAGGAGCGGGATTAATGCGAGGAAGATGAGCAGCGCAACAGAGAATCCCGTCGGAGAGGCTTAAATAAGCTTCCGACTGGGTCACTAATAGGTGGACCCGAAATCTTATCTCCCCAACCGGCTGCTGCGATGTTAGTGGAGAAGATAAAGGTGCGGTAATCGAGGCGGCGAAACCTACTCGATGGCAATGTCGTCATCCCCGCTGAGCGCGCGGCAACCGAAATTTGAGGATCCCGGAAAATCTCGCGCTGTCAGTTTGACCGGTCACGTCGAAAGATTCCGCGAAAGAACTCGGTCTCTGACGGTTCGTTTCACCGATACCTTCACTCGGATCACTGGTCGAAAGGACAAAATGGATCGAGGCAAACAACGCCAAAGTCACCTCCATACCAGTCGGATCCATACTCCATACATCACTTCATCGTTCCAACCCCGATCCATTCGGGGACTAATGTTGGGTTTATAGTCCCAGGATAGGGTCATAGGCCTGCCCTATAGGTCCTACCCAAGGACTACCCTTCATAGAGGACGAGGCCCTTGGTCAGTTCCGACTGAACTAAGGCCTCCCCCATCATCCAGTCGGTGACGAGCACTCGGAGCATATTTAACGTACCGACTGGATTCCACTCTGTACATCGTAACCTCCCAGGAGGGAAACGGTCATACGTTTTCATACACCATTATTACCATTTAAGGCTTACGTTACCTGTAACGTAGGCATTTATTCGCCACTATTCCACCCCTGTCCACCGGGCCATTATGAAGGGCAGCACACTCTATATAAGCCGCCCTTCCTCACTGGTGCGGGGGTTGGATTTTATTGTAATCCTATATTCCAGTCGACACTAAGCTCCCAAGAGTATTGATACGTAGGGCTTTTACCTCCATCGTAGAGGGGCCTGAACTCATACATCCTCGCCGTAGCTAAGGCTCTGCCCATCCTTTCGTACCCTACACTTCTACTGTCAGACTTATAGCCACGACACTGGCAAATTAAAAATTGCAAAATGGCCATTAGAAAAGTTCATCATTTCTGATAAATGTTGAAAACAAAATATCAGGGGTAAGATATATTTCCAAAGTGCTTTTGGCATTTTAAATTAAAGGTAAAAGCTACTGAAATCAACTATATAATTGATTTCAAATATTTCAAAGTTTTTCAAAAATGCAGAAAATTTTATATATATTTGGACATATTCCAAATAACATTTCAGCATGTTTCAAACTATTTTACGATTAGTTTGGAGCCAAAAATAAAACAAAACCATATCAGAAATGTGTTAACAGAAATAGAAATGAAAAACAAATGGGAAAAGAGGTATCTCGCGCTTACCTTGGCCCAGGCCCATTTCCTTCCTTCTGTCGTCTTCCTCCTTCGCCAATCGGAGCATGAGGTGGCCGGCGCATTCTCCGGCGCGGCCACGGACCTGTGAGCGTCCCTGGGTCGCCTGGATCAGCTGGAGAGGGAGGATAAGCCTCCCTGAGCTCGTTCCCATCCTCTGCCCTTCCTCATTCGCCCCATGTGCCTCTTCCCCTCTCGGCCGCCATTGGAGCGAGCTCGAGCTCGAGCTCCCCGTCGCTCCAGTCCCCCTCCGACCTGTCTAAGCCTTCCAGAAGAACCGCCTCGACCCCCTGAAGCTTCAAAGTGAGCCACGCAGGCCCTCGAGCCCTGCATCGAGTTGTCGCCATCGTCTTCCTCCTCGGATCCCCGGAGCTCGCCGCTGTCGTTCTCCCTCCTCGGACCGTCCCCGAGCCCGCTCTCGTCGCCTCTACACTCCCTGTGAGCTCAGGGTGCATTCCCCCTCATTTTCCCCTTCGATCCCGAGCTCTAGGCGCCGATTCCATCGGAGCCCGACGAGATCCACCACGGGACCTCGTCGCCGGTAGCCCTCCGGTGATCGGCTGGTCATTCTGAGGCCACCATTAGCTTTAGTGCATCGTGTAGGTGTTGTACGAGCCCAGCCCCGTGCGTGATAGGCCCCGTAGCTATGATCCCGATGGTGCCCGAATTCCGGCAGCCGCCAAGCTCATCGTCGGCGTCATCTCCGGTGGTTTCAACCCCTGTTTTTTGCAAAAATGGAGCTACGATCGAGTGGCCGATCGTCTGGTGCCCTCCGCCATGCTTTTGGTCACCGGAATAGCAAACCCGAGGCCCTCCGCCGTTCTGGTGGTCGCCGCAGCCTCGCCGCTGGTGGGTTTGACCCCATCTCCGGTGTGGTTGACTCCCGTCAGTCTCTGGCAAGTGGGGCTAGCCCCTAGAGTAATTAAGTTAGTCAAAGTAAAATAAAAATTATATTAAATTTTAATAGCAACTGACATGTGGGTCCAGTCCTGTTAATTAGCTAATTAAGTTTAAACTTAATGTAAAACTCGCCAGAGTCACGGACCAGTGGGTTCCACTGGTCAGGTTTGACTTTCAACGGCCAGCTGACCGACTAATGTCATGCTGATGCAATAAACCTAACTCTGATTTTAATATAATTCCAGAATAATTGCAAAACTTTGGAAATTCATAGAAAATTGAATATAACTCCAAATCAGACAAATAATATATGCAAATTGATCAGAAAAATCCAATGAACACAATGGTGCTACTTTCATGCATGAAAAACATTGTTATGAAACAGCATCAGGTCAAATCAATTAAATAATTAAGATGAATATGCCATTTCAAATGATATTTGAATTTGGATTTCAAACCAGATGCAAACTAAGATTTCACCAACCACATTGAAACATATCACCTTTCATTTCATGCCATGTTCATGCACCATGATTGTTGCATATGATTGTTAATATTTCTATGTTGTTATTCGGTAGGCCCTGCCCCATCGGATACGACTGATTATCCGACTGACGGATATCACCCCTCTGCTGAGCAACAAGGCAAGCAACCATTTTGATCATCCTGATAAATCCCATGTTCTCGCTCCTGCTCTTACTTATTGCATTAGGTCAAAATGCTTTCAATGCTTTTACCACGTTAGTTGAACCCACTTCCTTTGCATGACCTGTCCTTGTCATAGTAATTAGCTGAACCTTGCAACCTAGCATACCTGGTAGATGCTTGAGCCATGATGTGCCTTATCCTTCTATGCATGCTATGCTTAGAGTTGTCTATGGTGTGTCATCTGGGTGATGAACAGGATCGTGAGAATGTGTTCAGTTAATAAAGGTTGTGTGTTGAACCTGGTTTGGTAAAGGTACCGGTGAAAGGCTACGTAGGAGTACATGGCGGGTTCTTTCATTGGAACCATCCTTAGGAACTGAGTTCCGTGTATGTAATCCAAGACTAGATACTACCATATGTTGGGATACTTAATTGACCCTCTCGACTTATTAATCGCTTAGTACTCGGTCCAGAAGTTGCAAGTAGTTTCTGGTGTTTATAGTCATGCTGAAGGCCGTGCATAGTGTTGACCTTAGAGGTTGGCTATGATGCGGTAGGCAGTAGCACGGTGTACCAAGTGGCACCCGGATGGTGGGCTTGGAAACCCTGCACACATCATTTGGGGCCGTGGTAGAAACCTCGGCCGGACTTCCATGCGGGTTACCCTTAGATAGGCGATAAACCTGGACTAGGTATTAGCGTGGTTAACAGTCGTGGCCGACTCCCTCGCTAGGCTTCCGCTTGAAGGTTGCCGAGGTGCATGACGTGCACTTAGCGATAAGTGGCGAGAGCATGGGTGAAGAAGTACACCCCTACAGGGTTATGATATATTCGAATAGCCGCGTCCGCATATATGGACTACTTGCAGACATATGTTGTTCATAGACAACTATAATCACTACTCATAAAAATGTCAAGATGAGTGTGAGTGTCGTGGATGGCATTTCCGTAGGGTGACGGAATGATTCCATGATGGAGTATTGTTGTAGAGTTAGTGAACTCATGTGCGAGAAAACAAAGTTGTCGAAACTATTTAAAAATGTAGCTTTGTCTAGCCAAGAGTCAAATGCTGGTTTTCTGCATGAAACCCCACAATTCCTTGTTGATACATTGCATGAGTAGATAGATTATTCTAAAGTCTTGCTGAGTACTTTTGTACTAACATTTTCTTAATAAGTTTTTGCAAAGGTTGTTAATGACCCTAATGGTGGGTTCTATCTAGACGTTGACGACGACGAGTAGCTGGTGTCCCAGCTACGATTTGGCCCTAGGTTGGGTCTGTAGATAGTTAGGCCATGTGCCTTTTACCTTTCCATCTGTCTGTACTGAGACAGTTTTAATCATCCGGTGGCTTGTAAGACTTGTTTGAATGACTTGTGATGATGGGTCGTGAGACCCCTACCTGTGTAATATTATGTGTGAGGCTCTTCCGAGCCTTCTAAATAAATTTTGTATGTTTATGGTTATGTTGTGATGCCGTCGATGTATCTATGCATATCGGGTATGCCATGCGTACGTGTGTCGTACTTGATATGTATGGGGTTCAATTACCTAGCCGTAAACTTTAGTAGCACTCCTTACAGGGAAATGCCCCTTTGTGATCCAACGAGCCATGGTAGCTCGCTACTGCTCCGGACACATTGGTTGACCGGCATGTGTCCTTCTTAGCTGTTGTGTCTGTCCCTTTGGGGAAATGTCACGCGGTGTAATAGAGTCCTTGTAGCTTGCTACGACTCATCTACACTCGCTGATGAATGACACCCGCTTTGCTGGGTCATGTATGCATGTCCCTGTACGGAACTGTCGCTTGAGTTTATGACTAGACATCTTGATCCGGGTTCATTGACATTGGAATGCTAGCGACACAATTGCATACGCGAGTCAAAAGGCGCAAACGGTCCCGGCTAATGTAGGGCTGCAGCCATGGGGATAACCGTGCGTGAGACCGCAAAGATATGTGATGTTTTAGAGGCTGGATTGCGATGGCTTAGGATCGGGGTCCCGACAGCTGCCCCGAGCCGAGAGCTCCCGCGCGTCACCCCATCGCCCTGCAACGTCCACACCCGCCTCCGCCCGCAGATTGGCGCTGCCATGGCGCCTCCCCTCGCCTGAGAGGTCGTGCCGCCGCCCTGGGCTAGGCGCCGCCACCTCAAGGCTGCCTCCGGCCGGACCCAGCCAGGTCAGGTCCAAGTTACCCCATCCCCGCCGCTTCCTCACCAGAGGACCCGTCGGACTTCGCCCCGTCGCCATGGCCTCGTGCTTCTGGAGGAGCACGCGAGGACCGAGCCGCCCAATCTGACCCATTGTCCGCCAGCCACTTTGGGCCGCTCCAGCAGGCCAGGCCCAGCTTGCCCTGGCCGGCCCAACTCGGCCGACCGCAGCTGGCCCAGCCTCATCTTCACATGGGCCAAGGCCCACTCTGGTGAGCGCTGCATCCCGCTATCCCGCGCTCGGTGCGGCATTTGTTATCTTGCGCAGTTGTTCTATTTAGGCCCAGTGCACAGTTTCGGCCCGTGTAGTTTATTCAGGTTTTGCAAATTAATATTTCAGTAAATATTAGATATTTCAAACGTCCGTAGATAATTAACCGTGCGTCGGACCGCGACGTTTTATATATGTAACTTGTGTAGTTTTTCGCGTAGATTCTTATTTAGCAACTTGCATGCATGTTTGAAGTAGTTTACCCGTCATTTGCCTAGCTTTGTGTGCTTTCCTATTAGGGTTATATTCTCGTAGTTATTTTTGTGCACGTCCGGATTGTTCCAACCCTGTAGATAAAATGTTCATGTTGTTCGGGACCCTTTGCCATGTATTTTAGAGTAGTTGCTTGCATTTTTGCATGTAAGTGTTATCATTAGTTTGCTAACTCGTGTTTAGGAAATATTCTCGCATATATGTGTGGCGTTAGTTTTATTTTTCGAACCCCACATATTATATATGTTTTAGGGGTAGAAAAATCCGTAGAATTTAAGTATGCAATTAGTTTTACCTTTCGAGTAAGTTAGCGTCCATGATATTTTGCCATGTGGCCCTCTTGTTTATTTTGTGGGATTTATTCTGCGCGTGAAATGCATAAGTTATGAAGTATAGATATGCCCTTGGATATGCATGCTAGCCCCTGGTAATTTTGGTTCCTATATAAATCCATGTTTAGGTGTTGTTTCCTTGTTGTCAACATGCTAGAAAATAGTGCTGATTTGGAGATGCTGAAATAGTTCTAAGTCTCAGATTTGTAATATTTTGTTGTTGTCTTGCCATGAGTTTTGCTAGTAATCTACAGCTCCTTACGATTCTCTAGCATGCTGTAAATTTTCATGTCATTCGGTGCCCGTAGCATATAGTTTTGCTGCTGCCAATATGCGTTCACATCGAAAATTGCACTGTCAACAGTGTTATTTTCACTAAGTCTGAAACTGTGTGTGAGATCCCATTTTGTGAGTTCTTTTCCTAGTGATCCATGCTTCCATGCTAGTTGTATTTAGTAGTGTGTTGTTGTGCATCCTGACTACTACTGTCTCATGCCTTGTTTGAGTATTTTAGATTTATGTAGCTTGTTGTTTTGGGGTGTAGGAAATGCCATGTTGCTGTTTTTGGCAGATTATGACTATTTCTTGTGTAGCTTGCATTTGTTGAACTGTTGCTCCGTTTTGATCGTGTCCTATATGAAACTTGTTTAGAATCTCGTGTAGGTTTATATTATCTTGCTGTTTGGATGTTTTGGGATGCCTGTGACTGTCATTGCATACATATTGCATTCATGCCATTATATCTTGCGGTGTTCGTATCTTTTGAATTGTAGCTCCGTTGGAGATGTTCTCTATGTGTAAATTGATTGGAACGACCGTAGAATCACATGAACCTATTTATTTTTCTTTTTAACAAATATTAAAATGTGTTAGTTCACGTCTGGACAGAATTATAAATTTACGTCTGGGGTCATTTCGGAGATACTATATGTCATTTCCGACCTCATTTAAAATGCCTAGATAGGAAAATTAATTATGTAACCCCCAACATTTTTCAACTTTTATTTTCTGGATTTCCTTAGAATTTGTTAAAAAATTGACTTGACAAGAACTTTGAAGTTTTGTTGCTAATCTCCAAGAGAGAAAACTTTTGAGCATCTTCTCCACCAAACAAATTCAGAAGTATTCTCTTGGCCTTTCTCATAAATGAAATGGTTAAAAGAATATTTCTTTTATTCTTAAATTGGATTGCTTTTATTTTTGATTAGGATTTTTCTTAATAAGCTTATTTATTAATTCTTCAGAGAGAATTAATCAACAATCCGTTTTTAAATATTTTTACTCCTCTCCTAACCCCTGAGCTTATTTTTGAAAGTTTTCAAAAGATTTAGAAGGGTTGGATCACCCCAAATATTTTTATTGCTAAAATGGGACCTCATCTTTCCTTTGGAATCTTGACCCCAAACCTTGGTTGTTTGTAGTCCTTGGTATCCTCAACCTATTCCAGCAAAAACTTTGGGATCTCAAGTTTGAAAAACTCATTGTTGATTCAAACCTACCTTAAGCATCTCCAAAAATTCTGAAAAAAGATACAACCTATTTTCTTCCAATGAGAGTGCTCCCCTCCAAATTTCAGCATCAAATTCATCTCCTAGCTATGGTTTTTCTCCTATCGAGCACCTCTGCTGCATTGGACTGAAAAAGTCTGAATTTAATCCAGACCTACCTTCAGACAGGCGCTACCCTCTCCCCCAGCGCCAATCTCACCAGTGACGACGCCCTCCTCATCGATCCTCTGATCCTTCTTATCCTCTCAATCGCCCCCGAGCTTGGCCCCTTCCTCCTCGTCAGTGGCAAGCCGTCAGATCCTGCCGAGGCGCCGGCAGTGGCTCTGCTTCGGCAGCAGAGTGCCTCTGTTGCACTGCCGCACCGCACGGCACCGCCCTACGCTCTGGCAGCCTCCTCGCGACCTCCTGCTCCGGTTCAGCCCCGCAAAGCTCGTCGCATTGCCCCTGCAACCCTAGAGCACCATTCCTGCCGCCTCGGAGCTCCGTGTTGACCGCATCGTCCCCACGTGCTTCTCGTGCATGACCAAGCCTACTCGGGTCAAAAATTGGTTCCTCTCAGTGATTAGGTTCGTCTAGTATCACCTAATCGCCTGCCCAAGCGCCTGCTTTACCGGAATTCCTTGCTGGAGTAATGGCCGAAGCCCCTCCTGCGGCGCCTATTTATAGAGCCCTTCCCCAGCGCTTCTGAGCTCAACCACCTCTCTCCCGCACACCATCTTCCCCTCCAGGAAGCAGTCGATCCAGGAAGAGGCCCTTGAGGGACCTTCTTCCCCAGATCCGCTTCGAGATCCGACCGCTCCCGTGCTGTGTAAGTCGAGGTAGGATCCCCTAAGACCTTCGGTTGCATCCAGGAGCTCCTCCCCTGCTTACCCCGTGCTCGATTTCATCGCAGAGGCCCTCGGTTGTCGATTCCGTCATGCCACCGGAGTTGTTGCCGCCGGAGAGCTGTTGCCCCCATCGTGATCCATCCCCCGCCATCCAATCCACCTCCATCCATCAGGCAAGTCGACGGTGAGTGCACCCGCACCCCTATGGCTGACCCGGCTGCTGCCGCCGCGACCGCCGCCACAACCAGCACCGCGGTTGTTGTGCTCCACGCTCCAATCAACCCGCTCATCTCGGAGGACCCTGAGCTCTTGGCAGGCTTCAGTGTTGTGAGCGTAGACATCGTGGTAGATGTACAACAGGCGGTGGTCCTTCTCGGGCACGCCCCGCTCGCGACCACTTTTCTGCTGAGGCTCAGCCACAAGCACGGCGGGTCCTTTGTGCTTGACCTCATTGGCCTTGGCCTTGGCATCGTCGGGTGCGTTTTCACGGTTGTCATTGATGGCAAGCTTTTTGCACATCTTGATGTCCTTGGCGCTGTTGGTGAACATCATGATGACTGCCCCATGCGTGGTAGGCGGGATCTTGTTGCACACCTGGTTGAACTATTGAATGTACTTGCGGAGGGCTTCCCTAGGACGCTTTCTTTACACGACGCAAGTTGTTGATGGAGAGGGGACGGTCGTGCGTGCCCTTAAAGTTGGCGACGAACAGCTTGCAAAGGTCGCTCCATGAAGAGACCGAGTCTCTCGTAGGTTTCGGAGCAAGGACTGTGCTCGTCCTTGAGGGCCATCGGAAACCAGTTTTCCATGACCTTGTCGTTGTTGCCCAATGCTTCGACGCTCGGGGCATAGAATTGGAGCAACTCCGCGAGGTCGACGGAGCCATCATAGCACGGGGGGCAGCTCGGGCTTGAACGTGGCCGGCCAAACCACCCTCCGTAGCTCGCGACTAAAGGCACGGCAACCCTCGGTGCTTGAGTGGCTGCCACGAGTGAGGACACCTCAGTTCTGGCTCCCGGCTGCTGTGACATCCTGGATGACCCAATCCAGCGCTGACGCTGCTGCTCGAGGACCATGTGTGCGGTGAGCGGAGCCTCTCGGCGGATGATCTGGGAGTTATCTTTTTCTTGGGCGCGTGGGGGCGGTTCACGTGGCAGGTGGCTCGGACGCACATCCTGCCCGTGCTCGGCCTGCTCACCGTGCATGGGAGAAGGCGGCGGTGTTCCCTGAGCCTCCTCTCCGTCATGGCATGGAGGGGGGTAGAGCGAGCGAGAGGGCGCCCGGACCTCTCCGATGGTGGTAACGAGCTCGGTGATGCGGCCTAGTCATGCATCGTAGCTGACATCCACCGAGTGGTAGAGAAGCAGCTCGCGCACCATGATTAGTGTCGCTTGCGCGTTCACCCGTTCGAGATAGGCATGGGAAAAGGAAGTCATGGCAGTGCGGCTCTCCCACTGCAGGGAAGGGTGCATGGAGGAGGCATATTGCTCACGTGCGGCGGGGTCAGTGTCCGTGGCCTCGTCCCCGGTGAAGTGATGGCGGGCGCCAAGGCCCGCAGGCGTGGTCATGATGACCCCGGCCGCCGTGCACTCAGTGCGCACATGGTGAGCATCGACCATGTGGTTGGTGAAGCTGGGGCCTAAACTGGAGTTGAAGATAGGCTCTGCACCCCTACCTGGCACCCCAAATGTCAGAATCAGGGCTTCACGGACGCAGAAAGGTTCGACAGTGGGGTGCGCACGCTCTCCTACCCTGTTCTTCCAATCAACCTCATACAGACTCTCTGACGGCTCGATAAAAGCACATATGCTCCCTTGGTGGTTTTGTTAATTCATGACAATATACATTGTCTCTTGGACTAACACTTTTACCTAGTATATTTCAGGTATAGTTCACAAAGAGCATTGGCTATAGGATTGTGTGGAGAAGCCCCTTGATGAAGGAAGGAATATGATTGGCTCAAGCTTCAAGCAAGAAGACTCTACATTTTATATTTGTGAGAAATCACTTTGAGTCCATAGGAAAGCCAATACTATTAAAAGGGCTGAGGTATTATCATGAATTGGTTGCTCAAGTGCTTAGAGATAGCCACCAAAAGTACTCAGCCACTTTCCCACAAAATATATCTATCGCAAGCCAAATATGAAAAATTGGTGCCACCAACATTTTCCACTCGGCTATACTGATTTAACACTTAGACGGATCCAATGGCAATCCCACCATCTCGGTACAACCAACATCCCTATCAGTGCCACCGAGATTGGGTGACCAACAATCTGTTGAGCTAACTTAAAGTTTCAGAATTTCCAAGTTTGAGGTCGGTCTCACTGAGTTTGTTAGACCAGTCTAGGTCAACGTATTGGTACCACCGAGATTCCTATATCGGTCTCACTGGTAATTCAAAGTTGCCACATTTAGTGCAAGTCGGTACCACCGAGATTAACATTTTGGTGTCACCGAGTTGGGCAACAATGTTGTAACGGTTGGATTTTGGGATATGCCTATATATACCCCTCCACCAACCTCTCATACATAGAGGAAGCACTCAGAACAAACTTACACTAGCCAGGTCCATTTTTCTGAGAGAGAGCGACCTACTCATGTGTTAAGATCAATAGATTCCATTCCAACCATTTGAACCTTAATTTCTAGCCTACCCAAGTTTCTTTCCACAAGATCAATCTCTCCTACCCATGCTAAATCTGAGAGAGAGTGATTAAGTGTTGAGGAGACTATCTTTTGAAACACAAAAGCAGGGAGTTCATCGTTCTACCACATCTATTACCTTTTGGAGGGTGGTGCCTCCTAGATTGGTTAGGTGTCGCTTGGGAGCCTCCTACTTTGTGTTGTGGAGTTGAACCAAATGTTTGTAAGGGCAAGGAGATCGCCTACTTCGTGAATATCTACCATGAGTGAGGCTAGTCATGTGTGGATGGAAGCCATGATGGAATAGACAAGGCTGCTTCTTTGTGGACCCCTTGTGGGTGGAGCCCTCCATGCACTCTGGCAGTCGTTACCCTACGTGGGTTGAAGTCTCCACTAACATGGACGTACGATAGCGCCACCTATCGAAACCATGCCCAAAATCGTCGTGTCAACATCTTCGCGGTTGATCTTCCTAAACTCTACTTCTGACTAACATCTGCAAAGTCTTTACTTTCCGCTGCCATTCTTGTTGACTAGCATGTGTAGGGGGCACTAGACTTGTTAGAATCACTAAAATCTGCCAACCATTAAATTGGTGAAAGGATAGGATTTTAATTTCTGCAAGTAGTCTAATTACCCCCCCCCCCACCCTCCCCTATACACCTCTTCTATCAATCTCTCAATTGGTATCAGAGCAAGGTCTCCAAAGCCTTGTTTTAAACACCACTTGAGGAAGATGGATGTGCATAGTTTGGGGAATATTAGTTGAAGAGTGCCTACTCTTGTTGGGGAATATTTTAGACAATGGAAATATGAAATGCTTGATATATTTGATAAATTCCATTTGCGCAAATATGTTGAATATCCCTATGAGCCTCCCATTGATACTTTGCATCCTTCTCATGATGAAGAACTTGATATTCTTGGTAATCTCAAAACTGTAAATCTAATCATTAGAGGACTGTCAAGGAATGTGCTTAATTAATTGCAAAGTTTTCAGTGTGCTCACACTTTGTGGAAAAACATAGAGAAAAGATATCCTGACTAATCATTGAAAAATCTTGAGATCATTTTCCATGAATGCATTGCCTTTCACAAAATGAAGCCAACTGATCCTAATTTTGCTTTTGAGCTTCATGACCTCATGCGTGCTAAAGGAGATGTCATTACCATTAACAATGTCATTGTTGAAGCCATTCGCATGCATAAGTATGAACATTGTCATAGTCCAAATTCTGATGAAATTCTTGTTTCCTATGACGAGCATATTTCGTCCGACGACGACAATGTGGAGCATGGCTACTATGATGAAGATGAAGAGTTTGACATTGAGTATGAGAAGACCATGATGAACCTTAGTCTTATGGCGAATCTTAGAGACTACATGGCCGGAGGAAAGGAGTGGGTTCTCGAAAGTGGATGCACCGATCACATGACCGGAGATAAGGACATGTTGCATGAGATCACACCAAACCATGGACCTCCAAGGTATGTGACTTTTGTAGATGACTCTGAGGGTATGGTACTTGGTCTTGGTAAGGTGGCAATATCTCATGATAGTTCCCTTTAAAATTGCGTGCTTGTTGTATCCCTTGGTTACAATCTGCTTTCCATATCAAGACTAGCAGACTTTGGTTTCAATGTTCTAAATACGAAAGTTGACTGCCAAGTGTTTCATACTGACAATCATAACATGGTATTTACTAGTATCCGTAGAGGTGATCTATACATTATCGATTTCACAAAAAAATCCAAACCCCGTACATGTCTTATTGCAAAATCTTCTAAAGGTTGGTTGTGGCATAGAAGGTTAGGACATGTAGGTATGCATAACCTTGACACGCTTATCAAAGGTGATCATATTCTTGTTGTTAGGGATGCTATCTTTGACAAAGATAGACTTTGTAGTGCTTGTCAAGAAGGAATGCTAGTCGGTGGAAGTCATCTCGTGAAGAACATCATGACTACAAGAAGGCCACTTGAGCTTCTTCACATGGATCTCTTTGGTCACAATGCTTACAAGAGCCTCGGTGGAAATTCTTATGGTCTAGTCATTGTTGATGATTTTTCCAGATTTATGTGGGTATTATTTCTTGATGATACGTCCCAGGTACAAATGATCTTCAAGAACTTCGCTCGGAAAGCTAAACATCTGTTTGAAGTGAAGATCAAGAAAGTTCGGAGCGACAACAGAACGGAGTTCAAGAACACGAATGTGGATACTTTTCTTGATGAAGAAGGTATCTCACATGACTTCTTGCTGACATACACACCTCAATAAAATAGAGTTGTTGAGAGGAAGAATCGGACTCTCATAGAGATGGCCAGAACAATGCTTGACGAATACAAGATGCCATGACACTTTTGGGTAGAAGCCGTGGATACAGCTTGTCATGCCATAAACCAACTCTACTTACACAAGCTTCTCGGTAAAACAACATACGAGCTACTCACTCGTAACAAACCCCAAGTTGGATACTTTTGATTATTCAGCTCTAAGTGCTCCATTCTTGATAAGTATCGTCGCACTAATTTTTCTCCTAAATCTCACGAAGGTTTCCTACTCAGTTACGTCTCAAACTCTCACACTTACCTTGGCCACAACAGCTTCACTCAAAAAGTTGAATAGACGGTAGATGTGAAGTTTGATGAATCTAATGGTTTGCAAGTTGAACAATTGCCAAATGATGTAGGAGATAAGGAACCTTTGGAATCCATCCAAGATCTACCTATCGGCAATATTCGTCCCATGGAGGTGAAGCAAAGTAGTTCATCAATTCAAGTGGAAGCTCCAACTTCGTGTCAAGGCGAACCACAAAATGACGCGGAGGCATCCACAAACGGTACACGACATGATGAAGAAGAGGAAGAAATACTTCGTGATGATCCACCTCAACCTTCCTCACCACCAACTCAATGAGTCGACTCCGTCAACGACAACGTGCAAGATGATGATGATGAAGAAGCTCCACCATCCAACAAGAAGAAGCTATCATGAGTTCGAGCAAGAGTGGACAAAGATCATCCACTAAGCAAATATTCGGTGACATACAAACTAGAAGAATCACTCTCTCTAAATCTCGTTTAGCTAACTTTTGCAAGCATTATTCTTTCATCTCTAGCATTGAGCCCTTGAAGGTAGAATAAGACCTTCAGAGCTGGATTGGGTGAATGCCATGCACGAAGAGTGACAAAACTTCGAGAGGAAACAAGTGTGGACACTTGTTGAAAACCCTGAAGGTGAACAAAATATCTTGAGTACAAGATGGGTGTTTCGGAACAAGCAAGATGAAAATGGTCAAGTTGTACACAACAAGGCGCGTCTCATAGCCCAAGGATACACGCAAGTCGAAGGTATGGACTGTAGTGAGACTTATGCCCCCGTTGCTACACTTGAAGCCATTCGCATTCTTCTCACTTATGCAAATCACCAGGATATCACTCTTTACCAAATGGATACCAAAAGTGCTTTTCCAAATGGTGAAATTGAGTAGGAGGTTTATGTTAAACAACCTCCCAGATTGCGAACCCTAAGAAAGCTAATCATGTCTACAAACTTCGTAAAGCTTTATATGGTCTTACACAAGACCCTAGAGCTTGGTACAAATGCCTCACGAAGTTTCTCATTGAAAGGGGTTTTGAAATTGGTACAATTAACGCAACCTTATTCACTAAAAGAGTTAATGGTGAACTATTTGTGTGCCAAATAAAGGTGGATGATATTATCTTTAGTTCTACTAACCCACATTTTAGTGAGAAATTTGGAAAGTTGATGTGAGAGAAATATGAGATGTCAAGGATGTACGATCTGAAATTCTTCCTTGGATTGCAAATCAAATAATCGAGAGAAGGTATGTTTATCTCTCAAACCAAGTACACCAAGGACTTAATCAGGAAGTTCAATATGCAAGACTGCAAAAGTTATGAGATCCTCCATGCCTACTTGTGGACATATTAACCTCACTAAGGAGGACAAACCGGTTGATCAAAGAGTTTATTGATCATTGATGGGTTGGACCCCGATCCTAAGCCATAGAAATCCAGCCTGTAACGCATCGCATCTCTTTGCGGTCTCACGCACGGTTATCCCCATGGCTGCAGCCTTACCTTAGCCGGGAACGTTTGCACCTTTTGACTCACGTATGCAATTGTGTCGCTAGCAATCCAATGACAAACAGGTGTCGATCACCAGTGAATGTAGACGAGTCGTAGCAAGCTACAAGGACTCCATTGCATCGCGTGAAATTTCCACAAAGGGGACAGACATAGCAGCTAAGAAGGACACATGCCAGTAAACCAATGTGTCCGGAGCAGTAGCGAACTACCATGGCTCGTTGGAATCACAAAGGGGCATTTCCCTGTAAGGAGTGCTACTAAAGCCTACGGCTATATATTCGAACCCCATACATATGAAGTACAACACACGTACGCATGGCATACCGATATGTATAGATACATCGATGGCATCACAACATAACCATAAACATACAAACGTTATTTAGAATGCTCGGAAGAGCCACACACATAATATTACAAGGTAGGGGTCTCACGACCCATCATCACAAGTCATACACACAATTCTTAGAAGCCAGCGGAAGATCTAAAACTGTGTGAGTACAGACAGAGGGAAAGATAAAGGCACATGGCCTGACTATCTACAGACCCATCCTAGGGCCAGATCGTAGCTGGGATACCAGCTACTCGCCGTCGTCGATGTCTAGGTAGAACCCTCCATTAGGGTCATTAACAACCTCTGCAACAATTTATGAAGAAAACATGAGTACAAAAGTACTAAGCAAGACTTTAGGATAAACTATCTACTCACGCAATGTATCAATAAGGAATTGTGGGGTTTCATGCGGAAAGCCAGCATTTGACTCATCGCTAGACAACTTGCATTTTTAAATAGTTTTGACAACTTTGATTTCTCGCACACGAGACCACTAACACCACAACAATACTCCATCGTGGAGTCATTCAGTCTCCATACGGAAATGCCGTCCACGACACTCATGCTTATCTTGACAGTTTTATGAGTAGCCATTATAGTTATCTATGAACAACATATGTCTCCAAGTAGTCCATATCCGCGGACGCGGCTATTCGAATAGATCATAACCCTGCAGGGGTGTACTTCTTCACACACGCTCTCTCCACTTATCGCCATGTGCACGTCATGCACCTCGGCAACCATCAAGCGGAAGTCCAGTGAGGGAGTCGGCCACGACCGTTAACCATGCTAATACTTAGTCCAGGTCTATCGCCTATCTGAGGGTAACCCGGGCGGAAGTCCGGCAGAGGTTTCCGCCACGGCCCCAAACGATGTGCGCAGGGTTCCCAAGCCCACCATTCAGGTGCCAATTGGTACACCGTGCCACTGCCTACCGCATCATAGCCGACCTCTAAGGTCAGCGCTATGCACAGCCTCCAGCATGACTATAAACACTAGAAACTACTTGCAACTCCTGGACCGAGTACTAACCGATTAATAAGTCGGGAGGGTCAATTAAGTATCCCAACGTGTGGTAGTATCTGGTCTTGGATTACATACACGGAACTCAGTTCCTAAGGACGGTTCCAATGAAACAACCCGCCATGTACTCCTACATAGCCTTTCACTGGTACCTTTAACAAATCACGTTCAACCACACAACCTTTACTTACTGAACACATTCTCACAATTCTGTTCATCACCCAGATGACAGACCATACACAACTCTAAGCATAGCATTCATAGCAGGATAAGGCACATCATGGCTTAAGCATCTACCAGGTATGCTAGGTTGCAATGTTCAACTATTTACTGTGACAAGGACAGGTCATGCAAAGGAAGTGGGTTCAACTAACGTGGTAAAAGTATTGAAAGCATTTGCCCTAATGCAAGAAATAAGAGCAGGAGCGAGAACATGGGGTTTACCGGGATGATCAAAATGGTTGCTTGCCTTGTTGCTCAGCAGAAGGACAATATCCGTCAGTCGGATATTCGGTGGAATCCGGAGGAGCGGGGCCTACCGGTAAGAACAATATAATTCAATAACAATCATATGCAACAAGATGATGCATGGGCATGGCATGAAAAAGAAAGGTGGTAGGCTAATGTAGCTACCATTTCTTAAGTTGAAGTTGATTTGAATCAAGATTCAAATATCACTTCAAACAAGGTATTTTCAAATACCCTTTTAATTGATTCGACCTGATGCTCAGGTAATCTTGTTTTAGCATGCATGATGATGGTATGTTGGGCTGCTGGTTGTGCTTGATCATGGTTTGGTCATAATATTTGAAGTGGAATTCAAATGGATTTCAAATTCCAACTCCAAATTATTTAATAAGGTTATCCTATTCATCATTTTATCTGTTTGGTGATGTTAACATTTTCAAACATGTTTGAAAATGTCAAAATCAGATTCCTTGGATTTTTCTGATCCTTTTTCATATATAAATTATTTTCATTGGAGTTACAGATTATTTTCTATGATTTTTAGAAGTTTTGGGCATTTTCTGGAATTATTTTAAATCAGAAAATCTCTTTATTGCATCATAACCAAGTCAGCACTATGTCAGCAGGTCAACCAACCTGGTCAGGTCAAACTTGACAGATAGGGGCCAATGGTCAGCATTTCAGGGGTTAATCCCGCGCTGACGAGCCCCTAAGTGGGTTTGACCCACTGCTAGGGCCCACTATCAGTGACTAATTAGAGCTAACTAACGGGGATTAGGCCGGCCACGTCGTCCCCTGCCGGAGACTGACCGGCGGCGACCAGATCCACGGCGGATCTTCGCCGGAGATGCACCAGATCTTGCTGTGGTGCTCAGAATCGAGTGCCGAGAGCACTGGGATGATCCCCAGGCTCGGCCTCATCCACTATGAGCATCACGAGGGGCTAAGGGTGGCTGGAGCATGCCGGTGACGAGCCGAGGCGGCTGCCGGAGCTCGGGCTCGTCGGTCTCGTGGCTAGAGTGCAGGAGAACGAGGGGAAACAGGGGGAAATGCTCGCGAGCTCACGGTGAAGACGATGGGAGGCTCAGACGGATCGGGGAGGGGCTGTAGCCGGCGATCCGACGTCAATTTGCCGGCGGCCGGAGGTTGAAGACGACGGCAAAAGGGGCGTTGTAGAGCTCGGGGATGTCTATTCCGTTGGCGTGCGCGTCGAGCTCGATGTGGCGGAGAGGATGGAGCACTCAGAGAGGGTTCCTTGTGGCCAGAGAGCTCGGGCTCCTCGAGCTCAAGCTCCTGCTAATGGCGGCAGGAAGAGAGGGGAAGAAACCGAGAGGAGGGCGAAGAATGGAGAGCAGGGGAGGATAGGGATGCGCTCGGGGAAGTCATTCCCGTTGTCGCGCTGTCCTCGGGGCACCGGGGAGCGCCACGGCGAAGCAGGAGGTGGAGGGGGCCGCCGTGGTCGATCTCTCCTGTGACACAAGGTAGAGGAAGAAGACGACCCTGCCCTTGGTGGGCTGGGCCTTGCAGGTGAGCGTAGTTTAGGTTTTTTTTCCTTTTTCCTCTGTTTTTGTTTTCTATTTTATTTGCTGATATTATTAGTATTTATTTTGGCTCCAAATAATCCCTAGAATAGTTTGAAAAATATTGGAGTGTTAGTTGGAATATTTCCAACCACTCATAAAGTTTGCCACATTTATGAACACTTGAATAATTTTTGAATTCAAATATAAGGTTGAATTTAGGGGCTTTCTGATTTTAAATAAAATACCAAGGGTGTTCTGAAAATAGTTTTCTCCCCTGATAATCTGTTGTCAAAATTTATTAGAAAAGATGAATTTTTCTTGAGGCCATTTTGGGTTCATTGATTTTGGCAAGATTTGAATTTTCCTTGAATTATAAGTGGCTAGGGTTTTTGGTTTAAGTTGCACCACTTCTTTCGAGTTTGTTTTAAATTCTTGAATGCAATGGAAGAACACATGAGCACAAAGACTAGACCCTAGTTAGGAATCGAGGGATGTGACAACTCACCCCTACTCAAAAGAATCTCGTCCCGAGATTTGGAAGTCGTCAGGAATAGCGCGGGATACTCAAGTCGGAGACCTCTCTTTCCCATGTTGCCACCTTTTCGGAATGATTTGACCATTGAACTTTAAGAAACTTGAGGTTTCGACGTCAAGTGGTACGCTCAGCTTGATCAAGAATACGCACAGGGTATTCTCGGTATGAAAGGTTATCTTGGAGATCAAGCGTTTCGTGGTCCACTTCACGAATAGGATCCGAAAAGCAACGCCTGAGTTGCGAGACGTGGAAAACATCATGAACCTTGGAAAGATGCGGAGGAAGTTCCAACTGGTAGGCAACTTCTCCTCATTTGGCAAGAATGCGAACAGGACCAATGTAACGAGGAGCCAACTCTCCCTTGATACCAAAACGATGGGTACCCTTCAAAGGTGTAACCCGAAGGTAAGCCTTCTCGTCAACTTGAAAGGTCACAGCCTTATGATGACGATCATATTGGCTCTTTTGACGAGACTGGGCTGTTTTCAACTTTTCATGAATAATGCGAACATGCTCTTCTGCATCCTGGATCATATCCGGGCCAAAGAGTTGCCTCTCTCCGGTTTCTGACCAATTAAGAGGTGTTCGACATCTTCGTCCATAGAGAACTTCAAAAGGAGCTTTGCCCAAGCTTGATTGATAACTATTGTTATAAGAAAATTCAGCGAATGGAAGACACTTCTCCTAATTCATACCGAACGATATAACACAAGCTCGAAGCATATCTTCTAGGATTTGATTCACTCTTTCTACTTGACCACTTGATTGAGGATGGAAAGCAGTGCTAAAAGATAAGTGAGTCCCCATAGCATTCTGAAAACTCTCCCAGAAGCGAGAAGTAAAGATACTTCCACAGTCTGAGTTAATCTCCAAAGGAACACCGTGAAGAGACACTATTCGAGAGATATATAACTCTGCTAGTTGGCTAGCTATTATACTCTCACGAACTAGAAGAAAATGAGCTACTTTGGAAAGACGGACAATGACCACAAAGGTAGCATTATTTCCTTTCTTGGTCTTGGGAAATCTGGTGATGAAATCCATACTGACTTTATCCCATTTCCATTCAGGAATAGCTAAACATTGAAGGGTGCCAGCAGGCCTTTGATGTTCTACCTTAACTCGACGACAAACGTCGCAGTTAGCAACGAACTCAGCAATTTCTCTCTTCATCCTATTCCACCAAAACCTCTGGCGTAGGTCCTGATACATCTTATTACTACCAGGATGAATGGTGAGACGAGAATCATGGGCCTCCTTAAGGACCAATTGCCACAGACATTTGCTCTTTGGAACCACTAAACGGTTCTGAAAGAACACAACACCTTGCTAATTGATAGAGAAATCCCTAGCGTTTCCGCTAGCAATATTCTCCTTGATCCGGGATATACCCTTATCATATGCATGCACGACTATGATTTGATCCCTAAGAGAAGGGTTCGCCACCAGGGTAGAAAGGAATCCTTGAGGAACAATATGAAGATTTAACTTCCGAAATTCCTCATAGAGACGTGGTTGACCTCGTTGTAACATCAAATTGTTACAATAAGACTAACGACTGAGTGCATCAGCCATAACATTGGCCTTCCCCGGGGTGTAAGTTATCCCTAAGTCGTAATCTGTGATCAACTCAACCCACCGTCTTTGCGTGAGATTCAAGTCCGGCTGGGTGAAGATATATTTCAGACTTTGGTGATCGGTGAAAATTTTGCAACGATTACCAACAAGGTAATGTCGCCAGGTTTTAAGTGCATGGACTACAGCTCCAAGCTCAAGATCATGTGTGGGATAATTATCCTCATGTGGACGCAACTATCGAGATGCGTATGCAATCACATGTCGATCTTCCATGAGAATGGAACCTAATCCTTGTCGCGAGGCGTCGCAGTAGATAACAAAGTCCATAGAGAAATCTGGTGGTAGCAACACAGGTGCGGAAGTCGGGCGTCTTTTCAGTTCCTGAAAACTATGCTCGCACTGTGGTGTCCACTCGAACTTTTTATCTTTCTTGAGGAGTTCAGTTAGAGGCTTTGCAACCTTGGAGAAATTCTCGACAAAGCGGCGACGGTAGCTCGCTAGACCAAGAAAACTCCGAACTTGCTTAACCGATTCAGGTTGAGTCCAATCAAGGACAGCTTGAACTCACGCGGGATTGACAGCAATACCTTTACCTGAGATTACGTGACCTAGATAGGTCACTTCTGGTAACCAAAATTCACATTTTGAAAACTTGGCATAAAGGCGATGCTCTCGAAGTTTCATCAATACTAGCCTTAGATGCTCGGCATATTCTTGTTCGTTCTTTGAGTAGATGAGAATATCGTCGAGATATACTACGACGAATTTATCCAAATACTCCATGAAGATTGAATTCATCAAGCGAGAGAAGGTGGCTAGGTCATTGGTTAAACCGAAGGACATGACGGTGTACTCGTATTAGCCATAACGAGTGACAAAAGCCGTCTTTGCAATGTACCCGTTCTTGATCTTGATTTGATGGTATCCCAACCTCAAATCCATTTTTGAGAAGACTAAGGATCCAGCAAGCTGATCATATAGATCGTTGATCCTGGGGAGCGCATATTTGTTCGTTACGGTGACCAGATTAACTGGTCGGTAATCTACAACCATCCGATCCGTTCCGTCTTTCTTCTTGACAAAGAGGACGGGACAAGCCCAAGGGGAAGAGCTAGGATGAATGAAACCTTTATTCAAGGCCTCATCTAGTTGCTTCTTATGTTCGGGTAGCTCCAGGGGTGCCATTTTATAAGGTCTTCTGGCTATTGGAATAGTTCCCGGAACAAGATCTATCACAAACTCTACATCTCTGTCAGGTGGAATTCCTCGCAGTTCCTCTCGAAAAACATCCGGGAAGTCACGGACTACCGGAATGTCTTCAAGTTGTGGAAGAGGGTTGGCATTGAGGGAATAGAGTTGGCATTTTGAAACTCGAGTAGAGACATTGACTATCTCACCCGAGGGATGGGTAAGCTGAACATTTCTAGAGTGAGTATCAATCTTGGCATAGTGAGCTGACATCCAGTCCATACCCAAGATGATATTGATATCCGAAGATTTCAAGGCTATCAAGGATGCTAAAAAACTAGCCTGTCTACCAGAATTTCATTGTCATACGTTATCTTGGAGGTTTGCCACTTACTACCAGGGGTTTGGACAACCAATGGGATTGGCATATCACAGAAAGACATGTTATGCAAGTGTGCATAACTTTCTGAAATGAAAGAATGAGAAGACCCAGTGTCAAAAAGAACAAACGTTGGGTGATGATTAACAAGGAGCGTACCCAGTATGACGTCGGGATCCTCTGCAGCTTCTTCTGCTAAAACATAGTTCACACAGCCACGTGCAGGAGTTGGCTTCACATAATAAGCTTTGCCTGACTTGCCTTGCCCAAAGGATTTTTCGGGTTGCTTGGCACCCACATTCTGAGGACACTCTCGGGAATAGTGCCATGGTTCTCCACACTTGTAACAGATCACCTGATTGGCACGTGGTGCAGCATTGCTAGCTGGACCACCATAGGTTTTTGCTGGAGTTTTGGTCTGATTCGTCTGAGGCGCCACATAGGATGGCCTCGGAGTGTATATTGGTGGCAGGGAACTATTTGGAACCCACAACCTGCGTTTTGGGAACGCGGAACCAGATGACGAGCCAAAGTCACGGGAGTGCTTCTTTGTGGCTTCATAGTCGGTATGACCAGTCTCGGCACTAATCGCCTTGTTGACCAGGGCTTGGAAGCTTGTACATTCGTGGAGGCGCAAATCACGACGAAGCTCAGGGCTCAATCCCTTACGGAATCTTGCTTGCTTCTTGGCATCAGTAGATACCTCCTCTGTTGCATAGCGGGCGAGGTTACCGAACTCGCGGCTATAGGCATCCACGTTCAACTTCCACTGGGTGAATGCACATAACTCCTCTCTCTTTCTCTCCATCAGGCCTTCTGGAATATAGTGCAGACGGAAGGCTGCACTAAAGTCTGCCCATGTGGCTGCTGGTTCAGCAGGACGCAAAGCTTCAAAGTTCTCCCACCACAGATTGGCGGGTCCTTCCAGAAAGTACGCCGCAAAGGTCACCTTGTTGGCCTCAGAAACATTCGTAGAGCGAGTCTTGTGTGATATACTGCACTGCCAATCATCAGCGTCAAGAGGATCGACGGAGTGATGGAACTTTGGAGGATTCAGCTTCACAAAGTCATTGAGGGACACTGCAGCATTCCTAGGCTGACGAGCCGTATTTTGCTCAATACGCTCTAACAGACGGTTGGTCTCCCTTTAGTTTCTCTCTGCCTCAAGCATAACTTCCGCTAGAGAGGGCGGGTGAGGCAGTTCCTCCTGCGACGCTTGACTACCCTCGCCTTGCTCAAGAGCAGGGGCACGGTTCAACCTGGTGAACACCATCCTTACAAACAAACTCACAGCTTAGACCAATATCAACATCAATACTAACTATGGATTAAGAATGCACTGAACACATGGAATGCGGAAATGAATATCCGAACAGTATTGTAACAAGCAACTGCTATATATACACCATGGTTCATACCCACCATTACATAGTTCAGTACAACCTTAACCGAAGAGCAAACTACTGAAAACATGAAACTACTCATCAGAGGCTTCCAAGCTTCCTATACATTATTTATCTATGCCTCCGGAATTCATTTCACGACACAAGCATACTTCACAAGTCACACAGGACAGTGAAAGTACAACTACTACCATACTATCCTTCCAATCACGATTCAGGCATCCGCATAGAATGTCTCATAAAGATTGCCTCCATCCCCTGGAAGCTCAACCTGCGATCTGGAAATACTCCAGCCTGAGACCCCTGGGATCCATATGGACACGGGTGTGGCCTTGGTCCCCTGACTGGTGGTAGTAGAGGTCCCCGAAGAGGGGTGACTCCTCCTATAGCAGGCCATTCAACATGAGCCGGAAGATGGGTCCTAACAGGGTTCAGCATCTCCATATCTCCATACCCTGTCTGGACTACAGGTGCCAGCTCCGTCGAAGCCGTCTATAGACGGGGACGTGTAGTATAGAGCTTCATACGAAGGGCACGAGCATCCGTGTCTCTATTCTCTAGCATCTGAGCAGTGGACTGCAGCAGCAGATCCTCCATAGAGGAATCAAAGTAGACCCCACTGAGGTATCCTTCTTCACCTGGCTGAGAGGCAGGAACATAGCAGAACTCTGAATTTTGCAACAGTGCATGTCTAGCCCTCATGATGGTCAGCATTGAGTAGGCAGCATCTTGTACTGCCATGTCAACAGTGACCCCCAATCCATATGACCAATGGATCGTCTCGTCAGCTCTAGGGTAACCTGGGAATACCCTAACAGTGTAGAGGTACTGACTCTGATTAAAATCTCGGTACTGCTCCTCCACTATGTACTCTGGGTACCAGTAGTAACCAGATACTGACATCATCCTCACTAGCATGGCCGTATGACTCGGCACATCAATGCACCTAGTCAGACAAACCACCTGACGAGAAGGACGGCCACGCATCTGAAAATAGCGAGTAATGCAGAAGCATTAGAGCTCTGAAGACAAAATTGGGCAGCATAATGGCTGTAAATGCTCAAAAACAATTTTGAGACAACCCATAAAAATAGGATAGCGTAACCACTCAACCATTAAGTTCAATTCCATGGTCATCAAAACTTACTTCCTTTTCCTTGGGATAAAAGAAACCCGAAGTATTCTCGTCCCGTTGTCCTATAATCTATCGATCAGAAACACGAGCCTAAGAGAAGATAAGTAACCTAGTCCTTAATCCCCGCAGAAAAGACGAGGATGACCAGAATAGAATAACTTGAGAAGAGAAGCAAGAGTCTTACATTCCCTACCACAAACAATTCCCTTATATATAACTAAAGCAATTCTAGACTCAACTTCGACTAGTTTGTCTTAGTAATCCTACAGTCAGTCAGGCTCTGATACCAACGTTGTCGGGACCCGATCCTAAGCCATAGGAATCCAGCCTGTAACACATTGCATCTCTATGGGTTATCCCCACTGTTGCAGCCTTACCTTAGCCGGGACCGTTTGCGCCTTTTGACTCACGTATGCAATTGTGTCGCTAGCAATCCAATGACAAAGAACCCGGATCGACATGTCTAGTCATAAACCAAAGCGGTAGTTCCGCACAGGGACATGCATACATGACCCAGCAAAGTAGGTGTCGATCACCAACGAATGTAGACGAGTTGTAGCAAGCTACAAGGACTCCATTACATCGCGTGACATTTCCCCAAAGGTGTCGGGACCCCGATCCTAAGCCATAGGAATCCAGCCTGTAACACATCGCATCACTTTGTGGTCTCACGCACGGTTAACTCCACGGCTGCAGCCTTACCTTATCCCGGACCGTTTGCGTCTTTTGACTCACGTATGCGATAGTGTCGCTAGCAATCCAATGTCAAAGAACCCGGATCGACATGTCTAGTTATAAACCAAAGTGGCAGTACCGCACAAGGACAGGCATACATGACCCAACAAAGCAGGTGTCAATCATCAGCGAATGTAGACGAGTCGTAGCAAGCTACAAGGACTCCATTACATCGCGTGACATTTCCCCAAAGGGGACAGACACATCAGCTGAGAAGGACACATGCCGGTCAACCAATGTGTCCGGAGCAGTAGCGAACTACCAAGGCTCGTTGGATCACAAAGGGGCATTTCCTTGTAAGGAGTGCTACTAAAGTTCACGACTAGGTAATCGAACCCCATACATATCAAGTACGACACACGTACGCATGGCATACTGATATGTATAGATACATCGACGGCATCACAACATAACCATAAACATACAAACTTTATTTAAGACGCTCGGAAGAGCCACACACATAATATTACACATTAAGGGTCTCACGACCCATAATAGCAGTCATTCATTACAAGCCAGCGGAAGAGTCATAAACTGTCTGAGTACAGACAGGGCAACTAGAAGGCACATGGCCTGACTAGACTACAGATCCAACGTAGGGCCAGATCGTAGCTGGGACACCAGCTACTCGTCGTCGTCGATGTCTACGAAGAACCCTCCATTAGGGTCATTAGCAACCTCTGCAACATGTATTAAGCAAACATGAGTACGAAGGTACTCAGCAAGACTTTAGGATAACTAACTACTCATGCAGGGTATCAAAAGGTATTGTGGGGTTTCATGCGGAAAGCCAGCATTTGACTCGTGGCTAGACAACTTGCATTTCTAAATAATTTTGACAACTTGGTTTCTCGCACACGAGTCCACTAACACCACCACAATACACTATCGTGGAATCATTCCGTCTCCGTACGGAAATGCCGTCCACGACACTCACGCTTATCTTGGCAATTTTATGAGTAGCCATTGAAGTTATCTATGAACAACATATGTCTCCAAGTAGTCCATATATGCGGACGCGGCTATTCGAATAGATCATAACCCTGCAGGGGTGTACTTCGTCACACACGCTCTCGCCACTTATCGCCATGTGCACTTCATGCACCTCGGCAACCTTCAAGCGGAAGCCCAGCGACGGAGTCGGCCACGACCGTTAACCACATTAGTGCCTAGTCCAGGTTTATCGCCTATCTGAGAGTAACCCGTAGGGAAGTCCGGCCGAGGTTTCCGCCAAGCCTCAAACGATGTGCGCAGGGTTCCCAAGCCCACCATCCGGGTGCCACTTGGTACACCGTGCCACTGCCTACCGCATCACTGCCACCTCTCAGGTCAGCACCATGCACGGCCTCCAGCATTACTATAAACACCAGAAACTACTTGCAACTCCTGGACCGAGTACTACGCGATTAATAGGCCGAGCGGGGTCATATTTCAGGGCCCAGCATGTGGTAGTATCTAGTCTTGGATTACATACACGGAACTCAGTTCCTATGGAAGGTTCCAATGAAACAACCCGCCATGTACTCCTACACAGCCTTTCACCGGTACATTTACCAAATAAGTTCAACACACAACCTTTGCTCACCGAACTCATTCTCACAATTCTGTTCATCTCCCAGATGACAGACCATACACAACCGTAAGAATAGCATCCATAGCAGGATAAGGCACATCATAGCTCAAGCAACTATCAGGTATGCTAGGTTGCAAGGTTTGGCTATTTACTGTGACAAGGTTAGGTCATGCAAAGGAAGTGGGTTCAACTAACGTGGCAAAAGCAGTTAAAGCATTTGATCCTAATGCAATAAATAAGTGCAGGAGCAAGAACATGGGAATTATCGGGATGATCAAAAGGGTTGCTTGCCTTGTTGCTCAGAGGAGGAACGATATCCGTCAGACGGATATTCGGTGGAATCCGAGGGTGTGGAGCCTACCGAAAAGAATGGCAATCATTCAATAACAATCATATGCAAACAAGATGATGCATGGGCATGGCATGAGAATGCAAAGTGATAGGTTATTATTTTCAACATGTATTAGGTTTAGAGTTGATTTGAATCACATTCGAATATCAATTCAAACGGGGTATTCACGGGTACCGTTTTAATTGATTCGACCTGATGCTCAGATCAACTTGAAGTTAGCATGCATGAGATGTCATGTTAGGGTACTGATTTGTAACTAGGACAGTGTGTGATCATTGCATTCATAATGAAATTTGAATAATTTTCCAAATTCCATTTAAAAAGTAATTATAAGAATTGAATTATTCCTTATTCCACATTTTAGGGTTCTGTAACTTTTTCAAACATGGTTGAAAATAGCATAATCAGAATCCTTGAATTTTTCTGATACTTCTTCATATATAAATTATTTTCATTGGAGTTACAGATTAATTTCTATGATTTTTACAAGTTTTAGCAATTTACTGGAATTATTTCTATACTGGAAATTCTTTTATTGCATCAGACTGACGTCAGCAGGTCAGCCGACCTGTTCAGATCAAACCTGACTGGGGGGACCCACTGGTCATTGACCCAGGGCTAACCCCACGCTGACCAGCCCCTAATTTGGGTTTGACCAGGCGTGGGGCCCTCTGGCAGCGACTAAGGGGAGGGCAATTACGCCCTAATGGTCGGCCACGTCGACGCCCACCGGAGGGTGGTCGCCGGCGACCAAGCCCGTGGCGGAGGGCTCACCGTAGACGACCTAAACGGCGCTGCACAGCACCAAATCGAACGCGGTTTGCAGCTACGGAACGCTGGCGAAGTGGCCGATCTAGCAGGGGCATCAGGGGTGGCTAGGGTCGCCGGAAGAGGCGCCGGCGACGAGCCGAAGCAGTGGTCGAAGCTCGGCCTTCTATGAGAGACGGCTCTATGGCACGGGGAGGGCAGCTGGAGGGCTCATCGCACTCCTGGAGGCTCCAGGAGATCGAACCCTAGCTCGAGCGCGTGGATCAGACACCACAGCGACGGCGATGACATGACCGGCGGCGAGGAGCTCTCGGCCTTCGTGGGGAACGGGGCTACGATGCACGGAAGAGCGTGGGGATAGAGGGGAAATGACGACGAGCTCACGGCGGTTCCGATGGTGTTGTTGAGGGGCTCGGGGGTGCGCCGGAGGGAGCAAATCGACGGGGGAGTTCCGGCGGCCGGAGGTGGAAGACGATGGCGCCGCGGGCGATGCAGAGCTCGGGGAAGCTTCGGCTTCTGCAAAGAGGACCAGAACAACGAGGCGGAGCTAACGGACTACTCGGAGGAATGTTCCCGTGGCTAGAAGCGCTGCGGCTCGAGCTCGAGCTCGTGGTAATGGCGGCAGCAGGAGGAGGAAAAGATCCGAGAGGAGGGAGAGAGCTATCGCTAGGAATGGATAGAGGAGGCCTCGGGGAGCTTATCCCCGACCTTGCCAGCGCGAGGCCGCGGCCAGGCAGGCGCACAGGTGCGTGGCCGCGCCGGAGGAGGCGGCGGCCACCTCCTGCTCCTACTAGCGCGAGGGAGGGGACGACTCGGGGAGATGGGCCGGGCCAGGCTAGGCGACAGGTAAGCTTTTTTTTATTTCCTTCTGTTTTATTTCTGTGTTAATTTCTATCATTGATTTGCTATTTATTTCAGCTCCAAAATGGTGGTAAAAAATTATTTTAAACACACCTGAATATTTGTTATAATATTCCCAACCATTTCCAAAGTTTTCAATATTTTTGAAAATTTATAGTTTCTGATTTCAAATTTTAAAGTTTGAAACCAGTGGCTTTTGCATTAATTTAAAATGCTTAAAGTGTCATAGTTTTCTCCAATGCTCATTTACTTTCATGATTTATCAGAAAGTTTGAACATTTCTTGAGGCCATTTTGGGTTCATTGATTTTAACTAGTTTGAGATTTTCTTTATTTAAAGTAGTGGCTAGGGTTTTGAGTTTTTTCCTTTGCCACTTTCTTGTTCTTGCTGAAAATTATTAGATGCAAATTCAAAGAAGACATGAGCACAAGACTAACTTGCTTAAGGTGTCAGGGATGTGACAAAAGGGGATAGACACAACAGCTAAGAAGGACACATGCCGGTCAACAAATGTGTCCGGAGCAGTAGCGAACTACCATGGCTCGTTGGAATCACAAAGGGACATTTCCCTGTAAGGATTGCTACTAAAGCCTACGGCTATATATTCGAACCCCATACATATCAAGTACAACACACGTATGCATGGCATACCGATATGTGTAGATACATCGATGGCATCACAACATAACCATAAGCATACAAACTTTATTTGGAAGGCTCGGAAGAGCCGCACACATAATATTACAAGGTAGGGGTCTCACGACCCATCATCACAAGTCATACACACAATTCTTACAAGCCAGCGGAAGATCTAAAACTGTCTGAGTACAGACAGAGGGAAAGATAAAGGCACATGGCCTGACTATCTACACACCCATCCTAGGGCCAGATTGTAGCTGGGATACCAGCTACTCGTCGTCGTCGATGTCTAGGTAGAACCCTCCATTAGGGTCATTAACAACCTCTGCAACAATTTATTAAGCAAACGTGAGTACAAAAGTACTCAGCAAGACTTTATGATAAACTATCTTCTCATGTAATGTATCAATAAGGAATTGTGGGGTTTCATGCGGAAAGCCACCATTTGACTCATGGCTAGACAACTTGCATTTTTAAATAGTTTTGACAACTTTGATTTCTCGCACACGAGTCCACTAACACCACAACAATACTCCATCGTGGAATCATTCCGTCTCCATACGGAAATGCCGTCCACGACACTCACGCTTATCTTGACAATTTTATGAGTAGCCATTATAGTTATCTATGAACAACATATGTCTCCAAGTAGTCCATATCCGCGGATGCGGCTATTCGAATAGATCATAACCCTGCAGAGGTGTACTTCTTCACACACACTCTCGCCACTTATCGACATGCGCACGTCAAGCACCTCGGCAACCTTCAAGCGGAAGCCCGGCGAGGGAGTCGGCCACGACCGTTAACCATGTTAATACTTAGTCCGCGTCTATCGCCTATCTGAGGGTATCCCGGGCGGATGTCCGGCCGAGGTTTCTGCCACGGCCCCAAACAATGTGCCCAGGGTTCCCAAGCCCACCATTCAGGTGCCACTTAGTACGCCGTGCCACTGCCTACCGCATCATAGCACACCTCTAAGGTCAGCGCTACACACGGCCTCCAGCATGACTATAAACACTAGAAACTACTTGCAACTCCTGGACCGAGTACTAAGCGATTAATAACTCGAGAGGGTCAATTAAGTATCCCAACCTGTGGTAGTATCTAGTCTTGGATTACATACACGGAACTCAGTTCCTAAGGACGGTTCCAATGAAACAACCCGCCATGTACTCCTACATATCCTTTCACCGGTACCTTTACCAAATGAGGTTCAACCAGAAAACCTTTACTTACTGAACACATTCTCACAATTCTATTCATCACCCAGATGACAGACCATACACAACTCTATGCATAGCATGCATAGCAGGATAAGGCACATCATGGCTCAAGCATCTACCAGGTATGCTAGGTTGCAAGGCTCAACTATTTACTGTGACAAGGACAGTTCATGCAAAGGAAGTGGGTTCAACTAACGTGGTAAAAGCATTGAAAGCATTTTCCCTAATGCAAGAAATAAGAGCAGGAGCGAGAACATGGGATTTATCGGGATGATCAAAATGTTGGCTTGCCTTGTTGCTCAGCAGAGGGACAATATCCGTTAGTCGGATATTCGGTGGAATCCGGAGGAGCGGTGCCTACCGCTAAAAACAATATAATTTAATAACAATCATATGCAACAAGATGATGCATGAGCATGGCATGAAAATGAAATGTGGTAGGCTAATGTAGCTACCATTTCTTAAGTTGAAGTTGATTTGAATCAAGATTCAAATATCACTTCAAACAAGGTATTTTCAAATACCCTTTTAATTGATTCGACCTGATGCTTACGTAATCTTGTTTTAGCATGCATGATGATGGTATGTTGGGCTGCTGGTTGTGCTTGACCATGGTTTGGTCATAATATTTGAAGTGGAATTCACATGGATTTCAAATTCCAACTCCAAATTGTTTAATAAGGTTATCCTATTCATCATTTTATCTCTTTGGTCATCTTAACATTTTCAAATATGTTTGAAAATAACAAAATCAGATTCCTTGGATTTTTCTGATCCTTTTTCATATATAAGTTATTTTCATTGGAGTTACATATTATTTTCTATGATTTTTAGAAGTTTTGGGCATTTTCTGGAATTCTTTTAAATCAGAAAATCTCTTTATTGCGTCATAACCGACCTGGTCAGGTCAAACCTGATAGGTGGGGGCCACTGGTCAGCGACTCAGGGGTTAATCCCGCACTGACCAGCACCTATGTGGGTTTGACCCACTGCTAGGGCCCACTGTCATTGACTGATTAGTGCTAACTAACGGGGATTAGGCCGGCCACGTCGTCCCATGTCAGAGACTGACTAGCGGCGACCAGATCCGCAGCGGATCTTCGCCGGAGATGCACCAGATCTTGCTGTGGTGCTCGGAATCGAGTGCCAAGAGCACTAGGATGATCCCCAGGCTCGGCCTCATCCACTACGGGCATCAGGAGGGGCTAAGGGTGGCCGGAGCATGCAGGCGACGAGCCGAGGCGGTTGCCGGAGCTCGGGCTCGTCGGTCTCGTGGCTAGAGTGCAGGAGAACGAGGGGAAACAGGGGGAAATGCTCGCGAGCTCACGGTGAAGACGATGGGAGGCTCAGACGGCTCAGGGAGGGGCTGTAGCCGGCGATCCAACGTCGATTTGCCGGCAGCCCGAGGTTGAAGACGACAACAAAAGGGGCATTGCAGAGCTCGGGGAGGTCTATTCCATTGGCATGCACGTCGATCTTGATGTGGCGGAGATGATGGAGCACTCGGAGAGGGTTCCCTGTGGCCAGAGAGCTCGGGCTCCTCGAGCTCAAGCTCCTGCTAATGGCGAAGAATGCAGAGCAGGGGAGGATAGGGACGCGCTCGGGGAAGTCATTCCCGTTGTCGCGTTGTCCTCGGGGCACCGGGGAGCTCCACGGTGAAGCAGGAGGTGGAGGGGGCCGCCGTGGTCGATCTCTCCTGTGCCAAAAGGCAGAGGAAGAAGACGACCCTGCCCTTGGTGGGCTGGGCCTTGCAGGTGAGCGTAGTTTAGGGTTTTTTCCTTTTTCTTCTGTTTTTGTTTTCTATTTTATTTGCTGATATTATTAGCTATTTATTTTGGCTCCAAACTATACCTATAATATTTTGAAAAATATTGGAGTGTTAGTTGGAATATTTCCAACCAGTCATAAAGTTTTCAACATTTTTGAAAACTTGAATAATTTTGAATTCAAATATAAGGTTGAATTCCGGGGCTTTCTGATTTTAAATAAAATACCAAGGGTGTTTTGAAAATAGTTTTCTCCCCTGATAATTTTTTATCAAAATTTATCACAAAAGATGAACTTTTCTTGAGGCCATTTTGGGTTAATTGATTTGGCAAGATTTGAATTTTCCTTGAATTAGAAGTGGCTAGGTTTTTTGGTTTGAGTGGCACCACTTCTCATTCTTAGAGGAAGCACTCATTTAGTGCAACTCGATACCACAGAGATTAACATTTCGGTGTCATCGAGTTGAGCAATGATGATGTAACGGTTGGATTTTTGGAGATGCCTATATATACCCCTCCACCTAACTTTCATTCTTAGAGGAAGCACTCAGAACACACTTACACTTGCCAGATCCATTTTTCTGAGAGAGATCCACCTACTAATGTGTTGAGATCAAGAGATTCAACTCCAACCATTTGAACCTTGATTTCTAGCCTCCCAGGTTTCTTTCCACAAGATCAATCTCTCCTACCCATGCCAAATCTGAGAGAGAGAGTGATTGAGTGTTGAGGAGAGTATCTTTTGAAGCACAAGAGCAAGGAGGTCATCGTTCTACCACAACTATTACCTTTTGGAGGGTGATGCCTCCTAGATTGGTTAGGTGTCACTTGGGAGCCTCCTACTTCGTGTTGTGGAGTTGAACTAAGATGTTTGTAGGGGCAAGGATATCGCCTACTTTGTGAAGATCTACTGTGAGTGAGGCTAGTCCTGTGCGGATGGAAGCCGTGGTGGAATAGACATGGCCGCTTCTTCGTGGACCCCTTGTGGGTGGAGCCCTCTATGGACTCTCTCAGCTGTTACCCTCTGTGGGCTGAAGTCTCCACTAATCTGGGCGTATGATAGCAGCTCCTATCGGAACCATGCCAAAAATCACCGTGTCAACTTCTTCACGTTTGATCTTCCAAAACTCTACTTCTTACTACATGTGCAAAGTATTTACTTTCCCCTCCAATTCTTGTTGACTAGCATGTGTAGGGTGCTCTTGATTTGTTAGAATCACTAAAATCTGCCAACCATTAAATTGGGAAAAGGCTAGGATTTTAATTTGTGCAAGTAGGTTAGTCCTATGTGGACGAACAATGCCTGCCTCGTCAGCACTGGCATCGCAAACCAGCAGGATCTAAGCTAGTATTTCAGTGGCGTCATCAGCGTCTGAGACCTCGCCATCCGAGGAATAGAGAGAGGAACCCTGAACCGCCATAGTTAGGGCATCTGATGCTGCAAGGATGTTGAATCGGGCAGCCTTGAGCCGAGTAGCTTTCTGTGTCATGGAGGAGTAGAACGGGGTCTCCTGATCGACGATGCGCGTGCTACGACCCAGCCTGGTCGCGGAGACCACCTTTAAGGCCAACTCCACCGCACGACCCCAAACGGACGTCCGGTTTGGCCGGATTTTGTCCGTTTGGGACGGCAATGGGTTCGCCATGTCCGCTTCTGTCCGGTGGGTCGTGCGTGCGCCCACCGCGCGGCCGGACCCCAAATCATGTCCGTGTTGGACTTGATTAAAAAAATAGAAAAACTTAAATAAAAAGTAAATAAACGTAGTTAAAAAACTTAAAACATAATAACATTAACATAAAAAAACGGCCTAGTTTTCACGGCCACAAAACGGCCCAGTTTCACATAATTAACATAAAAAAAATAAGCCCATCGATGCCGTGGCCGTCACCGTGTTCACTAGCCACCGGTGTCGTCGTCGTCGCCGTCGCTGACGAGGTCGAATTAGGCCGGCGGTGTCCAGTGGTGGGCCCGCGGTCCCAGGTGCGCGGGGGCGGGCTGGATGCTGGCCGGTGCCTGCAGCACCTCCTCCCGTGGCGAGGCCTCCTGCTGTGGTGACCGCGACGGCGTGCGCCACCAGTTCAAGGCATCACTACCTGCCCCATCTGAGGCGCGGTGCACGACCAGCTCCATGATGCGCGCACCAGATCCCCAGGGACGCGGTCACCTCCTCCTCCTCCATCTGCTCGGGGATGGCGACGTCGCCGGCCGTAGAGAGGGCCATCGCGTGGTCTAGGCCCGGCCATTGGCTCTCATCATGCGTCATCATGGAGTCCTCCATGACGCCCTGCATGAGCCGGGCCTCCTCCTCCTCCGTCATGCGAGGAGGTGGAGGTGGTGACGGACACGGGGAAGGCGACGGCGACGGCGTGGGCGTGAGGCCGCGCAACAATGTACGCCCGCGCACGTCCCGTGCCCGCCGCGGCCCCGAGACTGTGACGGCGAAGTAGGACACGCGCTGCACGTAATCCTCGTCCCTGAGCAACGTGTCCCAGAGGGTGGAGTCGGCGGCATACCTGTCGTCGTAGTACAGGTCATCGGGGAGGAGGCGGCGGCGATGCTCGATCTCGTCGCGGCGCGCACGGCCGCTCGTCGGCACCGGCGGGATAGGGACCCGGTCGGTGGAGAGGTGCCACACGTTGGGGAGGTGGACGTCGCTCCATGGGACCGGCATCCTCGTCTCCCAGTAGCGCCGGCATACCTCAGCGCTGAGGTACTGCCGGTCGCGCTGGCCGGCGGGCCTAGGGGCGATGGTGAAGGGAGCCGTGGTGGAGGCACGGTGCGATGGCGATGCAGCCTCCTCCTTCACAGAGCCGCGGCGGTGTCCCGACGAGGAGCCAGCCTCGCGGTCGTGCTTCCCCTTACGTCCGTAGGTCCATAGGCCCATGGCTGCGAGGTGGGCGGCCGGCGAGTTCGAGGAGACTGCTAGGGTTTGGTTGTCGGGTTTCGAGGAGGCCGCGGGGTGGCGATGGGAACTGTGGACGACGACCTGTCCACGACTTCCCCATTTAAGAACCGTGACCGTTCCCTGGGCGGATGACAGGCGGGCCCGGCCATTCGTGCGCATTTGTGTGGGCGGGTGGGAGGTAGGTGGCCGCCTGCCACGCGTCTCCGACGCAGACGAGCACGCGTTCGTTTGATGTCCGTCGGTCCAGACCGTCTCGTATTGGGTCGACAGGTTTGTTCATTTTACCCTAAACCCGACGGGCCAGACAGGATGGGGTGGTGCTATGGAGTTGGTCCAAGAGTGGATGGCCCTCTTGCGATGTTGTTGTCATGGACGACTAGGTTGGAGATAGCAGACACCAAGGAGGAGGCATCTGAGTGTGCAACCTTTGAGGTAGAGAACGCCATAGCGTCAGAGTGAGAACCAATGGATGTCCCAGGGTCCGCCATGGGTGCTGGCACCGGGGCACCGGCGCGACAAAAATGCATTGAGGCGTGACCACTTCCTCGAGGAGTGTCATGGGCATCACCGAAGCGGCTGAATGGTCCACTTGAGTAGGGATGCCGAGCAGGGGCAGGGCGCCGCCAGGCTGTAGCACGATGACGGAGGGAGAGGCCACGACGTGGCTCTTCCCCACATCATCACCACGACGGCTCCACAAGGAGCCATTGTGGAAGGGGCGGGCCCCTACCCCGGGCACGCTGCATGAAGTCACGGAGGACAGCCCCGCGGACGGCACAAACATGGCTGTCGTTGGAGTTGGTGTCACTATCGTCATTAGAGGAGAAAGGGGACGGGTCGTCGGGCCCAATCCCGTGCGCGTGGAAGGCGAGCTGCAAGAGAGAGACCGTGATGAGCTCTTGGCCAGGAAGCAGGATGACCATGCTCGGCGGCAGGCACATGTTGTGGGTGACCATGACCATGGCCCGGACACTGACAAAGTCGCAGGCGCTGACGCAGTACTGGTCGAGAGAGAAGACCGAGCCAAGGTGCGCGAAGATGTACTTGATGCCGTCATCATGCCAAAGCTCAAGAGGAAAGTCGTTGGCCTCGATCTCCATGAGAGCATGGAAGTTTGTCATGGCACGATTGTCGGTGTGCTCGACATGCTCGAAGGAGAGGGTGTTTCGCTCGAAGTGAATATCGTCGGGACAGGTGACGGCCCAGCGGATTGTCGCGGTTTGGGAAGGGAAGGAGTGAGACGGCACGTGAAGAGGACGTGACCCCGTTGCTAGGGTTGCTGCAGTGAGCAGCGACTGCTTTCCTGATGAAGGAGAAGCGGTTGTGCATGGGCGATGTGAGGTGAACAAAGCAGAGGTGATCCACCTATAGAAGGAGGCAAGGTGGTGGAGCTAAAAGCACCACATCTGCGACAGGTGGTGGCCACACTTAATCATGGCTAGGAGAGGGTATGAGTGGGCGAGAGGCTTGAGCAAGAGCGAAGGTTGGCAGACCCTGGTTGGGCTTAGGGGCTGAAGGTGTAGGCAGGAAGAGGGGTGGGTCGGAGACGTTCGACACCCAGCGATCGGGCGCGATAGCTGAGTTCCGAACGGGAAAGAGCGTTGGGAGGGCCGGAGTTGCATGAGTGTCGAGGAAGATGCAGTGCGAGCTGAACCACAACGGGGGTGTGTGTCGTCGTCTGCATCGTCGACGGAGGAGCCGGAGGCAATGTGGGTGCCCGTGGTCTGTGCCATAACGCCGCTGGCAAGGAAAGTTGGGTTAGACTTCAAATTAGCCGCCGAAGCTGGGAAAAGGGCAGGATACGAACAGTGTTAGACTTGCCCTAATCTCATGTGCGGTAGTATAAGGTTTTTCCTTTCTTTCTGTCGAATAACGTAGGAGTGGAGTGCGAGTCTGCATGTCCCTCGTCAGGTTGTTTCTTCCTGCTCTCCTTTTCCTCGCGATGGCACGAAGTCGCCGTGTGATGCGGTCCTGGGATGGCACGATCTTTACAGATCATGGCGATCCCGTCGGGAGTTAGTTGGAGATGGGGAGGGGCATTGGTTGTAACCGATAATAAGGAATACCAGTGCGAGAAAACAGTTGCAGTCGACAGCTGACAAAAACCCATCTTCAGTTCGTCTCTCTTATAGCTCAGTCTCTGATCATCTTCCTTGTTTGATCGTCAGTGTTGGCAACGACAATTGGCATCAGAGCTAGGGGTGTCCGATCCCTGGAGCGGCGGCGGTGTTCGATCCGCCTCGGCCATGTCTGGTGACGATTCGGAAGTGAAGAGCAAGAGCGGGACACAGTCATTGTCCAAGGCACCACTCGCACGTCTCAGTGGTGGTGGCAGCAGCGAGGACCGCGTCGTGGAACGCATGGTCCGAGTGGAGTCAGGGGCATCCGTAATGCTCTCGCGCACAAACTACCAGGAATGTGCGCTGGTGATGCAAGTTAAGTTGCAGGTCGCGCGGGTCTGGTCTGCGGTAGACTCTAACACCGCTGACGAGAACGACAACACGCGCGCGCTGCAGATCATCCTTATCGGCATCCCGCCAGAGATGCTGCACGTGCTGGCGGCGAAGGACACTACCAAGATGGCGTGGGAAACCATCCGCACCATACGTATGGGAAGCGAGAGGGCGCGAGAAGCCAAGGTGAAGGCCCGACAGAGAGAATTCGAGGATCTCTGGTTCAAGGACGGAGAGTCCATCGAAGACTTTGTGTTGCGTCTCTCCGCACTCAACCTCGATCTGGAGTTGTACGGCGACCCTGTCACCGAGCACAAGGAGGTCTAGAAGTTTCTCCGGGTGGTGCCGCGGCGGTACCGCCCGATGGCCATGGCGATCGAGTCTCTGATCGATCTGAAGACCATGGCGGTGGAGGAACTCGTCGGACGTCTGTCGGCGTGCGAAGATCATTATGATCTCGACGACGACACTCAGTCCTCCAGACGCCTTCTTCTCACTCATGAGGAGTGGATGGCTCACGAAACGATGGGCGGCGGCAGTGGATCGTCGGTGGTTGCAGGAGGAGGCAACAAGAACAAGTCCCCCTAAAAACCCAAACCGCAAGGAGGCGAAAGGGGCCATCGGGCAACTCCGGGGCAGGCGGCTCTGGTGGATCCAGCGGCAAGAAAAAGAAGGGGAAATGTCACCACTGCGGCATCCCCGGCCACTGGAAGAAGGAATGCAGAAAGTGGCTGTGCGAACAAGACTAGAAGGGGCAATCGGAACAGGCAAACCTAGTGCAGGCTGGAGCTGAACATGATCAGGGGCTCTACATGGCTGTAGTCGCCGGTGTTGATGCATCGCAGCTTGCAGCACCTCAGGTGGTCTATCTCAATGAGGAGAAGGTGATGCTCGTCCCATCACCGGATGGAGTATGGTTCTTCGACACCGGCGCTAGCAGCCACATGACCGGGGACAGGCATGTCTTCTCCTAGCTCGATGAAACTGTCCAAGGCACGGTCAGACTCGGGGACGGCTCCGTCGTGGGCATAAGGGGCGCGGAAGTGTGGTATTTCGCTGCCAAGTGGGTGACCAGCGCGCACTGACAGGCATCTTCTACATCCCCAGCCTCCGCACCAACATCGTGTCGGTGGGGCAACTGGAGGAGGCAGGATGCGCCATAGGCATCACTGACGGCGTCATGACCGTTAGGGACCGAGCTCAGCGAACCTTGGCCCGCATCAAGCGCTCCTGGAACAGGCTATACACTGGCGTGCTCACAATTGACGCGCCAGCATGCCTACTGGCGCAAGGAGATGATGCAGCATGGAGATGGCATGGGCGCATGGGGCACCTGCACTTCCGCGCGCTGCGAACCATTTCTACCAAGCAACTCGTACTGGGAATGCCCGCAATAGATCGAGTGGAGGAGTACTGCGATGGATGCGCTCTGGGAAAGCAACACCGAGCCCCGTTCCCTCAGGCCACTGCCTATCGCGTCGAACATCCGCTGGAGCTGGTGCACACAGATTTGTGTGGGCTAATCTCATCAATAACCCCTGGAGGAAACCGATACTTCCTCCTTGTGGTTGATGATCATAGCCGCTACATGTGGCTGGAACTGCTGAAGTCCAAAGACGAAGCCTACCAGCGCTTCAGGAAGATCAAGGCAATGGCCGAGACTGTCGGCCAGTGCAAGCTACGTGCGTTTAGGTCAGACCGCGGCGGCGAGTTCAACTCGACGGAGTTCAAGCAGTAATGCGATCACAATGGAATCAAGCACTTCACCACCGCACCATACTCGGCGCAACAAAACGGAGTTTTCGAGCGGCGCAATCAAATAGTGGTGGAGATGGCACGGTGCCTCATGAAGAGCATGGGGATGCCAGCGTACTTCTGGGCGGAAGCAGTCAGGACTGCTGTCTACGTTCTGAACCGTGCACCCACCAGAAGCCTGGACGGGGTCACGCCCTATGAAGCCTGGCACGGGCGCAAGCCCAATGTGAAGCATCTGCGAACGTTCGGCTGCACGGATCATGTCAAGCTCGTCGGCCCTGGGATCACGAAGATGAGTGATCGATCAACGCCGATGGTGTTCCTGGGATATGAAGACGGATCCAAAGCCTATCGCGTGTTCAATCCGGCCACTGGTAAGGTCAAGGTAACCCGCGATCTTGTTTTTGAAGAAAGCACACCCTGGGACTGGAGCAGCAACGACACGGAAGCAGTTCAAGCATCCCCGGCGACATTCACCGTGGTTTACACCATGGACTACAGCGTCCATGAAGTGGACAGCGGCTCGGCATCTTCGCCGGCCACGCCGCGGAGCGCGGCGACACCCTCCACACCAACATTGGGGACGCCGCAGCTGCCTCAGACCGCCACTCCCGCTGTTGGATCTTTGGGATCTCCATAGTCCGACGTGGTGACTCCCATGGCGGAGCAACGAGGGTGCTAGGCCACGCCTCCGTCTCATGATGACGGATGCGACGCGGCAACTGGGCAGCCAGTACGCAACAGGCGTCTGTCAGGCGTGCTAGAAGAGACAGAGGAGGATCCACTGCGAGAGCAATACAAACGCTGCCTGCTAGTCCGATGTCTGTTCAACTCTGAGGAGCCCAGAACATGGACGAAGCCCTCGGCAGCAGGGAATGGAAGCTCTCCATGGACGTGGAGATGCAATCCATCATCGATAACAAGACATGGGAGCTTGAACCGCTCCCAGCAGGGCACAAGGCGATCGGACTCAAGTGGGTGTATCGCATCAAACGCGATCCGGCAAGCAATGTCGTCAAGCACAAAGCTCGCTTCGTCGCAAAGGCATATGTTCAGAGACAGGGGTGGATTTTGAGGAAGTATTCGCTCCCGTGGCTCGCATGGAGACGGTAAGACTGCTGTTGGCTCTAGCGGCTCACTCCGGCTGGGAAGTACATCACATGGATGTGAAATCCGCCTTTCTGAACGGCGACCTCACTGAAGAAATTTACATGGATCAGCCGCCTGGGTACGAGGTCACCGACAAGGAGGACAATGCACTGCGGCTGCGCAAGGCACTGTATGGACTACACCAAGCACCACGCGCATGGTACGCGAAGTTGGATGAGTCTCTGGTCACCCTTGCGTTCACTCGCATCCCCCTGGAGCACGCAGTCTACCGGCGAGGTGATGCTCTCTCATACCTGCTCGTAGGGGTTTATGTTGATGATCTGATCATCATAGGCACGAATGTGGATGATATAGCCTCGTTCAAGAAGCAAATGCTACAACTCTTCAAGATGAGCGACCTGGGCAAGTTGAGCTACTATCTAGGCATGGAAGTGGCGCAAGGATGCAGTGGCATCACCCTCAGTCAAAAGAACTACGCAGGTAAATTACTGGAGACAGCAGACATGAGCAACTGCAACAACTATCACACTCCAATGGACTGTCATCTCAAGCTGCAGAAACAAGATGGAGTTGAGTGATACGTCTCCAACGTATCTATAATTTTTTGTGGTTTCATGCTATTATCTTGTCAAACTTTGGATGTTTTGCATGCTTTTTATTAATTTTCTGGGACTAACTTATTAACTCAGTGCCAAGTGCCAGTTCCAGTTTTTTCAATGTTTTTGACCCCTTTCAGAGGAGATTTTGAAACGGAGTCCAAACGGAAGAAAATCCCCCAAAAGATTTTTTTTTTTGGAACGGAAGAAGATCGGAGAACTTGGGAGCCAAGGCAGAAGAGCCCCAGGGGCCCCACAAGCCCCCACCCCGCGGCCAGGGGCGCGCCATCCGAGCTTGTGGGCCCCCTGGAGGTCCCCTGACCTAGATCTTTCGCCTATATAATCCCATAAATTCCAGAAAAAATCAAGAGACGATCGCAATTACTTTTCCACTGCCGCAACCTTCTGTCTCCGCAAGATCCCATCTGGGGCACATCCTGGTGCCCTACCAGAGGGGGAATTCGGACACGGAGGGCTTCTTCATCAACACCATGACCTCTCCGATGATGCGTGAGTAGTTCACCATAGACCTACGGGTCCATAGCTAGTAACTAGATGGCTTGTTCTCTCTCTTGGATCTTCAATACAAAGTTCTCCATGATCTTCATGGAGATCAATCCGATGTAATCTTCTTGTGCGGTGTGTTTGTCGAGATCCGATGAATTGTGGATTTATGATCAGATTATCTATGAATCTTATTTGAGTTTCTTCTGATCTCTCTTATGCATGATTTCATATCCTTGTAATTCTCTTCAAGTTGTGGGTTTTGTCTGGCCAACTAGATCTATGGTTCTTGCAATGGGAGAAGTGCTTGGTTTTGGGTTCATACAATGCGGTGACTTCACCCAGTGACCGAAGGGGTAGCGAGGCACGTATCTCGTTGTTGCCATCAAGGGTAAAAAGATGGGGTTTTCATCATTGGTTTGAGATTATCCCTCTACATCATGTCATCTTGCTTAAAGCATTACTCTGTTCGTCATGAACTCAATGCACTAGATGCATGCTGGATAGCGGTCGATGTGTGGAGTAATAGTAGTAGATGCAGAATGTATCAGTCTACTTGTCTCGGACGTGATGCCTATATGCATGATCATTGCCTTAGATATCGTCATGACTTTGCGCGGTTCTATCAATTGCTCGACAGTAATTTGTTCACCCACCGTGATACTTGCTATTTTGAGAGAAGCCTCTAGTGAACACTATGGCCCCGAGGGTCTATTCCACACCATATTTTCAGCCTTACACTTTTTACTTCGTTGCACTTTCCGCCTTCAGATCTCACTTTGCAAACAATCTTGAAGGTATTGACAACCCCTTTGAAGCGTCGGGTGCAAGCTTGTTTGTGTTTGCGCAGGTACTCTGGACTTAACGAAACCCTCCTTCTGGATCGACACCGTGGTTCTCAAACTGAGGGAAATGCTTACTACTACTGTGCTGCATCACCCTTTCCTCTTCAAGGGAAGAACCAACGCAAGCCCAGCCTCTGTCAACGTGTCAATTTCTGGCGCTGTTGTTTGTGGGATGGCACTGAGCCCTTCGATGCCACTCTCTACCGCAGAGTGATCGGGAGCCTGCGCTACCTGGTGAACACGCGGCCCGACATTGCACACGCGATGGGGAACGTTAGTCGCTTCATGGAGAAGCCCAGTACCCAGCATTGGGCAGTAGTGAAACAGATTCTGAGGTACATCAAGGGCACCATGCACTATGGTTGTAGCTACAAGAGAGGACGGGGAAGCGCTGATCTGCTTGGGTTCAGTGATAGTGACCACGCCGGCGACACTGGTGGTCGGAAAAGCACTTTAGGGAATGTCTTCTTCTTGGGTAAGAATCTCATCACATGGAGCTCCCAAAAACAGAAAATAGTGGCACTTTCTTCTTGTGAGGCGGAATATGTTGCGATGGCTGATGCTACCTGCCAAGGAAGTAAGGAAGCTCGAGAAGAAGTTTGAAGGTCTGGAACTTCACCATGTTCCCCGACTGAAAAACCAAGCAGCAGATGAATTGGCAAAACTTGGATCCACTCAAAGACCAGTCCCGAGTGATGTCTGCCTCGAGCACGTACATCTCCCCTCGGTGAAGGAAGATCCCTTTACTGAGGAGCCCGTACAACCAAAGAGCTCAACAGATCCGACTGAAGTCGAGGTCCCCGCTGTGGTTGATTTGATCATGGAGATTCTTGCTGTCATCCCCGAGTGGACTGTGCCGTTCATTGCGTACATCATGAGGCAAGAGTTACCAGAAGACGAAGTCCAAGCGAGGCAGATCGTCCGCAGGTCGAAGTCCTTCACCGTCATTGATGGCCAGTTGTACAAGGAAAGTGTTTCAGGCGTCCTTCAGCGGTGCATCTCCCCTAAGGAGGGACAGTTAATCTTGGAAGAAATTCACTCGGGAACCTGCGGTCATCATGCCTCCTCAAGAGCAATCGTCGCCAAAGCATTCATAGCTGGTTTCTTCTGGTTGCAGGCGAATGAAATGGCAAAAGATATGGTCGACCGATGCGAAGGCTGTCAGTTTTATTCGAACAAATCCCACAAGCCAACAGCTGTGCTGAAGACAATTCCTCTTGTTTGGCCATTCGCCGTGTGGGGATTAGACACAGTCGGACCATTCAGAACAGGCCAAGGGGGATTCACTCATCTGTTGGTGGCAGTCGACAAGTTTACCAAGTGGATTGAAGCCAAACCCATCAAGCAGCTCGACGCCCTTACGGCCATAAAATTTGTCACAGACATCATCGCCCGAGTCGGGGTTCCGCAGAGCATAATCACCGACAATGCCACAAACTTTGACTCGGACAGATTCAAAGGTTTTTGCACAGGCCAAGGTATCCGAGTGGATTTTGCATCTGTGGCGCACCCCCAAACAAACGGGCAAGCAGAGCGGGCGAATGGACTTATTCTTCAAGGGTTGAAGCCTCGACTCCTGCGAGAAGTTGGACATGCCGCCGGCGCATGGGTCACCGAGCTGCCTTCGGTGTTTTGGGGCCTCCGCACAACTCCGAATAGATCTACAGGGCGATCCCCGTTCTTCCTCGTTTATGGAGCTGAGGCAGTCCTTCTGAGTGACTTGCTTCACAACTCTCCATGAGTCGAACTCTTCTCCGAAGCCGAAGCAGAGCAAGCCAGGCAAGACGGAGTAGATCTTCTAGAAGAAGAGCGCGAGATGGCACTTACTCGCTCAACAATTTATCAACAAGATCAGAAGAGACCTCACAAGTTGGCTCCCGCCTGGGAAGGAACCTTCATCATCTCTAAGGTGTTGAACAACGGAGTGTATCGACTCTACAATCTCGACAGGGAAACGGACGAGCCACGAGCATGGAATGGAGATCTCCTGAAGCGCTTCTACACGTGACCACCGACGGAGACAATGTAAAGAACAAGTATCATCGAAGTAATACAAAGCAGATCGATTTCTCGCAAGTTCAAAATTCTCCCACGTTTGCGGACTCCGGTCTAAAAACTCGCTCCGGGTGCGCGCTAAAAGCCGCACTCGGGGACTTAGCTGCGACCCAGAATCACCTAAGTAAAAACTCGCTCCGAGTACGCACTAAAAACCGCACTCGGGGACTTAGCTGCGACCCAGAATCACCTAAGGACAAACTCGCTCCGAGTGTGCACTAAAAGCCGCACTCAGAGACTTAGCTGCGACCCAGAATCGCCTAAGTACAAACTCGCTCCGAGTGCGAGCTTGCAGCCGCACTCGGGGACTTAGCTGCGACCCAGAATCGCCTAAGTACAAACTCGCTCCGAGTGCGCACTAAAAGCCGCACTCGGAGACTTAGCTGCGACCCAGAATCGCCTAAGTACAAACTCGCTCCGAGTGCACACTAAAAGGCGCACTCGGGGACTTAGCTGCGATCCAGAGTCGCCTAAGTAAAGAGCTTCCTCCGAGTGGATTCTCGAGATCCACTCGGCGGCTTAGCAGACCCTCATTGAGGCTGATGTGGATGTGAAGACAACTAACAACTACATGAGTATCAACTCACTCCGAGTGCGCACGAAAAGTCACACTCGGGGACTTAGCTGCGACTCAGAGTCGCCTAAGTAAAAAGCTTTTGTCGAGTGTGTACCCGAGATACACTCGAAGGCTTAGCAGACCCTCATTGAGGCTCATGTGGATGTGAAGACAACTAACAACTACATGAGTATCAACTCACTCGGACTGCGCACGAAAAGTCACACTCGGGGACTTGGTTGCGACCCAGAGTCGCCTAAGTAAAAAGCTTCCTCCGAGTGTGTACCCGAGATACACTCGAAGGCTTAGCAGACCCTCATTGAGGCTCATGTGGATGTGAAGACAACTGACAACTACATGAGTAACAACCCACTTCGAGTGTGGACGAAAAGTCAAACTCGGGGACTTAGCTGCGACTCAGAGTCGCCTAAGTAAAAAGCTTCATCATGTTTGCCATTGGCTTCACCAAGAAACGCCAAACAAAAACCACGAGCCAAAATCGTGTCAAAAAAAACTTGGCGAAAGAAGAGCAAAATATTCAGATTCAGTCGGCTTGGTGTGAATCAAGCTTATCCACACCGAACCACAAATGTGACGGCCAACAGCAGTGGCCAAAGTTTGATACAGATACCACTCGGCATACCGAGATAAATGTGCGTTCGCCATAAAGTTTTTCAAGCGTCACCGGGACTGGCAGGCTCCACAAAGGTGTCAAGGTCGATCCCGTCTGCGATGCGAGTGGCTGTGTCGAGGAAGGTCTCCATGAAATCTTCGAATCGAAGCTTCTTGGTGTTGGCGACCTGCAACGTCTTCAGCTTCTCTTCGCGAGCCACCTTGCAGTGCACTCGGACCAGAGATAGCGCCACGTCCGCACCACAACGAGTGGCGGACTTCTTCCATGCCTGCACTCTGTTCGGGACGTCCTCCAGCCGAGTCATCAACCCATCTATTTCTTGACGGGAATCGTCTTCGGGCCACAGCTCCTTGTCGATCCGGCCGATGACTTCTCTCAGGCGGCCAATGAAAGGTCCCACTCTGCCAAGGCGAATTTGCGCTCGGAGCAAGTCCCGGTTGGCTTCATCACCGAGTGGAACGTTCGGAACAACCGACCGTTCAATGTCGGCTGCTTCAGCCTCAACGTCCAGACAAAAATCTGCAAAGAAAATACAAGCAGAAAGTAAGCGCAGAATGAACTCCAAAGTCAAGAAGCACTCGACAAAAGACTTACCACCAAGCAGTCCAATCATCTTTCTTGCCCAGTCGCTGGCGTACTTCTCCTGCGCCATGCACCGAGTGTTCATCAACTTCAGCTGGCCCATCCGTTCGGTTCTTTGACTCTTCAATTCTTTAATTTCGGCTACCAATGCCTTGTTGGTCTCCCAGGACTCCTCCAAAGACTTCTCTCGATCAGCAAGGGCCCCCTTTACACCAGCCAGGTCATTCACAGCCGCCTCCAAGTCCGCAGCAAGCTGAATCTTTTCAGCCTTCAGAGCATTGTACACGGATCCCGTTTCGCAAGTCTTCTGCCAAATAAGCGCAAAGGGAAGATCACACACATTCAACAAAGGAAAACAATCAAAGCTAAAAGTTCTTCAGACCCCTGCCGATGCAAGCAATCGACAGCGGTCTCGGGGACTACACCTAGTGGGTTCACTAAGAGTGACCCCACTGGCATGAACCTCGAACAGGTCGGCCCTATTGAGCTACATGACAAACAGACAAATCTATGAGACTACTATTACCCGACCTGAGTAACACTACTCTCGGGGACTACACCCAGTGGGTGCACTCGGAGTGCCCCCACTGGTACCGTTCGGGCAGATCAGCTCTGATCTGTTCAGGTCACGGAGAATACATATAATGACAACTGCCGGTGCAAGCACTCGACAGAAGTGTCGGGGCCTACACCCACTGGGTTCACTCGGAGTGAACCCACTGCAAAATCATCCTACTGTATCCGAGTCTATCACTGAAACCCCCAATGGGTGACAAGAGGAAAGTAAACACTTACTAGCGCACTTACTCGGATATCGTCCCGGAGCTCCAAGCTTTTCTTGTACAAAGACGCGATGGAGTCGTACGCTCCCTTGGCATTACCCACCATCAGCTCCACCTGCACCATGGCGTCCTTGGCGGCCCCCACCTGGTCTTCCGGGAGATGTTGGGTGTCATACCGAACGGTTGACGGACCCAGCGCGGCAGAAGACTCCCTGGGCATCCCGAGCTCCGCTCCAATCGGTTCCACCGTGAGGGGCACCGTCTCAGTCGGCAGCACCGTCTCGGTCGGTGGCACGTTCATGGTGGGAGCAGCAGCAGATGGGACAATCTCAAGGACAGGCGCCAAAGCTGGCCGCGACCCCCTCTGGTCGTCGTCCTCCAGATGGATCACCTCCGAAGGAAGCCCGACTGAACAACTCGAAATTACAGAAAAAGGGGCAAGATTAAAGACATCACTCGTGAAACAATAGTGCAAACTCTCGGAGTCGTGGCAACGTACCTTGCTGGGACGTGGCAGTGTTATCCGTGTCCATAGGATCATCGTCCTGGCACGGCAGAGAGGTGGCGGAAGTAACAGCCCTGTTGGGTGAAATCCACTCGACGGATAAGCGACAGTTGATCAGACACTAAAGAAAAGATGGGAGAACAAGTCACTTATGCTGAGGCGACTGGAACAGTGATCCTCATCCGAGGCAAGGCTTTCCGAGGCTTGGGCCCACTAGGCTTGGGCACCTTGGACGGCTGGTCCATGGGCTCGGCAGCAGCGTCACTGGTCCTCTTCACACTCCGAGCACTCGGAGCCACGGGAGGGGCTGGCGGAGCACTCGTGGCCGCTGGAGGAGCCGGCGGAGCCGCGGGATCGTGGCGGCGCTTAGTTCGATGCTCTGATGGTGGAGGTGGTGAGCTCTGCTCCCCAACCTCCTCCTCCTCCTCTTCCGTCTCCTCCTCCGTCTCACCACTGTCGGAGACGTACTCGACACTGTCCATGCTGCCCTCCTGGCTGCCCTCCACTTCCTCGGTCAGATTCCCGTTCGAGACGGCAGAATACCAGTTGGTCCACTCCTGCACAAAACACAGTCGGCAACGTCAGGCGGCAGGACAAGAAAAGCGACAAATCTAAAGAGAGAAAAAGCACTTGACAAGATGCGCTCACCTCATTCGGAGGAGGATTGTCGGCGCGGAAGGGCTTCACTCGCCGGGCTCCTTGGGGGTTATCGTATGCGCCTGTGATGCCGCGGACCCACGCTGTCACAGTCTCCACGGTCACGCATTCTGGATGAGTCCGAGTGGAATCCTCACGCCCCGCGTAGTGCCACATGGCGTGGTGTCGGGCTTGCAGCGGTTGGATGCGCCGACCTAGAAATGTCTCCAGCAAGTCCGTGCCGGTGACTCCCTTGCGGACGACGGCTATCAGTGCGTCGACCAGAGGCTGGATCTAGATATTTTCCCCCTTTGAGAGCGCAAGCTACCTGGGAGGGGCCGGACGATCTAGGCTAAAAGGTAGCAACCCAGTCGCAGCATTCGGACAAGCGATGTCCTGGCAATAGAACCAGGTCGATTGCCAGTTCCTAACTGACTCAGACAACTGGAGAGGGGGATAGATACTCTTTGTTTTCTTCTGGAACCCTAAGCCCCCGCAGAGCTGGAGGAGATGGGTCTTATCATCCGACTGGCTAAGCTTTTTGATGGTTTGGGACCTAGCGGAGAAGACGTACTTAAAGAGCCCCCAGTGGTGTGGACATCCAATAAAGCACTCGCAAAGGGTGACGAATGCTGCAAGGTGGACTATCGCGTTCGGAGGAAAATGATGGAGCTGCGCCCCGAAGTGATTCATAATACATCACAAGAAGGGGTGGGGAGGCAAGGAGAAGCCCGTGAACACATGGCGGAGCAGCAGAACGCGCTCCCCCTCCTTCGGCGCTGGCTCCGTATCGCCCTCCGGCAGCCTCCACGACTTGTTGGCTATCATGCCGTGCTCCACCAGCTCCAGCAAGTCGTCCTGCGTCACTGTGGAGGGGAGCAAATCCCCCTGGATCCAACCCGCCGGCAGTGCCCGTTGTCGCCGCTGAGCAGGGGCCGTCCCCTTCTTCTTCTTCTTCTGCGCTTCGAGTTTGCTGGTCTGTCCCTTCGTCGTGGTGAAGGCAACAGATCCGCGGAGGAGGAGAGGAAGGATGAGGCTCGGGGCGCGTGGGGAGCTGCAGGAGGAGCAAGGTTAATGCGAGGAAGAAGAGCAGCGCAACAAGAAATCCCCGCCGGAGGGGCTTAAATAAGCTTGCGACTGAGTGACTAATAGGTGATCCCGAAATTTATCCCCCGACAGGCTGCTGCGATGTTAGTGGAGAAGATAAATGCACGGTAATCGAGGCGGCAGAAACTACTCGATGGTGATGTCGTCATCCCCGCTGAGCGCGCGGCAACCAAAATTTGAGGATCCCAGAAAATCCGCGGCTGTCAGTTTGACCGGTCACATCGTAAGATTCTGCGGAAGCACTCGGTCCCTGATGGTTCGTTTCACTGGTACATTCACTCGGATCACTGGTTGAAAGGATAAATGGATCGAGGCAAACAACGCCAAAGTCACATCCATACCAGTCGGATCCGTACTCCAGGCATCACTTCATCGTTCCAACCCCGATCCATTCGGGGACTAATGATGGGGTTATAGTCCCTGGGTAGGGTCATAGGCCTGTCCTATAGGTCCTACCCAAGGACTACCCTTCATAGAGGACAAGGTCCTTAGACAGTTCCGACTAAACTAAGGACTCCCCCATCATCCAGTCGGTGACGAGCACTCGGAGCGTATTTAACGTACCGACTGAATTCCACTCTGTACATCGTAACCTCCCAGGAGGGCAACGTTCATACGTTTTCATACACCATTATTAAAATTTAAGGCATACGTTACCTGTAACGTAGGCATTTATTCACCACTATTCCACCCCTGTCCACCGGGCCATTATGAAGGGCAGCGCACTCTATATAATCCACCCTTCCCCACTGGTGCAGGTGTTGGCTTTTTACTGTAATCCTATATTCCACTCGACACTAAGATCCCAAGAGCACTGAGGCGTAGGGCTTTTACCTCCACCGTAGAGGGGCCTGAACTCATACATCATCGCCGTAGCTAAGGCTCTGCCCATCCTTTCGTACCCTACACATCTACTGTCAGACTTATACCCACGACAATTACAGCAACTCTTACTCCAAATGATTACAACAAGTTCCTGATCATCGCATTGTTTATAATCGTCAAATTGATGTAGAGCAAGTACCGGTTGAGAGGATGAACCTATGGCACCAAAATTGAGAACTCCAGCAGTGGTGAATACTTCAGCGGCAGAAACCGGAGGAACTTGAGAGGCAGCAGTAGAGGAATTCCAGTTGCTCGCCTCCTCCAGCACGCGGCAGCAGATCACCAACTCGACTACACCATACACCGACAGCAGAGCATGAGATTGCCTTCACCAGCGAATGCCAACACAACACCATCTCACCTCCACCAGCGGGCACACATGGGCCAGGAGGAGGCCTAGGGTGTGGGAGAGGACGAGTGCTTGGGCAAGGATGGAGTGCGGAGGTGGAGGGCGGGGGTGGAGGTGATGGTGAAGGGCGGAGGTGGAGGGCGGGGAGGAGGCGAAGGTGGAGGGTGGGCAGAGGCGGAGGTGGAGGGCTAGGCAGAGGCGGAGGTGGTGGGCATAGCTGGAGGGCGGGGTGGAGGCGGAGGTGGAGGGTAGAGGTGGAGGGCGGGATGGGGGCGGAGGTGTAGGGCTGAGGTGGCACTACTAGGAAAAACCATATAGGCAGGACCTTATAGGCAGGACCTCGGTAGTAGCGATGGAAACACCTTAGCACTAGCGTTGATTATATATCCAACGCTACTGTTAAAGCAGGCCGAACGAGGCGCACAGACGGTAGCATTAGTAGCAGCGCGCGCTTATGTAAAGCACTACTGATAAGCTAAATAGCACTAGCGCTTTCCTTCAACAAGCGCTGCTGATACATATATCTTATCCACCTTATCCAACTACTCCCCTCTCCACTCCAATTCACTCTCCCCCCATCTGTTCACCTCGCCCGTCGTCCGTCGCCGCCACTCCGTTCCCGTCGCCCGCCGCCCGTCGCCGCCGCTCCTGGTTCTCCTCCTCCCTCCTCCTCCTCTCTCCTCCCTCCTCCCGTTCGAGTTCATCAATGTCGTTCTTGTATATGTGAAATCAGTATCTTTTTGCTTTCAAGTTTTTGTATGGGAAATATGCTTCACTTTTGCGCTGCCCCTAGGTATATGAACTAAATCCTATTAGATATTCTATTGATATAAACTTGTAGCATATTGATATGACCCTAGGTATATTTACTTAATCCTATTAGATATGCTAGGTATATGAACTTAATCCTAGTAGTTAAGGTTTTTCCTATTAGTTAGGGTTAGGCTTGAAAGATGATATATTTTATATGAGGTGGAACTTAATCCTATTAGATATGTTATTGATATAAACTTTTAGCATACAAATATACAACAATTTCTTTTTGATAATTATACATAAAAATTAGAAGGAAAGGAAAATCACTAAGAATATACTAGCGTCAATATAAGTATAATAGAAATAGAAGTATAATAAGGATCACGACAACAGTCTTTTAGTGGGAAAATCACTAATTTCTTCGTTTATTTCCTTGTGCTACATTATATTTCAATACAAGTATAATGTAGTTCTTTTTACTGTTTTTAGTAAGTATTTATCAGAAATAGTTTATTTAGTAAGTGTTTAATAGAAATAGTTTAATCGGTGAGTGAGTGTCCACCATATATGAGAGAAGAATGCCGACTGTTGTCGTGGGGGTCGCTTCTCCTTCTTCTCCTTCTGCTAGATATTTGTTATGCACTAGGGGAAGTAGGAGTAACGACCATCATCGACGGTCAAAAAATCGGTGAGGGGGTGTCCACCATATATGAGAGAAGAAGAATGCCGACTGTTGTCATGGGGGTCGCTTCTCCTCCTTCTCCTTGGTCTAGATATTTGTTATGCACTAGGGGAAGTAGGAGTAGCGACCATTATCGACGGTCGAAAAATCGGTGAGGGATTGTCCACCATACATGAGGGAAGAGTGTCCATCATATGTAGTTTATTTAAGTTCCTCAACCATATTTATTAAGTAATTTATGTTGTTTATTTAAGAATATTTGACAACTAATTGCTATTGACAACTTATTTTCATCCCCTCTCGGCGATTCTCATTCTCGTAGGGTTAGCGCCGCCGCCAACGGCCACCTCCCACGTCACCCCCGGCCACCTCCGACCCGGCCCTCGCACGGTACTACCACGCTCTCTCTCCCCTCTAGTTCATACTACCTCAAACTTGCAAACATGCACAATCATATTTGGTTAATTTGTCATATGATGTTGTCATGAGCGTTGATCCCCTGAACATGAGCTAGTTAGTTTTTGTCATATGAACTTGGTTAATTTGCCATATGATGTTGCCATGTTCTCTTGAGATAGCCTATGTAATATTTGGTTAATTTGTCACATGATGTTGCCATGTCATATTTGGTTGACACATTAAACAATAAGAAAATTTTCTCAGAGGAATTTGTCTCGACGTCGACGATGCCCATCCCACATCCTCGTCGTTGACTCGGTGCCGACCACCTGCTTGATAGGCGCTAGCATGTGTGGCACTAGGCTCCATCGGGCTGGCACTGGGAGGTGCTAACTTTCGGGGGGCGCACCTTTATGTGGAATCCGGGTCTCATCATTGACCCGGAGCTTCTTTGGTGGCGGTCGCGTGGGCCATTATCGATGACGAGGGAGCCGGCCCCCACGGAGGTGGTACGTTGTCATGTCACGGAGGAGGACGAGCACGTCTATCTCTACATGGCTGCGTTGGATGCCAGATTCTCCAATACCTGGCAGGTTCTCCAGGGACTTTACCCAAGCTATGATCCGGTGATGGTTCCTTATCTTTGGGTTGCCACCGCCTGCACCGTGAGGCGTCAACTGGATTATTATTAGTGATAATGTTATATGAGTATGAGTTATATGAGTATGAGCTATATGAGTATGAGCCATATGAGTATGAGCTACATGAGTATGATTTATATGAGTATGAGTTATATGAATATGAGTTATATGAGTATGAGCCATATGAGTATGAGCTATATGAGTATGATTTATATGAGTATGAGTTATATGAATATGAGTTATGTGAGTATGAGTTATATGAGTATGAGCTATATGAGTATGAGTTGTATGAGTATGAGTTATATGAATATGAGTTATATAGTTGCTAAATGAGTATGAGTTATATGAGTTAAATGAGTATGAGTTATCCATAATCCGATCCCTATGTTGTTGATATAGATGATGATGATGCAAATATTGTCGATGATGATGATGATGATGCTAAATACGTAGAGCTTGAAAATATTCTGAATATTCTGAATACTGTTAATATTGTCGATGATCATGCATTGTGAATATTCTGAATACTGCTAATATTGTCGACGATGATGATGCATTCTGATAGTAAAAGTTAGCAGTAGCGCTTCTTGGCAGCAGCGCTTTCTATGAGCAAGCGCTACTACTAAACTTACCAGTTGCGCTGCCGGTATCGGCGCTACTACTAGTTTTTAGCTGTAGCGCGATAGCAGTAGCGCTTGGACCAGCGCTACTGCTACTCATATATCCAGCGGTACTAGTAGGGTTTTCCCTAGTAGTGTGGAGGGTGAAGGCCGGGGTGAAGGTGGAGGGCGGGGAGGGGGTGGAGGGTGGAGGCTGAGGTGGACGTGGAAGACGCGAAGAAGAAGACGGCTGGTTCAAATTTTGTATTATGGGCATAAAAGTCCATTTGCCCATTTTTACCTGGTCGGAATCTACTCCCCATCGACCTACATTTCAGTACGGAGGGAGTAACTTCAGTGACATTTGAAGATGACTTCTACCATAGAAGAATCCCATTTATATTGGATGTTACATTCCAAGACTTGGAACTAAACTTGTTGAAACAAAGTCCAGAGTTCGGAGAAGTTTTCATAATATACATCCATCCGAAGATACAAATAAGCATAGTCCAACCAAGCACAACATGGAATGAGAATCAATTAATGATTTCATCAAAAACAAATCACCACCATGTATCCTTCCCTTTTGCATCTTGCCCGAGAACTCACGTGATTTAGTTGGTGAACTATGCACATTCATCATGTTATTTGATGATGTCAAGTGCTTGGAGTAAATTGTCTCATAGAGAAAATTCTAAGTTAATGATGTTGAAAGATACACTAGATCACTTCATGGACCTAAAGTTTTGTATCAGTTGCTATTGCAATCACACATTATTATTTGACCTTCTTTCTAAGTCTTATGTTCACCCAGTCGATGGTGTTCAAATATGCGTGGGATCCAAAATTATGCACAATGCCGGATATTCATTCCTTGGCAAAACTTCTTCATAGTTGCCATGGGACGAACTATAGCATTTCAACATGCAAATTAGTAATGTTGGTTATGTATCTACTCTTCCCTCCGTCCGAGAAAAGTAATCCAGGGCTAGTTCAAATTTATTTTTGCAAAAAACACATTGGGATTTTAAATCCATTGCAATCAGGGCATTCTCCTTCCCCGCAAACGCCGCTGCGAGCAGCTCCGTCACGTCCAGCCGCCCAACTATGTCGTCACCGCCGTCACAATGACGCAATCACCGCCGCACACCTCTACAGCTCAACCACCACCGCCCACATCGCCTAGTGTTGTCCTTCTTCCTCCCTCCCCAATAGCTTCCCCAGCCACCGTCGTGTGCGGGCATGGTGTCGCCCTTGTCGCCGTATGGATTAGTCAGCGCTCCCACTTGTGTCGCCGCCCACCTGCCCCGCGACACCCATCTTGCGCCGCTGCCACCCCTGCTTACCCGCACGCACAGAGCCCATCTTCACCACCGCCGCCCCGGCTTACCTGTATGCACGGAGCCAAGCTTCGTCGTCGCTGTCCCTACATACCTGTGCATGAAGGCTAGCTTCGCCCTCGCCCACTTGTTCCTCCGTGGCGACACCTAGATAGTAGGTGACTCCACGGCTCACGGGTAGCTCCTCATCGTTATCCTGTTCGCATCCCCGGCCCGCCAAGTCCAGCAACTCTGGTGCTAGAGTTGGGCAAGATCCCGACCACCGCTGCTCCACCGTCGTCCACCAAGGGTGACTAACCCATCCACCGTCACGAATAGTGTCGACGCTCACCTTCTACAAAGGCAAACACCGCCGCCTACATGCTCCTCCTTGCCGACTTCGTTTTCTTTGTCGAGGCGACCCAGCTCCTCCTTGCCACCTCTACTGCTACAAATTAGATTGACCAAGCTCACAGAGGATCCAATTGATATCAAATTGAGGTGAATTAGAGAAACAACGGAGCATCCAGTTTGTAATTTTGCATTGACTGCTATCAACTTGAAACTTCTTGCATCTTAGTTCATGATCCGGTTGAAATATTATGTAGTAATCAGAATCTTCAGTAACTTGCGGCTCATCTACAACTGGCCGCCCGTCCCGTGCTCCTGTTGCCATCGCCGGAGGTCCTCTTCTTGTGTTGCTATTGTCGGAGGTCCCCTTCTTGTGCTGTCATCAGTGATATCAAGTACACAGCTCTTCCTACATTATATGTTCATGTCATGTGAGAACAAGTACAGGGATCGTGTATTGATGCTGAAAACGAAAATTAACTTTGAATTTGAAAAAATAGTTACTATGAGTAGTTTGATGTTGATCCTTGTGGGGACCCTGCCTTACTAGTCAAGATCACAATGCTCAGTGATCCCAGAGATCAATGCTCACCGAACATAGATACCGATAGAAAGAGTCTTACATCCAAGGACCGATTATTACAAGACATGACCAAAGGGTCAAGTTCACAAGACAGGGCCTAAGGACAAATCACTCAGATACACTAGTAGCGGAAAACATAGGGCTAAGCGGGTGCCCATGCCATCAAGCCTACACTGACATGCATTCTGACTCGGAAGTGTCCTAGTTTGCAGGGGCGTCTCTGAAGACGTACTCATCTCCAAACTCCGGTCCTTCCATATCTGGTCAATAACATAACCAGTGGCAAGCCAATGAGTACTTTGAATGTACTCGCAAACAGCCCATGATATAATCAACGAAAGTGAAGGATAACAATATCATGCATCTTTAGTGTAAGTCATCTAGGTGGAACGATCATGAGTATGCATCAAGATAAAGAATTACTTTTGAAGAACAGGTTACAGATATCAATATATCTGTTGAGGGCTGAACCATCCGGGTTCGCCCTATATGCCAAGTCACCGAACTTGGTCATATCATTGCTATCATAGCAACACCTTTTTCAACACCACACACACACACTTGGTTTATGCGGAAATGACCGAACGTAGTTTAAGCAGGATTTCCCAACTTTCCTTGACCGTGGAAACGGTTATTCAAATAGTTTACACTCTGCAGAGGTACTACGCTGGACCCACGTGATCCGGGAAAACTTCCGTGTCATCCACGACTCGCGGTATATCACATACCCGAGGTAAGTACACGGTTAATGCCTTTCCCCTGACGATACTAGACAAAGAGGTCCACTCGATTGGTACCCAGCCCACATGTTGTACGTCTTACGAGCACCAACTCTGGACAGTACCAACCATGCGGGGACCAACGGTGTGACTGGAACTCATAAAAATGGCATAGTCGTCCTACGTGGCACAACCCCATCACGAGAGTGACCACACATCACTCCCGCCACTAGTAATGTGGCTTTTTGCTAGCACCGGCCAGAGTAATTAACATAGCCCCATCCCACGAGGGGTAACGTGGTCGTACTGGTAAGGTTGGGACGGTCAACACATCATAAATCTAATCCCTTTTTCGAAACCATACTCGCACAAATACTAGGTGCGTCACTTCACCGAAAGTGACCGCCTAACTCATCATCACCCTCGGGCCTTAGTGGCACACGATGGGGTTTTAGTAACCTCTTGCTTTGTGTCATCAACATGCTCATGATAATACTACTTCTATCTATACATGGCAACATGGTATTAGCATGACCCTCAAGGGGTAGAGTCAAGCTCAATGCATGTGCTCCGGGGGAGCCTTCGGTAAAATCATATCAAATGATTACCGACACTTATGATCATATGCAACGAGAATATTTGCTATTCTAACATGCAAAGTAACATATGCTCAGTCATGATCAAAGGGTTGCTTGCCTTGGTTAGCTTAGTATGTGGGGTCTTCGAGGTGTTCCGTTCCGATTCCCTCGTCACACGGATTTTCTATCATCCATAAAACAATAAATAAGAAATAGCTCACACAGAAACAGACCACAAAATTATTTTAATAATGTTCTTTATTACTGATAAATCTAAGGTATCATTTTAAAAATATTTGCCTTAATTTTCCTTGAAGGAATATTTTTCAAATCAACCAAATAGAAGCAAAATTATTTCATTTTAGTCCTTTCTATTTGTGTAAAACAGAATAGTTGTTGGAAAAATTCATCCAAATATATTATTAAATACTACACATTTTTAGAAGAATAACAGTGGAAGAATTATATATTTACACTGGTTAAATGTTTTTATAAAAATCTTAGAAACCAGGGTTTAAAACTAAAAGAAAAACCGGCTAAACTCCCGGCCTGGCTCGGCCCAGAGTTGGGCTGGCCAATGGCCAGCCGACAGCCTGCCCAAGCACGCGCGCCGTTAGGTTTGCACCTGATGCGTGGGTCCCTACGGTCAGCGGCTGAGGACAGCGCGACGGAGGAGGCTGGGCCACCGACAGGTGGGACACACCTGTCGGGGTCGTCTCCTACCTCTGGCCAAAGAGGAAGAGGAGGATGCCGGCGAGGTTGCCGACGCTCTCATGCCCCAACGAGAACTAGAATGGGTTCGCCTTACTATCGCCTATCTGCTGGTGGTCGAAACAACGATGGGGAGGCAGGGGTTCGCCGGAGACGAGGAGGCCGTGGCGGAGGAGTTTCGGGAAGTCGTCGAGGGGGTGGCTAGAGGCACGGAAATGCTCGGGCGAGTTGGGGGAAAGCTTCCTGGGATCAAGATGGTTAGTTTGGTGGGTCGAGGGGCGCAGGAGACGTCGTGTAGCCGGAGATCGACCGAAGCTCCGAGGCGGAGGGCCCTCGGTCGATCTCGAGCACCGAGGCTCTAGTGGGTTGCTCGGGTGGTTAGGGAGGTACTAGTGATCGTGGTGAAGCTATCTGAGGGGTGCTGAAGCGAGGGGGAGGGCTATTTATAGTCTCGCGACGGTGAGCAGATTCGGTAGCACCGGTGACTCACCGTGGCGCCTATGGGGGTGGAGAGAGAGGCTGGGGTCGAAACTACGGTCTCAGGACGTGGTTTTGGACTGCCCGAACTATCAGCAGTAGAGGGAGAGAGAGAGGAGTGGAGCATTCGTGGCTGCGCAACCTTGGCCGGTTCTGGCGCGTGCACGCGTCGCGCGAGTTCTAGCACGGGAGAGGAGGGGCCTTGAGGCTTGCTCGACACAGAAGGGTTGTCGGGGGAGAGGTTGGACATCTCGTGGGAGGCTGGAACTGGCCGAGGACGTCGCACCCACCTCGGTGACTCCCCGTAGCATGCCCAGAGCGCAGTTTTGGCATGCCACGGCATGCTGGCGCTCTGAGGCACTTTGGACGTTTCTAGCATGTCCTGGCACATGCTGGGGGTGTAGCTAGCCGTTTGGTTCTTGTGGGAGCTTCGGCTGGTCAAGGGAGGCAAGAAATACTGGTGCTGTCAGTCATGAACTCAAATCTAAATTGGGGTTTTTGGCCTTTCAACTTTGACCAGTGAGGGGCCAGTTGACTGGGGTTAGACATAGATGTTGGCCACTTAATCTATGAGTTTGAAGCAAAGGGGTTTGGTTTAGCTGTAGCTAAGGTGGCTTTTTTCTAACTGTCAGAAGGTGTTCGATAGTGGGTTAAGGGGGTTCCACCCCACCACTAGTGCTGCAACTTAACAGGTTTGGGTTTGGTGGTAAACCATGGGGTTTCACCAAATTTGAGCTCCAAAGGACAAGTTTAGCTTTGTAAACTTGAAAATACTCCAATATGACCAGATATGTCCCTTCCAAAGGGAGTGTGGGCAAACTAAGGCCCACAAATCCCATTTTTGGTGTGGAAGCCTCATTTGAGGTATTAGGCACTCCTGCAAATTTTTGGAATTATTGGACAAACTTTGCTATGTAGAGTTGCTCTAACTTGATTCTATACACACATGGTTTTTGGGTTATTTGGGCTCCTTATTCACCTTTGATCAAGGTGAAACTTTATGTGGACACCAAACATGGCTTAGCGATATTACTGGAATTTTCTAGGAATTTATTGAGAATATTTCCTTTGGAAATATTTCAAAATGACAAAACAGACAAAAATAGATTTCATAGTTTTATTCAATAAATATAATATAAAACTGGGTTTAAAATCATATGTATGGAAAATATATGTCCTTCTGATCATCTCCAAATTTAATCAGATTTTTCTAAAGCAGAAAAGTATTTTTCCGTGTTGGAATACCAATTCTAGCTTCAGAAATGGACATGTTATTTAATTAAGAAAATAATCACAAAAATAATTATTTTTGGGGTTTTGAAATATAAAGAGAGGTTAAAATCAGATTACCAAATATGAGTAGAAGCACTGCTTGCTATCAAGGACATGTAGTGCAACTTAAGATAGGATTTACCTTGATTAGAAATAAGCAAAGGTTTTTGGAAATTAGTGTTATACCAAAAGAATTTAGGGTTTTAATCCTCACATGATCAACCATACAAGCATACAATGGCAATCATGGCACTCACAACATTAGTTTTTGAAGAAGTTTTAACAAGCTCAGAATTTCACAATACACACAAGTGATAGAAAAAACAGGGTATGACAGACCTATCCCCCTTACAAGAATCTCGTTCCCGAGATTCCTAAGCTAGGTGCTAAAAAGGTCTGGAAACTCAGATCGGAGATAGTCTTCACGCTCCCATGTAGCTTCGGCTTCAGTGTGGTTGCTCTATTGAACCTTGAAATACTTGAAAGTGCGGCTCCTGGTGCATCGCTCTGCTTCGCCGAGAATGCGGATTGGCCTCTTGTGGTAGGTGAGATGAGACTGAAGGTCAATGGCCTGGTGGTTAATTCCCTTGTAAGGATCGGAATGACTTGGCGCTTGGAGGCACTTCCGAAGTTGTGACACGTGGAAGACGTTGTGCACACCCGAAAGTTCCGGAGGTAACTCCAACTGATAAGAGACTTCCCCATGCCTTGCCGTGATCTTAAATGGCCCAATGAACCTTGGAGCGAGTTTCCCCTTAACATGGAAATGCTTGGTTCCCTTGAGAGGTGTGACATGGAGGTACACTAGGTCTCCGGGGTTGAACTCCACATTCCTGCGGCGAGAGTCCGCATAACTCTTTTGTCGTGACTTGGCTGCTTTCAGATTTACTTGGACTAGTTGCACCTTCTCTTCTGCCCTGTGCAAGACTTCCGGTCCGAAAATCAGCCCATCTCCGGTTTCAGACCAGTTGAGCGGGGTGCGGCATTTCCGTCCGTACAGTACTTCGAACGGGGCCATCTGGAGACTGGACTGGTAGCTGTTGTTGTATGAAAACTCAGCGAACGGTAGACAGTCTTCCCATTTGGCTCCATGCGCTAGGACGAATGCGCGGAGCATATCTTCGACTATCTTATTCACCCTTTCCGTTTGTCCTCCCGTTTGTGGATGGAAGGCGGTGCTAAAAGAGAGTTTGGTACCGAGGGCCTCTTGAAGTTTCCTCCAAAACCTTGAGGTGAACTGCGTGCCTCGGTCAGATGCAATCTCCTTGCGAACTCCATGAAGGCTCACTATACGCTCAATATAGATACTAGCCAACTTGTTCCCCTCATAAGTGGGGTTGACAGGGATGAAATGGGCCACTTTGGTCAAATGGTCGACAACAACCCATATCGAGTTATGGCCCCTGCTAGACCTTGGTAAGCCGGTAATATAATCCATCCCTACCTTGTCCCACTTCCATTCCGGCACCTTGAGAGGTTGTAGCAGCCCTGCGGATTGCTGATGCTCAGCCTTAACTTGATGGCACACAACGCACTTGGCCACATACGTCGCGATTTCCCTCTTCATGCCGTGCCACCACAATCTTTCTCGGAGGTCTTGATACATCTTGGTACCACCGGGTGAATGGAGTAGGGTGTATCATGTGCTTCCCGTAGGACTAAATCCTTGAGTTCAGCTTTCTTGGGTACGCATAAACGTTTCCCAAACCACACCACTCCTTGCTCATCCTCCAAGAATCCTGGGGCCTTGCCTTCTTGAATCTTTTTCTTGATACCTACAATGCTCTTGTGACCCTTTTGGGCTCCCTTGATGTCATCTTCCAGCGTTGGTTTGACTTTGAGGTTATCTAGGAATCCAGATTCCACTAGTTCCAACCCAAAGTTCTCCAATTCTTTATATAAGGCGGGATGCCTTTCCTTAAGCATGACATTTAAGGTGCTAGTCTTCCGGCTCAAGGCATCAGCCACTACGTTAGCCTTACCGGGGTGATATTGAATGTTGAGGTCGTAGTCCTTGATTAACTCTAACCATCTCCGTTGCCTCATATTTAATTCCCTTTGGATGAAGATATACTTTAGACTCTTGTGGTCAGTGTATATTTCACATCGCTTCCCCAGAAGGTAATGTCGCCATGTCTTCAGAGCATGCACTACTGCTGCCAATTCAAGATCATGGGTGGCGTAGTTCTCCTCATGCGGGCGCAGTTGCCCTGACTAGTATGCCATGACCCTACCATCCTGCATTAGAACCCCGCCTAGCCCGGTCCTTGAGGCATAGCAATATATCACGAACTCCTTGCTGATATCTGGAGTGGCCAAAACCGGGGCGGTGGTTAGCCTCTTCTTCAACTCTTGGAAGCTTGCATCACATTCCGGCGTCCATTCAAACTTCTTGCCTTTCTTCAAGAGTTGATTCATAGGTGGCGCGATGCGGGAGAATCCTTCTACGAACTTGCGGTAATATCCCACGAGTCCGAGGAAGCTCCTGACTTCCTTCACGTCGATTGGCGATTCCCAGTTGGTTACCGTGGTAATCTTAGAGGGATCAACTGCCTATCCACTTGCTGTCATGGTATGACCCAGGAATCCAACTTCATTCAGCCAAAACTGGCATTTGCTGAACTTGGCATACAGTTGGTGCTCTCGAAGCTTCTCCAATACTAACCTCAAGTGTTGCTCGTGCTCTTCTTCAGACTTAGAAAATATTAATATGTCATCAATGAATATGACGACAAACTTGTCCAGGTATTCCATGAAGACCTTATTCATGAGGTACATGAAGTAAGCTGGGGCATTAGTCAATCCAAAAGACATGACAGTGCATTCGTACAGACCGTACCGGCTCACAAATGCTGTCTTCGGTATGTCTTCGGGCCGGATCTTTAGTTGGTAATATCCAGATCGGAGGTCGATCTTGGAGAATACCTTAGATCCATTTAGCTGGTCGAACAAGTCTTCCATCTTGGGGAGTGGGTACTTGTTCTTGATCGTGACCTCATTGAGAGAATGGTAATCGACACAAAGTCTGATTGTCCCATCCTTCTTGGACACGAAGAGAACATGTGATCCCCAAGGTGACACACTCAGTCGAATAGACCCTTTCCTGAGTTGCTCATCCAGTTGCTTCTTCAACTCCGCTAGCTCTTCGGATCCCATCCTGTAAAGATTTTTGTAGATAGGCCTTGATCCAGGCATGAGTTCGATGATGAACTCGATGTCTCCGTCAGGAGGCATCCCTGGCAGCTCATCACGAAAGACGTCCGGGTATTCACAGACTATTGGCACTTGGTCGAGTCCTTCTTCGGACAGGCTGTTAACTCGTGCTACTCGAGTGGGTACTGGCTCAGAGACATACTTGACTTTGACCCCTTGGTCACTTGTCATGGTAATGGCCCTGTTGGCACAGTCCAAGATGATTTGATGCTTGGCCAACCAGTCCATGCCGAAAATTACTTCTAGGACTTGCGACTTAAGCACAATCAGATCCGCTGAGAAGCTCGTCCCATTGATAACTATCCCGACCTTCCTACACCCTAGGTTGGTCCTCAAAACTGCTGCTGGGGTTTGAATTGCCATATGTCCATGAAGAAAGGTAGGTTCTAGACCACACTTTTCCGCAAAATTTTGCGTAACAAAAGAATGCGAAGCACCACAATCAAACAATACTGTTGTCGGGGTAGAGTTGACGAGGAACGTACCCAGAATGAAGTCCGGGTCTTCCTGTGCCTCTTTTGCGGAAATGTGATTAATCTGCCCCTTGCTGACTTGCTGTGATACTGCTAATTGCGGGGAGCCTGGTTCCTGCCTGGTGCTCCTTGGCCTGGGTTTGGCGCATTGGGGCGCGGCACATCGGGTTTCTTGTTGGGGCACTGCCTGGAATAATGCCCTCTTTGTCCACACCCAAAACAAGTAACTTGCGCTGGAAGTTTGGGCTTGCCCCACCTATGTTTGGTGGAGTGCTTGCTGGCTTGGCGTTGACTTGCTGCTGAGGCTGGTAATTATGGCGAAATGTCGGATGCTTGTATTGTTGCTGGTGATAGTTGGGTCTTGCCAGGGCTGATTGCCATGGTCGTGGTTTTGAGCTACTCGGTCCTCCACTACCCATTAGCTTGCTCTTACGGGTGTCGTCCATTGCGAGACGCTTGTCTTCCAACATAATAGCCTTATTAACCAGGTCACTGATGGTTCGGCATTCACAAACAACCAGCTGATACTGGAGTGACTGCTGCAATCCTTCCATAAAGCGTTCCACTTTGGTAGCCTCAGTGCTGACGTCTTCAGGTGCGTATCTTGATAGGAGGTTGAACTTCTGCAAATACTCCTTCACAGATCCACTGCCTTGCCTTAAGGCTCGGAATTCTCGCTTCTTAATGGTCATCATTCCCCGAGGAATGTGAGCAGCGCGGAATCCATCCTTGAACACGACCCAAGTGATGACTTGCCCGGCTCGCATGATCTGAAATCCATCCCACCAAGCTCTGGCTGTGCCTCCGAGATAGTGAGTTGCATAGAGGACTTTCTCGTGGTCATCAGTGCACTTGACCAACGCGAGAAGGTCTTCAATAGTGTGGATCCAGTCATCGGCATCCAAGGGTTCAGTCGTCTCTGTGAATATGGGTGGTGTAGTTTGGATAAACTTAGAGAGAGTTGAGCAACCATTGCCATTCCCGTTCTGTGGTGGGTAGTTCACCAGGGTTTGAGCGAGCTGCTGGATAGCGGCATTGTTGGCTTGACGCTCCTCTCGAAGAGCTTGAAGGAACTGAGCCGTGGTCAAGCTTTTAGGAGGAGGCGGTGGTGGTGGAACATCGTCTTGCTGCGCGTGGTGATCTCCAGCTTGAGCTTCCCCTTCGGTCCCCTGCTGCTGTCCTAAAGAGGCAGAGCCGGGGTTGCCGAAGGTGCTGTTTGCGAGTTGCATTCACCATCCTGTCAGGGGAGCAGACAGGTCAATTTTGCCGAACTGGTTGCACTCGAAAGGTATGATGCTCTAGTAAAGAGGGGGTCTGGTGTCGTGCTAGTGTGCAAGATTTTTGTGACAATTGTTTTGAAAAGAACTACTCCATTAAATTTAAAACAAGTGATGTAGTCGCTCACAAGCTGCCTAAGGCAGAATGCGACTTGCATCCAACAGGCTTACAGAACAACTGGGGTTATAAAAATCCTGATACAAGAACTCCTACGCTCGGTACACCCTTAGTTGCCTAAGCTACTAAGCGATCGACTGCGCGGTCTCATAAGCTGGCTCTATGGGATCTTCGTCTTCATATTCCTCTCTATCTTCATTAGTGCTTCCCTTCCTAGAAGGGGTAGGGGAAGGAAGCGGACCATCTCGACATCTCTTGGTTGGCGAGGTAGCGAAGAATTCGGTGTACTCTTCTGCGGTTAATCGACGACTCTGAAGAGGAACGGCCTGAAGCGGGGGTATTCCTCCTCGGAAAGCAAATCCAGGTGATATTATGGTTGCTCCTTCTTTCTTCGCTTTGAGGTTCTTCATCTTCTCCATGCAAAGTAGGTCCTTGACTTGGTGCAGTTCTTGGCGGATCCTAGTCGACTCCTTGATCAGAAGATGCGTCAAGGTGTCTGAGGAGAGACTGAAGTAGGTCTGAAACCTCAATGGCGTCCCGTCCTCGGATGAGGGGTTGAGTGCCCAACTCCCGTCTACCTTATATTTAACAAAAGGTAGGTGACGAGTAGCTGGCTCGTCAGCCATCTTAGGAAGGATGTCGCGGAGTCATACGAGTGCCTCTCGTGCTGCAGTCTCCACGGCCAACATCAGATCCTCCATCTGTGGCCCTTCAAAGAACCAGCTAGTTGGGGAGTCGTTAGCCTTCACTATCACGTCCACGTGATACTCCTTGGTGTCGGTGTTGACCCAGTGTTCATGGTACAGGAAGATGGGCGTGCGACGTACTTGACACTTCTCGAGGCTATCGCTCAAAAGCAGAGGAAAGCCCGTCTCCAGAAGCATCTCAGGTACGGCGGCCATCTACAAGGTGTAGAGGAGAGGGTTAGAAATATTTAGTGGGTGCAGTTCTCGGGTCAATCTTATGTGCACGAATCATTTTGGCTATCGTCCATGCTACCTAAGGCTTCCTATAGTCAAGATGGTTGTGATACCAGCTCTGTGGGGACCCCCACTTACTAGTCGAGATCGCCGTGCTCAGTGATCCCAGAGATCAATCCTCACCGAACACAGATACCGATTAAAAGAGTCTTACATCCAAGTATCGATTATTACAACACATGACCGAACGGTCAAGTTCACAAGACAGGGCCTAAGGCCAAATCACTCAGATACACTAGTAGCGGAAAACATAGGGCTAAGCGGGTGCCCATGCCATCAAGCCTACACCGACAGGCATTCTGACTCGGAAGTGTCCTAGTTTGCAGGGGCGTCTCTGAAGACGTACTCATCTCCAAACTCCGGTCCTTCCATGTCTGGTCAATAACATAACCTGTGGCAAGCCAATGAGTACTTTGAATGTACTCGCAAACAGCCCATGATATAATCAACGAAAGTGAAGGATAACAATATCATGCATCTTTAGTGTAAGTCATCTAGGTGGAACGATCATGAGTATGCATCAAGATAAAGAATTACTTTTGAAGAACAGGTTACAGATATCAATATATCTGTCGAGGGTTGAACCATCCGGGTTCACCCTATATGCCAAGTCACCGAACTTGGTCATATCATTGCTATCATAGCAACACCTTTTTCAACACCACACACACACACTTGGTTTATGCGGAAATGACCGGACGTAGTTTAAGCAGGATTTCCCTACTGTCCTTGACCATGGACACGGCTATTCGAATAGTTTACACTACGTAGAGATAGTATGCTGGACCCACGAGATCCGGGAAAACTTTCGTGTCATCCACGACTCGCGGTATATCACATACCCGAGGTAAGTACTCGATCAATGCCTTTCCCCGAACGATAGTAGACAAAGAGGTCCACTCGATTGGTACCCAGCCCACATGTTGTACGTCTTACGAGCACCAACTCTGGACAGTACCAACCATGCAAGGACAACGGTGTGACTCGAACTCATAAAAATGGCATAGTCGTCCTACCTGGCACGACCCCATCACGAGAGTGACCACACATCACTCCCGCCACTAGTAAGGTGGCTCTTTGCTAGCACCGACCAGAGTAATTAACATAGCCCCGTCCGACGAGGGGTAATGTGGTCGTACTGGTAAGGTTGGGACGGTCAACACATCATAAATCTAATCCCTTTTCCGAAACCATACTCACACAAATACTGGGTGCATCACTTCACCGAAAGTGACCACCTAACTCATCATCACCCTCGGGCATTAGTGGGACCCGACGGGGTTTTAGTAAACTCTTGCTTTGCGTCATCAACATGCTCATGATAATACTACTTCTATCTTTACTTGTCAACATGGTATTAGCATGACCCTCAAGGGGTAGAGTCAAGCTCAATGCATGTGCTCCGGAGGAGCCTTCGGTAAAATCATATCAAATGATTACCGACACTTATGATCATATGCAATGGGAATATTTTCTATTTTAACATGCAAAGTAACATATGCTCAGTCATGGTCAAAGGGCTGCTTGCCTTGGTCACCTAAGTATCCGGGGTCTTCGAGGTCTTCTGCTCCGATTCCCTCGTCACACGGATTTTCTATCGTCGATAAAACAATAAATAAGAAATAGCTCACACAGAAATAGACCACAAAGTTATTTTATAAAATGTTCTTTATTACTGATAAATGTAAGGTATCATTTAAAATATATTTGCCTTAATTTTCTTTGAAGGAATATTTTTAAAATCAACCAAACAGAAGCAAAATCATTTCATTTTTTTCCTTTCAATTAATGTAAAACAGAATAGTTGTTGGAAAAATTCATCCAAACATACTATTAAATACTACACATTTTTAGAAGAGTAACAGTGGAAGAATTATATTTTTACACTGGTTAAATGTTTTTATAAAAATCTTAGAAACGAGGGTTTAAAAATAAAAGAAAAATCGGCTAAACTCCCGGGCTAGCTCGGCCTAGAGCTGGGCTGGCGCATGGCCAGCCGACAGCTTGCCCAGGCGCATGCGCCGTCAGGTTTGAACCTGATTCGCGGGGCCCTGCGGTCAGCGGCTGAGGACAGCGGGGGGGAGGAGGCTCGACCACCGATAGGTGAGGCACACCTGTCGGGGTCGTCTCCTACCTCTGGCCAGGGAGGAGGAGGAGGATGCCGGCGAGGTTGCCGACGCTCTCATGCCCCAACGAGAACTGGAATGGGTTCGCCTTACTATCGCCTACATGCTGGTGGTCGGAACAACGACGGGGAGGCAGGGGTTTGCCAGCGACGAGGAGGCTGTGGCGGAGGAATTTCGGGAGGTGGTTGAGGGGGTGGTTAGAGGCACGGAAATGCTTGGGCGAGTTGGGGGAAAGCTTCCTGGGATCGAGAGGGTTAGTTTGGTGGGTCGAGGGGCACAAGAGCCGTTGTGTAGCCGGAGATTGACCGGAGCTCCGAGGCGGAGGGGACTCGGTCGATCTCGAGCACCGGGGCTCTGCTGGGTTGCTGGGGTGGCTAGGGAGGTACTAGTGATCGTGGTGAAGCTATCTGAGGGGTGCTGGAGCGAGGGGGAGGGCTATTTATAGGCCCGCGACGGTGAGCAGATTCGGGAGCGCCGGTGACACACCGTGGCGCGCATGGGGGTGTAGAGAGAGGCTAGGTCGAAACCACGGTCTCAGGACGTGGTTTTGGACTACCCGAACTATTTGCAACAGAGGGAGAGAGAGGAGTCGAGCATTCGTGGCCGTGCAACCTTGGCCGGTTCTGGTGCGCGCGGGCACGCGTCGCGCGAGCTCCAGCACGGGAGAGGAGGGGCCCTGAGGCTTGCTCGACGCAGAAGGGTTGTCGGGGGAGAGGTTGGACATCTCGGGGGAGGCTCGAACTGACCGAGGACGTCGCCCCCACCTCGGTGACTTCCTGTAGCGCGCCTAGAGCGCAGTTTTGGCATGCCACGGCATGATGGCGTGCTCTGAGGCACTTTGGACGTGTCTAGCATGTCCTGGCACTGGCTGGGGGTGTAGCTAGCCGTTTGGTTCTCGTGGGAGCTTTGGCTGGTCAAGGGAGGCAAGAAATACTCGTGCTGTCAGTCATGAACTGAAATCTAAATTGGGGTTTTTGGCCTTTCCACTTTGAACCAATGAGGGGCCAGTTGACTGGGGTTAGACACAGATGCTGGCCGCTTAATCTATGAGTTTGAACCAAAGTGGTTTGGTTTAGCTGTAGCTAAGGTGGCATTTTCCTCACTTTCAGAAGGTGTTCGACAGTGGGTTAAGGGGGTTGCACGCCACCACTGGTGCTGCAACTTAACTGGTTTGGGCTTGGTGGTAAACCATGGGGATTCACCAAGTTTGAGCTCCAAAGGACAAGTTTAGCTTTGTAAACTTGAAAATACTCCAATATGACAAGATTTGTCCCTTCCAAAGGGAGTATGGGCAAACTAAGTCCTACAAATCACATTTTTGGTGTGGAACCCTCATTTGAGGTATTAGGCACTCCTGCAAAGTTCGGTGTGTTCGCCCTCAAGGCCCTATATATGTAAGACATGACCGCAAAGGTCATTTATTGTATGAAATGGTATGTATGGATGTAAGACTCTTGTTATTCAGTTTGTGTGTGTTCGGTGAGCATTGATCTCTGGGATCACTGAGCATGTTCATTCGGCGATCTCGACTCGTAAGTCGGGGTGCCTACACAGCTGGTATCAGAGCCATCCTGACTGTAGGAAGCCCTTAGTTAGCATGGACATTAGTTAGGAGAAAACTGCTTTCCAAACCTTTCAAAAGTACTTGCAAACCCTATATATTTCTCACCTCCCCTAAATCTTCAAAGGAAGAAAGGGTCTACCTTGGCATTTCCACCCCTATTCTTTGACACTTCTCATTTGCGTTTCCAAAACTTGCAAACGGTCACTAGCACCCTATGCCCTCTGACCACGGGATTACTTAAAACCCTCGTGGGTAACTCGGAAGGAAACAACCTTCCCAAGCGAACACCCATGTACTAAAGGGCAAAGATGACAACGCTAGGACCAGACGACAGCAACATAAGCACCTCCATGAGGGACAAGGACATCTAGACCCAGAACATGGTGACACCCTCGACACTGTTCCTGGGTAATGCCACCTTCACCTACGATGATGAGCACGTAATAGATGCAAGGCCATGATCTGCATCGCTAATAGGGCGACCCTGTCAATATAAAAGTTGTGTCGACCACCACCGGGGGATGAGAACCTCGCCACTTGGTCCGCCTAACCCTAGTGAGCAGGAAAACGGTTCTCTTCATCCCCCGCCCTAGGTGTCGATATCGTGATCAACATGACTGACGGGTCGAAACTCTACCATGCCTTGTTGATGTCATTACATAAAGGTCGTCCACTTGGAACTCTCGACGCCTTGGGTGACAAGAAGGCAATGACAAGATTGCTAAGACAAGAGAAGATCATGGCAATGACAGCCATGAGGAACAATCTTCGTCGGCAACTCCCCAGACGAGAAGCCATCAAGAACTCTTTTCAGCCCAACCCGAGTCGTCTTGGCAAACAACAATAAGACGTGTGGCAACACCGTAAGAATACCGAGAAGATGGAGCGGACTCCTCTCCGGAGCATGCAGCAAGCACGACTATCGAGTCCGAGAACCCTAGGGTAGAATGAGTCGTGAATTCCCTATACAAAGTCGAGTCTGTGAAATGGTTCGGATGAACCATGTTGTGTATTGTTGTTTTTGTTTGTTTGCGCTTTGACATAAGTTACGCTTTTGCTCTAGGCAACAAGCACGCGTTTATGTCACCTGCCTCATCTTGATGTTTGAGCTGACTTTTTAACACTTGTAGATTGCACTTGCGCCATACCACCCTCTTATGCACTCCCTCTATGCTACTCCCTCTCCCCCACCTCTCTCAACAACTGGAGACCAGCAAGACAAGATGCACCAGGGATCCACTTTGACGGACGACTGACACTGAAGACTCCAACTGTAGCATATTCCACCGAGCGCAACCCATAGCATTTTGTTTTTCCCTCAAGATTGGAAGACCCTCCCTAGACCAACCTAAACCCTCCACAAGCTTCCCAGCTCAAAATTTCTGGTCACGTGTCTAATACACGGATTTGCCAGAACACCCGTTGAGCCCCGATAAACCCCCGCTTAGCACCGGGTTCTCTATGGAACAAGTGATCACGGTGAACAAATATCCTTCAATCTTAAGCTAGCACCATAACTCTGATGCCATAAGAAGGGTCATTCTCGGATATAAGAGTATTAGACTAAAGTTGTTGTGATGATGATAGGTGTCTTGAGGATATAGCTAGACTATCTTGGTGGATCGTAAGACCCTTATAAAGGTAGGTGAAATTGGTGGAACAAGTTGATATAGTAGCATAACCTACATGTTCCTGGAGTAAGTGTCGGTGAATACTCACAACATAAGCCATGGGTAGGCTAAAGAAGGTAGGGACTGAAGTGGCAAAGGAGGGCGCTGGGGGCGAGATTGGTACAAGCATGGATCGCACGATGTACCCAGGTTCAGGGCTCTCCGTAGAGATAATACCCCTAGTCCTGCCGGAGTGTATGATCTGTATGGATGGGATTACAAGGTTGCTCCTAGAGCTGTATTGCGGACGAGGAGGAAGGAGCAGCCGGCTCGTCTCTGCCTCTCCTATGTGGTTGGTGTGTGTGGGATTGATCAGTTGACCGACCCTCTGCATGGAGGGGGCTAGGGGGTTTTATAGACGAACCCACCGACCTACAGTATGGATAAAGGGTACAAGAGTGGGACCCGGCTGGCAGCCTCATCGGCTGGCCAGGGGGCCCACGAGGGTCTTGTCTTGTCGCTTGATGGGCCCGCAGGATGCGAGGTCCCGTTTGGCTGTGGGACCCGCCGGCTAGCCAATGAGGCTCTTGCGTAAGGTTGACGCAGGACACGTATGGTACGTCCGGCGTCGTCCAGCGAGATTCGTCATGGGCAGACGATGCGGCCGCCTCCACTGTTCCCACGCCGAGTGCAGTAATGGAGTGGGAGTTTGACGATCAAAACTGTGCTGGGTGATGGATCAGAGGCGGGGGAGGTCAGCGGTGTGGCCGTCGACGCTGGAACCCACCGTGCACTCCGATCCAGTACCTTCGCTGACGCGTAGCCACCTTTAATCGTAGGGTCTCGTCATGACCTACGATCTTATGTGACTTGAGATCCCCGGCCAGCTAGCCTTCTTGGCTAGCCGGCTTGGGCACGGCTGCCTCTTCCCTAGGCGGCTGGCTTGGCCTAGGCGGCCAGGAAGAGCTAGTCATCTTGCTTCTAACCGGCAGGTGCTGCCTGGCCGGCCAGAGAGTTGGCCGTCTCGCCCCCTAGCCGGTAGGTGTAGCCTAGCCGGCCAGAGGACTTGGGCCTTGTGGAGTTGTTCCTGGTCAGTCCTTTTGGGCCAAAGATAAAGGAGCAGGCTCGTTGAGCCTACCCCGGGGTTATCCCCCCGACAGTAGTCCCCGAAGCTGTAGAGGCCCGCCGCCTGCTTGCGGGTGGTCTCATCGGCTTGATTTTTTGTCGTTGTATCCCTGCCGCCACCTTCGGCATGGGTCGCCGGCTCGGAAGCTGGCTGTCTTCGAAGCGACACATCGGCTTCATCGTAGGCTGCTCTGAGTTAGTGCTCCTTGAGTCACCCCGAATACTTCAATATATCCACTCCTATTAGTATGCATACATGACATACCCTATGACCATGTGACCAGTAAGTTGATAGATATAATCAACTAGATCAATTACTATCTTATCTCAATTGCTATCCTATGTCGAAATAATTTCAATCCACAATCAATCAATTTATTTTGGAAATAATTAATATGGTTATATGCTAACATTTTTTTGCACTATTGTTATGATTAGATGCTAACCATTCACCATACTCTTGTTATGAGTATAGATAGGAGCACACAACTATGGTTTTGAACTTGATGCCGGAACAGGAGGATGTAGCTCAACAAGGAGACACTATGAATTTGAACTTGATGCACGAAGAGGAGGATGAAGCTCAACAAGGGACACTATAGATTTGAACTTGATGCTTGAAGAGGATGTTATAGCTCAACAAGGTGACACTATGGATTTGAACTTGATGACCGAAGAGGAGGATGTAGCTCAACAAGATGAACAAGCCCAACAAAGTGACACTATTGATTTGGACCTGATGCTGGAAGAGGCGGATGCATCTCAACAAGATAAACATCTTGACTTGAGTTGGCTTCCTGAAGAAGAGGCTCAAGTAGATGCACAAGAGGAAGAAGCTCCAGAGGCTCAAGAAGAGGCAGAAGTGGACGAAGCGCAACAATAAATAAAAAAGGAAGGATCTGACACAAAAGGAGGGGTTTGGTGTTTACTTTGCTTTGCATGTAATCGAGCTAAGAGAAGGAGAGGTTCACTTGTATGATGAGGTGCTAATTGCAACTATGTTGGATGTTCACCTGCGGTCAATTACAAGAATATGAAATCTAGCCAAAGAACAACTTGCCTTAGGCCAAGAAGTTGATGTTTCAAGTAAGAAGAAGGGAAACAGTGGTAGGAAGAGGAAAGATCTAGATTTGTTGAGAACAACTACGGTCCCACTGAACAGAAGAAGAACAATCAGATCTCTTGCAAGGTGTTTGGGTGTTCCCCGCTCGATGCTACACAACAAGTTTGAGTTGAAAGAGCTCACACGCATAACAAACACCGTCAAGCACTCCCTGAAGCCACAAAACAAGATAGTGAGGCTGAAATTATGTATATCCATGAAGGATGATGTCACGACCGGTTTCCAAATAAAATAATTTATTGGAAATCAGCCATTTGCGTCTCGTGTAGAAAAATATTTCCCACTGATAGACTCATCTTGATATAGAAAACCAACAATACTTAATATTAAACAGGTAGAGCAGAGGTTGCTCTACAATTTATTACAACATGTCCAAGTCTCACACAGACGGGCATGTTACACTGGTAATGGGATGACTCTACTGCTCGTAATAAAAGGGGACATCACATCAGAGTAATGTGACATGACAAGTACTACCACACGCCAAGGATCAGAGTGAGGCTTGACGATTTATTCATGGAGGCGGAAGCGGTGAAACAATACAGCGGCAAACTCCAGGATCGCAAGACTGACTAGGACTCCTCTAGACATCAGACTCGCTATCGAACTCTTCATCCATGAGGTCTCCTTCATCCATATCTGGCCACATCAACAAGCCAGTGAGTACTTCGAAAAGTACTCGCAAACAGTTTGCACAAAAGATGAGATGCATGCAGCCAATTATTAATATGCATGGTTCAAATCATAATTTATCAAATGGATGTGTTAGAAATAAATTTAAGTTAGTGGATAAATCGGACGGTAATCCTCCCAAGATATCCCAACGGACGTGTAAAAATGAACCGATCTGGTGTGTGGAGCGACGCCTTCAAATGTTAACAAGGGTTAGTTTACCACTGTCGGGCGTCTAAGCGACACCTCATCCAGGTCATAAAATAAATAACAAGCCACAAACGGGCGTCTTAGCAACACCATAGAGAGGGCATGAAAATAAATAACAAACCACACTCTAGGATCTTAGCGACACCACAAAAGGGCATAAAAATAAATAACAAGCCAAAGTCGGACGTCTTAGCGACACCATAGAAAGGGCATACAAATAAATAACAAGCCACAATCGGGCGTCTTAGCGACACCACAGGAAGGGCATAAAAATAAATAAGAATTATCCGGGTGGTACAACAAACCTTCAGGATAATTTTTGAACCAAGAAGATAATAATAAAATTTTCCACAATACCGTTAAATATCCATAACCATAATTGTTCCACCAACTTGTACTCCAAGGACCGACTCTAAGACCGACACTTGACTTGTCAAATAACCGTCCTTAACCATGGACAACGTTACTCGAATAGTTTTGACTCTATAGAGGGTGTACTCTTCACCCATAGCTCACGTGTTCCGATAGCCCATATGACTAATACCGCCTATGGTAATTTAGAAGCAGACACTCAAAAGCAGCACACACCCATTTTACCCCCGCGAAGCCCGGCTTCACCCGGACTATGTTGCCATGGCAAAACCATAAGACGGGGAGGCTCCGACCTCGACTAGCATGGGATCAAATTTATACCGCGCGCTACAAGAGAGTGCCCTCCATCTCGGTCCCAGACCGGAAACACCCATGCCCCCTGACTGAATGACTCGATTTAGTCCAGGGCCATGGATACCTTCATCACGACCCCTCTACTTGGTGTGTTACTGATAATAGGCATACGACCGACTATATCGAATCCTTATTCAGGAAACTGTGGTAGTACGATATAGAAAGTAAGACACGAACAAGACTTGATCTAGGTCGATACTGGAGTTATCACTTTCTTACCATTACAAATATGCACTTGCCATGACCAAGCCATAACCTATCACGTTCCACGTGAGAAGGTTATCCATGATCACTCACAACCATCTCTTGTCATCGTCATGTTTTTCACATTATTTATAAGATATGCAACATGCTTGAATGATGCAATGGGTGAATATTACATTTTTCTTACTGAGAAAACAACACATCAGAAGTTCAAACATTTTTGACTAGTTCCATGTAGTCGGGATCAAGCTCGGTGAAGTTAACGTCGGTGTTTCCTTCGTCGGAATCTACGTCATATAACACATACCGTCGTTAGAGTTGAGGCCTAGAGACTCTCTCCAAATAATTATTAAATAACTCTGAAACTAAACTAGACCCTCGTAGCAAGATTTTTCAAAAAGAATCAATTCAAAAGCTATTGTAGTTTATTAGTTATAAGTTAAACAAGTTCAGGGACTATTCTGTAATGAAACAGAATCTGTCAAGGGGCTAGATTGAGAAACACAAAGCGCCCAAAGGAAAATATGTTATCCATATTTGTAGACGGCTCCTGGCGAAGGCGCCTTCGAGGAAAAATGTTTCAAAAAACAAAACCTTGAGAAGGGGGTCCACCCTGTCAGGTTCGAACTCACCGACGCAAGAGGCGTCGCGGTGATCCCTGGCGGCGATTCACGGAGGGAGAGAGCCAACCAAGGGCACCTACGCACTCACCGTGCTCCTGCGCGTCTATGAGAGGTGGATGGGTTCAAAGAGGGGTCTCTACATCGATGGTGACCTTGCTCCAGCGGACGACAGCTTCGGGCACCTCCGGAACTCACCGAGGGACTCGCCTACGATCAAATCGAAAGGGAGCTCGGGATGAGGAGGTCACTAGGAAGCTTCTGAACGCCTCAAGGGCTCCTACCTCTGCTCACCTTGCTCGAATCCAACCAGAACCCAAAGCAGATTGGGGCAGCCGGAGCTGGGGAAGAAGGCCCCTCCGAGGCCCTCCTCTGGCTTGGGCAAGGTTTCGGGGTGGAGTGGAGTGTGGTGAGGTGAGTGATGGGTTCGGCAGCTCGGAGGGGGCTCTATTTATAGAGGCCCGAGAGAGGTGCCGCGGGTCTTAACTCCGGCAAGGAATACTGGTGATCTACAGGGTTAGGAATGTGGTTAGGTGGTTCGGCTCGTACCTACTAATCGAGGGGAATCCATTTTTGGCCTCAAGCCGCTCGATCATCGATGGAGGACTCGGGTTGATGGAGCGGTGCTTGTTGTGCACTGAGCCAGCAAAGTTCGAGGTCTGTGCTGTCCGCTGCATGGAGACGGCAAACGCGGCGCGAGCTGGGTCCAGGGACATGTTGAGGCCTCAGGTGTAGTGGGCGGCGCCGGTCGGTCCGGGGCTGCAACAGGGGCGACGTTGGTGGCTGTGGCAGCCACTGCACATGCTGCTGCCGGAGCTTGGCCGACTCGGCCATCTCACCACCGATGGTAGCAAGCGTCCAAGGGAATGTGCGGCGCATGGATAAGCTCGGGCAGAGGATCGAGCGGTTCTCGCGTCACTACTGTGGTATTTGTCACTTAACTGAACTCTGAATCTTTGACTAAATCAGTTTCACAGACTGATAGTGGCAATAGTGTAGGCTACGTGTTTGATTAAATGAATATGGCACATGCACAAAATATTTTGAGCTGGAAATTTTTGGGGTGGTCACTCATTAGGTGAAAAGACTGGCCACAGTTTTTTATAATATTTGAAACTGTTTTAGTCAGGTTTTTAATAAAATAGAATCTTATGGGTCAAATTGAGTCAAATGAAATTAGAAATTTGAAAACTTGTGACTCCAAAGTTATTGGTGAAATAGGTTGAAGGTACTAAGGTCTTCTAAGGGTAGGAGTTTGGGTCCAACACTCCTAAGGAATCACTGAGTTCCTTTGTCAATTTCGTAGGGTCAAAACTGATTACCGAAAATTCTTTTATTAAAAATAAATTATAAAAGGTGGTCCAACCTTTCTAAAGTTTTGGTAAATAAATAAAAAATAAGACCTAGATATTGTAGAAGTGCAAAAAGGTCAAAAACAGGATGGAGGAAAAGGGAACCTTGAGGTAAAAAAATTGAAACTATAGAAATAAATTCAAAGATTAGCAAAAGAATAAAATATTCTCCCAACCAATTCATTTAGAGAAGAGGTCAAAAGATTACTTTTTTAAACGAGGCAAGTTGAGAAAGGAAGGTCTAAAAAGTTTTCTTAAAGAGATTGTCAAAGAGCTCCAAAGTTCTTATCAAAGCCAATTAAAAACCCAAAAACTGGCTCAAAAATCAAGAAATCAAATTTAAAAAATTTGGGTGTTACAACACCTACCCCCTTAAGAAAAATCTCGTCCCCGAGATTTCAGCTAGTCCTCAAGAAGTTGTTGTTGCTCTTTCTGCAGGAAATCCTCTCTTTCCCAAGTGGCCTCATCCTGTGAATGGTTGCTCTATTGTACCCTGAATAGTTTGGTGACCTTCTGTCGTGTCGTCCTTTCTGTCTCCTCTAATATTCTCACAGGGTGTTCCTAATAGGATAGGACTGGTTGTACTTCTATACTGTCATGGGCTACCTGTTGATCGGGGTGCCTTACACACTTCCTTAGTTGAGAAATATGGAACACGTCATGCATGTATGATAGTTTTGTGGGTAGATCTAGTTGGTAAGAAACTTGGCCTCTTCGAGCGGTTATGCAAAATGGCCTGATGAAGCGGGGCCCAAGCTTGTCCTTGACCTTGAAGCTTTGTAGTCCTCTCATGGGTGATACCTTTAGATATACATAATCATTTTGGTTGAAGCCGACGTCACGATGTTTTTTATCGTAATAGCTCTTCTGACGGCTTTGGTCGGTCTTGAGTGTGTCTCTTATGAGTTTTACCTTGTCCTCTACCTCTTGAAGTATTTATGGGCCGAAGATACGACTATCTCCAGTTTCTGAACAATTTAGAGGCATACATCATCTTCTTCCATATAAGGCTTCAAGAGGCAACATTTGTAAGCTTGCCTCATAACTACTATTGTACGAGAATTTGGCGTAAGGCAAACTGTCCTCCCATCTGTTTCCATATGTGATTACACAAGCCCCGAGCATGTCTTCTAGAATCTGATTTACACGTTCGTATGCCCTCTAGTTTGAGGGTGATATTTGTGCTGAACAATAACTGGGTTCCCAAATCTTGTTGCAAATAATCCCAAAACCTTGATGTAAACTAGGTACCTCTATCGGATACAATAGTTTTAGGTATCCCATGCAAGCAGACAATATGGGAGAGGTATAACTTTGCTAGCTTCTGAGTGGAGTACGATGTCTTTATTGGAATCAAGTGAGCCTCCTTTGTGAGTCGATCTATGATAACCCATATAGCATCGTGTCCGTGTCGTGACTAGGGTAGTCCGACAATGAAGTCCATGCCTACCTCATGCCACTTAAACTCGGGTATCTTCATAGGTTGCAACAGTTCTTCTGGCTTCTGGTGTTCCGCCTTGATTTGTTGGCATGAATTATAGCAGGCAATGAAAGAGGAAATATCTCTTTTCATTCTGTGCCACCAATATTTTGTTTGTAGATCCTTAAACATTTTTGTACCTCCGGGGTGGATTGAGTACGGCACATTGTGAGCTTCTTCCAAAATTTGAGCTTTAAGGTCCTCTTGGTTTGGTACACAAAGTCGGTCTGTGTACCATAATATCCCATGTTCATCAATAATGAATTTGCTGGCTTTTCCAAGGTCCACCTTTTTCTTTATTCCTTCAATGCTGAGGTGCTCCTTCTGAGCCTTCTTGATATTCTCGTCTAGGGTGGGTTGTACTTCTAGTTGTGCCACGGTGCATGCTAGAACGAGGAGCAGGTTTAGCAGAGTGAACTCTTTTGCAATCTCACGTCCTAGCTTTTTTACACGGCTCTTGCCTGAGGTGGGGTTCCGGCTGAGAGCATCGGCTACCACGTTAGCCTTACCACCATGGTAATGAATGCCCACATCATAATTTTTAATCAACTCCAACCAACGCTGTTGTCGTATGTTGAGATCTCGCGGCGTGAATATATATTTGAGGCTCTTATGATCCATTATATCTTGCAGCCATTTCCAAGCAAAAAATGCCTCCATTCCTTGAGAGCATGTATCACGGAGGCCAACTCCAAATCGTGGGTGGGGTAATTTTCTTCGTGTCGCCGTAGTTGTCGTGAGGCGTAATCCACGACCTTCCCTTCCAGCATAAGTACGCATTCAAGGCCTTTCCTTGAGGCGTCACAATATACTTCAAAAAATTTGTTTAAGTCTAGAACAATCAACACGGGTGCCATGGTCAGTCTCTTCTTCAGCTCTTGGAAACTATTCTCACATGCTTCAGTCCATTCAAACTTCTTTTCCTTTTTGTGTAGTTGGGTCATGGGCTTGGCAATAGTGGAATTTTTTCAATTAATATCCGGTACTATCCCGCCATTCCGAGGAAACTTCAGACGTCTGTTACGTTGGCTGGTTGCGGCCATTCACTTGCAGCCTTGAGCTTCTCAGGATCCACACCTATGCCTTCTTGGGTCATTACATGTCCTAAAAATACAACTTGCTTCATCCAAAACTCACATTTGCTGAACTTGGCATATAATTGATTTTTACGCAGTTCTTCCAACACAATTTTTAGGTGTTCCGCATGCTCTTCGGGGTTCTTGGAGTAGACAAGTATGTCGTCGATGAAGACTACGACAAACTTATCCATGTACTTCATGAATACCTTATTCATTAAATGCACGAAGTAAGCTAGTGCGTTTGTTAGTCTGAAAGGCATTACCGTAAACTCATGCAATCCGTATCATGATGTAAATGATGTCTTCGAAATGTCTTCTGAATGTATCTTAGGCTGATGATACCCTGACCGCAAATCGATCTTCGAGAATTCCTTTGTTTGTGCTAACTGATCAAAGAAATCATTTATCCTAGGTAGTGGATATTTGTTCTTGATGATGGCCATGTTCAGGGCTCGATAATCGATGCAAAATCTTAGCATCCCATCTCACTTTTTGGCAAATAATACTGGCGATCCCGAGGGTGAAGAGCAGGGTCTGATGTATCCTTTGTCCAACAGCTCTTTTATTTGCTTCTTGAGTTCAAGTACCTCAGTAGGGGCCATGCGGTACTGCTTTTTGTATATTGGGGTGGTACCAAGTGCAAGTTCAATGACAAATTCTATTTCTCGGTCTGGTGGCATGCCTGGTAGTTCGTGAGGAAATACATCCGGAAATTCACATGCCACTAGGACGTACTTCATCTCAATAGCTTCCAACTGATTAAGTCGTGCTTGGTTTGACTTCTCCTTTTCTAAGGCTTCAACTTTTACTCTTTTACCCTAATGGTGGGTGAGTGTGACCGTTAGGTTGAAGCAGTAAATAAATCCCTTGTTGGTATTTAGCCAGTCCATTTCCAGAATAACATCCAAATTATTGCTTTCAATCACAACGTGATTTTCCCAAAACGTCAAGTGTTCGATCTCAATAGTAACATCCTCGCAATATTTTTGTGAAATCTATTGTACTCCTAGGGACTTGATGGTCATCGAATTTCCAAGGGAGGGTTAAAAAGTTGTGTTTTGAAGCAAAAAAAATTCGAAATGAACGAATGGGAAGCTCCAGAATCAAACAAAACCATGGCAGGAATTTTGTTGACAGGAAACTTACCGAGCACTATTTCTGGCACGTTCATAGCATCTTCTTTGGCGACAAGATTCGCGTGACCCTTCCTGTGATTTTTGTTGGAGTCGAAGTTGTTGCGCTTTGGTGTTGGGTCAAAGCTGGAAGGGTTGGTTTTAGTTGCACCATTCCCGGCCTTTGGACACTATCGGGCGAAGTGTCCAGCCTCTCCGCAGGCGAAACATGTGATACCGGGGCGGGGAGTAACATCCTTGTTCCTTGCATAAAAGTGGGTGTTGACTTTAGTTGTTGACGTTGGAGTACGAGGAGTTTGATTCTTTGTGTCCTCAGTCTTGTGCTTGATGTTGTGTGTTGGTGTCGAGTTGTTATGACGGTGTTTACGATTATCATCCAAGCTGCAAGGTTCGGCCTCTAGCATGTTGGCCTTGTCCACAAGTGTTTTGAAGTGTGGAAATGTTTGAACGACTAGCTAGCATTTTAATGCCGGCGCGAGTCCATCCAGGAATTTCTCCATTCTTTTCTCTTGTCTTATAATCTTCACTTCCATAACGGGATAATTGATTATACTGGTCCAGATATTCCATTGCAGTGGAACTTCTTTGTTTAAGGTCTTCAAATTCCCTCTTCTTGATTTTCATGACGCTGTTGGGAATGTGTGCCCCATGAAAACTCTCCTTGAATTCGGCCCACGTGATGTTGTTATCGTCAGGATGTACGAGGAGGATATTTTCCCACCACGAGGCTGCGGCTCCAGTCAGATAGTGAGGTGCGTAGAGTACTTTCTCATGGTCGAAACATTGTGCAATAGTAAGCTTCCTCTCAATGTCTCGTAACCAATCGTCTGCTTCCATAGGTTTGTCAGTGTGCGAAAAAGTTGGCGGACGTGTCTTTTGTAATTCAGCCAACCTGGAGTGTTGTGGGTGTGGTCCATGCTAATTCCCCATATTCATTAGTTGGTTCATCATCTCGTGATGTTGTTGCTGGCTCTGCTTATACAGACGACAAACCTCTGAAAATGTTGGGTCGCTCTCGTGTCGGCTTGATTGTCCTTGAATAAAATCATTCCCTGTCTGAGGAGATTGATTCTCTCCCTAAATTCTTGGCATGGATCATGTCCAGGGACGTTCTCAAAGCTGGGTTAATGTCGCAAAAACCAAATGAGAAATCAAAGTTCAAGGGAGAATAATGTTTGAAAAAATCATCCAAGGAAACACTGTGAAAAGTCTTTTCATAAATTAACTATCGCGTTCATAGAAGGACTGCGGTACATCTTACATCAGACATAATTATACATGTCACTCAAATCATAGTCTCGTATGCCTGACATGTTATTTGATAGAGTGCACTTCTCCTGATCCTACATGACGCATCACGACTACTTCCCATCAGTCTAGGGCACATCATCATACACATCATGCATATCACACAAGCGTACGGGTGAACTGCTGCACCATCTCTAGGTGGAGTCAAAAGGGACCTGGATTGGCTGACCCAGGGATAGTGTCAGATGAGGAGCTGGGGAGTCCACTTCCTCTAGCACGGGCTCTGGGCGGACTGCACGATACGGCGAAGCACGAACTGGAGTAGCTAGCATAGCAGCTCTAATGGGGGCAGGAGCAATGACTTGATTGAACTCTTCAATCGAAGACAGCTGACAGCGAAGTTGAGCTAGCGGAGTGCATGAGGCAGACGAAGATCGGCATGACCGAGGTGGTGCGCGATGAAGGAGCTCAGTCCTGCTATGAGAACTAGTAAGGGTCTCCGTGCCAACAGCAACTAAGTCATCCACTAAGCCATCAAAGGCTGACTCCAAGGCTATGAGGTATTGCACGAGCATCCCAATAGCATCGTCTTCCTCTCCTCTAGGGCATGCAAAAGCATAGTGACTGGTGTACGACACATGGCAAGGCAGGTAGTGATAAGGACGAGTCTTCATCACTAGGAGGGTGTGCCGGAGATGGGCAATCGGCTCCCTCGCTTCCATCTGAATAGTCTGCCTCTCCGTAGGCATGGCTCTCCCAACAAAACGAAGACGATGGGTCTCCGGTCGCCCACCAATAAAATGCACGGACGCCTGATGCATAGTCGGGGAGTCGCTGATCTTGTGGCGATAGAACGTGTACTCGGTGCGAGTCGTTGGTCCAATCGCGATCTTGGCAATGACAGAAAGAAATCACGAAAATCCCGCCAGTTCGTTGGTGAACACCTGAGATGGGCAACCACTGCGAACCATCTACGTGGTAGACAAAATTTTCATATAGTCATAACATAAATATATGTTGACTAATAGAAAATATCTACACCATGTAAAAAAATAAAAACAATTAATCCGGTTAGCAATCGTGCCTAGGGGTTACCTACAGTCAGCCTAGCTGACCCTAGCTGTGATACCAAGGTTATCACGACCTGTTTCCAAATAAAATAATTTATTGGAAATCAGCCATGTGCGTCTCTAGTGTAGAAAAAAATTTCCCACTAATAGACTCATCTTGATACAAAAAACTAGTAGTACTTCATATTAAACACGTAGAGCAGAGGTTGCTCTACAATTTATTACAACATGTCCAAGTCTCACACACACGGGTAAGTTACAGTGGTAATGGGATAACTCTACTGCTCATAATAAAAGGGGCACATCACATCAGAGTAATGTGACATGCCAAGTACTACTATGCGTCAAGCATGAGAGTGAGGCTTGACGATTTATTCATGGTGGCAGAAGCGGTGAAATAATATAGCGGTAGACTCCAGGATCGCCAGACTGACTGGGACTCCTCTAGCATCGGACTCGCTATCGAACTCTTAATGCATGAGGTCTCCTTCATCCATATCTGGCCACATCAACAAGCCAGTGAGTATTTCGAAAAGTACTCGCAAATAGTTTGCCGAAAAGATGAGATGCATGCAACCAATTATTAATATGCATGGTTCAGATCATAATTTATCAAATGTATGTGTTAGAAACAAATTTAAGTTAGTGGATAAATCGGGCGGTAATCCTCCCGAGATATCCCAACAGAAGGGTAAAAACGCACCGATCGGGTGCGTGGAGCGACGCCTCGAAAGGTTAACAGGGGTTAGCTTACCACCGTCGGGCGTGTGAGCGACACCTCATATAGGGCATAAAATAAATAACAAGCCACAAACGGCGTCTTAGCAACACCATAGAGAGGGCATAAAAATAAATAACAAGCCACAGTCGGGCATCTTAGCGACACCATAGAAAGGGCATAAAAATAAATAACAAGCCACAGTCGAGCGTCTTAGCGACACGACAGAAAGGGCATAAAATAAATAACAAGCCACAGTCGGGGTCTTAGCAACACCATAAAAAGGGCATAAAAAGAGGAATTATCCGGGTGGTACAACCAACCTTTAGGATAATTTTTGAACCAAGAAGAGAATAATAAAAATTTCCACAATACCGTTAAATAACCACAACCATTATTGTTCCACCAACTTGTACTCCAAGGACCGACTCTAAGACCAACACTTGACTTGTCAAACACCCGTCCTTAATCATGGACACATCTACTCGAATAGTTTTGACTCTGCAAAGGGTGTACTCTTCACCCATAGCTCACGGGTTCCGATAGCCCATATGACTAATCCCGCGTACGATATTTTAGAAGCAGACACACAGAACAAGCACACACCTATTTCTCCCCGCGAAGCCCGACTTCACCCGAACTACGCTGCTAGGGCAAAACCATAAGACGGGGAGGCTCCGACCTCGACTAGCATGGGATCAAATTTATACCGCGCACTACAAGGGAGAGCCCTCCCTCTCGGTCCCAGACTGGAAACACCCATGCCCCAGACCGGATGAGTGGATTGTGTCCAGGGTCGTGGATACCTTTATCCTGGCCCCTCTACTTGGTGTGTGACTGATAATAGGACTACGACTGACTATACTGAATCCTTATTTAGGAAACTATGGTAGTACGATATAGAATGTAAGACACGAACAAGACTCGATCTTGGTCGGTACTGGAGTTATCACTTTCTTACCATTACAATTATGCACTTGTCATGACCAGGCCATAACCTATCACGTTCCTCGTGAGAAGGTTATCCACGACTTCCCACAAAAATCTCTTGCCATAGTCATGTTTTTCATATTATTTATAAGATATGCAACATGCTTGAATGATGCAATGGATGAATATTAAATTCTGGTTAGTGAGCAAACAACACATCAGAAGTTCAAACATGCTTGCGTGGTTCCACGTAGTCGGGATCAATCTCGGTGAAGTTAACGTCGGTGTTTCCTTCATCGGAATCTACGTCATATAACATATACCGTCTTAAGACCTTAGGCCTAGCTACGGTCTCCAAATATTTTTGAATAAATATGAAAATACACTAGACCCTCACAGCATGATTTTGCAAAAAGAATCAATTCAAAAGTTGTTGTATTTTATTAGTTATAAGTTAAACAATTTCAATGACTATTCTGTAATGAAATAGAATCTGTCCAGGGGCTATTTTGAGGAACTCAAAGCGCCCGAAGGAAAATACGTTATCCAGCTTTGAAGACGGCTCCTGGAAAAGGCGCCTTCGGGGGAAAATGTTTCGAAAAAACAGAACCCTCACAAGAGAGTCCACCCTGTCAGGTTCAAACTCGCCGACACCAGAGGTGTTGTGGTGATCGCCAGTGGCGGTTGACGGGGGAGAGAGCCAACCGACGTCACCTACGCACTCCCCGTGCTCCTGCGCTTCTGTGAGAGGTGGATGGGGTCAAAGAGGGGGTTCTACATTGTCGGCGACCTTGCTCCGGCGGACGGCAGCTTCGGGCACCTCCGAAACTCACCGACGGACTTGCCGGCAATCAAATCAAAGGGGAGCTTAGGATGAGGAGGTCGTCAGGAAGCTTCTAAATGCCTCGGGGGCTCCCACCTCTGCTCACCTTCCTCGAATCCAACCGGAACCCGAAGCGGATCGGGGTGGCCGGAGGTGGGGAAGAAGGCCCCTCCGAGGCCCTCCTTTGGCTTGGGCAAGGTTTTGGGGTGGGGTGGAGTGTGGTGAGGTGAGTTATGGGTTCGGCAGCTCGGAGGGGGCTCTATTTATAGAGGCCTAAGAGAGGTGTTGTGTGTCTTAACTCCGGTGAGAAATTCCTGTGATCTACGGGGTTAGGAAGGTGGTTAGGTGGTTTGGCTCGTACCTACTCATCGAGGGGAATCCATTTTTGTCCTAAAGTCGTTCGGTCATTGACGGAGGACTCAGGTTGACGGAAAAGTGCTCGCTATGCACTACGGCAGCAGAGTTCGAGCTCTGTGCTGCCCGGTACGTGGCGACAGCAAATGCGGCGTGAGCTGGGTCCAGGGACACACATAGAACTCTGGTGCAATGGGTGGCGCTCATCGGTGCGGGGCTGCGACAGGGGCGATGCTGGCAGCCGTGGCAGCCGCTGCGGGTGCTACTGCCGGAGCTTGGCCGGCTCGGCCAGCTTACCACCGGTGCTAGCAAGCGTTCAAGGGGATGCGTGGCGCGTGCATAAGCTCGGGCATAGGATCGAACGGTTCATGCGTCGCTACTGTGGTGTTTGTCACTGAACTGAACTCTGAATCTTTGACTGAATCTGTTTCAGAGATTGACAATGGCAACAGTGCAGGCTAGGTGTTTGATTAAATGAAAATGGCACATGCACAACATATTTTGAGCTGAAATTTTTTTGGGTGGTCTCTTATTAGGTGAAAAGACTGCACACAATATTTCAGAATTTTTGAAACTGTTTTACTCAGGTTTTTAATAAAAATAGAGTCTTTTGGGTCAAACTTGAGTCAAATGAAATTTGAAATTTTCAAACTTGTGACTGCAAAGTTTTTGGTGAAATAGGTTGAGGGTACTAAGGTCTTCTAAGGGTAGGTGTTTGGGTCCAAAACTCCAAAGGAATCACTGAGTTCCTTTGTAAATTTGCTAGGGTCAAAATTGATTATAGAAAATTCTTTTATTAAAAATAAATTATGAAAGGTGGTCCAACCTTTCTAAAGTTTTGGTAAATAAATAAAAATGAATACCTAGACGTTGTAGAAGTGCAAAAATTTATAAAACCGGATGGAGGAAAAGGAAACCTTGAGGTAAAAACATTGAACCTATAGAAATAAATTCCAAGGTTTTGCAAAAGAATAAAATATTCTCCCAACCAATTCATTTAGAGAAGAGGTCAAAAGATTACTTTTTAAACTAGGCAGCTTTAGAAAGGAAGATCTAAAAGTTTTCTTACAGAGATTGCCAAAGAGCTTCAAAGTTTTTATCAAAGCTAATTAAAAACCCAAAAATCAAGAAATCAAATTTAAAAAAATTGGGTGTTACAAATGAGCACTAGATATCAACCCCATATCCTAGTTTCAAAACATTGAACAATATGGTCCACATATACGATATATGGTATGATATGACCAGGATTAAGAAAAGTTACTATGTACTGCGTGAAGAACGTGAACCTGAACGCACCGTGTCAAACACTAAAAGCAATGGGAAGGTCATGTTGTTGACCGCCATGGCAAAGCCCCAATACAATGATGAAGGAGAGATGATATTCGATGGGAATATCGGGACTTGGGTGTTTGTTGTTGAGACAAAGGCACAATAGAGCAGTCAACACAGAGATAGAGAAACACTTGAGGTGAAACCAGTGAAAGTAACCAGACATGTATGCCAAAATTACATGATCAATAAAGTCATCCCGGCTATCCAAGACAAGTGGCCTAACAATGATGAGGGCACAACAATATTCATCCAGGATGATAATGCAAGGCCACATGTCCTCCCTAACGATGCAAGTTTTCGAGAAGTAGTGGAACAAATAGACCTAGACATTTAATTGTTACAACAACCTCCAAATAGTCCCAAGTTCAATGTTTTAGACTTGTGCTTCCACCGCTCTCTCCAATCCCTAACTGACTATAGAGCACCTATGAATATCCAGGAACTGATACATGGTGTAGAGGAGGAGTTTGAGAACTATGACGCTCATAAGTTGTTGAAGAGCTTCAGCATACTCCAAGTAGTCATGGTTGAAGTCATGAAAGATTAAGAAGGAAATAGCTATAAGATGCCTCATTTTCACAAAGATCGCTTACAAAATGCTAGAGATAAAATAATAGTTGTGTATTGTAGTGCCGAGATAATTACCGACACAATGGTCATTCTTGAACAAGGGGAATATACTAAGGAAAAGGAAAGCAGTAGATAGAGAAATGAAAAGAAAGGATATGAAAAGAAAGGATAGGAATTCGTGTCATGTCTCATGTGTATGTCTTGTGTATATCATGTGTGATATGTTTGTCTTGTTTCATGTGTATGTCTTTGTGTCATGTGTTCAATGAGAAAAATTGGATTGTGTCATGTGATTTATTTGAATTTATTCGGATTTATTTGGATTTATTTGAATTATCTAGATTTATTTGAATTGTCTAAAATTATTTGGATTTATTTTAATTATTTGAATTAATTTTAATTATTTGAATAATATCTTCATTAATATTGGAGTAGTCATTACAAGATGTACAAGGTCAATACAAGGAGTAAGAAGAGAAATAACATCTTTATTAAGGGTCATTACAAGATGTACAAGGTCATTACGATCATTCTCGTGTGCCCACTTCTGCTGCTTTCTCGCGCCACCTCCGAGGGCAGGTTGTCGCTGCTGCGCCAAGGAGGACTTGGAAATGTCCGCCGCCTAGCAGATCAAAATTAAAAACGAGTCTTCTCCTAGTCGTGGATCACCGTGGGGAACGAGGAGGAGGCAAGGAGAGAGAGGTTGCAGGGGAGGTATAGGGCGAACCGGGGAGCTGTGATGGAGCCATTGCAGGGGAGCTGTGGAGGCGTGGGGGAGCTGACCTCCGGCAGGACAGAGCAGCGGGGGGCGAGGGGAGCTGCGGGTTTGTCAGGAATTAACACGGACGTTTGTTGGATATATGCCCTAGAGGCAATGATAAATAGTTATTATTATATTTCCTGTTTAAAGATAATTGTTTATTATCCATGCTATAATTGAATTGAATGAAAACATAGATACATGTGTGGATACATAGACAAACAATGTCCCTAGCAAGCCTCTAGTTGGCTAGCCAATTGATCAAGGATAGTCAAGGTTTTCTGACTATGTGCAAGTGTTGTTGCTTGATAACTCGATCACATCATTAGGAGAATCATGTGATGGACTAGACCCAAAATATGAACGTAGCCTATTGATCGTGTCGTTTTATTGCTATTGTTTTCTGTGTATCAAGTATTTATTCCTATGACCATGAGATCATATAACTCACTGGCACCGGAGGAATACCTTGTGTGCATCAAACGTCGCAACGTAACTGGGTGACTAAAGGTGCTCTACAGGTATCTCCGAAGGTGTCCGTTGAGTTAGTATGGATCAAGACTGGGATTTGGCACTCCGTGTGACGGAGAGGTATCTCGGGGCCCACTCGGTAATGCAACATCACACACAAGACTTGCAAGCAATATGACTAAGTGTAAGTCACGGGATCTTGTATTACGGAATGAGTAAAAAGACTTGCCGATCAAAAGATTGAAATAGGTATGCGGATACCAACGATCAAATCTTCGGCAAGTAACATGCCGAAGGACAAAGGGAATGACATACGAGATTATATTAATCCTTGATACTGAGGTTCAACCGATAAGATCTTTGGATAATATGTAGGATCCAATATGGGCATCCAGGTCCCTCTATTGGATACTGACCGAGGAGTGCCTCGGGTCATGTCTGCATAGTTTCTGAACCAGCAGGGTCTGCACACTTAAGGTTCGATGATGTTTTAGTATAGTTGAGTTATATGTGTGGTTACCGAATGTTGTTCGGAGTCCCGGATGAGATCATGGACATCACGAGGGTTTCCGGAATGGTCCAGAAACGAAGATTAATATATAGGATGGTTTCATTTGGTCACCGGAATGTTTCGGGCAATTCCGGCAGTGTACACAGAGTGACGAATGGGTTCCGAGTGTTCATCGGGAGGGGCCCACCCACCCGGGAGTGAGCCCAAGGACCTAGGGTGGCGCCACAAGTCCTTAGTGGGCTGGTGGAGTCAGCCCAAGAGGGCTATGGCACCACATAAAGGAAATACCAAAAGCAAAGAAAAAGAAAAAGGAAAGAGGGAGGTGGGAAGGAAGAGGAGGACTCCTCCTTCCCAAACCAAATTGGAGGAGGAGTCCTCCTCCTCCTGGAGGCCGGTGCACCTTGAGGAACTTGTCCCTCAAGGCTAGCCCCTCCCGCTCCCTCCTATATATACAGGTGGTTTAGGGCTTTTTGAGACACAACTTTGCCACGTGCAACTCTAGCCTATACCACAGAGTTTTACCTCTAGATCAGATTTCTGCGGAGTTCGGGCGGAGCCCTGCAGGAGTAGATCACCACCACCACCGGAGCATCGTCACGCTGCTGGAGAACTCATCTACTTATCTGTCTTCCTTGCTGGATCAAGAAGGACGAGATCATCGTCGAGCTGTACGTGTGCTGAACACGGAGGTGCCGTCCGTTCAGCGCTAGATCGGAACAGATCGTGGGACTGATCGTGGCACCGTTCGTGGGACGGTTCGAGGGACGTGAAGACGTTCCACTACATCAATCGTGTTTCTTAATGCTTCCGGATGTGCGATCTACAAGCGTACGTTGATCTAATCTCCACTCGTAGATGGACATCACCATAATAGGTCTTCGTGTGCGTAGAAAAAATTTGTTTCCCATGCAACGTTCCCCAACAACGTTTTCAATGGAACACCACGGGGACAAGTTTTATCGAACGAAAAGAGTATATATAATATCATGATTGTTTTTTTTGTTTTTCTGTAATACGTATTGTTTGTAGATCATATATCCATATGCTTCCTTTGATCAGTTTATCTTGTTCGTCATCGACAAACAAGACAAAACTATCTCTATATTGGACTCCCTTGGCATATATGTTACCTAAGTGGAGCTTAAGATGATTTAGGACCTTAGATATGCACTAATACTCCAGAGCATTGCATCTTACCTAAACCAATCACTCAAAGTAGCACATGCCGAATGGAACGATGATATGTTCAATTGGCATCATTTGTTACCAGCTTGTGTTCGAAAAAGCACAGATAGGTAAGTGCCTTTGAAACCATTAAAGCATCTGATTTACTTTTTGCAACGTTCAAGATTATGACAATAAATTTATCTGCAAGAACTTGTCTGATTATTATGCTTTCAGATCTATGCTTTCATGGAATGGGAAAGATCTAAATCTACCCGTTTACAACGTTAGTATCCATTGTTTCACATTTTAACATTCTACTATGTGAAAACTCCAAAAATAAGAACTTATTATCCTCATTCAGGATGGGGGCCCGCTAAGAAAGCTATTATTGGTGCACGTGCTCACTTACATTGACAATCAGGCTGCAGACACCATTTTGGCTGTTGCACGAGAATTGATTAGCCATATTAGAAAATACTAATATAATAGAGTATTTTTGGCTCTATGTATGTGATGCAACCTGAAAATGTTTTTCTTGAATTGTAATATTTCTTAGTGCAACAAAACTATTTTTCTTATACATGTTAATTCACACATATATTTGTATATTAGTAGAGATGTGCATTTGCACGTGCACGCTTACTATTCTAGTTAAAATAAAACTCGTGTGCGCTCTCTACTGTCAAAAATAAAGAAGAGTTCTATTTTGTCCTTGCTCCCTTTCAGCCTCTACACTACTACACGATCTCTCCCTCCTGTAGCGACAATAGCAGCAACAGCCAGCAGTGTGTAGTGGGTGGTTTCCCTCTCCTCCCCCTCCTCTCTTCCCGCTCACCAGTGTTCCCCCCTCGCTGACCACCAATCTTTGACGGTAAACCAGTGAGACTGCTAGTGTTAGGCGGAATCTGGGGCATGTGTCGGTGTCAAAACCAGTGGAACTCGGGTAGGGGGTCCCGAACTGTGTACCTTGGATAGACTGGTTGCAGGAGGCGGAGGAGACAGTGTTTACCCAGGTTCGGTCCCTCTTGAGGAGGTAAAACCCTACATCCTGCTTGATTATATTGATGGAGTATGAGGACTACAGAGTTGAGCTACCTCGAGATCGTATGAGACAAACCCTAGATGGATCAACTTTCCTATGCGGATGAAAGCCTTGGGTTTCAATAGACACCAGGGGTCCCTAGGGTTACATACAAGCGACCTTTAGTTGGGGGCAGAGGTGCCGACCTAGACTAGTAAACTTGGATGATACACTAGTCTTTGGAGCTTTCCATCTTGGATACGAAGTCGCCATGTAGTCCGGTCTTTGATAATACGGCCCATGTGGTTGACCTGTAAATCATGGGCTGACCATTTGAGTATCCCTTAGTTCAGGACTCCCTCAGTAGCCCTCGAACTTGCATCCAACACCGATGTACATGGTCTTCGGCAGCTTCTTGCACCTAGAGTGATTGGCTTGCAAGGGGAGTTCCTCCATCTCCCCTTATTTGTGGAATGACGATTTAGTCATTGACCAGATCTCGATTACCAAACGTCATTGGGCCGACGGGCTCCAAACTTTTAGCTCGAGAATCGATAGCACCACTCGATCCATGTGCACATTAATGAAGACAAGTAATTTAGCAGTCCCACTCGGGACTGTTTCTTGTAACCACGAGGGAGAAATACCCTTTATAAATAGATCAAATATGTCCTTGGCTGACCATTAAACCTCAGGAACAACCAAGAGAAAACCCTAGAGCTCCAGCGCCTAGAGCTATGGCGGATTGCTCCTCGCGTACCTTTGGCCCTCTCCCTGGAGATAGGGCAAGCTGTTTCATTTCCCTGCTCGAGTTGCGCAACCTTGAAGTACAAGGATATCTTCCCATGTCGGATATCGCGCCCACCCATACTGGACTGACTTCTGCCAACGGCGAGGTCCTCGTAGAGAATTTACCTCCCCGCAAAATGGCGAAAGGATCTACTTTGTTTCTTTCCTCCTACGGGGTTTGGGCTTTTCGGTCCACCCCTTTCCGAGGGTCTTACTGGATTTCTACGCGCTCCAGCTCCGCAACTTTACCCCTGGCTCAATCCTTCACATCTCAGGATTTGTAGCCATGTGCAAGATGTTCTTGGGCTGCGAGCCCCACTTTGACCTATGGAGAAAGTACTTCTGCTTCGTTCCCGGAACTAGGGGAACGCAAATTTGGGAAGTGGGCAGAGCCGAAGTGTGGTGTATAGACAGAACTGAATACCCGATCGAGACTCCAAATAAGGAAACCAACGAGTGGTCTTCAGAATGGTTTTACATCAAAGACATTCCCATATTCGACCCAGTTCGGAGGGGTCTTCCTGAATACTCCAAGGCTTCCCAGAAGAAGCGATTTAGCTATCCGCTGATTAGTCCCTCTCAAGAAGAGAGCCCCGAAGTACAGCGACTAGCCGCCAAGGTGAGGTTACTTGCTCAAAGTGGACTGACCATCGTCGAGGTGATGGCCGCAACAATTACGTCGTGTGTCCAACCACTCCAACAGTGCATGCACCCCTTATGGAAGTACGATGGGACGAGCGACACTACCCATACCAGGCGATAGGGACCACATAATCAAGAGCCCTTGGTGGCTATTTTGGCCGACCAGTTTAAGGGGGAAAAGAGAATTTCTCCCACCATACTGTCAGGGACGGCTACTTGGCGTATTATCCCGTTGAATGGGTAAATGTGATCATAGTCCAATATTTTGGGCACTTATGCTAGATTTTACCGATAATAACCCCTTGCTTTTCTTAAGACACTTGGACGCGTTGGATTGAGACGGTCAACTTTCCCGCCCCTCAACCCAAAAACTACTCCCACGACGACGACCCCAAATTCCATGAGGATCCGGAGGTTTTAATTGATCTTGAGGACGGAGTATTTTACCAGGAAAGCATCAACGATGTCAAGGTGGCCGTCGAGGCTGACAATCCTGGGCCTCTTCCATCCTCCACCGCAAACAGGAGGAGAACCAGTACTCTGAGAGGACTTGTACCTCTCATCATCCCAAATGCTCCTCGCTCCAACCCTAAAGGTCGGTGGTCCATGCGCCAAACTCCGCGACGAGCTATACCGGTTGGGGCTGCATCCACCGAGCACAGGATTGCTGGGACAGGGGGCGGAGGAAAACATATTGGCTGCCCCTTCAACCAAGAGGAATATATATCGATCATTCAATTTTCCACAGTAATGACTGCCTTGACCGTTCCTGACCCTTAGCCGAATTATTTAGGAGGCGTACACAACCGTCTTTACCCAAAGACGCTGCCAAAGTGTCCGACAATCATCAAAATCCGAGGTCCTCTACTAATGCACGAGTTCCGTATATGGACTTACTTCCTCACAAACCCGCATAGTTCTCAGCAACTCATCCCGAAGCCAAAAGCTTGATGAATCATTGGCGACGAAAGGAGTCTGTGCGCCACCTTGTTTTTCCGGAACAGGAGCTTAATGCTTTTAACTCTGCAAACATGCCTTGGGGCTGCGAGAGCCGGACTCGAAGAAGCGGCAAGGTGAAGTATTCCCACGTGAAGTTAAGTCATCGATTTTTGGTAACCGGACATAAGTTCGGACCCAGTAGCCCCCCAGCTTTAGTGTGGTCGGTACAGCCGAATTAAGGTTAAGGGTCGATTAATAGTTTACCATCATGCATGCTCTATATAAAGAGAACAAGAAACTGGCCAAGGATTTCGAGCTAAGCCAGAACGAGTTGCAAGCTAGAAGGTCGAACTAGAAGGGGTGAAGAAGTTCACCGCAGAAGCACACAGTGAGTAAAATTATTTTGCAGTATGCAAGATTTCCATGGGATTAACTTTATAACAGAAAACTTTGTCGTAACATACGAATCTATAATGCAATTGCAAAAATACCTCGACGCATCCCGAGAGTCTCAGAGGTATGCCAAATCTCAGCTTGAAGCTAGTCATCGCATATTAAAGTGAGGTCATGAAGAAAATAACCAGCTCAAGGAGGATAATAAGCAGAAACCCGAAGAGATTGAGAATTTGAAATCTCAATTGGTGCAAAACCATGAAGAGGATTGGAAATTAAAGGGTGGTCTATTCTGTAAGTAAAATCCCAATCCTGGAATGTGATAAGTCACTTTTTATTGCATTATTTGTAAAGGTGTGCACTTCCTTTTGACCAGGTCTCTTAACTGGTCATCCCGAGGAAAAGGCGAGCTCCTTCGTGGGGGACTTGTTCAAGGAGCTATCCATTGTACATGAGAGAGCTCTAAAAGCTATGAGGAGTATGGTCAAATCGCGATGGCAAAATGAAAGTCCTCCGCATAGGATGGCCGAGCTTGCCGAGCGTTTCAAAGGAGCTCGGAGTCGCTTCAAGCTATGGAAGACTTCGCCCTTCCACGAAGGATATTGGGAGGCATGGGGTATGGTGAAGACCCGCTTCACTCAACAGAATCAAAAACACAAGGCCCGGGTTGGGCCCGCAAGACCGGATGGCAAAGAGATTCTGCTTCATTCGGTTTACGACCAAGTGATGCCCGCCACCCGTCTTTCACAAGAAGACTGCGCCTTAGATGCTATAATAGATCATCTTGACCATTCGCCTAACGTGTGATGATATGTAATTTTTATATTCGTGTAGCAAGACACTTTATTCCGTGTTTTAATATTATGTCATTAATCGGCCATCGGCTTCTACCTCCCGTGTCAATAATTGGGTAGTGTTCCGTACTGTGTATCATGTGGTAATAGGAACTGATTAATGCAATCCGGGCATGTGGTGCAAACAGATAGAAAGCGCACAGTAGGATCATGTTATATTACGATGAGATGTAAGAAACATCTTCTGAAGAGAATAATTCCTTTATGGGTTCCTTTCTTCGGGGTGCAATGGAAAATGTAGGTGTTAGAGATACATATCCTTGTAGTGCGGATAGCTGCTATTTCGAGATGAACAACCCTTTTTGTAGCGAAGATTGCCGATTATATGAACCTCATTCATAGCCGATCATGTTGTATCTTAAGAAGAGCTAGCTTTCGGCTTCACCCGTCTGAGGTATGTATCCGAGCAAACCGGTCGTAACAACCACAACGGTGCCCCCTTTACCTCCTAGCCGAACATTCAGAAACATAGGGAGTAAGCACAAGAACAAGGCAACCCAGCTTTGCAAGAATCTCAAGTCCAATTGATGCATATGGTGGCATAGATCAATATTCAGTCGAGGCATATAGTACATAAAGGTGCGGGAGAAATAAATACTTTGGTCAGCTTCGCTATAGAAGCTCCAAGGTGAAATCAATGTAGACACTCTATTTATCATGAATGTATTCCGGTAAATGCTTCAAATAATTCCGTTGATCCGAACATATCCTGGGAAAATTTAAGTGAGCCTACGAAAGTAAAATAAGAAAACTTGAAGAAAGAAGAAGTGTAAGGTAATGAAGAAGGGAGCAACGTCGGTCTAGCCATAGAAACGCCGAAGACGAGCTGCATTCCATGGTTTTGACTCGAGGCAATTAACCCCTCGGTCACGCATGCGATAACCTCCTCCTATTAGGACTTCAGCAATTATAAAAGGGACCTCCCAATTAGGGTTAAGTTTATGCTTCTGCTTCTCTGGGAGGTGTATGACGAGTTCGCCCATGTTGTATGCCTTTGCCCGGACTTCTCTACTTCGATAGCACCGAGCTTGCTCTTGATAAAAGGTAGAACGGGCCCGAGCTATATCACGCTCGCCTTCCAATGCATCCAAGTTGTCTTGCCGATCTAACTCAGCCTCTCTTTCCTCGTACATGCGTACCCGAGGTGCATCATGGATGATGTCGCAAGGGAGGACCGCTTCGGCCCCATACACAATGAAAATGGTGTGTACCTTCTTGAGGGATTCGTGGTGGTGCGCAGGCCCCATAGCACGGAGTCGAGCTCCTCCACCCAATGGAAGTCAGATTCCATGAGAGATTGGACCAGCCGAGGTTTGATACCACTAATAATGAGACGATTGGCTTGTTCCACTTGCCCGTTTGTTTGGGGTGATATACCGAGGCATAATCAAGCTTAATGCCCAAGTTTGCGCCCCCATCTTTGTCTTCCTGGGTGGTGAAGTTGGATCCATTGTCCGTTATTATGTTGTGCGGGACACAATAATGGTGTACGATGATGGATATGAATTCAATCACTAGCTTTGCTTTGGCAGGGCTTACTGGTTTGGCTTCGATCCACATACTTAACTTGTCCACCATAACGAGGAAGTATTTCTCTTTCTTGGCCCCCCCCTGTAAGTGGCCCGACCATGTCCAGCCCCCAAACCGCAAAAGGCCAGGAGATTTGAATTGTCCAAACAGCCGTTGGGGGCATGTGGCTTTGATTTGCAAAGAGTTGACACCCTACACAATGTTGATCGAGTGTGTGGGCGTATTCTCGGGCTATGGGCGAGAAGAAAACGGCTCTAAAATCCTTGTTCACAAGGGCCAGTTCAGCTGCATGGTGGCCGCCCATACCTGCTTGTACTTCGGTCTAGAGTTTGCCTCCCTTCTTCTTCGGAGATGCATCATTGGAGTACTCCCATGGTGCTTTTCTTATATAGCTCACCCTCGTGGACCTTGTAGGCCTTTATCGGCAGATGATACGTCTCACCTCGGTCTTGGTCGTCAGGGAGCTCTTTGCGAAGAAGGTAAGCAAGAAGGGCTCACTCCATGGTGCGATCACTGGCTTGACCTCGTGAGCCGAATGTGTTTCTTCGATTGTGGATCCACTGATGATCTGGTTGTCCCGCTCAGGTATGGGGGTGTAACCTGTGCCACACCATCAGCTGTCGTGCTAGTGTCCTCGTCTTGCCTTACCACGAATGGCTTAAAAAGCCTCTCTAGGAAGGTGTTGGGGGGGACAGGATCATGCTTTGCACCTAAGTGGGCGAGGATGTCTGCGGCTTGGTTATTATCCCTTGAGCCGTGATGGAACTCCAATCCCTCGAACTATGCTAACATCTTGATGACGGCATTTATGTATGCTGCCATTTTTGGATATTTTGCATCGAATCCACCGTTGATTTGTGAGACTGTAACACCCTGTGTTTAACTCTCGTGACTGATTTGACTTATCTCAAAAATTAGTCCCAATTAAAAATTTTGTGAATGTTTGTCATGCTTGATGTGATGTTTGCTTGCTTGCCTATTGCTTGTGTTTGAATCCAATGCTCCTGCTACTCTCCAAACTGAGCTCCTTGACCCAAACCATTGCCTAATGATCATGCCATGTGTGTAGGACCGAAAACTATTTTAACCAAATATTATTTGCACAAAAAAGCATTTCTTTGATTTAAGCTTTGAAAACCGCAAAGTTGGGATTTGTACTACAAGTCCTCAAATTAGGTAAGTTATTTTTCACCAAATGTTTTATTTAAAACCCATTATCAAAATTTATCTTGAAAACCACAATATTGTTATTTTAAAAGTTATTTTACAATTTTATTTAAATGCCTTCCTGTGAGGCCAGAAATAGTCTCTTATGAAGGAAAGTTATTTTTATTGCTTTCAAAATATTTGAGAAAATTTAGGGAAACTCAATGGACATATTTATTCCATATATATGAGTTTCAACACATTGTCATGTTCAAAATATTGGGCAAAACCCTCCAAAACCCTTCGTGCCTATTTCAAGCTTTTGGAACATTTCTATAAGAAATATGCTCCAATTCCTGTAAAATTCTCTAATGTCACCTATGATAAATGTGATGATCTCGCCAAGTTTCATCTCAATCCAAGTTGATTTCATTCCCCTGATTATTCTAAAACCCTATCTGTCCAGGTCCAAATTTGAGCAACTCTACATTGCCAAGTGTCTCCAATTGTGCTCAAATTTGGTAGACGTGTTCTGATACTCTAATAATGCATCCACACTGAGTAGTGCATCAAGTAGAATAGGTGAACTTGTCCCAAGCCCCTCCAAACCCTCTATGTTGATTTCTGACTTTTGGGAAACTTTACAGTATAAGTTTTCTCCATTTGATCCCAAACTTTTTGAGCATGCTTTAATGCTCAAATAGTGCCCCCACACCAAATATTGGATTTGTGGGAATTGATTTGACTAGTTTTGTAAGGAAAAGGCCATTACTGTCCATTTCATGCGTTTTCCAAGTCTACATGGAAAACCTTCTCCATAAAATCCTAAATTTGGTGTCCAAGCTTATTTTCATGTATTATGTGATCCTGTTAAGTTTAATATCAATTGGAATTCATCCGGTAGCCCTAACACCCATCAAACACCTTCTGCCTATTCACCAAAGTTGTTGCTTTGGCCCCTTCCACTATTACCCCCTAGCTTAACTTTTTACCACAACTCTATATAGTTACCTTTTAACTCCAGTAGCTTTGCCATGGCCTGTGGTCAATTATTGGAGGGAGACTCCATGTAGCTACCTCTCCCTTTTACCTTGACACCACCATTTTTACCCCTCTTGCCCCACCTATGCTTAAGATAATGCCCCCACCTCTTTCCAGACAGCCCTTTGCATCCCAAGGCATCATTTCAAACCAAGAGATGGCAAGCTCCTGTAGGAAAAATGAGCATCACTTGTGAAACTTAATTTCTGGCAAAAATGTAGTTTTGAACTACAACTACTAGCTAGACACCTTCCCTTGATCTGGAACTTTACAGTAGTGTAGTCCTTCCCTACCAATCACTACTAGACATAGTTTAACCCCATCATCTCTCCATTAAGTACCATCATTTCTATCCCTAATTTTGCTGTTGCAAACTAAATTGCAGTCAAAACCAATTCAAACAAACTCCACTTGGGTCCAAACTCCAACAATGCTTCGTGGCACGCATGCCTTGCATGCTCGACACCTTGGCATGGCCAAGGGGTGGCCCAGGACACAAAGTGGGGTGGTGACCACCACACTGGCATGCAAGAACGGTGCGCTGCACCTTGTTTCCTTCCTCCAAGCCATATCCGGCTGTTGCAGCTTGTCTAAACGCGCCACGGGACTCCCCTTGACCAGTCCAACCACTTCCCGTCACCAGCTAGCCTCCAAGCTCCATCTGTGGCCCGTGCAACACCCATGCGAGGGAGCACCCGAGAACTCCCGAGCTCTCCCAGTCACCCCCTCTCTTATCCCCACACCCTGAGTGCACTGACCCCCTCTGGTTCACTCCCCCTCCTCCTAAGATACCTCCTGAACCAGCCCATAGCTCCTCCCAGGCTCTATTCCTTGCCACATGGCTGCCATTGACACCGCTCGGCTCCGTTTGGGCCCAAACCAACCGGCCCTCCCTCGCCCGGAAAGAGAGCCTCGACAGGACTCGTTGGCAGTAGGAGTCCTCCGGAGACCAGGGCGTCGTCCCCGACGCTTCGTCGTGCCCCACCAACAGCGGCTGACACCGCCCTCCGCCTCTCCTGGCGAGTTGCTGGCTGCCGGCCATCCCCGCGGCCGTCGAGGCCACCACCTGTAGCGACGTGTTTTTCTGAAAATAATTTCCAGAAAATAGGTCTTTGTGTTCACCAGACCCAGGACTACCGTTAGCTGGTAGACACTCACTTGATACAGGATTTCCAAGCAAAATACAAAATCTGGGTTACAAGACCATAAAGGTCTACTGGGTTGGACAAAAGTCTGAGGATGATGGCGGAAGCGACTCGAGGAATCTCGAGTGTCCATGGGAGTCCATTCCCACAGGAACAGCTAACCAGGATAAATTCCTACCTCTCAAGGTTGCTATCCTGGACTCCTAGGTCCCGGGGTTGATGACATCGTGCTCCTCCCCGAACGCAATCTGGCCAAGACAATAGCCAGGGACAAGCCAGTGAGTACTTTGAATGTACTCGCAAACATCAAGAAAACAAATAAGTTAAAGCAGATGAGATGCATGCAAATTCCACGAACAGTTCTACCATGCCATTAGAATTCAGTCCATGGATGCATTCATCCAGATACGCAATTTTCCACCAATGTTGTATAAACAAGGAAGGAAGTTAATAATGAATAAGAAATAATATGTGTGACGCAGTCGGGCGTCTGAGCAACACCACGGAAGGGGTTTATAAGAAATAATAATAAGCATGCCTCAGTCGGGCGTCTGAGCAACACCACAGAAAGGGCTTATAAGGTATAATAATAAGCATGCCTCAGTCGGGCATCTGAGCGACACCACAGAAAGGGCTTATAAGAAATAATAATAAGTGAAGAATATCCAGGAGGTAGAACCGTCTGTCGTGGTTTTGTCACGGCAGATGTCCTCGTGAAAGGACTTAGTGTTGGAGCCATCGCACCTTGGTGGCGACTCAAAGCGGTTGAACGGGAGCGATACAGAGATTTACCCAGGTTCGGCCCCTCGTGAGGAGGTAAAAGCCTACGTCCTGCTTTCTGTTGTATTGATGGTGTTTCGATTACAAGGAGGGCGTAACTCGCCTGACCTAGCACTCGATGATTTCTAACCTGCTCTCTCCTCCCCCGGGACTCGCCTTTATATACAGGTCAAGTCCTTAGGGTTTACAAGAGTCCTTCTGTCGGGACCCCGATCCTAAACCATAGGAATCCAGGCTGTAACACATCGCATCCCTTTGCGGTCTCATGCACGGTTAACCCCACGGCTGCAGCCTTACCTTAGCCGCGACCGTTTGCGCCTTTTGACTCACGTATGCAATTGTGTCGCTAGCATTCCAATGACAAAGAACCCGGATCGACATGTCTAGTCATAAACTGAAGTGGCAGTTCCGCACAAGGACAGGCATACATGACCCAGCAAAGCAGGTGTCGGTCATCAGCGAATGTAGACGAGTCGTAGCAAGCTACAAGGACTCCATTACATCGCGTGACATTTCCCCAAAGGGGACAGACACAACAGCTAAGAAGGACACACGCCGGTCAACCAATGTGTCCGGATTAGTAGCGAGCTACCATGGCTCGTTGGATCACAAAGGGGCATTTCCCTGTAAGGAGTGCTACTAAAGTTTACGGCTAGGTAATCGAACCCCATACATATCAAGTACGACACACGTACGCATGGCATACCGATATGTATAGATACATCGATGGCATCACAACATAACCATAAACATACAAGCTTTATTTAAGAGGCTCGGAAGAGCCACACACATAATATTACACAGTAAGGGTCTCACGACCCATCATAGCAGTCATTCAGTTACAAGCCAGCGGAAGTGTTTAAAACTGTCTGAGTACAGACAGATGAAACTAGAATGCACATGGCCTGACTATACTATAGACCCAACCTAGGGCCAGATCGTTGCTGGGCACCAGCTACTCGTCGTCGTCGATGTGTAGGAAGAACCCTCCGTTAGGGTCATTAACAACCTCTGCAACAATTATTAAACAAACATGAGTACGGAGGTACTCAGCAAGACTTTAGGATAACTATCTACTCATGTACTACTACATAGCCTTTCACCGGTACCTTTACCAAATCAGGTTCAACACACAACCTTTACTTACTGAACACATTCTCATAATTCTGTTCATCTCCCAGATGACAGACCATACACAACTCTAAGCATAGCATGCATAGCAGGATAAGGCACATCATGGCTCAAGCATCTACCAGGTATGCTACGTTGCAAGGTTTAGCTATTTACTGTGACAGGGACATGTCATGCAAAGGAAGTGGGTTCAACTAACGTGGCAAAAGCATTTGAGCATTTGATCCTAATGCAATAAGTAAGTGCAGGAGCGAGAACATGGGATTTATCGGGATGATCAAAATGGTTGCTTGCCTTGTTGCTCAGAGGAGGGACAATATCCGTTAGTCGGATATTCGGTGGAATCCGGAGGAGCGGAGCCTATCGAAAGAAATGACAACAACCAATAACAAACAAATTCAACAAGATGATGCATGAGCATGGCATGAGGATGCAAGGTGGTATATTATTATAGTTAACATTTAGTAGGTTTGAAGTTGATTTGAATCAAACTCGAATATCACTACAAACGAGGTATTCTCAAATACCATTTTAATTGATTCGACCTGATGCTCAGATCAACTTATATTTAACATGCATGGAGTGACATGTTAGGTTGCTGGTTTCTGATTTGGACAGTGTTTGATCATAACATTTGAAGTGGAATTCAAATGATTTTCAAATTCCATCTTCAAAGCATTTATAAAATTTAGCTTATTAATTATTCTATATATTTGGTCCAGTAACATTTTCAAACATGTTTAAAAATGACATATTCAGATTCCTTGGATTTTTCTGATACTTCTTCATATATAAATTATTTTCATAGGAGTTACACATTAATTTCTACGATTTTCAGAAGTTTTGGCATTTTTCTGGAATTCGTTTAAATCAGAAAACTCTTTACTCCTTCAGCATGACATCAGCAGGTCCAACTGGCCGTTGAAAGTCAAACCTAACCAGTGGGACCCACTGGTCAGTGACTCTGGTCATTTTTAGATTGGTTTTAATCTTAATTAGCTAATTAACCTCAGTGGACCCACATGTTAGTGACTTATCAAATTAATTAAATTTACTTTTGTTAATCCTAAACTCCCAGAGGCTGGCCCCACACGTTAGTGGCTCAGGCCAGCTGAGATCCACCGGCGGCGAGGTCGTCCTCGCCGGCGGGGAGCCTCCGGCGACCACCAGTACGGCGGAGGTGCTTGGAAACGGCGCACAGGGGGCCAAACTCTGGGCGGAGAGCACCAGAGGAACGACACGTCTCCCGCGGGTTCATTTTTGCACTTAGCCGGGGCTGATCTGGCCGGAGATGACGCCGGCGACGAGCTTGGAGGCAGCCAAAGTTCGGGCGTCATCGGGTTCATCGAAACAGAGAGAGCTACGCACGGGACTCAGCTCCTATGGCATCTACGCGACGGCCTGAAGCTGCTGGTGGCCTTAGAAGGACGAGCTGGTCACCGGAGGGCTACCGGCGACGAGCTCCCGCGGCGGATCTCGTCGGGCTCCGGTGAAACCATGGCTAGAGGAAGGAATCGAAGGGGGAAACTTGGGGGAAAGCTGCGCGTGCTCACGAGGAGTGCAGTGGTGGCGCTAGCTTGCTCGGGGACGGCCTGGAGAGGAAGAACGCCGGCGATGAACTTCGGTGACCCAAGGAAGAAGATGAATGTGTCTCGTCATTTCACTGCGTCTCGGCGTCAGGCTCGTGGCTAGAAAGCTTCAGGAAGTTGCAGCGGACCTATTGCGCGGCTCAGGAGGGAGAAGGGTAGGCTAGAATGACGGCGAGCTCGAGCTCTGCTCGGGCTCCAATGGCGGCAGAAGGAAACGAGGCACAGGGGGAGAATGAGGAGAGGATGAGCTCGGCACGCCTCGGGAGGGTTATCCCCTCGCGTGCCAGCGCAGAGCGGCGGCCAGGCAGGCGCACAGGTTCGTGGCCGCGCCGGAGTACGCGGCGGCCACCTCCTGCTGCGCACTGGCGGGGGAGGAAGACGACAGGAAGAAGCTGGGCCGGGCCAGGTGAGAAACAGGTAAGACTTTTCTCATTTTGTTTCTGTTTTAATAACTGACATTGATTTCTATTTATTTTGGCTTCAAAAGCAAACTAAAAATAGTTTGAAAAATGTTGGGGTGTTAGTTGGAATATTTCCAATCACCCATAAGGTTTTCAGCATTTTTGAAAACTATATATTTTTAATTGAAATTTTAAACTTGAAACCAGTATCCTTTTGCATTTATTTAAAATGCCAAATGTGTTAAGAAAATGGTTTTCTTCATTGCTTCTTTGCTTTCAATAATTGTCAGAAAAGTTGAACTTTTCTTGAGGCCATTTTGGGTTCATTGATTTGAACAAGTTTATAATTCCTTTGAATTTGAGAAGTGGCTAGGTTTTTTGAGTTTTCCTTCACCACTTGCTTTGTTCTTGTTGAAGTTTTCTTGGATGCAATGCAAAGAAGATATGAGCACAATGCTAACTTGATTTGGGTTTCAGGGATGTGACAACTCACCCCCACTCAAAAGAATCTCGTCCCGAGATTGAGAAGTCGTCGGGAATAATGCAGGATACTCAAGTCGGAGACGATCCTCTCTTTCCCATGTTGCCTCCTTTTCAGAATGATTTAACCATTGAACTTTAAGAAACTTGAGGTTTCAACGTCGAGTGGTACGCTCAGCTTGATCAAGAATACACACAGGGTATTCTCGGTATGAAAGGTTATCTTGGAGATCAAGCGTTTCGTGGTCCACTTCACGGATAGGATCCAAAAAGCAACGCCTGAGTTGCAAGACGTGGAAGACATCATGAACCTTGGAAAGATGCGGAGGAAGTTCCAACTCGTAGGCAACTTCTCCTCGTTTGGCAAGAATGTGAAAAGGACCAATGTAACGAGGAGACAACTTGCCCTTGATACCGAATCGATGGGTACCCTTCAAAGGTGTAACCCGAAGATAAGCCTTCTCGTCAACTTCAAAGGTCACAGCCTTATGATGACGATCATATTGGCTCTTTTGACGAGACTGGGCTGTTTTCAACTTTTCACGAATAATGCGAACCTGCTCTTCTGCATCCTGGATCATATCCGGGCCAAAGAGTTACCTCTCTCCGGTTTCTGACCAATTAAGAGGTGTTCGACATCTTCGTCCATAGAGAACTTCAAAAGGAGCTTTGTCCAAGCTTGATTGATAACTATTGTTATAAGCAAATTGGACGAATGGAAGGCACTTCTCCCAATTCATACCGAACGATATAACACAAGCTCGGAGCATATCTTCTAGAATTTTATTCACTCTTTCTACTTGACCACTTGATTGAGGATGGAAAGCAGTGCTAAAAGATAAGTGAGTCCCCATAGCATTCTGAAAACTTTCCCAGAAGCGAGAAGTAAAGATACTCCCACGGTCCGAGTTAATCTCCAGGGGAACACCATGAAGAGACACTATTCGAGAGATATATAACTCCGCTAGCTCGCTAGCTGTTATACTCTCACGAACTGGAAGAAAATGAGCTACTTTGGAAAGACGGTCAATGACCACAAATATAGCATTATTTCCTTTCTTGGTCTTGGGAAATCCGGTAATGAAATGCATACTAACTTTATCCCATTTCCATTCAGGAATAGCTAAAGGTTGAAGGGTGCCAGCAGGCCTTTGATGTTCTGCCTTAACTCGACGAAAAACATCGCAGTTAGCAATAAACTCAGCAATTTCTCTCTTCATCCTAGTCCACCAGAACCTCTGGCGTAGGTCCTGATACATCTTAGTACTACCGGGATGAATGGTGAGAGGAGAATCATGGGCCTCCTTAAGAATTAACTGCCTTAGATGTAGGTTCTTAGGAACCACTAGACGATTCTGGAAGAACACAACACCTTGATCACTCATGGAAAATTCTTTAGCGTTTCCGCTAATAATATTCTCCTTGATCCGTGATATACCCTTGCCACGCTTCTGGCCAGCTATAATTTTATCCTTAAGGGTAGGCTTCACCACCAGGGTAGAAAGCAATCCTTGGGGAACAATATGAAGATTCAACTTCCGAAATTCCTCATAGAGATGTGGTTGACCTTGTTGTAGCATCAAATTGTTACATTAAGATTTACGACTTAGTGCCTCAGCCATAACATTGGCCTTCCCCGGGGGTGTAAGTTATCCCTAAGTCGTAATCCGTGATCAACTCAACCCACCGTCTTTCCCTGAGATTCAAATCCGGTTGGGTGAAGATATATTTCAGACTTTGGTGATCAGTGAATATTTCGCAACGATTACCCAGAAGGTAATGTCGCCAGGTTTTTAGTGCATGGACCACAACTGCAAGCTTAAGGTCATGTGTGGGATAATTATCCTCATGTGGACGCAACTATCGAGATGCGTATGCGACCACATGACGATCTTGCATGAGAATGCAACCTAATCCTTGTCGCGAGGCGTCGCAATAGATAACCAAGTCCTTAGAAAAATCTGGTGGCAGCAACACAGGTGCAGAAGTCAGGCGTCTTTTCAGTTCCTGAAAACTATGCTCACAGTGTGGTGTCCACTCGAACTTTTTATCCTTCTTGAGGAGTTCAGTTAGAGGCTTTGCAACCTTGGAGAAATTCTCGACAAAGCGGCGACAATAGCTTGCTAGACCAAGAAAACTCCTAACTTGCTTAACCGATTCAGGTTGAGTCCAATCAAGGACGGCTTGAACTCGCTCGCGATAGACAGCAATACCCTTACCAGAGATTATGTGACCTAGATAGGTCACTTCTGGTAACCAAAATTCACACTTTGAAAACTTGGCATAAAGGCGATGCTCTCGAAGTTTCATCAATACCAGCCTTAGATGCTCGGCATGTTCTTGTTCGTTCTTCGAGTAGATGAGAATATCATCGAGGTACACCACGACGAATTTATCCAAATACTCCATGAAGATTGAATTCATCAGACGAGAGAAAGTGGCTGGGGCATTGGTTAACCCGAAGGACATAACGGTGTACTCGTATTGGCCATAACGAGTAACAAAAGCTGTTTTTGGAATGTCCCCGTTCTTGATCTTGATTTGATGGTATCCCAACCTCAAATCCATTTTGGAGAAGACTGAGGATCGAGCGAGCTGATCGTACGGGTCGTTGATCCTGGGAAGCGGATACTTGTTCTTTATGGTGACCAGATTAACTGGTCGGTAATCTACAACCATCCGATCCGTTCCGTCTTTCTTCTTGACGAAGAGAATGGGGCAAGCCCAATGAGAAGAGCTAGGACGAATGAAACCTTTATTCAAGGCCTCATCTAGTTGCTTCTTAAGTTCGGCTAGCTCCAGGGGTGCCATCTTATATGGTCTTCTCGCTATTGGGACAGTTCCCGGAACAAGATCTATCACAAATTCTACATCTCTGTCAGGTGGAATTCCTGGCAGTTCCTCTGGAAAAACATCCGGGAAGTCACGGATAATCGGGATGTCTTCAAGTTTCGGAAGAGGGTTAGCACTTAGGGAATAGAGTTGGCATTTGGCAACTCGAGTAGAGACATTGACCATCTCACCCGAGGGATGGGTAAGCTGAACATTTCTAGAATGAGTATCAATCTTGGCATAGTGAGCTGACATCCAGTCCATACCCAAGATGATATTAATATCCGAAGATTTCAGGGCTATCAATGAGGCTAGAAAAACTAGCCTGTCTACTAGAATTTCATTGTCATAGGTTATCCTAGAGGTTTTCCATTGTCTACCAGGAGTTTGGACAACCAATGGAATTGGCATATCACAAAAAGACATGTTATGCAACTGTGCATAACTTTCTGAAATGAAGGAATGAGAAGACCTAGTGTCAAAGAGAACAGACGTTGGCTGATGATTAACAAGAAGCATACCCAGTATGACGTCGGGATCCTCTGCAGCTTCTTCTGCTGAGACATAGATCACACGGCCACGTGCAGGAGTTGGCTTCACATAGTAAGCTTTTCCCGACCTGCCTTGCCCGACGGACTCTCCGGGTTGCTTAGCACCCACATTTTGAGGACACTCACGGGAATAGTAACCTGGTTCTCCACACTTGTAGCATATCACTTGGTTGGCACGTGGTGCAGCATTGCTAGCTGGACCACCATAAGTTTTTGCTGGAGGGTTGGTCTGATTCGTCTGAGGCGCCACGTAGGATGGCGTTGGAGTGTATCTTAGCGGCAGAGAACTGTTCGGAACCCACAGCCTGCGTTTTGGAAACGCGGAACCAGATGACGAGCCAAAGTCACGGGAGTGCTTCCGTGTGGCTTCAAAGTCGGTATGGCCGGTCTCGGCACTGATCGCCTTGTTGACCAGGGCTTGGAAAATTGCACACTCGTGGAGGCGCAGATCACGACGAAGCTCAGGGCTCAGACCCTTACGGAATCATGCTTGCTTCTTGGCGTCAGTAGACACCTCCTCTGTTGCATAACGGGCGAGGTTACTGCACTATTCCTAGGCTGACGAGTCGTATTCTGCTCAATACGCTCTAACAGACGGTTGGTCTCTCTTTTGTTCCTCTCTGCCTCAAGCATAACTTCCGCCAGAGAGGGCGGGTGAGGCAGGTCTTCCTGCGACGCTTGACTACCCTCGCCTTGCTCATGAGCAGGGGCACGGTTCAACCTGGTGAACACCATCCTGGTAAACAAACTCACAGCTTAGACCAATATCATATCAATACTAGCTATGGATTAAGAATGTGCTGAACACACGGAATGCGGAAATGAAAATCCGAACAACATGGTAACAAGCATCTGCTATATATACACCATGGTTCATACACACCCTTACATAGTTCAGTACAACCTTAATCGAAGAGCAAACTACTGAAATTATGAAACTACTCATCAGAGGCTTACAAACTTCCTATACATTATTTATCTAGGCCTCCAGAATTCATTTCACATCACAGGCATACTTCACAAGTCAGGCAGGACTGTGAACGTACGGCTACTACCATACTATCCCTCCACACACTGGTCAGGCATCCGCATAGAACATCTCATAGAGATTACCTCCATGGCCTGGAAGCTCAACCTACGGATCAGGAAACACTCTGGCCTGAGATCCCTGGGATCCATAAGGACACGGATGTTGCCTCGGTCCCCTGACTGGTGGTAATAGGGATCCCCGAAGAGGGGTGACTCCTCCTATAGCTGGCCAGTCAACATGGGCCGGAAGATGGGTCCTAACAGGGTTTAGCATCTCCATATCTCCGTACCCTTTCTGGACTACCGGTGCCAGCTGCGTAAAGCCGTCCACAGACGGGCACGGGTAGCATAAAGCTCCATGCAGAGAGCACGAGCATCCCTGTCTCTGTTCTCTAGCATCTCAGCAGTGGACTGCAGTAGTGGATCCTCCATAGAAGAATCGAAATAGACTCCGCTGAGGTATCCCTCTTCACCAGGCTGAGAGTCAGGAACATAGCAGAACTCTGAATTCTGCAGCAGTGCATGTCTCGCTCTCATAATGGTCAGCATTGAATATGCAGCATCTTGTACTGCCATGTCAACAGTGACTCCCAACCCATAGGACCAATGGATTGGCTCCTCAGCTCCATGGTAGTCTGGAAATACCCTAATAGTGCAGATATACTGGCTCTGGTTGAAGTCTTGGTACTGTTCCTCCACTGTGTACTCGGGGTACCAGCGGTAACCGCACACCGACATCACCCTGACCAGCATGGCCGTATGACCCGGCACATCAATGCACCTGGTCAGACGTACCACCTAATGAGAAGAATGGCCAGGCATCTGAAAATAGAGAGTAATGCAAAAGCATTAGAGCTCTGAATGCAAAATTGGGCAGCATAACGGCTGTAAATGCTCAAAACAATTTTGAGACAACCCCAAAAATAGGATGGCGTAACCACTGAACTATCAAGTTCAATTCTCTGATCATCAAACTTACTTCCTTTTTCCTAGGAATAAAAGGAACCCAAAATAACTCTCGACCCGTAGTCTTATAATCTATCGATCGGAAACACGAGCCTAGAAGAAGATGAGTAACCTACTCCTTAATTCCCGCAGAAAAACGAGGATGACCATAATAGAATAACTTGAGAAGAGAACAAGAGTCTTACGTTCCCTTCCACAAACAATTCCCTTATATATAACTAAAGAAATTCTAGACTCAACTTCGACCAGTTTGGCTTAGTAGTCCTACAGTCAGTCAGGCTCTGATACCAACGTTGTCGGGACCCCGATCCTAAACCATAGGAATCCAGCCTGTAACACATCGCATCCCTTTGCGGTCTCACGCACGGTTAACCCCATGGCTACAGCCTTACCTTAGCCGGGATCGTTTGCGCCTTTTGACTCACGTATGCAATTGTGTCGCTAGCATTCCAATGACAAAGAACCCGGATCGACATGTCTAGTCATAAACCGAAGTGGCAATTCCGCACAGGGACAGCCATACATGACCCAGCAAAGCAGGTGTCGGTCATCAGCGAATGTATACGAGTCGTAGCAAGCTACAAGGACTCCGTTACATCGCGTGACATTTCCCCAAAGGGGACAGACACAGCAGCTAAGAAGGACACACGCCGGTCAACCAATGTGACCGGAGAAGTAGCGAGCTACCATGGCTCGTTGGATCACAAAGGGGCATTTTCCTGTAAGGAGTGCTACTCAAGTTTACGGCTAGATAATCGAACCCCATACATATCAAGTACGACACACGTACGCATGGCATACCGATATGTATAGATACATCGATTGTATCACAACATAACCATAAACATACAAGCTTTATTTAAGAGGCTCGGAAGAGCCACACACATAATATTACACAGTAAGGGTCTCACGACCCATCATAGCAGTCATTCAGTTACAAGCGAGCGGAAGTGTTTAAAACTGTCTGAGTACAGACAGATGAAACTAGAAGGCACATGGCCTGACTATACTACAGACCCAACCTAGGGCCAGATCGTAGCTGCGACACCAGCTACTCGTCGTCGTCGATGTCTAGGAAGAACCCTCCGTTAGGGTCATTAACAACCTTTGCAACAATTATTAAGCAAACATGAGTACGGAGGTACTCAGCAAGAATTTAGGATAACTATCTACTCATGCAATGTATCAAATAAGGAATTGTGGGGTTTCATGCAAAAAGCCAGCATTTGACTCGTGGCTAGACAACTTACATTTTAAAACAATTTTTAACAACTTTATTTCTCGCACACGAGTCCACTAACACCACAACAATACTCCATCGTGGAATCATTCCGTCTCCATACGGAAATGCCGTCCACGACACTCACGCTTATCTTGACAATTTTATGAGTAGCCATTGAAGTTATCTATGAACAACATATGTCTCCAAGTAGTCCATATCCGCGGGCGCGGCTATTCGAATAGATCATAACCCTGCAGGGGTGTACTTCGTCACACACGCTCTCACCACTTATCGCCATGTGCACGTCATGCACCTCGGCAACCTTCAAGCGGAAGCCCAGCGAGGGAGTCGGCCACGACCGTTAACCACACTAGTACCTAGTCCAGGTCTATCGCCTATCTAAGGGTAACCCGCACGGAAGTCCAGCCGAGGTTTCCGCCACGGCCCCAAACGATGTGTGCAGGGTTCCCAAGCCCACCATCCGGGTGCCACTTGGTACACCGTGCCACTGCCTACCGCATCACAGCCCACCTCTCAGGTCAGCACTATGCACGGCCTCCAGCATGACTATAAACACCAGAAACTACTTGCAACTCCTGGACCGAGTACTAAGCGATTAATAAGTCGAGCAGGGCCATATTTCAGGGCCCAGCATGTGGTAGTATCTAGTCTTGGATTACATACACGGAACTCGGGTCCTAAGGACGGTTCCAATGAAACAACCCGCCATGTACTCCTACATAGCCTTTCACCGGTACCTTTACCAAATCAGGTTCAACACACAACCTTTACTTACTGAACACATTCTCACAATTCTGTTCATCTCCCAGATGACAGACCATACACAACTCTAAGCATAGCATGCATAGCAGGATAAGGCACATCATGGCTCAAGCATCTACCAGGTATGCTAGGTTGCAAGGTTCAGCTATTTACTGTGACAAGGACAGGTCATGCAAAGGAAGTGGGTTCAACTAACGTGGCAAAAGCATTTGAGCATTTGATCCTAATGCAATAAGTAAGTGCAGGAGCGAGAACATGGGATTTATCGGGATGATCAAAATGGTTGCTTGCCTTGTTGCTCAGAGGAGGGATAATATCCGTCAGTCGGATATTCGGTGGAATCCGGAGGAGCGGAGCCTACCGAAAAAAATGACAACAACCAATAACAAACATATGCAACAAGATGATGCATGAGCATGGCATGAGGATGCAAGGTGGTATATTATTATAGTTAACATTTAGTAGGTTTGAAGTTGATTTGAATCAAACTCAAATATCACTTCAAATGAGGTATTCTCGAATACCATTTTAGTTGATTCGACCTGATGCTCAGATCAACTTATAATTAACATGCATGGAGTGACATATTAGGTTGCTGGTTTGTGATTTGGACAGTGCTTGATCATAACATTTGAAGTGGAATTCAAATGATTTTCAAATTCCATCTTCAAAGCATTTATAAAATTTAGCTTATTTATTATTCTATATGATTGGTCCAGTAACATTTTCAAACATGTTTAAAAATGACATATTCAGATTCGTTGGATTTTTCTGATAATTTTTCATATATAAATTATTTTCATTGGAGTTACAAATTAATTTCTATGATTTTTAGAAGTTTTGGCATTTTTCTGGAATTCTTTTAAATCAGAAAACTCTTTACTGCATCAGCATGACATCAGCAGGTCCAACTGGCCGTTGAAAGTCAAACCTGACCAGTGGGACCCACTGGTCAGTGACTCTGGTCATTTTTAGATTGGTTTTAATCTTAATTAGCTAATTAACCACACTGGACCCACATCTCAGTGACTTATCAAATGAATTAAATTTATTTTTGTTAATCCTAAACTCCGAGAGGCTCGCCCCACGCGTCAGTGGCTCAGGCCAGCTAAGATCCATCGGCGGCGAGGTCGTCCTCGCTGACGGGGAGCCTCCGGCGACCACCAGTACGGCGGAGGGGCTCGGAAATGGCGCACAGGGGGCCAAACTCTGCGCGGAGAGCACTAGAGGAACGACACGTCTCCCGCGGGTTCATTTTTGCACTTAGCCGGGGCTGATCTGGCCGGAGATGACGTCGGCGACGAGCTTGGCGGCGGCCAAAGTTCGGGCGTCATCGGGGTCATCGAAACAAAGGGAGCTACGCACGGGACTCAGCTCCTACGACATCTACGCGACGGCCTGAAGCTGCTGGTGGCCTCAGAAGGACGAGCTGATCACTGGAGGGCTACCGGCGACGAGCTCCCGCGGCGGATCTCCTCGGGCTCCGGTGAAATCATCGCTAGAGGAAGGAATCTAAGGGGGAAACTTGGGGGAAAGCTGCGCAAGCTCACGGGGAGTGTAGTGGTGGCGCTAGCTTGCTCGGGGATGGCCTAGGAGGGTGAAGGGTACGCTCGAATGACGGCGAGCTTGAGCTCTGCACGGGCTCCAATGACGGCAGAAGGAAACGAGGCAGAGGGGGAGAATGAGGATAGGATGAGCTCGGCACGCCTCGGGAGGGTTATCCCCTCGCGTGCCAGCGCAGAGCGGCGGCCAGGCAGGCGCACAAGTGCGTGGCCACGCCGGAGTACGCGGCAGCCACCACCTGCTGCCCACTGGCGGGGGAGTAAGACGACAGGAAGAAGCTGGGCCGGGCCAGGTGAGCGACAGGTAAGACTTTTCTCATTTTGTTTCTGTTTTAATTACTGACATTGATTTCTATTTATTTTGGCTTCAAAAGCAAACTAAAAATAGTTTGAAAAATGTTGCGGTGTTAGTTGGAATATTTCAAATCACCCATAAGGTTTTCAGCATTTTTGAAAACTATATATTTTTAAATTCAAATTTTAAACTTGAAACCAGTAGCCTTTTGCATTTATTTAAAATGCCAAATGTGATAAGAAAATGGTTTTCTTCATTGCTTATTTGCTTTCAAGAATTATCAGAAAAGTTGAACTTTTCTTGAGGCCATTTTGGGTTCATTGATTTGAACAAGTTTATAATTCCTTTGAATTTGAGAAGTGGCTAGGTTTTTTGAGTTTTCCTTCACCACTTGCTTTGTTCTTGTTGAAATTTTCTTGGATGCAATGCAAAGAAGATATGAGCACAATGCTAACTTGATTTGGGTTTCAGGGATGTGACACCTTCCCCGTCATGCAAGTCATGATTCTTTCTATCTCTAAGTCGCCGTGCTTTCCAAGACTTGGAGGTCTTCCCAATGATTGATTCTCCACGAGGATCTTGAACCGCCCGTCTAACTCCTGGGCTCACAGGCCAAAGCTTGAATCGCCAAAGGATGAGTCGCCCACTGTATGGCCCAGCCCAACTAGAGCGGGTCACATAACAAATAATATCCCCAACATTAGGCCCCAGATTGACCTGAACCTCTTCATGCCAACTCTCACCTAGCCAGGGGCGACTCACTCTGCTCTTTTATGCATCATACGCTTTATCCGCCACCCTATCATGGAGATACCCAAGTCGTCGAACCGCTTCTTGTTGACATCATCTTATCCCTTTAATCTTGGAAGAAATGATGACGCAATCCCCAACGGCTCCTTCATCACAGATATCCCGAAAATTTTGGGCGCCATTATAGAGAATCTTTATCCCGTCGTCAGTTCCCGTGCGAGGCGCCTCGATTCCAGCACCCGACCCAATAAATAGGCTGGGGGAAGGGGGAAGGGAACGTTCCCACCTACCCATTTCATCGACCCCTTCTTCCTCGCGACTACACCGAGAGCTCCGTCACCGCCCGAGGACCTCCGTCTCCGGCCGCCGCGTCCGGCGCATTCGCACGCCAACCAAGCGCGCAACACTCGCCGCGGATCTTCCTCGGTCGACTCCGGTCACCATCACCAGGTCAGTCCTCCGCCATTAGAGGTAGATCTTAGCCCCTCAAGGTTCATCGCTTGCCGGTTTCTTAGAACACCTCGAATGCCCCCATAGACGTTGATTAGATCACAACGATGATAATAGGTACGGTAGCATCGACCATATCCTCAGTTGATAGGCTCCTGTTTGAAGATCCAAAAAAGGCTCTTGTCAAATCAGCTTTACTATTCTTACCCTAGCCATAGGCTTTTCTTCTTTGTCCAGGCTTTTTTCATTCATTTTTGCCTGCTCTGTAGATCTATGTGTTACTGCCTGTTATATAAAATCTGTTTGTAAATCCGTTCTTCGCCATTTTAGAAAACATCTCTGAAGCTCCAAGTTGTCTCCTATTGAGCAATAGGAAATTCCTGAATCGCCCTTGTAGTCTGACCCAGCTCCTTGTTGGCGAGTCAACAGACCCCCATAGTCACCTGACAAATGTTCGGTGAGTGAATTGACCTTTTTAACCACTCAATAAGCACTCGGCGAGTTAACTTATCCGTAATCTTTTACTTTGTAGCCATGGGTACCGTTTTCAAAGCCGATTGGCTCCCAACCAAAGTTACTGAAGCTTTTCTCAATGACTGTGTGAAGACGGGAAATCTTGACCCGAAAGAGGTTATCGGATGGCGATCCGGGTTTGGAGAAGAAATTCCCAACCCGAAGGAAGGGGAAATAGTTGTCTTCGCTGAGCACCTCGAACGGGGTTTTAAGCCGCTTGGGTCAAAATTTCTCAAAGATGCCATGACTTTCATGAACGCCTTCAAGACTTAGGACCTAACTCGATTACTAACTTATGTCAGTTCCAAGTGTTCTGCCAAGCTTACTTGCGGATGGAACCTTCAGTGCCTTTGTTCTGGTATTTTTTCCATTTAAATCGCCAGACCGAATTTTCCAATAGCCCTAGCTTGGAACTTGGAGGTGTCAACGTTCAACGCCGTAGGACAGCTCATTCCCACCACTCGCCATGCCAAGCCATCCCAAAGGCTGGGGCGAATCTTGGTTTTATTGCCAAGAAACTTCTCCTGAGGGTGAAAACAAGCTCCTTGGCTATAGGGAGGAACGCCTTCGTACAAACTTTAAACTTCCAGACAAGCTTATGGGATTGATTTGATCCGCTGCTTGGTTGAATGCCGCAACCTCCCCTTAAGTCGCCGAGACGGCTTAATGTTTGAGTTTGATGGCACCTTGGACCATCCCCAATGCTACTTCCGTACAGCATTGGCAGAAAATGACATTGTGTCCATCATCAAGAAGCTGACCGGCGAGCCCTTGGCCAAGTGTGGCCAAATAGGTCTTAAGCCATTCGGCAAGATCAACCCGGCACCTAAGGTAAATAACTTAACCCGCCTTTACTTTATTCTTTCCGACTTACTTGAATTATGATTCTCAAAATAAAAATGCCACTTCAGAAAGGTGACAAATTCAGGTCCAAGAGGCCGAAAAAGATGGCCCTGAAGCAAGCCAGCCCCCCCCCAAAGAAGAAATCCAAGAGCAAAGGCAAAGCTGTCGTTACTGAACCGTCTGATACGGACGAATCCCAAGTCAGCGACATACTTTCAGAGGCAAAATTCTATCTTCTTTGTCTTGCCATTCATTGCTATAGTTTTGTGTTTCCACCTGTGTATCTCTTGTGTAGAATGAGGGCAACGAAAGCCAAGAAGACTCCATAGAGGTAATTTTTGTTTCCTCCGACTCATCTTCTCCTCCGCCTAAGCCGACCAGGCGGATTTGTGGGAAGGTTCCCATGTCTCACCCAAATGCTTGTTTGGATCCTAATTTCCTTTTTAAGAAAACGCAATATGCTTCCAATCGGAAAACTCGGAGTCATTCTGGAGACTTGGTGTCTGGGTTACCTACGAAAACTCCTACCAAGAAGAGGCAAAATGAGGTATCCTTTTAACAGCGTCCCCTTTCGTTTCCTTTTGGATCATACTTATAACTTGCTCATATCTTGAGGTATTACTTTTGCAGAATTATCCCCCTTCGTCAGGCGACTCAGTGATGTCATCCCTTCCGTCGTTGATCCGCGTTCCAGGGTAAATTCTTATAATACTTACATTGTCCTGATGATGATGATGTCTGTTTTTAAGCGCACCCCCTTCTCTTTTTAGGGCACAAGCAAAGAAAAGGAAAACTGGCGGGTCAACTTCCATTACAGCTCTAGAGCCTATTGAAAAACCGGCGCCGACTCAGGATAACCCGGCAAAGGATAAATATGATGACCAAGCGGATCTCCCGAATTCTCCCAAGGAAGGTACGGAAATGCCCAATCCGCCGAGTCCGTTGAAAACGGCAGAGGATTCAGATGTTGTAATCATCACTGGTACTAGCTTCTCTAAGCCGGCTCTGGCACTCTTGTCAAAGCACGTATCAACATCAACGCAGCCTTCTATTGAACATGAGATTTCCACGGCCAAGCTATCTCAATACAAAAATCTTGAATTTAAATAACTCTGCTCCTGCTTTGCAAGTCGCCTGGAGGTGAGTTATGAAATGGAGAAGAGTCTACTCCTTATGATGAAGAATAGACATGGGGTACGCCTTAATGCATACCATCCTCATTAACCCCCAAGGGCCGGGTCATCTGTTAAAAGATGAGTCGGGTCATGATATTAGAAAAAATCTTTCAACCTGTAACCCCCAAGGGTCGGCTCATCTGTTGAAAGATGAGTCGGGTCTTGATAGTAGAAAAAATCTTTCAACCTGTAACCCCCAAGGGCCGGGTCATCTGGTGAAAGATGAGCCGGGTCTTGATATTAGAAAAACTCTTTCGACCTATAACCCCAAAGGGCCGGGTCATCTGTTGAAAGATGAGCCGGGTCTTGATTTTGCATAATTTTGTCTAAAAAAATTATACATTAGCCCCCAAGTGTCAGAGATGTTGCTTGCAATAATTCTAAGACTTGCCCCTTGATAATATATTTTGACAGGAATCTCTTGCCCAAGCTGAGTCAGCATTTGGCGATTTAAAGAAAAGTTTAGCCGACCAGCAAGATGCGCGGGCAAAATCAGAAGAAAAATATCAAGTAATCTTATCTGAGATGGAGAAGCTGAAGGCCGCCCACAATAAGGCTCAAGCTGATCAAGACGCCGCGGTAAAGCGAGCGGAAAAAGCTGAAGCAAAATTGGAAGCCGTGCAACAAGAGGTGGACGGTTTAAAGCAACATATCTCCAACATGGCACAGGCTATCTTTGGTAAGAAGCAAAAAACCTGATCCTGCACTTTGTAAAAAATAACTTAGTATGAAGAAGTTACTGACCATCATTATCCCTTATATAGGTCCGAGAGCCGCCAACCTTCAGAATGATTGTGTCCTGATGCTGAAGGCGATTTACACATTAAGAAAGCAACTGTATACCGGAAGCATGCTTACCGTGAAGGCAGTGATGGGTGGCAAGGAACCCATAACATCAACCAAAAAGATGCTTGGCTGCTTATCTACCCTTCCGCCTCAGATAGGTGAGCTACCCGGTCAGCTGCCCGAAAAGGGGTACTGACTACGTTGAGTCGGTGCTTAGCATATGCTCCAGAGTTAAAACCCGAAGAAGTAGCAGCAGGCTTTCCCCAGCTCAAGGACGATGGGTCAGAATTTTCTCATGAGGATTATCAGCACGTTGTCAAAGAATCCCGCTTGGCGGCGACTCAGCTTGCAGCAAGCTTGGATTTATCAAAGTATCAAGCTGCTTATGATGACAAGAATAAGAAAATAAATCCGTCAACCTTTGTGACAACCAGCTTGACTCCGTGTCGACCCAAGAACCCTTTTGATTTGGAGGCGGATCTCTCATCATTTTTGAACGATGAAGATGAATTCGCCGCCTTATCCAAGTGTAATTGGGTATTGGGCGACTTGCAAATTGAAGTCGGTCAGAGCCCAAAGCAAGCTCACCCGGGGACATCAGTGGAGTAGTTCTTCATGGATTTGGCCATCAGAGCCATGTACTAAGTCATTCGTAGGAAACAACCTTGTTTCGTGATTTCTTTAAAACCCTTGTGTCGCCCTCAAAGCGTCTTATGATGCTTGACCCGCCATGGCAATAGTGATTTTGATCATCAACCTGTTAGGCTTAAAAACATACATCAAACCACCTCAGTGAGTAATGGATGATGATAAATAATAACCGACTCAGGATGTTAGGGTGAGTCAGAAAAATTTGAAAAACCTTGTGGTAGTGCCAGGAAGGTGAAAGTAGGAATTTCGTCGGCTCGTTCAAGTTGGGATAGGATAGGACGAGTTATATAAACTCAAGTGCTACCCGAGGGCGACTTTTTGTATAAAAAGCTCAAGTATTTAGAACAGCTGATCAGGCACGAGTCAAGCTTCAATGAAGCAGGTTCAGTGAACCAATGGTTTCTCTATTTTCCATGTGGGGCGCTAGCCGGTACCAGACATGTTTTAACCAAGGCGAGTTGAGGGTCCATAAAGTGGAGTAACTCGCCAAGAGTTCATGGGTCCATATGGCGATTCGGCCAACACACAGTCCAGTATAACCATTTGTAATGTGGTATTTTTTCACATGCCAAATGGGTAGTAAGGTTGATCTCAGTGAGAGGAAGCCCCCAAGTGACCTACGATTAGGGGAAAGAATGGTCATAGGATTGTAGAAGCGTATATACGCTCTTACAACAAAACCACTTGGGAACAAATAGCCCCCAAGTAAGCCGGCCTAATGGACAGAATCATATAAGGCGCCTATGTTTGAATCACGCGCTTGTAGCGACTTGATCCTCTTTGGCTTATCGATACCTAGTGTTGTAATAAGTGCATCATGGCGACTTATGCTCTCTGGTATGGATAACGTCCATGCTTGGGCGGCTTGTTCAGGAGCAAAATAAAAGATCCATACTTTCAATAAGATGAAATAGCAGGAAAGCCCCCGAGTTCGTGGGCATCAATTTTATTGCTTCATATAAATGAAAAACTTACAATTTTTCAAGAGAAGAAAAAATAGAGCCAATAGCTCAAGTGTAATAAGGCCGCAAGTGGGCTATGTTACAGGGGCGAGTTGACTTAGCCTCCGTGGTTGGCCGATTAGGCCGAAGATCCACCAGATAGTATGACCCGTTGCGAAGGCTTTTGCTGACGACGAACAGTCCTTCACATGGTGGTGATAACTTATGCATGCCAGTGCGATCTTGGCTCAATCGAAGCACTAAGTCGCCCTCCTGAAAGGTTCGGCTCTTGACCCGGCGACTGTGGTAACGCCGCAAGTCCTGCTGATAAATAGCCGATCGGGCGGCAGCCAAGTCGCGTGCTTCCTCCAAAGCGTCCAAAGAATCTTGACGCGCCAACTTGTCGTCCTGTTCCACATAAGCAGCAACTCTGGGCGAGTCATGCCGAATGTCAGTGGGAAGAACAGCTTCTGCTCCGTATACCAGGAAAAAGGGAGTAAAAACCATAGAACGGTTTGGGGTGGTCCGGATGCTCCACAGTACTGAAGGCAACTCCTCAACCCAACACCCTTGCGTGCGTTCCAGGGGAACCATGAGCGGGGTTTGATTCCTCGCAATACTTCCTGATTCGCCCATTCCGCCTGCCCATTAGATTGTGGATGAGCCACTGCAGAGACATCAAGCCGAATGTGCTCACGGTGGCAAAACTCCTGCATCGCTCCTTGTGATAGATTATTACCATTATCAGTAATAATGTTGTGTGGATATCCGAACTGGAAGATCAGTTTTTTCAAAAAGTTGACCGCTGTCTCCGCATGGCAAGCACCAACAGGTTCTGCTTCGACCCACTTGGTAAATTTATCAACCGCCACCAGCAGATGAGTTTTTTTGTTGGACGATATCTTAAAGGGGCCAACCATGTCTAGCCCCCAGACCGCGAAAGGCCAAGTAATAGGTATCATCCTTAGTTCTTGAGCCGACACATGAGCCTGTCGTCCGTAACGTTGGCAACCATCACATCGACGAACTATCTCTTTTGCATCTGCAAGAGCCGTCAACCAAAAGAATCCGTGACGGAACGCCTTTGAGACCAGGGAGCGTGACCCGGCATGATGCCCACAATCTCCGGCATGGATGTCGTTCAGAATCACGCATCCTTCTTCGGAAGAAACGCATCGTTGGAATACCCCAGAAGTGCTTCGCTTATACAATTCACCATTGATGATGACCATGGATTTTCTCCGACGGACAATTTGGCGAGCCAACACCTCATCCGAAGGTAACTCGCCTCGTGCAAGATATGCCAAATATGGAAGAACCCAATCCGGCGTAACACGGAGAGCCGCCACAAACTGGGACTCAGGGTCTGGTATTGCCAACTCCTCTTCTGAAGGCAACCTTACGGAAGGATTATGCAAAATATCCAGAAAGACATTGGGAGGAACCGGCTTACGTTGTGAGCCGAGACGTGAAAGGGCGTCAGCTGCTTCGTTAAGGCGCCGGTCGATATGATCAACTTGATAGCCATGGAAATGACCCGCCACATCAGACACAGCCCTTCTGTAAGCTGCCATCAGGGGGTCTCGAGAATCCCAAGTACCTGAAACTTGCTGAGCCACCAGATCAGAATCGCCGAGACATCTGAGCCGCGTGAGGTTCATCTCCTTGGCGAGTCGCAAACCATGAAGCAAGGCTTCATACTTTGCAGCGTTGTTGGTGCATGGAAACATGAGTCGGAGAACATAACAGAATTTGTCTCCCTGGGGCGAAATCAACACCACGCCAGCCCCCGAGCCTTCCAATTGCCTAGACTCCTCAAAGTAAATAGTCCAGTACGTGAGGTCGGGCCTGTCTTCCAGAATCTGTAATTCGGTCCAATCGTTGACGAAGTCAACCAAGGCCTGAGACTTGATAGCCATGCGAGGGGTGTATCACACGTGGTGCGGCCCAAGTTCGATCGCCCATTTGGCGATTCGCCCTGTCGCTTCTCGGTTTTGGATGATGTCCCCGAGAGGAGCGGAGCTAACCACCGTGATGGGATGCTCTTGGAAATAGTGTTTGAGCTTTCAACTCACCATAAAGACCCCATAGACCAGCTTCTGCCAGTGTGGGTATCGTTGCTTGGAGAGAGTGAGCACCTCACTAATGAAATACACCGGGCGTTGTACCGGATACTCCTTCCCTTCTTTCTTCCGTTCGACGGCCACTGCCACGCTCACCGCCTTGGAGTTTGCCGCAATGTAAAGAAGCATAGGCTCTTTTTCAGTCGGGGTGACCAAAATTGGCGGGTTGACCACCTGTTGCTTCAAGGCTTCAAAAGCTTCATTAGCCTCGTCTGTCCAAACAAAACGGTCAGATTTCTTAAGCAACTGATAGAGGGGAATAGCTTTTTCTCCCACGCAGCTTATGAAGCGACTTAAAGCCGCGATACGACCCGCCATCCATTGAACTTGATTGATATTTGCTGGTTTCCCAACCGAAGTAATCGCCTCAATTTTGTCCGGGTTGGCCACAATGTCGCGCTCAGACACCAGGAAACCCAACAACTTTCCTGCGGGAACGCCAAAGGCACACTTGGTGGGATTAAGCTTCATCTGATATACCCGCAGGTTGTCAAAAGTTTCCCTTAAATCTTCCAAGAGCGTCTCCTTCCGATGAGTTTTAACCACAATGTCATCAACGTAAGCGTGGACGTTGCGTCCGATTTGGCCACAGAGACAATTTTGGATGCAACGCTGGTAAGTCGCCCAAGCGCTTTTGAGCCCAAATGGCATGGACACATAACAAAAAGCCCCGAAGGGGGTTATAAAAGTTGTCTTCTCCTGATCTTCCACAGCCATCTTGATTTGGTGATATCCGGAATATGCGTCCAGGAAACACAAACGCTCGCAGTCCGCCACTGAATCAATGATTTGATCGATGCGGGGAAGGGCGAAAGGGTCCTTTGGATGGGCCCTGTTAAGGTCTGTGTAATCAATGCACATGCGGAAGGTGTCATTCTTCTTGAGCAGCAGGACCGGGTTAGCCAACCACTTGGGCTGGAAGACCTCTACGATGAATCCGGCGGCCAAAAGACGGGCGACTTCTTCCCCGATTGCCTTGCGTTGTTCCTCAATGAACCTGCGAAGATATTGCTGAATCAGCTTTGCTTTTGGGTCAACATTAAGATGGTGCTCAGCGAATTCTCTCGGTACACCAGGCATGTCAGAAGGTTTCCACGCGAAGATGTCCCGATTCTCACGGATGAATTCGATGAGCGCGCTGTCCTATTTGGGGTCCAGACCCGCACCGATAGTAAACTGCTTGGTGGAGTTGCCAGGGACGAAATCCACCATCTTAGTGTCATCCGTTGGTTTGAACTTGAGGGGCAGCTCAGCGTCTGTTGTTGGCTTCTTTAGAGGTGACATATCTGCTGGATCAACGTTGGCCTGGTGATATTTGAGCTCTTCTACAGCGCAGGCGACTTCTGCGTGAGCCGCATCCCCTTCCTCACACTCTCTTGCTATCCTCCTGTCACCATCAATCGTGGCCCCTTAGGACCGGGCATCTTGAGTTTAAGGTAGACATAGCAGGGGAGAGCCATGAAACAGGCGTAAGCCGGTCGCCCAAACAACGCGTGATAAGGGCTCTTTAAATTGACCACCTCAAATATAAGTGACTCACTCCTGTAATTGGACGTTGTTCCAAACGCAACTGTGAGTTTAACCCGGCCTATGGGGTATGCCGATTTACCTGGGACAATTCCATGGAATACCATGGTTGACGGCATTAAGTCTTTCTCCAGCAGGTTCATCCTTCGAAAAGTGTCGAAGTATAGTATGTTGATGCTGCTACCACCATCCATCAGAACCTTCGATAAGGTATATCCCCCGACTTGAGGAGCCACGACCAACTCTAAGTCGCCGGGGTTGTCAACTCTGGGCGGGTGATCCTCCCTACTCCACGATATAATCTGCTCGGACCAGTGGAGGTACCTAGGGAGTGCCAGCTTAGATACATTGTACGCTCGGTGATTCACCTTTTTATCACGCTTGCAGGCATTGGTGGTGAAGACGTGGTATTGGCCGTTGCTTAATTGTTTGGGATTGTTGCGAAACCCGCCATGATCGCCTTGCCCCTATAGAGCCCCCTGTGGGGGTGGCTGCTGAAAAACCTCGGGCGGGTTATACCGCTGTTGGTTATGCACTAGGTATTGGCTGCTACTTGGCTGCGAGCCGCCCTGAGCCCCCGGTTCGGGGAAGCCGCCGAACGGGTTCTGGCGTTGATTAGGCGCACCAACTGTTCCTGCCGTTGGTCCGAGTCACCATTTTGGCCCTTTTTATCTCATCCGCCCGAAATTCCCGCATCACGTAACAGTCCTCCCAGGAGTGAGTCGCCGGTCCGTCCACCGTGGCATGGAGCGGGCAGGGGCCCTTGAGTATCTCCTTATAATTGCGTGGCTTCTTGCCACTGTAACCCCTCTTCTTCTGGCGCTGGTTGCCGTTGTTGGCATTGGTGTTGGCGACGAAGTCCGTGGATCCTTCCTGCTGCCTTCTCTTGTCGTTCCCTCCGTGATTATGGTGGGCACGTTCCTGAAGCCGGGTATGATTTTTGGATGACTCGCCTTTCCTCAGCGAGTTGGCCTTGCCGCCATCCTCTCCTGGATCTTTGGTATTGTCTGCCTCGGCGTACCTAGTGAGGGTGTCCATCAGTTCCCCAATATCATGGACCTTTCGCTTGAGTCGCCCCAACTTCTGTAGCAAGGGCTCATAGTGGCAGTTTTTCCTCCAAGATTAGCATAGCCTGAGCCGCCGTGATGCCGTCCGACGAGTGAATGATTTCCGCGACCCGTCGCGTCCAGTGGTGAGCCGACTCATCACGGCGCTGAACGCAGTGCTGTAAATCGACTATTGTCATTGGACGCTTGCAAGTTCCCCGGCAGTTTTTGATGAAATGCTCTTTCAATTCAACCCAAGTTTGGATGGAGTTGGGGGGGCAGGTTTTCAACCAAGTACGCGTCGTTCCCTCGAGCATCATTGTGAAGTACCTGGCGCAGATTGCTTCATTTACATCGAGCATGTCCATGGCGATTTTGTAACTCTCACCCCATGACGCCGACTCAAGGTCCGGGGTGTAGTTAGGCACCTTCCTTGGTCCCTTAAAATCCTTCGGCATTCGCTCATTGCAAAGGGCGGGGGCCAAGCATGGCACCCCTACCTGCCTGCGGCCTCCAACAAGCGGTGCTGGGCCGGTTTGGATGTCCGGGTGATCCCGACCCGGCGGGTCCCGATGGTCAGGCGGGTTAACCTGGGGATGGGGTCGCAGTCCGCTGGTTATGGCGGGCTGGTCCTCTGGCCGGCTCCTGGTGCGTCTTGCTTGGGGGGTGGAGTGCAGCCGATCGAGGCTGTGCGATGAATCGGAAGGGATTCCTTGCTTCTACATCTCAATGGTGTTCCTTGCTTCTATTTCGGTGGGGGTGTTTCCATGAATCGGAAGGGATTCTAAATGCCGAGTTGCAGCGAGCACGTTCTCCACCGGGTTGGAAAAGTGACCCCGAGGTGTCTGGAATCGAGGAATGCGATCAACCGCTGGTTGAAGCGGCGGGTTTGGCGGCTGCCCCGGCTCCTCCCGGAGCGTCTCCTACCCCGGGGGTGCGTGGAGTGTCGAATAGGAGGGTAGGGTTGAGATCGGGGGGTAAACGCCCCTGGTGCCTCCTCTGACGGACAGCGTCGGATGCACGCTGATGCCTCTCAAGCCGCCAGTTTTCGGTGTTCAAGAGGGATGTCTCAGCGGTGATTTGAGCTTGCTGGGTTTCGATCCTAGCAGCTTCTGCGTCAGCATCTCGCTGAGCCTTTGCCACCCCATCTCTTAGCTTTGTCAACTTGGCATTTATCGTGTCCTGGTTTTCTGTTGTTACAGGGGTCGCATGAGCCTTGTTATCTCCGCCGCCAAGTCCACCAAGATCACAGCTGGGCTTCTGGATGTTTCGCCAGTCCCGTCGTTGCCTGCGGGGTTTTGCTGGGGCTGAGTCGCCCCTGCAATGTAAACGGCGATCTGACGGCTGGTCCGGGCGAGAACCTCGGGGTCCATTGCCAATGACAGGCCTCTGAGGCAGCCCCCATGTAGAGACTGAATTGAATCTGAGTCGCCCATAGATGATTCGTCATTAGTGTTGACCGGCGTGGTCTCCTGAGTCGCCGATCGTTCTGTTTCCTCAGATCCCTATGTGAAACCAACAAAGACCGGGCGGGTTAGATTTGACGTCGCGACAGGGCAGACATACCTGGCAGGCTCGACAATGTCGGTGAAGATGTCCGGCTCAGGTATAGGCGATCCAACCATGCCGACAAAGATGTTGATCTTGCCAAAGGGGACTCTGTAGCCGGATTTGATTGAATCGGCCTTGGGCCCCCACAGCAAGTTATTGATGTAGTACTTCTCGCGGCGGCTCCGAGTCATGAGCCCTGCCGCGTAGCTCCCTGACCCTGGTAGAGCTCCCTTTGAGAACTCAACTCCACCGTCCGCAGGCCCCAAGGTGGGCGCCAACTGTCGTGGTTTTGTCACGGCAGATGTCCTCGTGAAAGGACTTAGTGTTAGAGCCATCGCACCTTGGTGGCGACTCAAAGGGGTTGAACGGGAACAAGACAGAGATTTACCCAGGTTCGGCCCCTCGAGAGGAGGTAAAAGCCTACGTCCTGCTTTGTGTTGTACTGATGGTGTTTCGATTACAAGGAGGGCGTAACTCGCCTGACCTAGCACTCGATGATTTCTAACATGCCCTCTCCTCCCCCGGGACTCGCCTTTATATACAGGTCAAGTCCTTAGGGTTTATAAGAGTCCTTCCCCATCATGCAAGTCATGATTCTTTCTATCTATAAGTTGTCGTGCTTTCCAAGACTTGGAGGTCTTTCCAATGATTGATTCTCCAAGAGGATCTTGAACCGCCCGTCTAACTCATGGGCTCACAGGCCAAAGCTTGAATCGCCAAAGGATGAGTCGCCCACTGTATGACCCGACCCAACTAGAGCGGGTCACATAACAAATAATATCCCCAAAACCGTCCAAGGGATATCCAACAATCATAATCAGAGGGGTTAGTCCACAGTAATAATAATAATAGTATGATCATCCACCACATTTCCTGATTAGCCTCATGATTTTTTTAACTTCCTCCAAAGACCGACACTCAGACCGACACTTTACTAGTCCACCAGTCATCCTTAACCGTGGACATGGCTACTCGAATAGTTTTGACTCTGCCGAGGGTGTACTCTTTACCCACAGCCCACGGGTTTCAATAGTCACTCGGACTAATCCGGTGTACGGTATTTTAGAAGTAAACTCTCAAAACCAGTACACACCCATTTTTACCCCCGTGAAGCCCGGCTTCACCCTTACTATGCTGCAGGAAAAAAACCATAAGACGGGGAGGCTCTGACCTCGACTAGCATTGGATCAAATTTATACCGCGCGCTTCTAGGGAAGGGCTATTCCCTCTCGATCTCTGACCAGAAACACCCATGCCCCCTGACTGGATGACTGGATTTAGTTTAGGGCCATGGATACCTTCATCCCAGCCTGTCTACTTGGTGTGTACCTGGTAATAGATGTACGACCTACTAGACTGTATCCCCTCTCCGGGAGACATGTGGCAGCACGAAGGGTAAGGTGACACACAGAAAATACTCGATCTACGGTCGACTTAGAAGGTTTAATAATTTTCCTACAAGGGTTAGTACCACACAATCTTGCTGAAGAGATTATCTCAGGGTTACTACCATCACACCCCAACATGCTTTCACTGACCACTCTCATCCCACGAGGTGTCAGTCTATGGTCTTATTTCGACCAGACGCACCTTACTCCGAGGTTTTCCGGATCAATGTAGCATACGAAGTATGAGGCAGTAACCACTCACTACTTGCCTTCCACAAACTTAGCAACAACAATACCCATCACATGCTCTTATGCAAGGTATTATTCCATGCTAGATTTTTATTACCATAATATAAAATAACGCAATATATGCACCACCACAAACATCACACAACTTTATGAAAATTTGGATTCAAGATGCTTGCCTTTGGAGTTCAGAAGGGTGAGGTGTACCCCAACATCTTGGAGTAGGTCTCCTCTCTTCAAAATCCTATTTTTGAAAATATTTGAATTAACACACAAACATCAAACAACACATAAAAGTTGTTTGAATATTTTCGAAATAAACATGTACATAAACAAGAGGTAATTAGAAAGAGGTAGGAAAAAGAATCAGTTCAGTTGGATTTTTCTAGCAAACGTGAGAGCCAGTCAAAGTTTCTGGTCAAAGCTGGTTTTTAAATTAGACAGAAAAGAAAACGTTTTCGGTTAAAGTGCGGTAAAAGGACAGGGAAGGCGTACACATGCTGATATGCTTTCTCACGGGAAAGACGTGCTGCGGGGCAGGCGCCATCAGCGGCTTGGGATGGCTCACCGACAGGCGGGACCCGCATGTCGGGTTCCTCTCCTACCTCCTGCGCGCGCACTGGACAGGGGACAACGGTGGTTCCGGCGAGGCTCGCCGGCGCTAGGGGCCATCTTTCATGGTGCTTGGCACACCAAGGTGATTAGGAGGCACCACCACCTCATCTGGACGGAGAGCGAGTCTCAGGGGAGCTCAGGACCGAGCAGGGCCTCGCCCACGGCGGACTGTAGCTCCTATGAGGTGCGGGCTCCCTCCCACCAGTCTTCTCACGCACAAACGGGGCGTTGGAATGGGGCTGTGGGGTCAGTACTAAGCTAATGGTGGCGCTAGCTACGAGGGAGGGCTCTAGCTTGGCCGGAATTTGGCCAGAGTTGTTCTCGGCAATGGCGGTGGCAGCGATGAAACAAAGCACCGGGGCTCGATTGCCTTGGCAGGGAGGCAACTCGAGATGGTTTGAGTGGCAGGGTGAGCGCGGTGAGGGCTTTTATAAAGGGGGAGAAGCGGTACCCGTGGCGTCGGTGATAACGTCGCCGGAGACAACCGTACCGTAGCACAGGGGAGGCAGCAGGGGCTGCAGGCGGGGCGGGCAGCGAGCAAACGATGTAGGGGATGTGGTCCAGGGGCAGGTGGCACGCGGAGGAGGCTTGGACGGCACGGGCTACTACTGGGCAGAAGGGCGCCGGCTAGCCGCCACGGCAAGAGCGCTGCCACGACACTGCTCCCGCACAGGGCAGCAACCAACAACCGGGAGGAGGTGGACGCGGTGCGACGTGGCTCTACGGGCAGACCAGAGGGCAAGGCTAGGCACGCGAGGTCTCGGGCGCGCTGGCAGCCATTTGCGCATTGTGGCGCGTCCACAGCATGCACGCCAGGTGCTCGATGAAATTCTAGGGTGGTCTACCATGATCTGTTGTAGCTAATAGTTAACAGGGGTGGGTTAGATGGTAAGACAAAGCTACTCGACATGAGGGTTTGGCTGGCGGACAACTCCACATTGCAAGTTCCAAGCCATGCCAAATCTAGACATGCTCTCTATGTTCTTGATGAAATGCCAGAGGCTCCCAATGAGTTTTGATGTCAACCCAATTCTCCAGATCAGGGTCTCCCTAGGTATTAGTCAAGATAATCAAGTTGGTTTGGCAAAAAGAAAAACTTGGTAATGCAATTGTGAGAGAAAAATATTTCTGGCTAGAAAGTTGAGGTTAATATCACATGTACTTAAAATCATCCAATGGGGCTCAACTTCTGGATTTAAGGTTTTGGTAGGGTGTGATACCAGCATGAAAAATATCAAAGCAAATAGAGAAAGTAAAAAAAACATGGTTGTAGTACAAAGTACCAAACTGGACGAGAACAGAAAAATGGTTGTTTTGCTAAAAAAAATCAAAGCACAAAGTTGGGTTTTTGCATAAAAGTGAATCTCATGCTTCAATTGACATCCCCAAAGTTTTATAGAATATTTGAAAGATTATTACTATGGGTTGTAGTACAAACTCCAATTAGGGCCAGAATAGAAAATAAGTTAATGTGCTCAAAGTTTTCAAAACACTTGGCTGAGTTTTTGCAAAAATATGGTCCAGGTACATCATAGGTCATCTGCAAGTTTTTAAAGAATTTTTAGAAAAAATTATATAAGGGTTGTAGTGCAAAACAGGCCCTTCAAGAAAATATAAGTCATTTTTGAATAAAAGAAACCTTGGCAAAATATTAAAAATAAAATCTCCCATGAATTTGCGAGAAGAAAAGATATGTCTTGATGCAAGTATTCAGGTTACAACATAAATTTTCAAAAACATTTATTTAGGGAAAGGCTTTTATAAAAGGAAAAAAGGAGTGTTTCAAAAATTAGTTGAAAACCGAGAATCCACACTTTAAATAAACATGGCCAAAATAATATCCCCATTTAATTGAATAAAGAATTTAAAATGGTCCCAAGCAAGAGCTCAAGCACTAAATGATCTTTATAATGCCACTTGAAAAGAAAAGTTTTTGTAAAGAGGCTTAGAGAAGAGTCGTGAAGCAAATTATTTCTCAAAAAAAATCTAGGCAATATTTTATTTTATAAAAATATTATTAAATTTTTGGGGTGTGACAACACCGAGCGCGGCAGGAAGCAGGGCGTCTGCCCACGCCACCGGCTCAACATTTGGTGCGGGAGGCTGGCCGGAGCTGCAACGGTCGGTGCCCCCATCTGCCCCATCGGCAGGAAGAAGAAAGGGGTAGGGGAGAGAGAGAAAATTCGGCGGGGCTGAGTTGTCAGCGACCCACGGGCCGGGCCCAGCTGGTAAGTGGAGACTCCCTCCGTCTGAATTGCCTCCGGCAAGCGAAGGTGTACTAGGTTAAATGCGCCTTCGGCGTACCCTTCACGCTCGCAGCCGCGCAGTTGGGCCGGCCCAACTGCTACGTGACACCCTCAGCGCCACATTGAACTCCGGTGTAGCCCCCTTTTACCTTTTTCCCCGTTTTCGGAAACTTCAAAAATCTACAACAAACTCATCTCTACTCCAAATGAAATGATTCAATATCCTACAAGTTCCTAAAATCCTATACTATCGAGATATGTGAAGTGCACATTTTTTCAAAGGACTTTTCTATGGGGTTAACATTCAAATACCAATTTGAATATTTTCAATGCCACCTTGCAAAAATCCTAGAGAGTTCAAATCAAATCCAAGTGGAGTGACTCCAGTTTCCAGAGACTTCTAATATGATGCACTATTTTTGCAGCATTAGTCAACATTTTTCTCTATCATGCTTGTGTTGCATTAAATAAATAGCTTCCTATTAATATTTATCCAATATTAGAAAATCCCTAGAATATTGATGTCAACTCCAAATCGAGTGAAACAACTTCCTAAATATTTCTAAATTCATGCTCTGTTTATTGAGTGCCTCCAGTTATTTTTATCAGAATGTTTTCTGTAGGCTTTTTTAAGGATCACCTATCCCTATTTTCGTCCTTTCAAAAATCCCTCATGGTCCAAACCTCCTATAGCAAGCTTCAGGTACTTTTCTTATAACTAGAGAGGTCCAAGAAAAATAAAACTCCTATTTTCATAGCACTTCTGTTTCTGCTTGTTGTGTGGCTTATTGTGTTTGTTTCCGACGAGAGTAGGTGGAGTACTCAGAGTTGGACCGGAAGACCTCGAAGACCCCGAGGACTTATGTGAGCAAAGGCAAGCAGACCTTTGACCATGTCCAAGAAATACTCCTATGCATGACACATTGGTTACGTTGTTCTGATGCATATAGTTAAGGTTATTCGGTGCACCCAGTATGGTGTTGCCGATGGCTCCTCTGGAGCACTTGCATTGAGCATGAGCTTACCATCTATGAGGGTCATGCTGATAATAATGTTGATAAGTAGACAGTAGTGCTACACATAGTAGAAGCATGATGATGGTAACACAGAGTTGATATCAAAGGTTTTACAAAAACCCCGTCGGGTTCCACTAATGCCCAAGGGTGATGATGAGTTAGGTGGCCATTAGTGAAGAAGTGGTGCACCAGGTAAAGTTTCGTTTGAGTGGTTTTGGAAACAGGAATAGATTTATGATGTCTTGACCGTCCCAACCTTACATGTGCGACCACATTACCCCTTTATGGGACGGGGCTTTGTTGACTACTTTGGTCGGTGCTAGAAAAGAGGCCACATTACTAGTGGCGGGAATGATATGTGGTCACTCTCGTGACGGTGTCGTACCAAGTAGGTCGACTATGTCATTTTTACGTGTTCTGGGCACACCATTGGTCCCCGCATGGATAATACGGTCCAGAGTTGGTGCTCGTAAGACATACATCATGTGGGTTGGGTACCAATCGAGCGGAACTCTTTGCCTAGTGTCGTTAGGGGAAAGGCAATGATCGGGTACTTACGTCGGGTATGTTATATACTGCGAGTCGTGGATGACATGAAAGTTTCCCGGATCTCGTGGGTACAGTGTACAACCTCTAGAGAGTGTAAAACTATTCGAATAGCCGTGTCCATGGTCAAGGATAGTTGGGTAATCCTGCTTAAACTACGTCCAGTCATTTCCGCATAAACCAAATGTGTGTGTGTTTAAAGGTGTTATATGAAAGAGTTGATATGGTCAAGTTTAGTGACTTCACAAATCGAGTGAACCCGAAGTGTTCAGCACTCAGCAGATATATTGATATCTATAACCTGTTCTTCTGAATACCATCTTGCCTATGATGCATGTCCATGTAATTGATCATGTTTATTTACAATCAGAACCTGTTTGTCGCAAAGGGCTACATATTACCTTATTACCGTACCAACTGCATTATCCATATCATGGGCTGTTTGCGAATACATTCAAAGTACTCATTGGCTTGCCACTGGTTATTTCATTGACCAGGTATGAGAGAACAGGAAATGGTGAAGATCACCTTGGTGACGTTCCTGCAAGCTAGGACGCTTCCTAGTCAGAATGTGTGTAGGTTAAGGCTGATGGCATGGGTTCACGCTTTCGACCAATATTTCCGCTATTGGTCAAGTTTGGTGTGTTCGCCCTCAAGGCCCTATATATGTAAGACATTAGCACAAAGATCATTTATTGTATGAAACGGTATGTATGGATGTAAGACTCTTGTTATTCAGTTTGTGTGTGTTCGGTGAGCATTGATCTCTGGGATCACTGAGCACGTTCATTCGGCGATCTCGACTTGTAAGTCAGGGTGCCTACACAGCTGGTATCAGAGCCATCCTGACTATAGGAAGCCCTTAGTTAGCATGGACATTAGTTAGGACAAAACTGCTTTCCAAACCTTTCAAAAGTACTTGCAAACCCTATATATTTCTCACCTCCCCTAAATCTTCAATGGAAGCAATGGTTTACCTTGGCATTTCCACCCCTATTCTTTGACACTTCTCATTTGCGTGTTCAAAACTTGCAAACGGTCACTAGCACCCTATGCCCTCTGACCACGGGATTACTTAAAATCCTCAAGGGTAACTCGGAAGGAAACAACCTTCCCAAGCGACCACCCATGTACTAAAGGGCAAAGATGACAACGCTATGACCAGACGACACCAACGGAAGCACCTCCATGAGGGACAAGGACATCCAGACCCAGAAGATGGTGACACCCTCGACATTGTTCCTAGGTAATACCACCTTTACCTACAATGATGAGCATGTAATATATGCAAGGCCATGATCTGCATCGCTAATAGGGCGACCCTGTCAATATAAAAGTTGTGTCGACCACCACCGGTAGATGAGAACCTCGCCATTTTGTCCGCCTCACCCTAGTGAGCAGGAAAACGGTTCTTTTCATCCCCCGCCCTAGGTGTCGATATCGTGATCAACATGACTGACGGGTCGGAACTCTACCATGCCTTGCTGATGTCATTACATAAAGGTCGTCCACTTGGAACTATCGACGCCTTGGGTGACAAGAAGGCAATGACAAGATTACTCAAACAAGAGAAGATCATGGAAATGACAGCCATGAGGAACAATCTTCGTCGGCAACTCCCCAGACGAGAAATCATCAAGAACTCTTTTCAGCCCAACCCGAGTCGTTTTGGCAAACAACAATAAGACGCGTGGCAACACCGTAAGAATACCGAGAAGATGGAGCGGACTCCTCTCCGGAGCATGCAGCAAGCACGACTATCGAGTCCGAGCACCCTAGGGTAGGATAAGTCGTGAATTCCCAATACAAAGTCGAGTATGTGAAATGGTTCGGATGGAACCATGTTGTGTGTTGCTTGTTTTTGTTTGTTTGCGCTTTGATATAAGTTACGCTTTTGCTCTAGGCAACAAGCACGCGGTTATGTCACCTGCCTCATCTTGATGTTTGAGCTGACTTTTCAACACATGTAGATTGCACTTGCACCATACCACCCTCTTATGCACTCCCTCTATGCTACTCCCTCTCCCCCACCTCTCTCAACAACTGGAGACCAGCAAGACAAGATGCACCAGGGATCCACTTTGACGGATGGCTGACACTGAAGACTCCAACTTCATCATATTCCACCGGGCGCAACCCATAGCATTATGTTTCTCCCTCAAGATTGGAAGACCCTCCCTAGACCAACCTAAACCCTCCACAAGCTTCCCAGCTCAAAATTTCTGGTCACGTGTCTAATACACGGATTTGCCAGAACGCCCGTTGAGCCCCGATAAACCCCCGCTTAGCACCAGGTTTATATGGAACAAGTGATCACAGTAAACAAATATCCTTCAATCTTAAGCTAGCACCATAAATCTGATGCCATAAGAAGGGTCATTCTCGGATATAAGAGTATTAGACTAAGGTTGTTGTGATGATGATAGGTGTCTTGAGGATATAGCTAGACTATCTTAGTGGATCGTAAGACCCTTATAAAGGTAGGTGAACTTGGTGGAACAAGTTGATATAGTAGCATAACCTACATGTTCCTGGAATAAGTGTCGGTGAATACTCACAACATATGCCATGGGTAGGCTAAAGAAGGTAGGAACATAAGTGGCAACGGTGGGTGCTGGGGGCGAGGTTGGTACAAGCATGGAACGCACGATGTACCCAGGTTCAGGGCTCTCCGTAGAGATAATACCCCTAATACTACCGGAGTGTATGATATGTATGGATGGGATTACAAGGTTGCTCCTGGAGCTCTATTGCGGACGAGGAGGAAGGAGCAGCCGGCTCGTCTCTGCCTCTCCTATGTGGTTGGTGTGTGTGGGAGTGATCAGTTTAAACGACCCTTTGCATGGAGGGGGCGGGGGGTTTTATAGACGAACCCACCGGCCTACAGTATGGATAAAGGGTACAAGAGAGGGACCCGGCTGGCAGCCTCACTGGCTGGCCAGGGGGGCCACGAGGGTCTTGTCTTGTCGCTTGATGGGCCGGCCGGCTGCGAGGTCCCGTCCGGCTGTGGGACCCGCCGGCTAGCCAATGAGGCTCTTGCGTAAGGTTGACGCAGGACACATATGGTACATCCGGCGTCGTCCAGCGAGATTCGTCATGGGCAGACGATACGGCCGCCTCCACTGTTCCCACACCGAGTGCAGTAATGGAGTGGGAGTTTGACGACCGACACTGTGTTGGGTGATGGATTAGAGCCGGGGGAGGTCAGCGGCGTGGACGCCGATGATGGCACCCACCGTGCACTCAGATCCAGTACCTTTGCTGACGCGTAGCCACCTTTAATCGTAGGGTCTCGTCATGACCTACGAACTGATGTGACTTGAGATCCCTAGCCAGCTAGCCGGCTTGGCTAGCCGGCTTGGGCACGACCGCCTCTTCCCTAGCCGGCTGGCTTGGCCTTGGCGGCCAGGAAGAGGTAGTCGTCTTGCTTCTAGCAGGCAGGTGTTGCCTGGCCGGCCAGAGAGTTGGCCGTTTCACCCCCTAGCTGGTAGGTGTAGCCTAGCCGGCCAAAGGACTTGGGCCTTGTGGAGTTGTTCCTGGTCATTCCTTTTGGGCCGGAGATAAAGGAGCAGGCTCGTCGAGCCTACCCCGGGGTTATCCCCCCGACAGTAGTCCCCGAAGCTGGAGAGGCCCGCCGCCTGCTTGCGGGTGGTCTCACCGGCTGGATTTTTTGTCGTTGTATCCCTACCGCCACCTGCGGCAGGGGTCGCCGGCTCGAAAGCCGGCTGTCTTCGAAGTGACGCCTCGACTTCATTGTAGGATGCGCAAATCGCGTCATGTGCCAGGCCCGGCCTGACGTGATGATGCTTTATACTGGTGACGGGACCGGGCATGGGCCCTAGGTCCCGCCACGAAGCCCCCTCGGCTGCCGTGTGGAGGATCCTCTGCATATTTACTCCATGACGGTTGGGTTTCGGGAAACGCTACCGCCCGTAATACACGGGATTAATGGGGCTCCTCGCGCACCGGATCCCCTACCCACGATCCTTCGTGCGGTTTAAATGGGATGCGGTGGTACCGAGGAGGCCATTCGCCCCCTTCTCGCCCCGCATCGACGCCCTCTTCCTCCCTGAGCCTAGAGAGAAAGAGTCTGTCCGCCTTCGTTTTCATCTTCTCCATCACCGTCGCACCACCAGTCTTCCCGAGCACCCGTCGCCCGCATCCATGGCGAGCGGTTCTTCCTCGAAGAAGACCTCGTCTCAAGGAGCATGGCTCCGCAGTGAGATCTGCGATGGCCACATCGAGGCGCTCCACCACCGCCAGATGCTGCCCCCAGCCTCTCTTGTGTCGGTGCGGATCCCCGACGCTGAGACAACCCCGACGTCGTAGCAAGGAGAGATCATCGTATCCGACAAGCACTTCTACAGGGGCTTCGGGCTCCCGGCGAGTGCCTTCTTCTCCAACTGGCTTATCTTCTTCGGCCTCCAGCTGCACCACCTGGCGTTGAACGCCATCCTTCAGCTGTCGGCTTTCGTCATACTGTGCGAGGGCTTTCTGGGGATCGAGCCTCGCCTCGGCCTCTGGCAAAGCTTGTTCTTCTTCAAGAAACAGTCCAGGAAGATGGACAAAGCCGAGCTGGAAAAGCTTCACGGGCCTCGGCCGATGATGCCGTGCGGAGCCGCACTGGTGCACCATCCCTCGAAGTCCGGCTTCCCCAGATGCCGCTGCAAGAATCCATCAAGCAGTGGCAGAGAGGCTTTCTCTATGTGAAGAACGCCAACCCTGCACACGACACCCTCAACATGACCCCGTTCAACGTAGATCCTCCTACGAAATTGAACTGGGGAGAGAAGTATCCGAAGACGATTCCCGAGGTGGCGTAGATCGGCGCCCACCTTGATATCCTGAAGGAATGCAGCCTCCTTGGCCATGACCTGCTTACCACCATGGTCACCCGCAGGATCGTGCCTCTGCAGAGGCGCCCCATCTGGTCTACCAGATAAGTGGCCGGTATGATCCATGCCGGACCTCCACCAAGAGCTTCACAGCCAGTGCGGTGGCGCGGGGGGTGAACCAGATTTCCACCACCCGTATGGACGACAGTGGGAACTGGGCATGGGGGATGGCCCCTTACAACAGGTCCCGTCCTCCTGCGATGGTAAGCACTTTTCATTGCATCTGTTCTTACTGTTTTTCTTGTCGTCGGTCATCTTTTTGAGCCGGCCGCCAACTCCATCGCACAGGTGTTTGAGAAGCTGAAGGCACTCAACCCGCCTGCCCCCGACGAGGTAACGTCTAATGCCTCAGAGATCGAGGACGAGGGCATGATTGAGTCCCGCTCTACCGCCTCCAAAGGTTCGGAGGATGCGCTGGAGTCGAAGGGGACGGAGCTGTATGGTGAGCATCTGAAGCCTCCATTGTAGATTCGACGGACGATGATGAGATTCCCTCCTCCCTATCTGATGCAGCCTTCAAGGAAGACTCCGACGTGGTGGAGGAGGTCACCAGCCCGCCCCTGACGCGCGGACGGCGCCATAAGGCTGAGGCGGCCGGTCTTGGCAAGGCGGCCCGGAAGAAAGGCAAGGGTGCCACAGCTTCCAGGTTGGCTCCCTAGCGAGCCGCGACGGGTCCTCCCGCCGGAGCACCAGCAAGCGGCGCTAAGAAGCGCCGTGCTGGTGGCGGTAGGAGGCAGGTGCCCATCGTCGGAGGGTAAGGGTTCCCTTTCATTCTTTTTACTTTGTCTTGCGTGAAGATTTGTTCCTCAAAGCGTCGCTTGGTAGGGAGGCGGAGGATGTGGAGGAAGACACCGCCTCTGCCGCCAAGCGAGCCGGCTGGGTAGTGGCTAACTCTGCCCAGAAGGAGATCGAGGAGCAATCTGCCCGCCGCTGGGATGCGGCCCCGGAGAAGACGGTCGAGGGCCAGTCTCGGACCAGCCGGGCGAAGAAGCCGGCGGAGAGGCACACGAAGGCTAGAGATGACCCTGCTACTGCAACAAAAGAGCTTCCAATGGCGCCGGAAACAAGCGTGCTGATGGGAGACTATTCTTGTCTTGATTCTCCTCAACAACGGCACCAGGAATCCTTCTGCTATGGCTACGCCTTTACGGACTTCCTAGTCAAATATGCAAAGGATCCCCCCGTGGCCTTGGAGCCTTGCGTTGGTGTTCCCTCAAATCGGAAAGGGTGATGTAGCACAGCGGTGGTAAGTATATCCCTTAGTTTTGAGAACCAAGGTATCGATCCAGTGAAGGAGTATCACAAGTACCTGCACAAAAAACAATGGGCTTGCTCCCAACGCTATGAAGGGGTTGTCAATCCCTTATAGATTGTTTGCCAAGTGAGAACTGAAAGCAACAAAGTAACAAAGCAAAGTAAAAGCAAAGGTGGAAACGATAGGTGTGAATAGACCCAGTGGTCGTAGTGTTCACTAGTGGCTTCTCTCATGAAAGCAAGTAGACGGTGGGTGAACGAATTACTGTCGAGCAATTGATAGAACCGCGCAAAGTCGTGACGTTATCTATGGCAATGATTATATCTATAGGCATCACGTCCAAAACAAGTAGACTGATACTTTCTGCATCTACTACTATTACTCCACACGTCGACCACTATCCAGCATGCATCTAGTGTATTAAGTTCATGAGAACAGAGTAACGCCTTAAGCAAGATGACATGATGTAGATGGACAATCTCATATCTACGACAAAGCCCATCTTGTTACCCTTGATGGAAACAACACGATGTGTGCCGTGCTGCCCTTTCTGTCACTGGGAAAGGTCACCACACGGTATGAACCCAAAACCAAGCACTTCTCCCATCGCAAGAATCATAGATCTAGTTGGCCAAACAAAATCCAAGACTCGGAGAGACTTACAAGGATATCAAATCATGCATATAAGAAATCAGCAAATACTCAAATATAAATCATAGATAATCTGATCACAAATCCACAATTCATCGAATCTCGACAAACACACCGCCAAATAGGATTACATCGGATCGTTCTCCATGAAGATCATGGAGAACTTTGTATTGAAGATCCAAGAGAGAGAAGAAGCCATCTAGCTACTAACTACGGACCCGTAGGTCTGAAGTGAACTACTCACGAGTCATTGGAGGGGCGATGATGTTGATGAAGAAGCCCTCCAACTCCAAAGTCCCCTCCGGCAGGGCACCGGGAAGGGTCTCCAGAAGAGATCTCGCGGAAACGGAAGCTTGCGGTGGCGGAAAAGTGTTTTCGTGGATGCCCTGATTTTTTCTGGATTTTTAGGGAATTTATAGGCCAAAGACCTACGGCATAGGAGCGCCAGGGGGGCACAAGCTTGGTTGCCGCAGCCTCCCCCCTGGCTGCGGCAACAGGGCTTGTGGGCTCCCTGTGGGCCCACTTGCTTGCCCCTCAAGCCTCCCGATCTTCTTCCGTTCTGGAAAAAATCATTTTGGGGATTTTATTACGTTTGGACTCCGTTCCAAAATCAGATCTGAAAAGAGTCAAAAACACAGAAGAACAGGAACTGGCACTTGGCACTGAGTTAATAAGTTAGTCCCAAAAAAGATATAAAAGGTAAACAAAACATCCAAAGCTGACAAGATAACAGCATGAAACCATCAAAAATTATAGATACGTTTGAGACGTATCAGACCCCTCCACGCGTGCTCGCGTGGAGGATCCAGCTAGCAAGGAGGCCCCGAGGCGCGCCCCAAAGACCGAGGCGGCACAGTCGTCCAAGCCGGACGTCTCTGCGTCGTTGGATCTCGAGGAGATCCCTGATTCACCGGAGGCCGAGGCAGCGGCCGACGCGCCGGAACTAAACCTGGATGCGCCAAACGTGGCCCTGGACGCACCAGAGGTGAACATGGATGCACCAGACGCGGCACATCCTCCTCCTGCTATGGAGACAGCGCCGGCTGGGACGTCAGCGGACCGGCCGCCATACCACCGCCTCGAGACGGCACCATCGTCGTCTCCAACTGTGACCCGGCTGCTCCAGGAGCCGGCCCCCAGAGCCGGGAGCCAGCCCATGAAGTCTTGGCGCGCGGCCAATCTTGAGCGCCAGAAGCTGCCCACAGGCACCATGCTCCAAGGTGTCCCGGAGCTGGTATCGCTGTTCCCTAGTAGCCAATACAAGGTGGAGCAGGCGGCCCGCGTGGTGGGCATCGATCTGGAGCGTTTGGAGGAGCGCACCAAGGTAAGTGTCTCGTCTTTGTCTTCCATTTTTTCTTCTTCTTGAATTAGTGGGGGCGCTCTAGCGCACCCACTAAGTGTAGCCCCCGAGAATCGGGCCGGCCGATCATTGTCCGGGCCGAATCTCTTTGAGCTTCATCTCTTGCTTTGCTTTTTTAGTGGGGGCTCGCTAGCGCACCCACTATGTGTAGCCCCCGAGAATCGGGCTGGTTATGAATTAACCAGGCCGAATCTTACTTTTGCTTCTTCATTGCTTGTAGGATCTTTATGATGCCCAAGTGCAAGCCTACAACACGCTGCGGGCTCAGAACCAGGAGGCTGATGGCCAGGTCGCCGAACTTCAGTCCCGGCTGGGCGAGGTTGCCGTGCAGCGGGATGCTACCTCTTGAGCTTGCGTTGGTTTTTCTTTTGAAGAGGAAAGGGTGATGCAGCACTATAGCAGTAAGTATTTCCCTCAGTTTGAGAACCAAGGTATCAATCCAGTAGGAGTATCAAGGCAAGTCACCAATATACCTGTGCAAAAACAAACAAACTTGCACCCAACGCTATAAAGGGGTTGTCAATCCCTTCACGATTAATTGCATGGTGAGATCTGAAGGTGGAAAGTGCAACATAGTAAAATTGTAGAGCTGAAAATATGATGTGAAGTAGACCCGGGGGCCATAGTGTTCACTAGAGGCTTCTCTCATGATAGGAAGTATTACGGTGGGTGAACGAATTACTGTCGAGCAATTGATAGAACCGCGCAAAGTCATGAAGATATCTAAGGCAATGAGCATACATATAGGCATCACATCCGAGACAAGTAGACTGATAATGTCTGCATCTACTACTATTACTCCACTGATCGACCGCTATCCAGCATGCATCTAGTGTACTGAGTTCATAACAAACAGAGTAACGCCTTAAGAAAGATGACATGATGTAGAGGGATAAATTCATGGAATAGATATAAACCCCATCTTTTCACCCTTGATGGCAACAACACGATGCGTGCCTCGCTACCCCTTCTGTCACGGCGTGAGGACACCGCACGGTATGAACCGAAAACCAAGCACTTCTCCCATTGCAACAATTATAGATCAAGTTGGCCATACGAAACCCACAACTCGAAGAGAATTACAAGGATACGAAATCATGCATAAAAGAGATCAGAGGAGACTCAAATAATATTCATAGATAATCTTATCATAAATCCACAATTCATCGTATCTCGACAAGCACACCGCAAAAGAAGATTACATCGGATAGATCTGCATGAAGATCATGGAGAACTTTGTATTGAAGATCCAAGAGAGAGAAAAAGCCATCTAGCTACTAGCTATGGACCCGAAGGTTTGTGGTGAACTCCTCACGCATCATCGGAGAGGCAATGGTGTTGATGAAGAAGCCCTTCGTATCCGATCCCCCCTTCGGCAGGGCAACAGAATTGTCCCCAGATGGGATATTGCGGAGACAGAAGCTTGCGGCAGCGGAAAAGTATTTTCGTGGCTCTCTCTCGCAGTTTCAGATTTTTGGAGAATTTATAGGCAGAAGAAGTAGGGCAAAGGAGCCACGGGGGGCCCACAAGCCTGCTAGGCGCCCCCCAGGTTGCGCCTAGGGGGCTTGTGACCTCCCCCGGGGTCCTTTGCCTTGGTTCTCAAGTTTTCTGCGTATCTTCTGTTACGGAAAAAATCATTCCAAAGATTTTATTCCGTTTGGACTCCGTTTAATATTCTCCTATGAAAAAGGTCAAAAACACGGAAAAAACAGGAACTGGCACTTGGCACTGAGTTAATAGGTTAGTCCCAAAAAAGATATAAAATAGCATATTCATGCATACAAAACATCCAAAGTTGACAAGATAATAGCTTGGAACTATTCAAAATTATAGATACGTTGGAGACGTATCAAGCATACCCAAGCTTAACTCCTGCTCATCCTCGAGTAGGGAAGTGATAAAGACTGAATTTTTGATGTGGAATGCTACCTAACATATTTGTCCTTTGTAACTTCTTTCTTGTGACATGAATGTTCAGAACCGTAAGATTCAAAACAATAGTTCACTATTGACATGAAAACAATAGTACTTCAAGCATACTAGCAAAGTGATCATGAACTTTTGAAATAACAAGGCCAAAGAAAGTTATCCCTACAAAATCATATAGTCTGGCTATGCTCCATCATCCCCACACAACGAATTTAAATCATGCACAACCCCGGTATTGGCCAAGTAATTGTTTTCGCACTCTTACTTTCTCAAACTTTTTCAACTCTCACGCAATACATGAGCGTGAGCCATGGATATAGCACTATAGGTGGGATCGATTGTGGTGGAGGGTGCGAGGCAAAAAGGAGGAGATGGTCACATTGACTCGGCATATCAATGGGCTATGGAGATGGCCATCAATAGATATCAATGTGAATGAGTAGGGATTACCATGCAATGGATGCACTTAGAGCTATAAGTGTGTGAAAGCTCAAAAGGAGAACTAGTGAGTGTGCACCCAACTTGCTTGCTCGCAAAGACCTAGAGCAATTTTGAGGAAGCCCATCATTGGAATATACAAGCCAAGTTATATAATCAAGATTCCCACTAGTATATGGAAGTGCCAAAACAAGAGACTCTCTATCATGAAGATAATGGTGCTATTTTGAAGCACAAGTGTGGAAAAAGATAGTAGCATTGTCCCTTCTCTCTTTTTTTTGTTTGGGCTATTTGGCCTCTTTTCATTTTTTTGGTGGGCATCTTTGGCCTCTTTTTTTTATTTCCTCACATGGGACAATGCTCTAATAATGATGATCATCACACTTTTATTTACTCACGGCTCAATGATTAGAACAATGATGACTCTATAGGAAACGCCTCCGGCAGTGTACCGGGATGTGCAATGATCTAGCTTAGCGTATGATGTTGAAAACATCTCGCTAGCTATCTTACGATCATGTAATGGCAATATGTAAGTGACGGCACAAGTCATGAGACAGAACGGTGTGAGTTGCATGGCAATATATCTCGGAATGGCTATGAAAATGCCATAATAGGTAGGGCTGGTGGCTGTTTTGAGGAAGGTATATGGTGGGTTTGTGCATCGGCGAAAGTTGCACGGTACTAGAGAGGCTAGCAATGGTGGAAGTTGAACGTCCATCTATACCATGAAATCACATTAGTCATGAAGAACTCATATACTTATTCCGAATTTTTTATTAGTAATCGAAACAAAGTGATAAACGCATACTCCTAGGGGAAGGGTTGGTAGGTGTTAACTATCGCACGATCCCGACCGCCACACAAAGGATGACAATCAATAAACAATTATTCTCCGACTTCCTAACATAACGGTTCACCATACGTGCACGCTACAGGAATCACTAACTTCAACACAAGTATTTCTCGATTCACAACACCCTACTAACATAACTCTAATATTACCAAATCCATGTCTCAAAACTAATTGTGAGGAATCAAACTTCTCTTACAAATCAATGCACTTGAATATGGAAGTTTTTATTATATCCTCTTTGGATGCCTATCATCTTTAGGACTACTTTCATAGCACAAGCCAATTACCAAGTTACTTAGAGAGAGCACTCTCAAAAAGATATAAGTGAAGATCGAGAGTTTTTTTATTTCTTCAAAATATGACACCGCCGTGCTCTAAAAACATTTAAGTGAAGCACTAGAGCAAAATTATCTAGCTCAAAATATATAAGCGAAGCACATGCGAGCTAAATTGCCTAACTCAAAAGATATAAGTGAAGCTCAATGAGTATTCTAGCAAATTCACGATGAGTGCATGTCTCTCTCAAAAAGGTGTGCAGCAAGGATGATTGTGACAAAACAAAAAGAAAATACTCCTACAATACACGACGCTCCAAGCAAAACACATATCATGTGGTGAATAAAAATATAGCTCCAAGTAACGTTACCGATGGATTGAAGACGAAAGAGGGGATGCCTTCCCGGGGCATCCCCAAGCTTAGGCTTTTTGGTGTCCTTGAATTTGGCTTGGGATGCCTTGGGAATCCCCAAGCTTGAGCTCTTTCCACTCTTTACCCCATTGTCCATGAGAACATCACCCAAAACTTGAAAACTTCACAACACAAAACTTAAACAGAAACTCGTGACATCATTAGCATAAGAAAACAAACTACCAACTCTTTAGGTACTGTAGTAAACTTGATTTCTATTTAGATTGATGTTAGATTACTGTATTCTCACTTTTCCATGGCTAGTACCCCCCGATACTATCCATAGTTTCATCAAAATAAGCAATCAACATAACAAAAACAGAATGTGTCAAAAACGATCCAGTCTGTAGCAATCTGTATACTTCGTATACTTCTGGTATCTCAAAAATTATGAAAACTTATGACCATTAGGGCAATTGGCATATCAACGAGAAGCAAAAAGAATCAACTCAGCAACTCTTTTTGGATAGGAAATAAAAATTATTTCGTGAGCGCAAAGTTTTTGTGTTTTTCAGCAAGATCAGACAACCATCACCAAAACTAGTCATAAAGGTTTTACTTGGCTCAAACACAAAAAGAAACATAAAACACAATCATAACAGAATGCTGATGGTGTGGACACAACAAAACAGAAATCAAAAGGCAAAGATAAATTCATTGGGTTGCCTCCCAACAAGCGCTTTTCTTTAAAGCCTTTTAGCTAGGCATTGATAATTCAATGATGCTCACATAAAAGATAGCAATCGGACATGAAGAGAGCATCATGAAACATGTGACAAACGTATCTAAGTCTAACCTACTTCCTATGCATAGGCATTTTATAGGAAAACAAATTATCAAGACAAGCAATAACTACCATATCCAAGGAAGACGAAAGAGACAATATCAATCTCAACATAACGAGAGGTAATTTAGTAACATGAAAGTTTCTACCACAATATTTTCCTCTCTCATAACAATTAAATGTGGGATCATATTCAAATTCAACAATATAGCTATCACATAGAATATTCTTTTCATGATCCACATGCATGCAAAGTTGATGCTCTTCAAAAATAGTGGGATTATCATCAACTAAAGTCATGACTTCTCCAATCCCACTTTCAATATTATTGCAAATATCATAATCATCATCAGGCTTAAACAAATTTTCAAGGTCATAAGAAAATTCATTACCCCAATCATGATCATTGCAACAAGTAGTGGACATAGCAAAAATAGCATCCTCAAGCTTAGGGTTTTGCATATTTTAAGCATGATTGACACTAATAGAATTCATAGTGAAACCATCGCAATCATTCTTTTCATTCAAGAAGCCCTCATGAATCACTTCATAAATGTCTTCATCACAATTTTCAGATTCACGCATCTCAAGCAAAACTTCATAAAGATAGTCTAGTGCACAAAACTCACTAGCAATTGGATCAGCATAATTGGATCTCTTAAAGAGATTAGCAAGTGGATGAGGATCCATATCGATAGATTTTCAGCAAGCGAAGATGCAATCATATTGAAGGCACATAGCACACAAGCAAATGAAAGGCAAACAAAAAAGGCAAAAACAAATTGTAAATTTTTGTTTTTCAGAAGTGGGGGAGAGGAAAACGAGAGGCAAATGGCAAAAAAGTAAATGCAAGAGATGAGTTTGCGACACTTACTTGGATAAGCTTCACTTAGAATAGTCCCCGATGCCAGAAATTGACACGTTGAAGGGAGACTATTCTTGACTTGATACTCCCCGGCAATGGCGCCAGAAATTCTTCTTGCTACCTCTTGAGCTTGCGTTGGTTTTCCCCTTGAAGAGGAAAGGGTGATGCAGCACAGTAGCAGTAAGTATTTCCCTCAGTTTGAGAACCAAGGTATCAATCCAGTAGGAGTATCAAGGCAAGTCACCAATGTACCTGCGCAAAAACAAACAAACTTGCACCCAACGCTATAAAGGGGCTCTCAATCCCTTCAGTATTAATTGCAAGGTGAGATCTGAAGGTGGAAAGTGCAACAAAGTAAAAGTGTAGAGCTGAAAATATGATGTGAAGTAGACCCGGTGGCCATAGTGTTCACTAGAGGCTTCTCTCATGATAGCAATTATTACGTTGGTGAATGAATTACAATTGAGCAATTGATAGAACCGCGCAAAGTCAGGAAGATATCTAAGGCAACGATCATACATATAGGCATCACGTCGGAGACAAGTAGACCGATACTGTCTGCATCTACTACTATTACTCCACACATCGACCGCTATCCAGCATGCATCTAGTGTATTGAGTTCATAACAAACAGAGTAACGCCTTAAGCAAGATGACATGATGTAGAGGGATAATTCATGCAATAGATATAAACCCCATCTTTTTACCCTTGATGGCAACAACACGATGCATGCCTCGCTACCTCTTCTGTCACTGCGTGAGGACACCGCACGGTATGAACCCAAGACCAAGCACTTCTCCCATTGCAAGAATTATAGATCAAGTTGGCCAAACGAAACCCACAACTCGAAGAGAATTACAAGGATATAAAATCATGCATATAAGAAATCATAGGAAACTCAAATAATATTCACAGATAATCTGATCATAAATCCACAATTCATCGGATCTCGACAAACACACCACAAAAGAAGATTACATCGGATAGATCTCCATGAAGATCATGGAGAACTTTCTATCGAAGATCCAAGAGAGAGAAGAAGCCATCTAGCTACTAGCTATGGACCTGAAGGTCTATGGTGAACTACTGACGCATCATCGGAGAGGCAATGGTGTTGATGAAGAAGCCCTCCATATCCGAATCCCCCCTCCGGCAGGCCACCAGAACGGTCCCCAGATGGGATCTTGCGGAGACAGAAGCTTGTGGCGGCGGAAAAGTATTTTCATGGCTCTCTTTGGCAGTTTCAGATTTTTGAGAATTTATAGGCGAAAGAAGTAGGGAAAAGGAGCCACGGGGGGCCACAAGCCTGCTAGGCGCCCCCCAAGCCGCGCCTAGGGGGATTGTGACCTCCCCCGGGGTCCTTTGCCTTGGTTCTCAAGTTCCATGCGTATCTTATGTTACGGAAAAATCATTCCGAAGATTTTATTCCGTTTGGACTCCGTTTAATATTCTCCTCTGAAAAAGGTCAAAAACACAGAAAAAACAGGAACTGGCACTTGGCACTGAGTTAATAGGTTAGTCCCAAAAAAGATATAAAATAGCATATTCATGCATACGAAACATCCAAAGTTGACAAGCTAATAGCATGGGACCATCAAAAATTATAGATATGTTGGAGACGTATCACGGGACGCCGTGCGCGAGGCGGACGGTCGGCTCCAGCAGTACCTGACTCTTCTCCAGGTGGAGAAGAAGGAGCTTGAGGCGGCCCACGAGGCCGAGCAGGAGCAGCTGCGTGCCTCCCTGTAGGAGAAGGGCACCTCCCATGCCGCCGACGTGGAGCGTCTTGAGACGGTTCATCTCGAGAAGATGAAGCTCAAGGATGCTGCCTTGAAGGAGAAGGAGGAAGCCCTGATCCAAAAGCAAGCGCAGCTGGCCAAGGCGCTGGACGCAGCCACGGCCCTCCAGGAAGAAGTCACCCGCATCACTCAAGCGACCAAGGTGCGGGAGCTTGATGCCCTGGAGAGTGCTCACAAGACTGACAGCCACTTCGACCGTGAGTCCTCTTTGTTTTGTCTTGAATTTTCTTCTTTGCCGCCTCCTCTTCTTACTCTTCTTTGCGTTCCTTCCCCTATCTCAGGTCCCTTCCCTAAGACACGGTACGCAGCCGACACGTTCGTGGAGGTGAGGCGCGAGGAGCGCCGCGCGGCCAGGGAGGAGGTGGACGTTGCCTTCGGCTGGAGCATGGACGAGAACGGGGTGGGCCTCAGAGCCCGCCTGCGTGCCCTGGGCGAGTCCATGGCTCGGCTCCAGGTTCCAGGCTCGTCGATGGTGAAGGCCCTGTGGCCTGATGGCGTGGAGCAGGTGTCGATGAGCCGGCTCTCCCGCTGGCCTGCGGCTGGCGAAGACCGCCTTGACGCCTGGCGTGTTTCGGCCGCGCGCGTTGGAGCCTACATGGCTCTGCGCTTGGCCAAGTCCTGGTACCGAAACCTGGACTTGGGCAAGCTCATCGCTCAGCGCGACGACTCGGAGGGGGAGGTGCAGGTCGTGGAGGAGGAGCTGCGCGTGAGGGCCAGGGACATCGCCTCGTACGCCGCCTGGGATGAGCTCAACTTGGAGCGGAGTGAAGGCGGAAATGTGATCCCTGAGGATCTGCATGGCCTTCCGCCCTATGACGCCGATGGCAGCTCCGATGAGGCTGCTCGGGAAGTGGAAAACACCGCCTCCAGCGGCGAGGCGTATGCCGGCTCCGTCGCGGATGGAGCCGAAAGCCCTTGCGGAGGGACGACGCCACCGCCTCGGGAGCAGCCGACGATGATGAAGCCACCACTTCAGGAGCAGCAGCCGGGGCGACAGACGAGGCCGCCACCCCTTAGTCGATCCTGTTTTTCTTTTCGTTGTCTGCAATTATTTTGTCAGTCCAACAGTTCCACCCACTAGGGGTGTAATGAACTTCGGTCGTGGGCCAATGCTTTTGAATGTATGGATTCAGCATTATATTCGTAATGCCATGTGTGTTGTTTTATATCTTCATCTTTTGATTCCTGCTTGACTTCTTTTTCTCCAATCCTTCTACCCCGCTAGTTTCCGCCCCGCCAGCCCGACAGCCGGGAGCCGGTCTGTGACTGGGTCGAGGTTTCTTACTTTGAGAATATAGGACTTAGATTTTTCGAAGCCATCAAGACTTAAAGATTCAGACATAAACCAGCAGAGGCCGGCTAGAATGAGATCGTAAAAAGATCAAACCAACCCGAGCCGGCAACCTTTTTGTAGTCAAACTTTCCATGTATCCTGCCTTACCTGGCATCGCCTCGCTAGCCGGATAGCCGGGAGCCGGTCTGTAGATGTTACGAGGTGACGAGGGATCGGTCCGGCGTACACTATGTGTTTTTCTACAACATAAGGAAGTCGTCCGGGCAGCTAGCGAGCTCCCGAGCTTATTAGAACCGGCAAGGGACTCACAGAGTGAGCACTCTAAGTATGAATCAGAAAAGAAGCATATGAGCATGCTCTTTTCATTGCATTCATTAGAAATCCCTGAAGATGGGGAAAGATACATATGTGCATGCTCTTTCCATGTTTGATACTTGCCTTCTAGCAATAGAACGGGCGAAGCAACGCCGCGTTCCATGGACACTCCGTCTCCTCGTCGGAGTCGTCCCTCTTGCGCTTCCTTGGCTTCTGGGCATCGATCAAGTAGTATGCGTTATTGTGCAATGCCCTATTGATGATGAAGGGTCCCTCCCATGGGGATGAGAGCTTGTGTTGGCCGGTTGTGCGCTGGATTCTTGTGAGCACCAAGTCTCCCTCTCTGAAAGAGAGGGGCTTGATCTGCTTGTTCTGGTAGTACCTCAACTTCTGTTGATAGATGGTCGTCCGGCTCAAGGCTAGGTCCCTTGCTTCCTCGAGGAGATCAACACCATCTTCTCTTGCCTCTTTCGCCTCCACGGTGGGTGCCAAATGTCGGTGAATACTCACAACATATGCCATGGGTAGGCTAAAGAAGGTAGGAACCAATGTGGCAACGAAGGGCGCTGGGGGCGAGGTTGGTAAAAGCATGGAACGCACGATGTACCCAGGTTCAAGGATCTCCGTAGAGATAATACCCCTAGTCCTGTCGGAGTGTATTATATGTATGGATGGGATTACAAGGTTGCTCCTGGAGCTGTATTGTGGAGGAGGAGGAAGGAGCAGCCGGCTCGTCTCCACCTCTCCTATGTGGTTGGTGTGTGTGGGTGTGATCAGTTGACAGACCCTATGCACGGAGGGGGCCGGAGGGTTTATATACGAACCCACCGACCTTCAATATGGATAAATATTACAAGAGTGGGACCCGGCTAGCAGCCTCGCCGGCTGGCTAAGGGGCCCAAGAGGGTCTTGTCTTGTCGCTTGAGGGGTCAGCCGGCTGCGAGGTCCCGTCTGGCTGTGGGACCCGCCGGCTAGCCCATGAGGCTCTTGTGTAAGGTTGACGCAGGACACGTATCGTACGTCTGGCGTCGTCCAGCGAGCTTTGTCATGGGCAGACGGTACGGCTGCCTCCACTGTTCCCACGCCGAGTGCAGTAATGGAGTGGAAGTTTGACGGCCGACACTGTGATGGGTTATGCATCACAGCCGGCGGAGGTCAGGGGCGTGGCCGCCGACGCTGGTACCCTCCATGCACTCCGATCCAGTACCTTTGCTGACGCGTAGGTGTAGCCTAGCCGGCCAGGAAGAGGTTGCCGTCTTGCTTCTAGCCGGCAGGTGATGCCTGGCCGGCCAAAGAGTTGGCCATCTCGCCCCCTAGCCGGTAGGTGTAGCCTAGCCGGCCAGAGGACTTGGGCCTTGTGAAGTTGTTCCTGGTCATTCTTTTTGGGCCGGAGATAAAGGAGAAGGCTCGTTGAGCCTACCCCGAGGTTATCCCCCCGACAGTATGTTTGGATTCAGTAGGACGATTATGATCACGAGCAATAATTCTTGGTGGTATAATTGACTTTATCAAGTTGTTGACATGATTTGATGATGTTACCATAATGACTTGGAGTAGGGAGTAAGAGTTCTTACTGGACTTGAGTTTTGGATTTAAATAGGTAATCTCACTAGAGTATTAATGATGTATGAGGCCACATGGTTCGGAGTAAATTGGATTTAGCCGACAATCCCGATCGCGATACCATGTTTCTCGGTTAAAGAGAGTACGAGTACTTGGAGTTGCCGAATTGATTTACGACCCTATATAAGTTGGCTTCGGAGATTAGTTGGCCATGATATTGAAAGTTGGTGGATACACTACGACGTAGTTCTGGCGATAATATGTGGATTATGTGGGACTCTAAGTGATTATGTAGAATCCCATCAATATTGGATTTGTAGGAGCGATGGGTCAACTGAATATTGGTGGAATGATGAACCACTTGATTGGGTTCGTAGGAAGGAAAAAAGATCTTGGATTGGAATACTACGTGTTTCCTTAATATAGAAATGCAGTACCCTGTCCAATGGATGATCTAGCTGGAAATTTGGATTTGTGGTGTCTTAATTCAAGCATAGAAGCTTGTATGCTCTCCCGAGGATTTTTACGTAGGGATGCATGTGCAACGTAGCTATATCATACTTGTGGTGTTGGGCTTAATCCTTCCCTCAAACCTAGAGTTGACTAGCATGAGAGGTGTGGAGCTAACCTATGTGGGATGGTATCTTGATGAAATAGGGTGAATTTTGTCAAGAGTGAGAGGTCACACTATTGGCATCTAAGGGATGTGCCTATGATAAGATGATAGATGTTCACGCATGTCCTAAGTTCCTGGAAACCCCAGAGCTTCACCGAGCCATAAGGTGATTGGATTATGACCATAGGAAAATGGCTCTAAGTCATTCGAATATGGCCAGTACTCCGCCTGACCACCACCCATCATGTCTATGACGAACATGGGCATGAAGGACTAGATCATGTTGGACCATGAACCTTTTGGCCAGTGATCACCCGTAGCAAGTCCCCGTTCTCCTCTTCTGTCTCATGAGCACTGTGCTTATGTGATGCTTGGGAAGTATGATGTTATCCTCAGGGATGACATACTTATTCATCCAACAGGAGGAAGAGCACTTTAGTCCTGTTTGGACGAGTCCCAGGAACGTCGATCGCTATGGCCCTTGAGAGTAAGGTGTCATCTCGAGAAGGTGGGCTTCTTGAAGCAACCTCAAGGCAGCGGAAGTCTATCCTACCCAAGACAAGACGAAGGACCGCCATGATTGGGAAACCACGACGAAGAAGAAGAAGCAGTAGAAGTCAACCACCAATCCTGCGCCAACTACATCAACAATGTCAAGAAGCCTCGACGATCCAAGCCGATGGGACCTTTGGACAGCAAGAGAAACCTGAGAGCTTCTTCTTGGTCCAAACCAAGGACAAGAGTCCTAATTGGTTCATGGTGAAAACCTGCTAAAGGTGATTCACCGCTTGCCGAGCTGCGGACCTTGGGAGTGGATGAGTGTTCTATACTCTTAGGTAACCGGAACATCCAGGACCCCTCTCGAACCCTTTGAGACGGTAGAGCATGTTGTAAACACCGAGTCTCCGATCTTAGACTCATGGGCGAGACCCAACCCAGACCCTTTCGCGAGAAACCTTCGAAGACCCACTGCAACACCCTCAAGGACGAAGACCACCTGCTACCATAGCTCGCGTGCCTTAAGGGAGTCAAGGACTTCCCCGTCAGCAGAGAACTACGCGAAGACCTTGACCCTTAGGTTCTAACATGAGACATCTAGCTGTCACTAACCGGCATGAGCTGCCCAAAGACCAACAAGCGAGACACACTACCTTGCCACGTATTCTGACTTTGGAATGTACCTGCAAGTCAGACCGTTGCGAAACTTGGCGCACTAAGCCCTTGGCCCTCAGTCAAGCCTAACTTACTACCAGAAACCTGCTCACAGTCAGACAAAGACGAGCGAAGCATTCAAATTTGTATTATCAAGCACCTCAAGACCCACAACAGCAACATGGGGATGTGAAGACTACCTCCAGCTTAAAATTTTGTGTCTCTCCAACAATTAGCCATGAAATCTTAGGGACAAGATTTTATTAGGGGATAAGGTCTGTAACACCCTGTGTTTAACTCTCCTGACTGATTTGACTTATCTCAGAAATTAGGACCAATTAAAAATTTTGTGAATGCTTGTGATGCTTGATGTGATGTTTGCTTTCTTGCCTATTGCTTGTGTTTGAATCCAATGCTCCTGCTACTCTCCAAACTCAGCTCCTTGACCCAAACCCTTGCCTAATGATCATGCCATGTGTGTAGGACCAAAAACTATTTTTACCAAATATTATTTTCATAAAAGAAATCATTTCTTTGACTTAAGCTTTGAAAGCCCCTAAGTTGGGATTTGTACTACAAGTCCTCAAATTAGGGAAGTTATTTTTCACCAAATGTTTTATTTAAAACCCGTTATCAAAATTGCTTCCCAAAACCACAATATTATTATTTTAAAAGTTATTTTACTATTTTTATTAAAATGCCTTCCTGTGAGGCCAGAAATGGTCTCTTATGAAGGAAAGTTATTTTTATTGCTTCCAAAATATTTGCGAAAATTTAGGGAAACTAAGTGGACATATTTATTCCATATATATGAGTTTCAACACATGGTCATGCTCAAAATATTGGGTAAAACCCTCCAAAACCCTTCCTGCCTATTTCAAGCTTTTGAAATATTTGTATAAGAAATATTCTCCATAAATTCCTGTAAAATTCTAGAATGTCACACATGATAAATGTGATGATCTTGCCAAGTTTCATCTCAATCCAATTTGATTTGATTCCCCTGATTATTCTAAAACCCTATTTGTCCAGGTCCAAATTTGAGCAACCCTACATTGCCAAGTGTCTCCAATTGTGCTCAAATTTGGTAGACATGTTCTGATACTCCAATAATGCATCCACACCAATTAGTGCATCAAGGACAATAGGTGAACTTGTCCCAAGCCCCTCAAAACCCTCTTTGTTGATTTCTCCCTTTTGGGAAACTTGACATTATAAGGTTTCTCCAATTGATCCCAAACTTTTTGGGCATGCTTTAATGCTCAAATAGTGCACCCACACCAAATAATGGAATTGTGGGAATTGATTTGACTAGTTTTGTAAGCAGAAGGCTATTTCTGCCCATTTCATGAGTTTTCCAAGTCTAGATTGGAAACCTTCTCCACCAAATCCTAAATTTGATGTCCAAGCTTATTTTCATCTATCATGTGCTCCTGTTAAGTTTCATATCAATTGGAATCCATTTGGTAGCCCTAACACCCATCAAACACCTTGTGCGCATTCACTAAAGTTGCTGCTTTGGCCCCTTCTACTATTACCCTTGAGCTTAAACTATTACCACAACTCTATATAGTTACCTTTTACTTCCAGTATGTTTTCCATGGCCTCTGGTCAATTATTGGAGGGAGACTCCATGTAGCTACCTCTCCTTTTTACCTTGGCAGCACCATTTTTACCCCTCTTGCCACACCTATGCTTAAGATAATGCCCCCACCTCTTTCCAGAGAGCCCCTAGCATCCCAAGGCATTATTCCAAACCAAGAGATGGCATGCTCATGTAGGAAAAATGAGCAGCACTTGTGAAACTTAATTTCTTGCAGAAACTAGTTTTGAACTACAACTGCTAGCTAGACACCTACCCTTGATCTGAAACTTTGCAGTAGTGTAGTCCTTCCCTACCAATCACTGCTAGACATAGTTTCACCCCATCATATCTCCATTAAGTACCCTAATTTTATCCCCAAGTTTGTTGCTGCAAATTAAATTGCAGTCAAAACCAATTCAAACCAGCTCCACTTGGGTCCAAACTCCACCAGTTCTTCGTGGCACGCATGCCTTGCATGCTCGACACCTTGGCGTGTCCAAGGGGTGGCCCAGGACACTAAGTGGGGTGGTGACCACCACCCTGGCATGCAAAATGGTGCTTTGCACCTTTTTTCCTTCGTCCACACCATATCCGGTCGTTACAGCTTGTCTAAATGGGCCACGGGACTCGCCTTGACAAGTTCAACCACTTCCCGCCGCCAGCTAGCCTCCAAGCTCCATCTCTGGCGCGTGCAACCTCCATGCCAGGGAGCACCCGAGAGCTCCCGAGCTCTCCCTGTCACCCCCTCTCTTATCCCCACACCCTGAGCGCACTAACCCCCTCTGGTTCACTCCCCATCCTCCTAAGATACCTCATGAACCAGGCCATAGCTCCTCCCGAGATCTATTCCTCGTCCCACGGCCACCATTTACACCGCTCGGCTCCGTTTGGGCCCAAGCCAACCAGCCCTCACTCGCCCGAACCAAGAGCCCCGGCAGGACACCGTTGGCAGTAGTAGTCCTCTGGACACCAGGGTGTCGTCCTCGAGGCTTCGTCGTGCCCCACCAACGGCGACCGACACTGCCCTCTGCCTCTCCCAGCGAGCTGCTGGCTCCCGGCCATCCCCACGGCCGTCGAGGCTACCACCGAGCGCTGCAGGTAGCAAGGCGTCCGCCCACGCCTCCGACTCAGCATTTGGTGTGGCATGCCAGCCGGAGCTACGGTGGTCGGTGCCCCCATCTGCTCCATCGGGGGGAAGAAGAAAGGGGTAGTGGAAAGAGAGAAAATTTCGCAGGGCCGAGTTGTCAGCGACCCACGGGCCGGGCCCAGCTGGTAAGTGGAGACGGCGTCCGTCTGAATCGCCTCCGGCAAGGGAAGGTGTCCTGTGTTAAATGCGCCTTCGGCCTACCCTTCACGCGCGAAGCCGCGAAGTTGGGCCGGCCGAACTGCTATGTGATGCCCTGAGTGCCAGATTGCCCCTCTCGTGTAGCCCCCTTTTACCTTTTTTCCCTTTTTCAGAAACTTCAGAAATCTACAACAAATTCATTTCTACTCCAAATCAAACGATTCAAAATCCTACAAGTTCCTAAAATCCTATACTATCCAGATATGTGAAGTGCGCATTTTTTCAGAGGACTTTTCTGTGGGGTTAATATTAAAATACCAATTTTAATATTTTAAACGCCACCTTGCAAAAATCCTAGAGGGTTGAAATCAACTCCAAACGGAGTGATTCCAATTTCCAGAGACTTCTAATGTCATGCACTATATTTGAAGTATCAGTCAACATTTTTCTCTGTTATGTTTCTATTGCATTAAATAAATAGCTTCCTTTTGCTATTTATCCAATATTAGAAAATCCCTAGAATATTGATATCAACTCCAAATCCAGTGAAACAACTTCCTAAATATTTCTAAATTCATGCTCTATTTATTGAGTGCCTCCACTCACTTTTATCAAAATGTGTTCTGAAGGCTTCTTTAAGGATCACCTATCCCTCTTTTCGTCCATTCAAAAATCCCTGATGGTCCAAAACTCCTATAGCAAGCTTTAGGTATTTTTCTTATGACCGGAGAGGTCCAAGAAAAATAAAACTCCTATTTTTATAGCACTTCTGTTTCTGCCTGCTGTGTGGCTTACTGTGTTAGTTTCCAATGATAGTTGACGGAGTAGACGGAGTACTCGGAGTCGGACCGGAAGACCTTGAAGACCCCAAGGACTTATGTGAGCAAAGGCAAGCAGCCCTTTGACCATGTCCAAGAAATACGCCTATGCATGACACATTGGTTACTTTGTTCCGATGCATATACTTAAGGCTATTTGGTGCACCCAGCATGGTGTTACCGATGGCTCCTCTGGAGCACTTGCATTGAGAATGACCTTACCATCTATAAGGATCATGCTGATAATAATGTTGACAAGTAGCAGTAGTGCTACACGTACTAGAAGCATGATGATTGTAACACAGAGTTGATATCAAAGGTTTTATGAAAACCCCGTCGGGTGCCACTAATGCCCAAGGGTGATGATGAGTTAGGTGGCCACCTGTGAAGTAGTGGTGCACCGGGTAAAGTTTCGTGTGAGTGGTTTTGGAAACAGGAATAGATTTATGATGTGTCAACCGTCCCAACCTTACATGTGCGACCACGTTACCCCTTTATGGGACGGGGCTTTGTTGACTACTTTGGTCGGTGCTAGCAAAGAGTCCACATTACTAGTGGCGGGAGTGATATGTGGTCACTCTTGTGATGGGGTCATAGCAGGTAGGTCGACTATGCCATTTTTACGTGTTCCGAGCACACCGTTGGTCCCCGCATGGATGATACCATCCAAAGTTGGTGCTCGTAAGACGTACATAATGTGGGCTGGGAACCAATCGAGTGGATCTCTTTGTCTAGTGTCATCAGGGGAAAGGCAATGATCGGGTACTTACCTCGGCTATGTTATATACCGTGAGTCGTGGATGACACGAAAGTTTCCCGGATCTCGTGGGTACAGCGTACAACCTCTATAGTGTGTAAAACTATTCGAATAGCCACGTCCACAGTCAAGGATAGTTGGGTAATCCTGCGTAAACTACGTCTAGTCGTTTCTGCATAAACCAAGTGTGTGTGTTTAAAGGTGTTATCTAAAAGAGTTGATATGGTCAAGTTTGGTGACTTGACATATCGAGTGAACCCGAAGAGTTCAGGCCTCAGTAGATATGTTGATATTTGTAACCTGTTCTTCTGAATACCATCTAGCCTATGATGCATGTCCATGCAATCGATCATGTTTATTTGCAATCAGAACAGTTTGCCGCAATGGACTGCATATTACCTTGTTACCGTACCAACTGCATTATCCATATCATGGGCTGTTTGCCAGTACATTGAAAGTACTCATTGGCTTTCCACTGGTTATTTCATCGACCAGGTATGAGAGGACAGGAAATGGTGAATAGCACCTTGGTGACGTTCCTGCAAGCTAGGATGCTTCCCGGTCAGAATGCGTGTAGGTTAAGGCTGATGGCGTGGGTTCACGCTTTCGACCAATATTTCCGCTATTGGTCAAGTTTGGTTTGTTGGCCCTCAAGGCCCTATATATGTAAGACTTGACCGCAAAGGTCATTTATTGTATCGAACGATATGTATGGATGTAAGACTCTTGTTATTCAGTTTTTGTGTGTTCGGTAAGCATTGATCTCTGGGATCACTGAGCACGTTCATTCGGCGATCACGACTCGTAAGTCGGGGTCCCCACAGAGATGGTGAGGTTGGAGTCCCTCCGTACCTCGAGTCGTTGTATCCCCATTGAGGTGGCCATACGAAGACCGTGTAGTAGTGCTTTGTATTCTGCCGCATTATTCGAATCGGCATACATGATTTGTAGCATGTATCGTACATTATCCCTGGTAGGCGATGTAAGAATTACACTAGCCCCCAGTCCGGCGAGAGTTTTGGACCCGTTGAAGTACATGGTCCAATGAGCATAAGTACTATATTCCCTAGGGAGCTCTGTCTTTGTCCATTTGGCAACGAAGATGGCAAGCACTTGGAATTTGATGGCTTGTCATGGGTAATCTCGAATGGAAGGAGTTCGATGGCCCCTTTAGATATTCGGCCAGTGGCGTCCTTGTTGTTAATTATGTCGTTCAGGGAGACATCGGATGTTACCATGACCGCGCACTCTTGTAAGTAGTGTATGATCTTACATGATGCCATAAACACTGTGTAGGCGATCTTATGATAGTGTGGGTATCTGGTTTTGCATGGGGTAAGAACTTCGGACACGTAATAGACCGGCCTTTGTATCCGTAGTTGGTGCCCCTCGGCCTCCTGATCTACGACGAGGACCATGCTAACCACTTAATTGGTGTCCGAGATGTATAACAACTTCGGTTCTCCTATGCAAGGTGTTGCTAGGATGGGGTTGCTGGCTAGCAGCATTTTGATTTCCTCTAGAGTAATCGAAGCTTCATCGGTCCACTCGAAGTTATTGGTCTTTTTGAGCAACCTCTAAGGTGGGAGTGCTTTCTCACCGAGGCAAGAGATAAACCGGCTCAAAGCCACCACATGGCCTACCAGTTTTGGACATGCTTCAGCTTTGTAGGAACCGCGAGTTGTGACACAGCTCGGATCTTGGCCAGATTGGCCTCTATCCATCTTTGCGACATGATGAATCCAAGAAGTTTGCCAGATAGGAATCCCAAGACACACTTGCCTGGGTTAAGTTGTATATCGTATTCTCGTAGGCTAGCAAAGGTATGCATGAGGTCATCTACCAGCTGGTCCACATACTTGGCCTTGAAGACCACGTCATCCACGTATGCCTCTATTGTTTTTCCGATTTGTTTCTCCAAACATGTTTGGATCATGCACTGGTAAGTGGCGCCCGCGTTCCTTAACCCAAAAGGCATTGTGTTAAAGCTGAATGGTCCATAAGGGCTTATGAAGGTGGTTGGAGCCTGATCAGATTCCTTCATTTTAATATAATGGCATCCGGAGTAGGCATCAAAGAAACACAGAGAGTCATGTCCGGCCGTTGCCTCGATGATTTGGTCTATTCGTGGCAAGTGGAAAGGATCTCTGGGGAGGGCCTTATTGAAGTCTTTGAAATAGACACATGGCCGCCAAGGTTTGTCCTTCTTTGGTACCATGACCAAATTTGCCAAGCAGTCGGGATGTCTGATATCTCAGATGAACCCGACTTCTAGTACTTTGGCCAGTTCCTCACACATGGCTTGACAGTTTGGTTCGGAGAATCGGCACAAGATATGTTTGCTAGGTTTGAAGCCTGCTATTAATTTAGGATGTGTTCGTCCAACCCTGAGGGATTCCTAGCATGCCTCAGGGGTACAACATGAAGTTGTCCCAATTTTTGCACAAAAAACTGCACAATGCCTCGTCGATTTTGGGGTCTAGCTGAGCTTCGATGTACGTTGTTTAGTTGGGGTTTGTTGGATGTACCTGAAATTTGATGATCTCATCCGTTGGTTTAAAGGATGTGGATTTGGGTCGTTTGCCGAGGATCATGTTGTCCTTGTCCACTATGGAGTGGAGTGTGGTGAGCTCTTCCGTGGCGAGGGTTTCTGCTAGTACCTCAAGGGCTAGGGATGCCATTTTGTTTTCAGCTCGGAGGGCTCTGTTGGGGTCAGTTATGATTGTGATCACACTGTTCGGCCTTGGCATTTTGACCTTCATGTACCCATAGTGGGGTATGTCCTGGAATCTTGTGAAGGCTACGCGTCCCTACAGGGCATGGTAACCATAGTGAAAGGGCATGACATGGAAAAGTTCTTTGGGTCGGTAGTTCTCGAGCGCGCCGAATACCACATCGAGTGTTACTCATCCGGTACAACGTGCTTCTTTCCTAGGGACGATGCCTCCGAAGGTGGTGTTGCTACATTCGATTTGAGATGTGTCGAACTGCATTTTTCTAGTGTGTCCTCGTAAATGATGTTTAGACCACTACCACCGTCCATTAGCACCTTATTCAGTCGAAAGCCATCGACTATGGGGTTTAGGCCTAGGGCGGTCGATGCTCAGCCCGTACTGGGTATCAGTTGGTCGTCCTTGTCAAAAGTAATTGGTGTGTCTGACCATGGACTTGCCGTCGCGACATGGTGAATTTGATGGAACTCTTGAAGATCTCTCTTTCTTCGATTTTTTGAGGAAATTTTTTCATAGATTGTTAAGATCTCCGTGTTGCTTACCAGCGATGGTCTCGACCTTTCCTCTGCATGTGGATCCTGTAAGACAACCTCTCCACTTTTTGTAACTTGCGTGATGACCCAACGTGCTCGAGGGTTGTGAGTGGAGCTTGTTTTGGGTGAGGCCGAGTGTATGTGTCAAGGCTCGTCCAATAATGTGTCCAGGACCGATCTGGTCTGTGTTTTGTTTCTCTTCTTTGTGGGCCCGGTGTATTCAGCCTCGAGAATGGGGGAGCACGCCTTCTTCAAGTTCCTCCAGCTTTCTCGATGTGTCTAGGATCCATGCGCATTAGCTTCATTTGCCAAGTGCTTTTCATGGCGAAATATTTGAGCACCAGGTTTGAAAGCTCGGTGAAGGTTTGGACTTGGCGATGAGCGAGTCCATTAAGGATGCGCTCGTCATGGCAGCTATGTCTGAAGGAGTTTATCACCTCCTGATCGCCGAGGCCTTCTGCCCTACCATTGTTAAGGAGTAATTTAGCCCAAAAGTGGTGTATTGATTCCCCTGGTCGTTGTTTGACCTTGTGTGGGTGCGGTAGGCCGAACCCTACCGCTTTTCCCAAGGGATTCTCGAGCTTGGTGGTGGGTGGGGTACATCTTTGTGTTCCCATGAGGTACGAGTCCGAGACATTCGCGACCGCGTCCTGCACTTTTGTGGGGTTTAGTACGGTAGGGTTAGAGTCCATGATTGTGACGAGATCCTACCGCACTGGTCTAGGTCGCGTGCCTGATCAGGCCCTAGCCCCGAGTTTATCTCGGGACAAGATCTGGGTTCTCTATTATCGGAGGAGTCCAGATGTTCAGCAACCGAGACGTACACCGTCCTTAACTCTGACCGTTGATGTGGGGAGCCATTAGCTGAGCACTCGACGGTAGCGACCTAATGTGTAATGGGTGGAACATGAATTTCCATGTCATCGGTCCTAACCCCGAATCGATCGTAGATAGGAGATTAGTCGCCGATCATGGCCATAGACTGGATCCAGTCGAGTAACTCATGTAGCAGCGCAGTCTCGATGGATCCCATATTGTTCAAGTGTAAGAGATTGGACCATAGTGTCGATCCCCCGGTATTGTTTGAGGATGCTCCCGGGTCGTGTTCGTCCAATCCAAATCCGGGCATATCAACAATGCCGAGCTCTAAGGCTGGACCAAGTGTCAAAGTTGCTCCGATAGCGGGATCCACGGTCCCCGAAGTCGAGGCATCCGAACTTGTGGGCTCCTCGAAAGGAGCTAGGAACCTTGTTTACACAAGATCTTCCCAACGGTCGATGTTTAACTCTAGGCTTTCGAACCTTACTTCCTGCCCGAGGGTGAAGCTTCCCACCTGGCTAAGGTGGCCCGCTGGACCAGCATGCAGAATGATGCTTTCGAACACGAAGATCTATCCAAGGACAAAGATTTCCTTGCTACGGATCTCTTCGCGGATGACTAGTCCTGCCATCAATCCTTCATGCGATCCTACAACGGAACTCTCAATGAATGCACCAATGTCGGTGTGAGAACCGGAAATCTCGGGTAGGGGGTTCCGAACTATGGACCTCGGATCGATGGGTTGTAGGAGATGAACGAGATAGTGTTTACCCAGGTTCGAGCCTTCTTGAGGAGATAAAACCCTACATCCTGCTTGATTATATTGATGGAGTATGAGGATTACAAAATTGATCTACCTAGAGATCGTATGAGCTAAACCCTAGATGAATCAACTTGCTGTCAGTGTCAAAACTAGTAGATCTCGGGTAGGGGGTCCCGAACTATGGAGCTTAGATCGTTGGGTTGCAGGAGAGACGGGGAGACAATGTTTATCCAGGTTGAGGCCCTCTTGAGGAGGTAAAACCCTATGTCCTGCTTGATTATATTGATGGGGAATGATCATTACAGAGTTGATCTACCTCGAGATCATATGAGCAAACCTTAGATCATATGATACGGTGCATATAGGGGGCTTTGGTTTATAAATAGACCAGGACCTCTAGGGTTACATATTACCGACATAGATCGGTAGTAGACAGGCTGAACACGTCATCTTGTCTCCGAGTACACATCTGTCTTCACGGCTGTCCATCCTAATCATGTAGTCATCAGATAATCCGGTTCTTCAATAATGCAGCCCATATGATCGATCCATGAGGGACAAACAGACTGCCGGAGGATCCCTTAATCCGGAACTTCCTGAGTAGCCCCCGGACTGGCCTTCAACACTGATGAGTGTGGTGTTCGGAAGCCGAGCACTAAACAAATTGGCTTGCATGGCGAGTTTCCTTTATATTCCACCAACATCGGCCGAGTCATTTCACAGATGTAGTGTTATCGAAAACAGGCATCATTAAATCCTAGGGCTATTGAAAGCCCGAAGGTGAATAGTAACTTATTCGGACAACTCCTCTTACGAAAAGTCACAATAACAAGTAATGAGTAAAAATCGAGTCGCGGCTCGAGGCCACTTTCCCCGGGCACGTTCCATAATCAACAGATATTGTGTCCCTCATTTAAGGGGATTTTGATTTAAATGACTCGAGCCAATGTACGCACGCCCTAATGGTGCAGTTGTTTCAAGAAGTGGAGGAGCTGGTGGAGCAGTTAGCGGAAACCCTTGGTTCTGCGGCCTCCCTTTTTAAAACGGGAGAAAGATCTAAAGCCCACCACACGCATTACAAACCCTTTCTCATTCTTCTTCCTCGCCCGAGTGCCCAGATCCATTTTTCCTCCCATGCCTCCAGTCGCCCTCCATCTCAAGCTCCGTAATGGCCAGCACAGGCGCTCATGGCAAATGGAAGGTCTCCAGCATCTCCGAAGAAGACATCTAGGAGCTGAAGCGCTATGGCTACATTGCCACTGACATCACCCACTGAGCACCGGAAAAGGGACAAGTGGTTCCTATGCCAAGGCCTGGAGAGCAGGTAGTGTTTTTCCCCCACTTCCTCCAGGGAGTGGGATTCTCGCTCCACCCCTTCGTCAGGGGTTTGATGTTTTACTATGGGTGGATTTTTATGATATCCCCCCCCCCAACTCTATCATGCACATATTGGTCTTCATCACCGTCTGCGAAGCTTTTCTACGGGTTCATCCATGCTTTGGTCTCTAGCTCAAGGTCTCTGGTGTCAAGCCGAAGTCGGTCAGTAGCGAGCAAGCCGACTATGATGGGGTCGTGATAATCAAGATATGTCGCGTGACATGGCCGGAGGGCACATTGATTGACACCATCAAGAACTGGCAGAAGGAATGGTTCTATATCACAGAACCACGAGAAGAAAACTGGGCAACACCTGCCGAGTTCAGGTGTGGTCATCCTGCAAGGCTGGCCTCATGGGTCAGGAAAGACCTGGACTGGGGCTCGTCTTCGGATGCGCAACAACTCCAAAACCGCATCAGGCAAATGGTGGAGTCCAATATCCGGCTAGCCGATGTGGTTCAGGTCGTGCTCCATTGCCATATCCTTCCCTGCCAGCATCGGGACAACCAGATGTGGTCTCACAAGGCCGATGAGCCTTGGATGGTGCTAGAGTTCTACCGCACCACCCATCAAGACATGTGGCGGGTGCTTCTTAAACCGCAACAGGAGTTGTCGGCCGAGGATGAAGATACTGGCCTAGACGACAATGCTCCCCCAGTTGAGGTACGTCTGAGTTCATTTACCCACTCAAAGCTTTGTTTTTGTTGAAAATCTTATTATCCTCGCTCTTTCGCACGAGTGGTTGGAAGTGGCCAAAACATAGAAGGCCCAGCCCCCCTGCCCGAGGAACCCCGGACTCCTCTGCTAGAGCAGATGCTCGTAGAGTCACTGTATGTGGCGTCGGACAACAAGAAGGAGACACGCAGCGGTCTCCGTCCAAGGGGTTCTCTGAATATGAAATCCGAGGACACCCATGCCTCCTCTACCCACAATGGGGAGGAAGTGGATGAGGAGGAAGAGAAAGACTCACTTCAGGCGAGGAAGAGGGTGGCAGCAGAGGGGGCGAGGAGGGGCTACCTCCCCGAGCTCCAAAGAAACACAGCAAGCGCAAGGTTGCCCGCCTAGGTGCTTGCCCGAACTCCGATGAAGAGGTTGGGGCAGCCCTCTGCCGAACACTTAGGGTTAAGCCTCCGGTCCAAAGTTACGGAGTTTATTCCTTAGTTTTAACAGAGTTATTCCAATATTTATCAATAATGAGGATCGAGCCTTTTATTTTCTATCACAACCCAGTTCGTGATCTTCCGACAGATTGGGTGTAGGAGGGTGACTCGCTACCCGCCGAACTGGCGGAGAGTGGGAACGCTTCCCCCAACACCCCTCCCCGGACCTCGGACGAGCTAGTCGAGGTGACGTCCCATCAAGCTCCGTCGACCACTATCGAGGAGGTGATGGTCGACACGGATACATCTGGCGGCAAGGATCCGGAGATCTTGGCCAAAGAAGAGACACCAGCTTTCCAGGATCGAGAGGTTCCGGTTGGTGTTAATACACTAGTCACCGAGGACCGAGAGATTTTGACCGAGGTACATACCTTGGTAATTGAAACTCCGGGTGCAGGTTCCTTTTCCGTAGGTGGGGAAAAGAACTCAATCCCCTCTCAACATTGCACGGAGACAACCTCCAAGGGACCTGATGCTCCAGCATATTTTGTGTCGCCCCGAGCGGTGCCTGCAACTTAACAAGCCATGGCTGGGGCGCCGACCATAGTGGAGGATGCCTTGATCGACTGCTCTATAGCCCAAGAGCATCGTAACCTTATGGGTGTGGTGTTAAAAGTATTCAGTCTATCAACAGTGGACTGAATGAAGCCTTCAATGGCTTGCTGACGGGATTTAAGATAAGCCGTATAATATTGTAGGTTTTAGTTTTCAAAATGATATATATACTTTTATGGGTATAACATCCCCCGAGCCATGGGTGAGTTGGAAAGGAGTACTTGCCCGTGGCTAAAAACGGAAAATAGCCCGAACACTTGGTTCAACTGTTTTGTTTGAGGATTTGGACTGAGACGTGTCTGCCCTGATAATTCAGAGTCGAACTAACATACTGCTTTTACCTTGGAGTCCTCGTCCTCGGCTGCCAACGCTAATGCGTTGGAAATAGCCGATCTTAATCGAAAACTCAAAGTTTCTGATGAAGAGATCGGCTGAACGAGAAGCAGGGAAAGCTAAAGCAAAGAACTTCATACCATCATTTTTTAAAAATAATGAAGCGCCATGGCCGCACCACCTGACTCTATTTATTCTAATTGTGTTAGCAGCCCAAGACAGAGAGCTTGAGAAGCTCACAGCCGAGGTGGAGAAGGCCAAACGAGAGGCCTTTGCTAGCAAGGTGGCAGCCGAACAAGCAGCTGCCGAGTTGGATGCCCTTACGGTCGTTAGCAGCAAACATGAGGCCAGGGTGATGGAGATCCAGCAGGAGCTGGAAGAAGCAAGCTCAAAGTGCGAGGCCTTGGAGCATAAGGCTAAAGAGAACGTGGCCGATCACACCAAACTATCTGCCGAGCTTCAATCACAGCGGGTGGAGCGGAGGTTCTATGAAGAAGAAGTGTGCCAAGCCAAGCTTATGGAAACCGCTAAGCAATACTTCCTGCAATGTGCCTTTGGTGGAAACAAGTATGCCTTTCTTATGCGGATATTGCATTCCGAAGGCGCTTTACGAACCTCCTGCAGAGTGAGGCGGATGCGGCCAAGCATTTTGCGACTCATGACAGGGATGCCGATCAATGGCTATTTTGGGCCCGGTTTAAAACTCCCGAGCTCAACCCAGTCTGAGCTATCAAATGAAACAGCTGATGAAACTACATAGGATGGTAGAGCCGGACATGAAGGACCTTTGTGTTCGGCTATGGCCTTTAGAAGCCTTGCCGAGCAGTTACTTCATGTTAGTGCAGAAGTTGGTCGATGTCGCACCCCAGATTGAAGTCCTGCAGCACTCTGCTTGCATGGAAGGAGCTCGGATGGCCTTTGCTCAGACAATGGTGCACTTGCCGGGAGTAAAGCCCCTTAAGATGGCCACTGATACACCGCCTGTCGGAAAGGAGCATAGGTGCCCCGAGCTGTATTTCTCTGACGCTATGGAAGGTGCTCGGGTGATCGAGTCCCAATGCTCGAGAGATGTAATATCAGAATAGATATTTGTTAGTGTATTTTAGAAAAATTTATCTATTAATCTATATGTCCAAAATGGAGTATATTTTGTGTTATTTTGATTCCTATGTTGTCTTTTTTTAATCGGAAAGTTCCCGATCGTCAGCCTCAGCCCCCTGTAGAGACTACTTTAGGACGTTTCATCGTACGCATTGTTACCCTTAGTCGATGTATCGGTACCTGAGGGTCGTAGTGCATGAGGGAAACAAGGCAATTAGACTATATGGTTTTATCACTTTCACCTAGCCTTAGGAATTTTCTATGCGGGGGCTAGTGACAAGCCCCCGGCGTTTTGCGGTAATCGGGGCAAACCAAAAATTCGTATCATTACCACGAGGTTTGAGAAAGTACAAACCCATCCACGTAACACGGAGTAGCCTCTGTCGACTTTGAAAGTGAACTCAGATTGTAGACCAGCTCTCGCTTATTATGACGGTCAGTTTTTGGCTTTCTCCGCTGAGGTATTTCAAACCAGGTGAGCTAGTAATACAATCGCAGTGGTTCTCCCTTTATCCCTTTAGCCGAAATAGCAGAATGTAAGGGGGTAAGCAAAGGAGCCGGGCAATCCAACTTTAGACCCAAGACATAATTCAGAACTTGTGCATATAAAGCAAAATCCTGAGAAACTAAACACTAAAGATAGGAAACAGTAATGGTACGGTGATCGAGGAGGTGTTACCATCCAAGCCCCGGTCAGTGATCGATAGCACTTTTAGCGTATACAAATAATAATGTTGACCTGACAGTGCCAATAAGCATAAAGTGTAGGTATACGAAGGTACTTGGCCTAATGTGTGTGGTGAATTTTTATAACTCATAGCACAAAGGCAGCTGTTACAGGTAACTATCAATACAATTATGTTGAAACGACTTTGCAAGCGACCTTGTGTGGGTGACTTGACGTCTGCCACGTGTTTGGCCGCACTATATATATTGCCCCTGCTAGGGGTGGGGGTACGATCCTTTACAGGAAGTTGCAATCAGCGAGCGGACCTTGAGTGGAGGGTTTCTAGAAGCTACTGATGACGCAGAGAAGCTTGATGCGTGGATCTTCATGATGCCCTATCTATGATTCGTTGGACCACAACTTGGTTGAGTCGCCCCCACATCTCTGGTGGGTCACTGCCATGACAACCCATGGAGATTTAAGGATGAAATTGTGTTGTCGAAGGACATACCTTGGTGGTGTTCGGGCCATGCCATGGGAGCTGTATCCCTATGCGCTCTCGGCCGAAGAATTATCCGGCTGGTCTATTTGAGCTCGGCCCCGTTTGCCTCCCTTTCACGCCATTGTTGTTGTCTTGTGGCTTGAAGTGCCGTTGTCGTGTTGACATTCGGCTGCTAGAGCGGCCGTGTGCTCCTCAGTCCGGAGATAACACTCCGTCTTGCTATTGACCATGATGATTCCCTTGGGTCCGGGCATTTTGAGCTTCATGTAGAAAAGTGGGTAAGCCATTTAAGCAGGCGAAGGTTGTGCAGCCGAGTAGTGTGTGGTATCCACTATGAAAGGGGATGATGTCGAAGATCAAGTCCTTGCTACGGAAGTTATCAGGAGATCCGAACACGACTTCCAGTGCTATCATGCCCGAGAAGCGGGCTTCCAGGCCTGGCATCACTCCTGTAAAGGTAGTGCGGCTCGGTTTGATGCGTGATGGGTTTATGCCCATCTTTTTCACTGTATCCAAATAGATCAGATTGAGCCTACTTCCTCTGTCCATGAGGAGTTGCATGAGGTGGAAGCCATCGACGGTAGGGTCGAGGACTAGGGCGGCCAACCCTCCATAATGGATGCTAGTCGGATGATCGCTCTGGTCAAAATTGATCGGGCAAGCCAACCACTGGTTGTATTTGGGTCCTACGGGCTCTATGACGTATACCTCCCGCGGTGCCCGTTTCCTCTCCTTATTGGGTATATGAGTGAAATAGATCATGTTCACGGTCTTGACCTTAGGAGGGAACTGCTTTTGGACTCCATTATTTGGGCCTCGGGGCTCCTCGTCATCTTCCCTTCGTGGGCCCCTGTTTTGGTCATCAGTGGTTAACTTGTGTGCATGTTTGAACACCCAACAAATACGGTTGGTGTGGGTGGTGGTCTTATCTTGGGTGCCATCAATCTGGCAGGGCCACTCCATGATTTGTTTTCCATTGGATTGGTACATCCATATTCCCTTTAAAGGGTTTCTTCCGCTGTCCAGTTTTGGTACTGCGGAATCCAACATTGACTGATGTATCATCGACATCACCATTACGGTGACGGTGTTTTTTTCCTTAGCTTGTCATTTCTGTCTCACACCTCAAAGGTTCCGGGGTCGTCTACATTGTGGATGCATCGAGCAAGCCAATTATCCTCACCCGCGCAAAAGCGGGTAATGAGTGAGGTAAGGGCAGACATTGTTATCAGCCTATCCGGGCCGAGCTGTCTGGCAATGCATTCATCCCGGATGTTGTGCCGAAAAGAGGCTATTGCTTTGGCATCCGGACAGTCTACGATTTGGTTCTTCTTGTTGACGAAACGATTCCAGAATTCTCTGGCTGATTCCCCTATCTTTTGGACGATGTTGCTCAGATCGGATGAATCCGGTGGCCGACCATATGTTCCTTGAAAGTTGGATAGGAAAGCCTCCTCAAGGTCTTCCAAAGATCCGATGGAGTCTTCTGGTAGGCTATACAGGCAATGGCGTGCTGTTCCTTCGAGTTTTAATGGTAAATATTTTATGGCGTGGAGGTCGTCTCCTGAGGCCATATGATTGTGTAGAAGGAAATCATCTATCCACACTTCAGGATCTATTGTCCCGTTGTATTGTTCGATGTTTACTAGTTTGAACCCTTCCGAAAACTTGTGTTGCATGACCTCATCCGTGAAACATAGTGGGTAGCAGTGCCTCTGATCCGGGAAATGTTGTGTCGTGGATTGGCTACGGGTTGAGCCCAATACGCTTCCTGGCCTCTGCACTTGTAAGTGGCCCGAGGTGGTTCATCATCCCATCGAGTGGAGAGAACCTCCGTGATCCGTATATAGACCTGCTACGACCCGATTTATCAAATCGTGGGTCTGTCCCCATGGTGCATATGCTCTTTACCTTTTCGGCGTGGAGGTCCAAGATTATACCCATTTTCTCCGGTTGTTCTGTCGCACCCTCTGGGTGCACGATCAGGCTGGTCCTAGTTGGTGCATCGAGAAGACACACGTTCTGGGGCCTCGTTGTCGAACTATGGGAGCAGTCGTCGGTGCGGGTATTTGTTCTTCTCGTCCGGCCATTCTGTGTCGTATCCTTCTTCGGTCGCTAGGATTTTGGTCCACGTGTTATTGATGGTATCCTGTTCATCCTAGAGTTATTGTTGCTTTGCTTTTCAACTTTGAGCGGTGGCTATAAGATATTGCCAAAATTGCTCCTCGCCTTCAGGGTCTTGGGGAATTACGAACTCTCCGGCTTCAAGGCCATTAAGGTCATCGACGGGAGGGAGGTAATCGTCGTCGTCGTCCGAATTGCTGCGGCCGTCGGGATCGTTGTTCGCCGATTCCTCTGGTTCGTGTTCTGGAGCCTTGGGGTTGCCATGTCCTTCAGGGGTCACGTTTTTCCATGTGCCTTGTGTGGAGCCCCTTCCCTTGTTTGCCTTCGAGCACTTACGCGACTTTTGGTGTTTTGAGGGATCTTCCATGGGCTTATTACCGTTCTCCTTGGGTGTATTGTTTTCTGGATCGTGAGGTGTGTCTACCATGTAGACATTGTAAGTTGAAGTTGTGGCCCACTTCCCTGTGTTTACACGGGTGGGGTAGTAGGCCTCTTCGTCCATATCCTCGAGCTCTTCGGAGGCGTAGTCGAGTGCGTCGGTTAGATCTTCGATAGCGGCAATCAAGTGGGTGGTGGGTGGGTCGTAAAAGTCCCCATAATCCACCTCGGAGCCGATCTTTGAACAAGTCGGACTTTGGGTAAGAGAGATTTGGGGAGACTCGATTTGGTCAAGCGTCTCGTTTAACATCAAGAGGCTGACCTGACCAATCCTTTCTATGTTTTTGAAGTTAACCTTCGCGACTTTCGGGAAGGAAACCAATTCGGCAATAATTGTTTCCCTCTATCCGGACAGAGCGGTCGGTACCAAGCTCGAGGACTTCTCTCTCAGGAGGAGGAGACCAAGACCATGGTCAGACAGGGGACCCGGAGACAAGGCTTTGGGGGTTTACACTTCGCCGACTGAGGCCGTGAGGTTAGCGAGGAACAGATGCCCCGTGAGTCGATGGAGACTTCAAACTCTCGAAACATTATCGAGTGACCGAGGACAAAACCACCGATTAGCCCAGGATGGCTGGTTAGGTGTGTACTCGGCGTCGAGCGGCCGAGCGCGGAGACGTATTCAGGGGCAAAGATGCCCTTATCGTGGACTCAATCGTCGATGATCAAGCGAGCCATCAGTCTTTGCGGCGATCCAACGGTGGAACTCTCAATGAAAGCACCAATGTTAGCGTCAAAACCGGGAGATATCGGGTAGGGGGTCCCAAACTATGGATCTTAGATCGATGGGTTATAGGAGAGAGGGGAGACAATGTTTACCTAGGTTCGGGCCCTCTTAAGGAGGTAAAACCCTACGTCCTCCTTGATTATATTGATGGGGAACGATGATTACAGAATTGATGTACCTCGAGATCGTATGAGCTAACCTTCAATCAGATGATCTGGTGCGTATACGGGCCTCCAGTTTATATATACACCTAGACCCCTAGGGTTACATGTTACTGATATAGATTGGTAGTAGATGGGCCGAACACGTCATCTTGTCTTGGAGTGCACATCTGTCTTTGTAGCTTTCCATCCTGATCATGTAGTCGTCAGATAATCCATTTCTTCAATAATGCAACCCATATGACCGGCCCATGAGGGACAACCCGACTGCTCGAGGACCCCTTATTCTGGAACTCCATCACTTGCCTATGCGGATATAACCGTCTGGTTTATATAGACACCAGGGGTCTGTAGGGTTACATACAATCGATCTTTAGTCGGGGCAGAGGTGCCGACCTAGACTACTAAACTTGTATGATACACCGGTCTTCGGAGCTTTCCTTCTTGAATATGAAGTATTCATGTAGTCCGGTCTTTGATAATACGAACATGTGGTTGACGTGTAAAAGATGGGCCGACCATCTGAGGACCCCTTAGTCCAGGACTCGCTCACTGCGTCACACCAGACGCTACTGCATGAGTGGACTAGTTAGGGGGGGACTAGTGGTGTGTTGGGTGGAGCCCATTGGCTCACTCGGCCGTGTGTGGCCAACAGCGTGTTGTGTTTGCATAGTACTTAATCCCCTTTGTACCAAAGAGTTGGGCATGAATGATGAGATCTCTCAACCTGCCCATCCCCTTTCGTCTCTCCCTCACCTACTCCTGCTTCTTCTTCTCTCCCTAATTTCCCCTTGTAGCAATAGATCTATCCTTCTACGGTTGCGGTCATTACAATTTGTATCTCAGAGATAGTAATTTTCCCCAAACCTTTCTCCACCGCCGTTTTCCCTACTCCCTTGGTCAGATCATTAAATGCATCATCGTAGGTGGGATTTCCCTCCGGTGAGGTACCCAAAATCCTCGGCACGGTTCTATCTACTCACGACGGGAGACAGGACGCCTTCCAAGCTCTCCGTGCATGCATGACATGTCCTCGTCTCCACGGAAACGTAGTCAACCACCCTCACCATCTTGATGGAGAAGCTCCTGTCCATATTCGACGAGGAGAAGGAATTGGCGGGCAAGCGAGCAGAGGTGCAAACGGCATTCCACACCCAACTCTCCCACGAGTTGCACAGCTTGTCCAAGCAGATCAGGCTGACCCAGGCCTAGGTGGGCGACGTGCGCAAGGTCGCCTCCCCTACCGCGTCATGCACTACATCAACGGGCTTGCAAGTGGATGACCCATCTGTCGACTCCATGCACCAGTGACACCCTAAGGACCTCATCAACAACCACAAATGATGATCCATGCCGCGCCGCCACCAAGCGCGCTTCCTATTCCTCACATAGTTGTCGGCAATCCTTCCAACGCTAGACTCACCAATGATGGGCCTCCCCTGCTAGCTCGACCAGAGCAAACCGGGGTGTTAGAGCAGCCACATCAAACACCAGCTCACGACGAGTATGCCACCAAGCCACCCAAGCACAACTTCCCTCGGTTCAATGGCGAGCTTCCTCGGGTTTGGCTCGACCGCTGCCACGCTACTTCGAGCTCTACCGCGTGCAGCCGCACGGTTGGGTGGCGATGGTGATGTTGTATATCAAAGGGCATGCTGCGCTCTGGCATCGCGTGTATCATGAGAAAAAATTCTGCGATCTCGTGGGAGATGTTTCGCCAAGGAATTGAGGAGGAATTTGGACTTGAGGAGTTCGTGTCCTTGATGCATCATCTTTTGTAACTCCGACAGACACGCAATGTAGCTATGTGCCGACAGCAATTCGAAGTGTATATGTATAATCTGCTCACGTTGGCTGCCTCCCTCAGTCCCAAGTTCTTTGTCACTCACTTATTGTTGGGTCTCAAGGACAACCTGCATGCTGTCGTTCGCATCCAAGCGCCCAACAACATCACTCGAGCAACTGTGTTTGCTCGTATTCAAAAGGAAGAACTTGAGCAACAGCGCATTTGCTTTGGTCCACCAGCCACGGGGTGGCCTCCACCCACCTTACCTGGGCTACTAGCCACAAGTCCACCACTACCACCACCACATGTGCTTCCAACAATAACCGTGCCCCAGGCAGCGCCCACACGACATCCAACACCTAATGATTTTGGCCGGGAATAACAGCTTTGGGATTACAAAAGGCAACGTGGACTCTATTTTCGGTGCAGTGACAAGTGCTCTCGCGAGCATCAGAGTTGGTGTACCACCCAACTCGTGACGATTGAACTGGTAGAGCATGGGGAGGTGCTATCAGATGAGATTGTGCGAGCGCTAAAACTCCTCAAGGAACCAACAGCTGTACAACCAACCTGTTGTCTTCTGTATGCACATGTTGTCGAAGGAACGGAAGTTGTTGATACGATCAGGTTGAGGGCGACTCTAGCGGACGGTTTTCTTGGATATAAATTTTGAGAAACAGGCCCTTGTGTTCACCATCCCTGGGATTATTGTTAGCTGTTGGACACTCACTTGATACAGAAATTCCAGAAAAAATACAAAATTTGGGGTACAAGACCATGATGGTCCATGGGGTATACCAAATTGTCCAGTGGCTGATGGCGAGAGCGACTCATGGATCTCCAGCGTCCATGGGGCTCCATTCCCACAAGAACAACTCACCTCGATAACTTCTATCTTGCAATGCTCCTATGCTCGACTCCTAGGTTTTGGGATTGACGTCATCATGCTCCTCTCCAAATGCTCAATCTGGCCAAGACAATAGTCAGGGACAAGCCAAAAAGTACTTTGAATGTACTCGCAAACATCAAGAAAATAGATAAGTAAAAGCAAGTGAGATGCATGCACCAAAACTAATTATGGATATTAAATCAGTCATAAGAAAAATTCTTAAAAGTAGTTAAGTACATAATTTCTGAAGGAAACTAAGCAATCACTGAATGAGAATAAAAGTAAATTGGAACATCGGGCGATACTCCTCCCGAAAATTCCAACGAAATAAAGATACACCGATCGGGTGTCTAAAGCAACACCTCGAAAGGATAACAATATAAGACATGCCTCACTCGGACGCCTAAGCGATGCCACATAGAGGGCTTCTATAGAAATAATAACAGTTGCCATAGCCGAGCGTCTGAGCGGCGCCACGTATAGGTCTTATACGGAGATAATAATAGTTGCCACAGTCGGGCGTCTAGAGCGATGCCACATAAAGGGCTTATAAAGACAATGGTAACAGCGAGTATCCACGAGGTAGAACCTTCCGAGGCACACTCAGAGATTTATATAAAACAAATGATTAGTCCATAGAAAAAATTCATTATAATTATGATCATCATCAGGGTACATTATCATCATTATGTTTCAATTAATTCCTCCGAAGATCGACACTTGACATATCCCAGAATGTAGTCCTTACACGCGAAAACGACTATTCGAGTAGATATTATGTCACACCCTGTGTTTTGACTCTCCTGGCTAAACTAGCATAGCCTAAAAATTAGGACCAATTAAAAAAAATTGAATGCTTGTGATGCTTGATGTGATTATTGCTTGCTGCTTGCTTGCTTGTGTTTTAAATCACAAGGTTCCTACTATTCTCTAGACTCACCTCCTTGACCCAGACCTTTGTCCAATGACCATACCATGTGTATAGGACGAGAAACTATTATTACCAAATATTATTTTGACCAAAAAACATTTATTTAATTTAAACTTTCAAAAACCCCTAAGTTGGGATTTGAACTACAAGTCCTCAAATTAGGGGAGTCCTCAAATTATTATTTTAAAAGTTATTTTCCTATTTTATTTAAATACCTTTTTCTTAGTCGAGAAATGGTCTTCTACAAAGGAAGATTACTTTTATTGCTTTCAAAATATTTGAGAAATTTTAGGGAAACTCAGTGGACATATGTATCCCATATATGACAGTTTGAACACATGGTCATGTTCAAAATATTGACAAAACCCTTCAAAACCCTTTCTTCCTGTTTCAACCTTTTGGAATATTTCCATAAGAAATACTCTCAATAAATTTGAGTAAAATTCGAGCAAGTCACACATGGTATATGTGATGATCTTGCCAAGTTGCATCTCAATCCAAGTTGATTTGATTAAGCTAAATATTCCAAAACCCTATCTCTCGTGATCCAAAATTTAGCAACTCTACATTGCCAAGTGTCTCCAATTGTTCTCAACTTTTGTGGACAAGTTTTTATGCTCCAATAATGCATCCACACCAAGTGGTCCATCAAGGAGAATATATTAACTTGCCCAAAACCCCTCAAAACTTTCTCCGTTGATTTCTAGAATTGGGAAACTTTACATGGTGAAGTTAATCCAATTGATCCCAAACTTTTTGGTCATGTTTTAATATTCAAATAATGCCTCCACACCAACTGGTGCATTTTTGGGAATTAAATTGCATGGGTTTGTCTTCAAAAAGTCATTTCTGCCCATATCTTGGGTTTTTCAAGTCTACATTGGAAACTTTCTCCAACAAATCCCAAATTTCGTAACATGTCTCATTTTCACCTATCACGGGATCTTGTTAAGTTTCACAGAAATTGGAAACCATTTGCTAGCCCTAACACCCATCAAACACCTTCTGCTCATTTACCAAACTTGCTTCTTTGACCACTTCTACTAATCTCCTTGAGCCCAAATTTTTACGCAGTATTCCCTGACCCTATTTTACCTCGGGTAACCTTGCCATGGCCTCTAGTAAATTAGTGAGGGTGACTCCCTCTCTTTACCTCTTCTTTTTACCATGGCAGCCCCTCTTTTACTCTCTCCCAATAGTTCTGTTCAAGCCAATGCCTCCACATCTTTATAGAGCACCACTAGTATGCTAATGCACTATTTCAAGCAAAGATATGGCATGCTCATGTGGGAAATATGAGAAGCCCATCTGAAACTTGATTTTTTTGCAGAAATGGGGCCTTCAACTACAAGTGCCATCTAGACTCCTCTCCTTGATCTGAAACTTGCTAGTATGGTAGTCCTTGCATGCCTAAAACTACGAGACAAGGTCTTAAGTCAAATTCCTGAGATTAAAAATACTTTGTACCTACCTAAAGTTTGTTGTTACAAACTTAATCAGAGAGGAAGCCGCACCTACACTGCTTCATATGAGGCCACGCTCCTCAATCACCCTCCTACACGCATGCCTTGCATGCGAGACATCTTTGACGTCATAATACTACTATGGGCATGAATGCACATGGTGACCACCTCCCTCGCATGCTAAAACGGTGCTCTACACATTGTCCTCTTGCTGCAGCTTGTGTCCCAGCATGCCACGGCATCTCACTTTCCATCTTTGACCCCTTGCACGACACCAGCTCACCTCCAAACGCCTCTAGCACTTGTGCCCGTCATCCCGAGAGCACCTGAGGCGCATCCGAGTCTCCTCGGTTTCCCTCCTCGACTAACCTCTCCCCAAACCCCCCTCTTAATCTCTTTGGCTCTCTCCCCTCCACTAGACCCTGAGGCCTTTCAATTTGAGCTCCCGCACCCTGCATTCACCCCGTGGCCGAAGCCTCCCCGTCGGCCCTTACTCGAATTCGGGCACAATGGGCGGCCCCCTTCCCGTCTAGCTGCACCACGGGAGTTCCCAAGCCCCTGCTGACCTTCCTCCACTCCCCAAAGCTCCTCCTTTGTGGTCAGGACACCCTACCCGGCGTCGTCATCATCCACCTCCATCGGGCCAAGCGCCAGGTGCTGCCCTGCCTCGCCTCCCCTGCCTCTCCCCGTTGAGCGGGAGGTACAAGACGGTCCCGACCGGTGGGTCCCTCCTGTCGGTTATCGGTCGGCCAGGCCCACGCGCGGTAAGTGGAGATGGGAGCCTCTTGGCCGCTTCCCCGCACAGAAGGTGCATTCCCGGGAAGGCGCTTCCCGCGTTGCCTGCTGCCTGCCAAGCCAAGCCACTAGACCGGCCCAACTCCTCCCCAGCGCCACTGGGCGCAGTTTAGCTCCTCTAGTAAAAACGTGCTTCCCCTTTTCTTTTAACAGGAACTTCAAAAATCCATAATTAATTATTGTGAGCTCCAAATTTAATGATTCAAGTTCCTACAGGCTCCAAAAATCCTTGTCGGTCCAAATATGGGCATCGCACATTTTTGCAGAGAAATTTCTTGTGGTGTTAATATTCAAATTCAAATTTGAGTATTTAAAACCCCACTTTGTTAAATTCCTATAGAGCTCAGATCAACTCCAAATGGAGTGATTCCATTTTCCACATACTTATATAATCATGCTTTAATTTTCTAGCCTTAGTCAACATTTTTCTCTCGCATTGTTTCTGCTAGGTCAATTAAATAGCCCCTTTTTACATTTATTCCATATTGTCAAACCCATAGAATATTCATACCAACTCCAATATCCAGTGGGACCACTTCGTAAATGTTTCTTGTCCTATTAAATGAGTGCCTCCACTAATTTTTAGCAGAATATTTTATGTAGGCTTCTTGTGCGGCTAGTGTTGCCTCCATTTCCACCGTTCAAAAATCCCTCGTGATCCAAATGCCTTAGATCAACTTTAGGCATTTTTTATGACCATAGATGTCTAAGAGTAATAAAACTCCTATTTATAGAGCACTTTGTGTTTCTACTTAATGTGTGACTTATCATTGTTGTTTCGACGATAGTTGGCGAAATAAACGGAGTACTCGGAGTGGGCCCGAAATACCTCGAAGACCCGAAGACCTATTGAGCAAGGCAAGCAGCCCTTTAACCATGTCTGAGGAAATACTTTCATGCATGCGACGTTTATTTTTTTATTCTGATGCGTGTGATCAGGATTGGATCGGTAAACCCCTAGGTACGGTGTTTCCGATGGTTCCTCGATAACACTTGCATTTGAGCATGACCCTACCATCTATGAGGTCAGGAGGATAAAAAGTTGATAGGTTGTTAGTAGTGCTACGCATAAGATGAGCATATGCATGGTGATGGTAACACGGAGGTGATTACAAAGGCTTTTCGAAAACCCAGTCAGGTGCCACTAATGCCCGAAGGTGATGGTATTGAGATGGATGACCACTTGAGAAAGAAGTGGTGTATCAAGAAAGATTCGTGTGTATGTGATTTCGGAAACGGGATTAGATTTAAGATTTGCCGACCCTCCCAACCTTACATGTGCGACCGCGATACCCCTTATGGGACGGGGCTTTGTTGATTACCTTGGTCAATACTAGTAGAGATCCCGCAACACTAATGGCGGGAGTGGCATGGTCACTCTCGTGTCGGTGTCATGCGAGGTAGGACGACTATGTTGTTTTTACATTTGTCGGGCACACCGTTGGTCCCTACATTGATGATACAATCTAGAGCGAGGCTCGTAAGATGTACATCATGTGGACTGGGTACCAATCGAGTGAACTCTTTGTTTAGTCTCGTCAGAGAAAAGGCATTGTTCGGGTGCTTACCTCGGGTATGTTACATACCGCGAGTCGTGGATGACATGGAAGTTCCCCGAGTCTCGTGGGTACTGCGCAGAACCTCTACAGAGGTAAAACTATTCGAATAGCCGTGTTCGCGGTCAAGGACAGTTGGGTGGTGTTGCATAAACTACGTCTAGTGGTTTCCGCATAAACTAAGTGCGCGTGTGTGGGGGTGATATGAGGAAAAAGATGGAGACATGGGAAAGATGATGTTGGAGCTAAGTCAGGTGACTTGGCATGATGGGTGAGCATGGTATGTTCAACCCTCAGTTGATATTGATATTTGTAACCTATTCACTGGGTTACCACTAAGCCTAGTGATGCGTTGTCGCACGAGAATTTGATCATGTTATTACAGTAGGGAAAATCCGCTTTCCGCAAAAAGAAACTACCAATGTTATATCATGCTTCATTATTCCCTTGTTCCAAACATGGGTTGCTTGCGAGTACATTCAAAGTACTCATTAGCTTGCCACTAGTTATTTCATTGACCAGGTAAGAGAGGACAAGAGATGGTGAAGAGTACCTTGGTGACGTTCCTGCGAGCTAGGACGCTTCACATTCAGAATGCATGTAGGTTAAGGGTGATGGCATGGGTTCATGCTTTCAACCACGATTTCCGCTACTAGATGAGTTTGTTGTGTTGGCCTTCATGGCCTTATCTATGTAAGACTTGACCTCAGTGGTCCTTATTTGTATGAAACGGTATGTATGAATGTAAGACTCTTTTTTGAGTTTCTATGTGTTCAGTGAACATTAATCTTTGGGATCACTGAGCACGTACATTCGGCGATCCCGGCCTACAAGTCGGGGTCCCCATAGAGCTGGTATCAGAGCCATCCTAACTGTAGGAAGCCCTTAGTTAGCACGGAAGTTAGTTAAGACAAAACTTTTTTTCACACTCTTCAGGAGCACTTATAAAACCTCTATATTTTGCACCTCTCCTAAATCATCAAAGGGAGCGAAGGTTTACCTTAGCACCCCACCCTTGTTCCTTTCACTCTCCTCTTCTGCCTTTCAAAACCTGCAATTGTCCGCCAGCCTCCTTGTGCCTTGACTACTAGATTACTTATAATCCACATGGCTAACTTGGAGGGAAGCAACCCTTTTAAACAATCACCCATGTACTTGGAAGACAAGGTTGGAATGCTGCAACAAGATGACACCAACAAATGCTACCTTCTCGAGGAATGAGGACATCGAGATGGTGACACCCTCGACCCTGTTCCAGAGTGGTGCAACCTTGGCATGTGATGACCAGGACATAAGATATGCAAGATCATGATATGCATTGCTAATAGAGCGACCTTGTCATTATCGATGATGTGTCGACCACCACTTGTGGATGCGCACTCGCCCTTTGCTCCACCATACCCTAGTGAGCTGGAAAACGGTTCTCTTCAACCCCTGATCTTGGTGTCGATATTTTCATCAACTGAACCGACAGGTCAGAACTCTATCATGCCCTGTCGATGTCATTGCATAAAGGTTTGCCCACCTGGGACGCTCGACGCCTTGGATGACAAAAAGACATTGACAGGAGTACCAGACCAACAGCAGACCTTGTCAACAATAGACGAGAGGAAACCACCTTCGCCGACATCTCACCAGATGAGAAGTCGTCAGGAACTCATTCCAGCTCAACCCGATTCATTTCGGCAAAAAACAACAAAGGACATATCGACACCATAAGGAGACCCAGAAGAGGGAACGGACTCCTCTCCAAGGCACAAAGCAAGCACGACTATTGAGTTCGAGGACCCCTAGTGTAGCATGAGTCGTAAACTCCCTATGCGAAGTCGAGTCCGTGAAATGGTTCGAGTGGGACCATATTGTGTGTTGCTTGTTTTTACTTGTTTATGCATTGATATATGTCGCACTTTTTCCCTAGGCGACGAGTACGCGACTATATCACCTGTCTCATTTTGATGTTTGAGTTGTCCTTGCGACACTTGTTTGATTGCACTTGCACTATACCACCCCCTTGGGCACTCCCCTCTATGCTACTTTTCTCTCTCCAACCTTCCTCGACAAGTGAAGACCAGCAAGATGAGATGTACCAAGGATCCACCCCGACAAACGATTCGCACTAAAGACTCTGACTGCGGCATACTCAACCAGGCGCGACCCCATAGCATTATGCTTCACCCTCAATACTGGAAGCCCCTCCCTAGACCAACCTAGACCTCACAAGATTTCCCAGCTCAAACTTCTGGTCATGTGTCTAAAACACGGATGGCCATAGCACCTGTTGAGCTCCAATAACCCCTCCTTAGCACTAGGTCCACTATGGAACAAGTGATCACAGTGAACAAGTGTCCTTCATTCTTAAGCTAGCACCAGAACCATGATGTGATAGGAAGGATCTTATGGGGTATATGATTTCTAGGTAATGATTTTTGTAGTGATAATAGGTGTCTTGAGGATATAGTTGGACTATCTTGGAGGATCAGTTGATAAAGTAGCATAACCTACATAATCCTGGAGTAAGTTTGGATTCAGTAGGACAATTATGATCATGGGCCAAAATTCTTGGTGGTACAATAAAAATGACTTTGTCAAGTAGTAGTCATGGTTTAATGATGTTACCGTAATGACTTTGAGTGAAAAGTAGGAGTTGTGGATCGGATTTAAATAGGTAAACCTACTAGAGTATTGGCAATGAATGAGGCCACATGGTTCGGAGTATATTGGATTTAGTCGGATGATCTTGATCATGATACCATGTTTCTAGGTGGGTAATAAGTAGAAGTAATTGGAGTTGTCGAATTGATTTACAAATCTATATAAGCCTGGCCTTGGAGATTAGTTGACCATGATACTGGAAGATGGTGGGTATACTATGGCATAGTCCTTGCAATGATGTGTAGATTATGAGCACTCTAGGCGATCGTGTAAACCCCATCGATATTGGATTTGTAGGAGTGATGGCTCGAGTGATGGTCGATGGGTTTGGTGAACCACTTGATTGGATTCGTAGGAAGGAAACAAGGCCTTGGATTGGTACACTATGTGTTTCCCTAAACATAAGCATGCAGTACCTTATTCATTGGATGATCAAGCTGAACACTTGGATTTGTAGTGTCCTGATTCAAGCTTAGCAGTTGTATGCTTTCCCGAGGATTCATACATAGGTTAGGATAGGCTCTTCCCTCAGACCTTGGAGTTGACTAGCATAAGTGGTGTGGAGTTGACTTAGGTGATATGTTACCCTCGGTGATATAGGGTGAATTTTGTCCACATATATAGGCTAGACTATTGGCATCTAAGGAATGAACTTAAGGATAAGGTGATGGATGCTCACTCACATCTGAGTTCCTTAAAAACCCTGAAAATTCCCTAGCCATAAAATGGCTGGGTTGCGGCCGCATGTTTTGGCTCTAAGTCTCTAGACTATAGCCCATACTGCCCCTCGGCCACCACTAAAACCCCAAGGGCAAGTGACCACCCTGGACAAGTACGTGCTCCTCTCACACGTTTCATAAGCATGATGCTTGAGTGATGGATGAGTAAATATGGTGTTGTCCTCATGCATGGCAATCTTATTTTTCCAAGGGAAGTGAGAAGCACCCCCCAAGCAGGAGGAGATAAAACTACCACAACAAGGTGAAGAACCACCATGATCGGGTGGCCACGACAAGGAAGTAGAAGCAATAGGAGTCTACCACCACTCCTCTCCCGGCTACATCAACAATGGAAAGAAGCTACGGAAAGGCTAGAAGACCAAACATGTGAAGGCACACCAGAAACATACATCCAACCGAATCACGATCACACTCATTGCACCTCATGCACTAAGTGCAGAACCACACACGCATTTAGCACCTAACTGGTTACCTCACTAGCAGCCCCGCAGCTTCTCGATGGTAAATGTTGTGGGTATTTTATTTTTGTAGAGTGCTGCCGACACACTAGCACCCACTCACGCACTACATAGTTGCCTAATCATCATGGACCCTGCCACCGCGGGAGAAGCCACCAGGCTCGCTCGTCGCTCGACCATCGGTGCTCACTGGGAATCCACGAGCAGTGCCGACAAGCACTGGCCCGCGAGGTGAGTGCACGCTGCGTTGGCAGCTAGCACGCCGCGCACTACCACAGTGCGGCCTCGGGCACCCTACGTGCTAGGTACCATAAGTGGAGAAAGCATCAGGAGCATGCAAGGAGAAGGAGGAAGGGACAAGAGACTGACAGTGGGCACTGGTCCCACCTGTCAGCCAGAGAAAGAACTGTGCACCCGGGTACGACAAGCGCAAATGGATATTGCAAAATTTTCTTTTTCCCAAAATTGTCGTAACCCTCAGACGCACCAATTATTGGCACTTTTACGGTGACCACGACGGACCGCATGTTTTAATATATTTCGTTTTCGCATTATTCGACGCAACATAGTAGGAGTAGGCTTTTACAGCCACCTTAACAAATCTTGAGGATGAGATTTTTCTTAAGGGGGTAAGGTCTGTCACACCATGTGCTTTGACTCTCTTGGCTAAACTAGCATAGCCCAAAAATTAGGACCAATGAAAACTTTTGTGAATGCTTGTGGTGCTTGATGTGATTGTTGCTTGGTGCTTGTTTGCTTGTGTTTCAAATCACAAGGTTCCTACTATTCTCTAGACTCACCTCCTTGACCTAGACCTTTGTCTAATGACCAAACCATGTGTATAAGACCAGAAACTATTTTTACCAAATATTATTTTGACGAAAAAGCATTTATTTAGTTCAAACTTTCAAAAATCCCTAAGTTGGGATTTGAACTAAAAATCCTCAAATTAGGGGAGTTGTTCTCCCCAAACTATTTTATTTGAAACCCATTGTCCAAAAGACTTCCCAAAATAAAAAAAAATTATTTTAAAAGTTATTTTCCTATTTTATTTAAATACCTTTTTCTCAATCCAGAAATGGTCTTTTACAAAGGAAGATTATTTTTCTTGGTTCAAAATATTTGAGAAAATTTAGGGAAACTTAGTGGATATATATATATCCCATATATGAGAGTTTCAACACATGGTCATGTTCACAATATTGGACAAAGCCCTTCAAAACGCCTTCTACCTATTTCAAGATTTTGGAAAATATCCATAAGAAATATTCTCAATAAATTCCAGTAGAATTCTAGCAAGTCACACATGGTAAATGTGATGATCTTGCCAAGTATCATTTCAATCCAAGTTGATTTGGTTCAGCTAAATATTCCAAAACGCTATTTGTCCAAATCCAAAATTTAGCAACTCTACATTCCTAAGTGTCTCCAATTGTGCTCAAAAAATTTGGATAAGTTTTTATGGTTTAATAATGCATCCGCACCAAGTGGTGCATCATGGAGAATATATTAACTTGCCCGAAACCCCTCAAAACCTTTTCTGTTAATTTCTAGAATTGGGAAACTTTACATTGTGAAGTTTCTCCAATTGATCCCAAACTTTTTGGTCATGTTTTAGTACTCAAATAATGCCTCCACATCAAGTGGTGCATTTGTGGGAATTAAATTGCATGGGTTTTTCTTCAGAAAGTCATTTCTGCCTATCTCTTGGGTTTTCAAGACTACATTGGAAACTTTCTCCAACAAATCCTAAATTTGGTAACATGTCTCATTTTCACCTACCATGTGATCTTGTTAAGTTTCATAGCAATTGGGATCCATTTGCTAGCACTAACACCCATCAAACACCTTTTGCTCATTTACCAAACTCGCCTCTTTGACCCCTTCTACTAATCTCCTTGAGCCCAAATTTTTAACACAGTATTCCTTGGCCCTATTTGACATCCAGTAACCTTGCCATGGCCTCTAGTCAATTGTTGGAGGGTGACTCCCTCTCTTTACCTCTTGTTTTTATGATGTCAGCCCCTCTTTTACTCTCTCCAATAATTCTATTCAAGCCAATGCCCCCACATCTTTCTAGAGCACCTCTAGTATGCTAATGCACTATTTCAAGCAAAGAAATGGCATGCTCATGTGGGAAATATGAGCAACCCATCTGAAACTTAATTTTTTTGGAGAAATGGCGCCTTGAAGTGCAAGTGCCAGCTACACTCCTTTCCTTGACCTGAAACTTGGTAGTATGGTAGTCCTTCCATGCCTAAAACTACTAGACAAGTTCTTAACTCAAATTCCTCAAACTAAAAATACTTTATACCATCCTAAAGTTTGATGTTGCAAATTCAATCAGAGAGGAAGCCCCACCCACACTGCTCCATATGAGGCCAAGCTCCTGAATCACCCTCCTGCATGCATGCCTTTCATGCAGACATCTTCGACTGGTCAGAATACCACTGTGGGCATGAATGCACATGGTGACCACCTCCATGGCATGCAGAAATGGGGCTCTACACGTCGTCCTCTTGCTGTTGCGTGTGTCCGGCTGTCGCAGCATGTCCCAGCGCACCAGGGCATCTCCTTTTCCATCTTTGACCCTTTCCACGACACCAGCTCGCCTCCAAACGCCTCTTGCACTTGTTCCCGCCATGCCAAGAGCACCCGAGGCGCATCCGAGCTCCCCTCGGTTGCCGTCCTCTACTAACCTCTCCCACAACCCCCCCCCCCTCTTAACCTGTCTCGCTCTCTCCATCTCGAGTAGACCCCGAGGGCCTTTCAATTTGAGCTCCCACGCCCTGCATTCACCACATGGTCGGAGCCTCCTCGCCGGTCGTTACTCAAATTCAGGCACAATGGGCGTCCTCCTACCCCTCTAGATACACCAGGGGAGTTCCCGAGCCCCTGCTGACCTTCCTCCACTCCCCACAGCTCCTCCTCCGTGGCGAGGACAACCTGCCCGGCACGATCATCGTCCACCTCCACTAGGCCAGGTGTTAGGTGATGCCCCGCCTAGCCTCCCCTGTATCTCCCCGTAGAGCGGGAGGCAGAAGACTGTCCTGACCGGCGGGTCCCGCATGTCGGTGACCGGCCGGCCACACCCATGCTCGGTAAGTGGAGACGGGAGCCTCCTGGTCGCTTCCCTGCGCAGAAGGCGCATTCCCACGAAGTTGCTTCCTGCGTCGCGTGCTGCCCGCTAGGCCGAGGCACTGGGCCGGCTCACCTCCTCCCCAGCGCCACTGGGCACATTTTAGCACCTCTCGTAAAAATGGTTTCCTCCTTTTCTTTTAGAAGGAACTTCAAAAATCCATAAATAATTATTGTGAACTCCAAATTTGATGATTCAAGTTCCTACAGACTCCAAAAATCCTTGCCTATCCAAATATGTGCATTGCACATTTTTCCAGATAAACTTTCTATGGTGTTAATATTCAAATTCAAATTTGAGTATTTAAAACCCCACCTTGTGAAATTCCTATAGATCTCAAATCAACTCCAAATGGAGTGATTCCAATTTGTAGAGACTTATAAAACCATGATTTAATTTTGTACCCTTAGTCAACATCTTTCTCTAGCATTGTTTCTACTAGGCCAATTAAATAGCCCCTTTTCTCATTTATTCCATATTGTAAAACCCTTAGAATATTCATACCAACTCCAAATCCAATGGGACCACTTCCTAAATATTTTAAATTCATGCCCTATTAAATGATTTCCTCCACTCATTTTTAGCAAAATAATTTTTGTAGGCTTCTTGTGGGGCTAGTGATGCCTCCATTTCCCCGGTTCAAAAATCCCTGGTGATCCAAATCCCTTAGAACAACTTTAGGCATTTTTTATGACCGGAGAGGTCTGAGAGTAATATAACTCCTATTTATAGAGAAATTTGTGTTTCTACTTGTTGTGTAACTTATCATTATTGTTGTTACGATAGTTCGCGGAATAAACGGAGTACTCGGAGTTGGACCGGAAGACCTTGAAGACCCGGAGACCTATTGAGCAAGGCAAGCAGCCCTTTGACCATGTTTGAGAAAATATTTTCATGCATGCCATATTTATTATTTCATTTCGATGCATGTGATCAGGATTGAATCGGTAAACCCCTCAGTATGGTTTTTCCGATGGTTCCTCGATAAAACTTGCATTTGAGCATGACCTTAACACCTATGAGGGTCACATAGATAAAAAGTTAATAGGTTGTTAGTAGTGCTACGCGTAGGATGGGCATATGCATGGTGATGGTAACACGAAGGTGATTACAAAGGCTTTTCGAAAACCCCGTCGGGTGCCACTAATGCCTGAGGGTGATGGTATTGAGATGGATGACCACTTGAGAAAGAAGTGGTGTATCAAGAAAGATTTGTGTGTGAGGTTTCAGAAACGGGATTAGATTTAAGATTTGTCGACCGTCCCAACCTTACATGTGCGACTGTCCCAACCGTACATGTGCGACGACGATGCCCCTTATGGAATGGAGCTTTGTTGATTACCTTAGTCGATACTAGTAGAGAGCCCGAATTATTAGTGGCGGGAGTGGCGTGGTCACTCTCGTGTCGGGGTCGTCCAGGTAGGATGACTATGTTGTTTTTACATGTGCCAGGCACTCTGTTGGCCCCTGCATGAATGATACGATCTAGAGCGAGGCTTGTAAGATGTACATCCTGTGGTGTCGGTACCAATCGAGTGGACTCTTTGTTTAGTGTCGTCAGGGGAAAGGCATTGTTTGGGTTCTTACCTCGGGTATGTTACATACGACAAGTCGTGGATGACACGGAAGTTCCCCGAGTCTCGTGGGTGCAGCGTGCAACCTCTGCAGAGTTAAAACTATTCGAATAGTCGTGTCCACGGTCAAGGATAGTTGGGTGGTGCTACTTAAACTATGTCTAGTGGTTTCCGCATAAACCAAGTGTGTGGGGGTGATATGAGGAAAAAGATGGAGACATGGGAAAGATGATGTTGGAGCTAAGTCAGGTGACTTGGCATGATGGGTGTGACAGCCCGATGCCGACGTTCCAGAAGATTCCCTTTCCTTTCCATTTTCGTTGTGTGTCTATTTTTCTTTTGTCGCATCTTCATCGCATCATGCGCATCATCAGCATTGCATCGGCATCTCCGTTGCCGCCAGTTTTCAAAACTTGCATCCGTTGGTAGTTGTCGGTTCTCGTCGTTGTTCGTTCTGAGTCCGATCGCACACGCACGCGACCGCGGCATCGTCGTAACCCTGTTTTAAAAGTGTGCGTAAAACTTTCTCTGATCGGGTTGAGATTTGACGTGCGGTCTTATTTTAATATAGCTAGGCCGCCTGTCGAATTTCGTCACGATCGGAGTTCGTCTAGTACCCGAACGGTCGACCGTAGCGGCACCGTATTCGGTCTACCATCGGACGGTCATCGGTGTTTTAAAAATCGTTGCCGCGCCGCCCGTTTTCCCTCTCATCCCTGCTGAGCCCCTCTACACAGTGTACCGACCTGCACGCAACCTAGTTCGAAATCTCCCGGAACCCAAACCGGGTGCTCGTGACCGTTGGGTCCGGATCAACCCCGTTTTAGCGCAAACTGTCTTCGGTTTGTCCAGTGGACTTCCTAACCTATTTTTCCGACCGTCCGATCAAGAATCGGAGGGTCGAGATGAACCTAATCCTAGCTGCTAGATATTTATATGGACCCTAATCTAGATCACACCTAATCCCAAAAAAACCTCCATCTTGTCCCGCAGCCGCCGCCACCCACCTCGTTTTCCCATCTGGCCAACCAGTTGTGGTCTCCTCCTTCCTCCTGTTCGGTCCAGGGCAGCCCCGTGCAACCCAGCGTCCCGCATCCGCTCCTTTGGTCCGTCCGAGGAGCTCGTGCCCGAAACCAGCGTCACCCCTGCTCGATCCATCCCAGCGCCGTTCCCCTCGCGTCCACGAGGACCTCCTGTAGCTCGCCATCGCCAAGAGCCGCAGCTCGCGTCCCTGTGTCGCCCGTGCCGCCAAGTCCCGCGTCTCGCTTGCTACCTCATCTGCTGCATCGACAGTGTGCCATAAAGCCAAGGCCACGCCCTGCTCCATCTGCGGTCAGTGGAGCAGCGAGCCAACGCCTCTGCCCCGAGGAACCCCCCTCATCCCAACCAGGCTGGCCTCGTCTATCTCCTGCTTCCCTTCCCCTGCTTTTCCTCTCATCTCATCCCTTCCCCTTCTTTTCTCTGCAGAGAAGCTCCCAGGGACGCTCGATCCATGGAGGTGAGCCGCCGAGAAGATTGCCGTGGCGCCTCGAGATCACCAGGAATGGACGGATCCGGGCAGCCCCGCCCCAGATCCGGCCTCCCCGCCTTCGGATCGCCCGCCGGGCGTGCTGCCGACGCCGTTGACGCGCAACAACCTCCATGGTCGAATGCACCTCTTTCTCAGGTTCAGATTCAGTCACACCGTTTTAAATCTCGTTCAGACCCTGTGGCTGTATCGGTTCATTAGGAGACATACATCGCTTTTAGCACGAGCACACAGCCAGCCTAGTTGGCTAGCACAACCGGCATTGTTGCAAGAGGTTGTGGGTTCGAGTCCCCACGGAAGCACCATTTTTTCAGTCATTTTATTCCATCACGAGAGGATCAGCTATTTGACATCGATCCCCTATTGTGTCACAAACATGCAGTAGGCAAGATGGTCAATCCATAATTCTAGCAACCAAGAGGTCCTTGGTTTGAATCCTAGCCAAGCCCCTAATTTTTTTGCTGTTCTATATTGTTTTGCACAGCCACACATCCAAGCACATGGGCCGAAAGCTTCCGCTGGCTGCAGCCTTTTGCATAGATTCGGCCCAGTAGTGGTTTATTTAGCACGTGCAATTTCTCTTTAATTTCTTAAAAAATGCATTGCTTTTCAAACGCTCGTAGTTTCTTAACCCCTATTGTGTCACAAACATGCAGTAGGCAAGATGGTCAATCCATAATTCTAGCAACCAAGAGGTCCTTGGTTTGAATCCTAGCCAAGCCCCTAATTTTTTTGCTGTTCTATATTGTTTTGCACAGCCACACATCCAAGCACATGGGCCGAAAGCTTCCGCTGGCTGCAGCCTTTTGCATAGATTCGGCCCAGTAGTGGTTTATTTAGCACGTGCAATTTCTCTTTAATTTCTTAAAAATGCATTGTTTTTCAAACGCTCGTAGTTTCTTAACCGTGCACCGGATCGGAGTGATTTAAATATGCAACTTGGCTAGAATATTACGTAGAGTAATATTTTCCAACTCTCATGCATAATTAGAACTGTTTAGTGTGATGTTTGCATCGGTTTGTGTGTCGACGTGTTGAAACGGTTTAGATCATAACTATTTATCCGTAGCTCCATTAGAGATGAGCCATATATGTAAATGGGCTAGAACGACATGTAGTTTCACGTGAACCACTTTGTTTCGATGTTTAACAAATTTAAAATGTGATTAGGACAAATCTGGACAGAATTAGAATTTAACGCGTGGGGTCATCTCGGAGATGCTATATGTCGTTTCCGGTCTCATTTAAAATGCCTAGCTAGGTTGATTAATTTGTGCTTCACCCCATGTCATGTTAACAACATTTTAATATTGCCGTGTTAATAAACGGGAGTGAACTAAATAATTCAACGTGGAGTTTCGTCGATATGCAACTCGTTGCATATCGAGCTTCACTTAATGTGTAGTGTTTGATTGTTGTGATTGTCATGCCGTGCATTAGACCGTTCATGCATCATATATGTTGTGCATCGTGTGGTGAATATCGTGTGTTAATTCTTGTTTTCGGTTTCCTCCGTCTCGATAGAGTTCCGCAAGCGTGTCCGGTTGTGAGGACCCGTTCGACTACATCGCTTCATCTGCTTCACGGAGTCATTCTTCTTCCAAGCGGGATCTCAAGCAAGATGATCATTTCCCCAGATACCATTACTATCTTTGCCATGCTAGTTTTATCGCTTCTATCGATTATGTCTCGTTGCCTACCACATGTTAAATATGAGCCCCTCAACAATGCCATGATAACCTTCAACCTGTTCAACCTAGCAAACCACTGATTGGCTATGTTGTTGCTTGCTTAACCATGTTGTTAGCGTTGCTAGTTGCAGGTGTAGTTGCTTCCATGTGATAACATGGGTTCCTTCTCTTATCACCATATTAAATGCTATTTAATTTAATGCACCTATATACTTGGTAAAAGGTGGAAGGCTCGTCCTTTCTAGCCTGGTGTTTTGTTCCACCTTTGCCCCCTTAGTTTCGGCTACCGGTGTTATGTTCCATAAACGAGCGCCCCTAACACGATCGGGGTTGTTATGGGGACCCCCTTGATAAATCGTTTTAGATTAAAGCTGGTCCGGCAAGGCCCAACATTGGTTCTACATTTTCCCAACATAATAATTTTGTTAACACTGAAATGCATAGGGCGTCATGAACCCGAGGAGTAATTTTACATAATAAAGGGGGCCAGTGCTGTTGGTGCTGGTCCAAAACTAGAGCCGTTTGCGGGGCCAACCCGGGGCAACTCGGGAGATTTCTATCAGGCCACCGCACGCTGTGCTTATCCGTCGTGTCCTGAGAACGAGATACGCGGCTCCTATCGGGATCGTCGACACGTCGGGCGGCCTTGCTGGATTAGTTTTACCTTTGACGAGATATCTTGTGCATCGGGATTCCGGTGTTGCTTTGGGTAATCTCAGAGTTGAGGTTTTCCACTAGGGAATCCGACGAGATCGCGAGATTCGTGATTGAGGATTTCTATGCGGCTTGTGGTAATTTGTGATGGACTAGTTGGAGCACCCCTGCAGGGTTAAATCTTTTCGGAAAGCCGTGCCCGCGGTTATGTGGCAACGTGGAAACTTTGTTTAACACTGGTTCTAGATAACTTGAACTTAACTTAATTAAAATATGCCAACTGTGTGCGTAACCGTGACTGTCTTTTTCGTGAGTTCTTTCTCCGATCGAGGACACGGTGGGGTTATGTCTGACGTAGGTAGGTGTTTAGGATCATTCATTTTATCATCAGTAGTTCACGTCCGTTATGCGTAGATCTTCCCCCTCTTATTTCTTGTACTCGTAAGTTAGCCACCAAATATATGCTTAGCCGCTGCTGCAACCTCACCACTTAACCATGCCTCACCCGTTAAGCTTTGCTAGTCTTGATACCTTTGGAAATGAGATTGTTGAGTCCCCTGTGGCTCACAGATTACTACAACACCAGTTGCAGGTACAGGTAAAGGTTACTTGACGCGAGCGCGTTGATTGTTCATTCGGAGTTGCTTCTTCTTCTTCTTCATCGATCTAGGATGGGTTCCAGGCCGGCAGCCTGGGATAGCAAGGATGGACGTCGTTCTTATTTTCTCGTTTGCTTTCGTCCGTAGTCGGACCCTGCTCTTACTCTTGATGGTTATGTAATGTACTGATGTGACTCTGATGTAGTTTGTGGCAAGTGTAAGCCAACTCTATATATATCTCTTCTTTTCAGTACATGTACTTGTAACGATATTCATTCTTGCGACACGACGAGATGCGCTTCTATCCCTGACGAGGCCCTCGTGCCAAATTGAGGATAGGGTCGCATCTTGGGCGTGACAATGGGTGAGCATTGGATGTTCAACCCTCAGTTGATATCGATATTTGTAACATGTGCACTAGATTACCGCTAAGCCTTGTGATGCATTGTCGCACGAGAATGTGATCATGTTATTGCACTAGGGGAAAATCCACTTTGTGCAAAAATAGCCTACCAATATTATAGTATGCTTTAGTATTGCCTTGTTCCAAACATGTGTTGCTTGCGAGTACATTCAAAGAAGTCATTGGCTTGCCACTGGTTATTTCATTGACCAGGTAAGTGAGGATAGAAGATCGTGAAGAGTACCTTGGTGACGTTCCTGTGAGCTAGGACGCTTCCTAGTCAGAATGCATGTAGGTTAAGGCCGATGGCATGGGTTCACGCTTTCAACCAAGATTTCCGCTACTAGTTGAGTTTGGTGTGTTGGACTTCATGGCCCTATCTATGTAGGAATTGACCTCAATGGTTCTTATTTGTATCAAATGGTATGTATGGATGTAAGACTCTTTTTATTCTGTTTCTGTGTGTTCAGTGAGCATTGATCTCTGGGATCACTCATCATGTACATTCGGAGATCTCGACCTACCAGTCGGGGTCCCCACATATTAACTCTGAAGAGGGTGTACTTTTTACCCACGAGTAACGAATTTCCTTAGTCAACCTGAAAACATTGGCTAATTTCGCGTATGGTCTTTGAGTTGAAAACACACCTGGCCCGCACACACGAGCTTAACTTCTCGATGCGAGGAATCACCCAAATCAATCGTTAAGCAAAACTCTAAGTGGGGAGACTACAATCTCGATTAGCATGGGATCAACATATTTTTACGGCACGCAAAACAGGGGTGCTATACCCTCGGTCCAACCGGAACACCCATGCCCCCGGACCAAGTGACATGTCTACTAGTGATCAGTGGTATGGACCAAGTGACATGCCTACCACCGATTAGTGGTATCTTTCACTATGGCCTTTCTGTATGGTTTGTGCAAGGAAAGGGGTTGATGACTTACTCAACTGCACCCTATCCATGGCAGGGACAACTTGTGGCACAAATCAAGTATGTGGTTACTGGCCCAAGACTCGATCTATGGTCAACTCAGGAGGTTAAAGTTTTCCTGCAATGATTAGAACCACAAAATTTCTGAATGATATCCGAAAGTGTTACCACCATCAAACCTCGGCATGCCCTAACTAATCACTCTCGTCGCCATGAGATATCAGCTTTGCGTTCACACATTTACCATGAAAAACCTTCCTCCAAGGTTAGCCAGACCAACAAAGGCATACGTGGCATGAGGTAGTACCCGCTATCATCTGTATTTTATCCCAACATCAATTAAATACCCATCACATGCATCATGCAGAAACATTTCCTATATGGAAGTTTTTATCTTACTATCATAAACATGCATTCATTTATCACAGCAAGCAATCAGGCAACTTATGACAAATCAATGTTCAAGATGCTTGCCTTGGGTATGAAGAAGGATGGTATGTGATACGTCTCCAACGTATCTATAATTTTTGATGGTTCCATGCTATTATCTTGTCAACTTTGGATGTTTTATATGCATGAATATGCTATTTTATATCTTTTTTGGGACTAACCTATTAACTCAGTGCCAAGTGCCAGTTTCTGTTTTTTCCGTGTTTTTGGCTCATTTTCACACGGAGTCCAAATGGAATGAAACTTTACGATGATTTTTTTTGAACCAAAAAAGACCCCCGAAGCTTTGGGAGAAGGCCAGATGGGCCACAATGGAGTCACAAGCCCTCACTCCGCCACACCCCCCCGGTGGTGGCGTGCAGGCTTGTGACCTCCTCGTAGGCCCAACTGACGCAATTCCACCGCCATAAATTCCTATAAATTCAGAAACCCCCAGAAAGAAACCTAGATCGGGAGTTCCGCCGCCGCCAGCCTCTGTAGCCACCAAAAACCAATCTGGAGCCCGTTTCGGCACCCTGCCGGAGGGGGAATCCATCTCCGGTGGCCATCTTCATCATCCCGGCGATCTCCATGACGAGGACGGAGTAGTTCTCCCTCAGGGCTGAGGGTATGTACCAGTAACTATGTGTTTGATCTCTCTCTCTCTCTCGTGTTCTTGAGATGTCTTGATCTCGATGTACCATGGGCTTTGCTACTATAGTTGGCTCTTATGATGTTCTTCCCCCTCTCCATCTTGTAATGAAGTGAGTTTCCCCTTTGGAGTTATCTTATCGGATTGAGTCTTTGAGAACACTTGATGTATGTCTTGCACGTGTCTATCTATTGTGATCAACTTGCGAGTTTGTGACAATTGGGAACCTATGCATATGGGTTGGCACACGTAGATTCATGTGAGTACTTGATGTATGTTTTGGTGATCAACTTGCGGGTTCGTGACATTGGGAACCTATGCACAGGGGTTGGCACACGTTTTGACTCTTTGGTAGAAACTTTGGGGCACTCTTTGAAGCTCTATGTATTGGTTGAATAGATGATTCCGAGATTATGTGATGCATATCGTATAATCATGCCCACGGATACTTGAGGTGATAATGGAGTATCTAGGTGACATTAGGGTCTTGGTTGATATGTATCTTAAGGTGTTATTCTAGTACGAACTCTATAATAGATCGATCAGAAAGAATAACTTTGTGGTGGTTTCGTACCCGACAATAATCTCTTCGTTTGTTCACCGCTATTAGTGACTTTGGAGTAACTCTTTGTTGCATGTTGAGGGCTAGTTATATGATCCAATTATGTTATCATTGTTGAGAGAACTTCACTAGTGAAAGTATGAACCCTAGACCTTGTTTTCACGCATCGCAAATACCGTTCGTGCTCACTTTTATCATTTGTTACCTTGCTGTTTTTGTAATTTCAGATTACAAAAACCTATATCTACCATCCATATTGCACTTGTATCATCATCTCTTCGCCGAACTAGTGCACCTATAAAATTTACCATTGTATTAGGTGTGTTGGGGACACAAGAGACTCTTTGTTATTTGATTGCAGGGTTGCTTGAGAGAGACCATGTTCATCCTACGCCTTCCGCGGATTGATAAACTTTAGGTCACCCATTTGAGGAAAAATTACTACTGTCCTACAACCCTCTGCACTTGAAGGCCCAACAACGTCTACAAGGAAAAGATTGCGTAGTAGACATCAGTATGCACTCCAAAATCTTTCAGAGGATTCTTCCCTCCAATTTTCCTATTTTCGAAAATATTGAAATTAACACACATTCCCAAAGTAGTGTATAAAAGTTATTTGAATTTTTATAAATAAATCTGTAAGTAAACTAGATGAAATTTGAGAAATAACAGAAAAGGAATCAACTTATTTAGAGTTGTGGTTTAAAAGTTAGAGCCAGTCAAACTTAGGTCAAAATTCTGTTTTTAAATAAGATAGTTTACAGAAAAATCTTCGATGGAAATACATATTTGGGAAAAGAAAACGTACTCCACGGCATACGTCTCTTAGAATTGAAAACCTACCTACGGCTGTGCGCTACTGACGGGAGAGGGTGGCTCGCTGACAGGTATCGGGTTCATCTCCTTCCCTCGCGTGCACGAACAGAGGCAGTGGGTGGCTTCAACGAAGATTGCGGTAGCTAGGGGGCTCCATTCTCTGCACCTGGCATACCAGCGTGATCACGGAAGCGGTTTGCATCCACTGGAGGGTAAGGCTAATGCCCGAGATCTCGAGGTCGAGCGGGGCTTAAACCATGGCGGAGAAGCTTCGGTGGACCAGGGAATTCTGCTCATGATTTATTCCTGGAAGCAATTGGCGATGGAAGGCGGCATAACGGGACTCTTGGAGGGAAATGGAGCAGGGGTATTTGATGAATCGGCACGGCCTATCTCAAATTTAGCCTGACCGTGGTGGCAGTGAGTTTCACCGTAGGCGGACACGGCGACCACAGGCGGCTCAATTGGGGGTTTGGGAAGCGGTCTTGGTGCTCACTGAGCAAGGCAATACTACCAACAGGCTCTGGGCTATCTATATATAATGGACAAAGGTCGGTTCCGCGAGATCAGGGGATAGGCACGGTGTCAGCGGACAGTGTTGGTGACAGGGGAGGTAGAGCTAGATGGCGGGGTGTGTCAGGGTTACCGACATGGCTGTAGATAAGCATGGCGAGCTGGAGTGCTCGGGTCGTGCCAAGTGTCTCGAGCGGCGCTCGGACAGCAGGAGGCGGCGACAGCTTGCGCTTGGCGTGGCTAGTGACGTGGCAAGTGGGCTACAGAGGGTCGGTTGGGTTGTGGTGTGATGCGGCATGGCTTGCGAGCTGGCAAGGGTCAAGGGGCGCGGGGTTGGTGGGTGTGGCCGCTCAGACGCGAGCACATGCAGAACGCGTGCTCTTTCTGTGCTCCGGAAACGCACGACAGTTGTTCGACGAAATGCCAGAGTGTTCAAGAGGTCTTGGATGCAATGGAAATCTAACATGACGAAGGTAATTGGCCACGGGAAGCTAGGGGACGATCTAGTTAGACTATTTGAGCAAGTTCCCAATGCATTTGAAGAACCATGTCAAAACTGGTCATTCACACAACCTGCTCGACAGAAAGGTAGAGCCCAATAGAAAACTTTGCTTGCAACCAATTTTTTTTAGAGTAGGGTGTCTTTAGATGCTCATGAAGATGGTAGGGTTAGGTTGGCAAAATAGAAAACTTGCTAATGCAGTTTTTGGTGAAGAACATTTGTGGACACAAAATGCAGGTGGTTATTTCATGCACTTAAAATAATCTAATGGGGCTAAACTCTTGGACTTAAGGGTTTGGTAGGATGAACTATAAGTAGGAAAACTCTCATGGCCAATAGGGCAAGTTACAATAGGGTTGCAGTTCAAATTGCCAAACTGGACCAGAATGGAGAAGGGGATGATTTGCTCAAACTTTTCAAAGGACAATCATGGGTTTTTGCATAAAAGTTAATGGCATGCATTAGTTGACATATCCAAATTTTTATAGATTTTTAAAAGAATTTATGAAGTGGTTGTATTGCAGCACAGGCTCTTAAAATAATGAAAAAACATTTAAAAGAACTTAAATTGGCAATTGTTTTATAAAATAATTCTCCACTGAATATATAAAATTATATACAAATGTTTTAAACCAATACTCAAATCCACAATGATTTTCAGAAGTGTACTTGGAGGGAAAAATAGGAAAGAGGCTCTCAAATGAGCAAAGAAGCAAATTATTTTCAAAAGTTTTATTTCAGGCAAAATTTTAATTAATGAAAATATGGTTAAATTTTTGGGGCGTCACAAAGACTACCCCCCTTAAATAAAAATCTCATCCTTGAGATTTGCTAAGGAAGAGAAATAAATCACTTGTGAAAAATGGTAACAAAATTAGTCACGTGCACGTGCAATCAATACAATTATTTATAGCACACACCCACTCATATAGCATCATGCAAATAAGTGCTAGGCTAACAAACACACTGATGGGCATTAAAAAGGTACGAGCGATGGGGTTCCGAAAAAATATCTGGAGTCATGGGGACACATTCTACTTCTCCTTGGAGGAGTTCGGAGAACATGCCCTCTCTGGTTTGGCAATAGCGGTCTATTGGAGTGATCCAAAGATTCACAACAGCAAGAGTGTGGAAATGATCCATCCGTTGATGGGTCAAATGCTCCTAGCGATGACACATTGCCAACCGGGTGTGTGAAGGAACGCCATGCAAGGATAACGATATAAATGTGCCTTAGTCGGGAGTCTGAGAGAAGCCACATAAAGGGCTTATATGGAAATAATAACAGTTGCCACAGTCGGGCGTGTGAGAAACGCCACGTAAAGGGCTTATATGGAGATAATAACACTTGCGACAGTTGGGCATTTGGAGCGATGCCACATAAAGAGCTTATAAAGACAATAATAACAGCGAGTATCCAGGAGGTAGAACCTTCCAAGGGACACTCGGAAATTCATATACAAGAAATGATTAGTCCACAACAAAATTCATAATAATTATGATCATCATCATGGTTCATGATCATCATCATGTTTCAATTAATTCATCCGAAGACCGACACTTGACGTATCTACGTCAATTAATTCATCCGGGCCGCTTCAATCCAACAATACTGCCGAATCAAGAAAATACTAAGGAGGGCAACAAATCGACCATCAACGCCCACAAAAACTTTTGTGTACTACTCGAGATTACATCTACGCATGAACCTAGCTCATGAGCCACTGTTGGGGAACGTTGCTTGGGAAACAAAAAATTTCCTACGCACGCGAAGACCTATCATGGTGATGTTCATCTACGAGAGGGAGATTGGATCCACATACCCTTGTAGGTCGCTAAGCGGAAGCGTTAATCAACGTGGTTGATGTAGTGGTACGTCTTCACAATCCATCCCTCGAATCGTCCCACGATCCGTTCCGATCAAGTGCCGAACGGACGGTACCTCCGTGTCCCGCACACGTACAGCTCGATGACGATCTCCGCCTTCTTGATCCAGGAAGAGGGGCGGGGAAGTAAATGAGTTCTCCGGCAGCATGACGGCGCGCCGGTGATGGTGATGATCTATTCCTGCACGGCTCCGTCTGAGCTCCGTAGAAATACGATCTAGAGGAAGAACTACGAGGTATAGGTTTGAGTTGCACTTGGCAAAGTTGTTTCTCGAAAACCCTAATACCACCAATATATATAGGAGGAGGGGAGGAGCTAGCCCTGGGGCTCAAGGGATCCCCAAGGGAGCCGGCCGAAGGAGGAGATGGACTCCCACTCCAATTTGGTTTGGAGGAGGAGGAGTCCACTCCTTCCTTCCCACCTCCCTCTTTTTTTTGGTTTTCTCCTTGTGGCACCATAGCCCACTTGGGCTGGCCTCACCAGCCCACTAAGGGCTGGTGCGCCACCCTAGGACTATTGGGCTCACTCACGGGTGGGTGGGCCTCTCCCGGTGAAAACCGGGAACCCATTTGTCACTCCGGATACACTCCCGGTAATGCCCGAAATCTTTCCTATGACCAAATGAAACCATCCTATATATCGATCTTCGTTTCCGGACCATTCTAGAAACCCTCGTGACATCCGCGATCTCATCCGGGACTCTGAACAACCTTCGATCACCAACACCTATAACTCAGCTATACCAAAACATCACCGAACCTTAAGTGTGCAGACCCTGTGGGTTCGAGAACTCTGCAGACATGACCCGAGACACTCCCTGGTCAAAACATCGGGAGCTGTATGTCCATATTGGCTCCTACATATTCTACGAAGATCTCTATCGATTGAAACTATATGTCAAGGATTCATATAATCCCGTATACTATTCCCTTTGTCCTTCGGTATGTTACTTGCCCGAGATTCGATCGTTGGTATCACCATACCTAGTTCAATCTTGTTACCAGCAAGTCTCTTTACTCGTTCCGTAATACAAGATCCCGTAACTAACTCCTTAGTCACATTGCTTGCAAGGCTTGTTGTGATGTTGTATTACCGAGTGGGCCCCGAGATACCTCTCCGTCACATGAAGTGACAAATCCTAGTCTTGATCCATTCCAACCCAATAGACACCTTTGGAGATACGTGTAGAGCACCTTTATAGTCACCCAGTTACGTTGCGACGTTTAATAACCCACAAGGTATTCCTCCGGTGTTCGGGAGCTACATGATCTCATGGTCATAGGAACAGATACATTGACATGCAGAAAACAGTAACAATAAACTGACACGATCATATGCTATGTTTATAGTTTGGGTCTTGTCCATCACATCATTCTCCCAATGATGTGATCCCGTTATCAAGTGACAACACTTGTCTACGGTCAAGAAACCTTGACCATCTTTGATCAACGAACTAGTCAACTAGAGGCTCACTAGGGACAGTGTGTTGTCCATGTATCCACACATGTATTTGAGTTTCCAATCAATACAATCCTAGCATGGATAATAAACGATTATTATGAACAAGGAAATATAATAATAACTAATTTATTATTGCCTCTAGGGCATATTTCCAACACGAGGGCCTCGACAGGGATAGAAGCGCATTTCGTCGTTTCGCAAGAATGGATATCGTTACAAGTACATGTAAAGAAGGGATGAGTATATGGAATTGGCTTACACTCACCACAAGCTAATCATGATCATCTCAATACAAACATACATTCAATCACCATTCGGAAGAGGAGGGTCCGACTACGGACAAAATCAAACGAATAAAACGACATCCATCCTTGCGATCCCAGGCTGCCGGCCTAGAACCCATCCTATGATTGATGAAGAAAAAGAAGAAGAAACTCAAAATAGAACAATCATCGCTCTCATGTCAAGGTATCACTTTACGTGTACCTACAATTGTTGTTGTAGTAATCTGTGAGCTACAGGGACTCAACAATCTCATTTCGAAAGGTATCAAGACTAGCAAAGCTTAATGGCTGAGGTATGGTTAACTAGTGAGGCTCCGGCGAGCACTAAGCATTTATTTGAGTGGCTAACTTACGAGTACAAGAATAAGAGGGAGGTGACCTACGCATAAACAGATGTGAACTAACAATGATGAAGAAATGATCCTGAACATCTACTTACAATTCAAACATAACCCCACCGTGTTCTCTCTCGTATTCAGAACTCACGAGAAGAGATAGTCACGGTTACGCACATAGTTGGCATATTTCAACTGAGTTTACATAGAGTTTTGTTTGACCGGGTATTAAACAAAGTTTCCAAGTTGCCACATAACCACGGACATGGCTCTCAAAGAGATTTAACCCTGCAGGGGTGCTCCAACTAGTCCATCACAAACTACCGCAGGCTGCATGGAGTAACCTCAACCACGGAAAACCCGTAGTCTCCTCGACAATTTCGATGGAAAACCTCAACCTCGAGATATCCCAAAGTATCATCGGAATCCCTCGCACAAGACATTCCAGAAAGGTAAAACAAATCCAGCAAGGCCGCCTGGCAGGCCAGGTCCCAATAGGAGCCACGCGTATTTCTTTCTCAAGGCACTACGAGATGAGTAGTACATATGGTGGCTGGATAGAAATTCCCTGATTTGCCCCGGGTGCCCCCTACAAGTGGCTCTGTTTGGACCAACACTCATGATGAGCACTGGCTCGGGGGTTGATTTATTATACGCACATGCTGGCGGGTCCCTATGTTTTTTTATTACTTATTAGGCAAATGTAATACAAATGTTGGGCCTTGCCAGAAGAGTTTTATACCAAAACTAAAATCAAGGGGGTCCCCATAACAACCCCAAGGATGTTAGGAGCGCTCAATATGAAACATAACACTAGTACACAAGTAACTAAGGTGGCAAAGATGGAACAAAACACCAAGCCAAAAGACCAAGCCTTCCACATTTTACCAAGTATATAGGCGGATTAAATTAAATAGCAATAAAATGGTGATATAACAAGGAATCCATCTTGTCACATGGAAAAGAACTACACCTACAACTAGCCACACTATAAGAAGGGCTGAGCAAGCGGTAACATAGCCACACAAAGGTTTGATAGGATGTGGAGGGGTTAGAGGTTTTTCATGGCAATGCTTGGAGGCTTGACATAACACGTGGTAAGCAGCGAGACATAGCGATAGAAACGAGACAACTAACATAACAATGATAGTAGTGGTATCTAGGGAAATGATCATGTTGCGTGATATCCCGCTTGGAAGAAGAGCAAATCCGTGAAGTAGATGAACCAACATAGTCGAACAAATCCTCACACTCTGAAGTAGTTTCAGAACTCTATCGAGAAGAAATAATCCGAAAACAACAATCAACATATGATAACACCACAACATATTCATGACATGGTGCACAATCAAATATGATGCATGTCCATTTAATTATGCATGACATGGTAAAGCAGAACAATCAACTTCTACACATTAAGTGAAGCTCAATATGCAACGAGATGCATATTGATAAAATTCCACATTTTAATTACTTAGTTCACTCCCGTTTAGGTACATGAAAATATTATATGTTGTCAAACATGGCAAGCGGTGAAGCACAAATAAAGTACACTATTTGGGCATTTTAAATAAGGTCGGGAACAACATATAGCATTTCCAAAATGACCCCATAAGTTCATTTCGAAATTAGACGAGATGTGAAGTAAACATATTTTTATATTTATTAAACAGGGAAACAAATTGCATCATGTGATTCTACACATCATTCTAGTCGATTTACATATATAGATCATCTAAAATAGAGCTACGGTCTAAGAGATATGACTAACACAAGATAATATGCCATGAATGAAAAATGTATGCAAATTATAGCCACTAGTATATTAAATCATGGATGCAACAATATATTATGGAACTACATGAAATTCTAGGCAATTTTTATATATGGCATGTTCAAAACGTAGCAACGGTTCACCAAATACATCCAATACAAGATATAGCTATAATCTGCCCAAAAACAGCAACCTGGCATTTTGCGCACATCAAAACAACAAGCTACAGGAATCTAAAATTCTCAAGCAAGACATGAGGAGGTAGTGGACAAGATGCACAACAACCATCTCCTAACGACAAATTAAATAGAAGCCTGGATCACTAGGAAACGAGCTCACGAAATGGCTACTTGAACACAGTTTCACACTTAGGGAAATTATCAGTTTTGGCATAGCAGTTTTCATCATGATGGAATATTGGAAACAAAAAAAACACATGCTACAGGGAATATAATGGCATGAAAATTTACCACATGGTACTAGGCATGATGCACTTCATTTCATTTGACACTAGCAAGGTCTCAGTATGCACACAATCATAGGCTTTACTGCAGATTCATCTTCCACACCTGAAGATCACACAACCCCTGTTCCCCCAATCATACAAAACATTTTGACAAACTTCAGTGACGTATTTGTGTTGGGGAACGTTGCATGGGAAACAAAAAAATTCCTACGCACACGCAAAACCTATCATGGTTATGATCATCTATGAGAGGGGAGATCGGATCCACATACCCTTGTAGATCGCTAAGCGGGAAGCATTAAGAAATACGGTTGATGTAGTAGAACGTCTTCGCGATCCGAATCGCAAGCGTCCCACGAACTCCGTACCGATCTAGCACCCAGTGGACAACACCTCCGCGTTTTGTACACGTACAGCTCGATGACGGTCTCCGCCTTCTTGATCCAGCAAGAGCGACGAAGAGGTAGCTGAATTCTCCGGCAGCACGACAGCGTGGCTGTGATGGCGGTGGAGCTACTCCGGCAGGGCTTCACCGTGCCGTGCCAAACTAGCTACGGGGTGTCACGAAGTGGTGGAGGGAGAGAGGGCTGGACTAGGGCTTGGGTGCCAAAAGCCTCTCAAACCTCCACTATATATAGGTGGAACAAGAGGGAGGGTTGCCTTGCCTCCTACTCAAAGTAGGAGGGTTCGGCCGAGCCAAGGGGAGGAGTCCTCCTCCAATTCGATTTGGTGGAGGACTCCCTTCCCACTTGTCCACCTCCTTCCTTTTTTTCCTTTTTTCTTTTATTTTCCATTTGGCCGAAATAGGTTATTGGGCTGTCCTCACCAGCCCACCAAGGGCTGGTGCGCCACCCATAGGCCTATTATGTCCTCTCCTGGGTGAGTGGCCCCTCCCGGTAAAACCCCGGAACCCATTCGTCACTACTAGTACTTTAGCGGTAATGCCTCAAATATTTCCGGAAGCCAAATGCAACATTCCTATATATCAATCTTTGTCTCCGGACCATTCTGAAACCCTCATGACGTCCGGGATCTCATCCGGGACTCCGAACAACATTCGGTTACCAACATCAATAATTCAACTATACCAAAACGTCAGCGAACCTTAAGTGTGCAGAACCTGCGGGTTCGAGGACTATGTAGACATGACCGAGACACTCTCCGGTCAATATCCAATAGCGGGACCTAGATGCCCATATTGGATCCTACATATTCTACGAAGATCTTATCGGTTGAACCTCTATGTCGAGGATTCAGTTAATCCCGTATAACATTTCCTTTGTCCTTCGGTATGTTACTTGCCCGAGATTCGATCGTCGGTATCTCTATACCTATTTCAATCTCATTACCAGCAAGTCTCTTTACTCGTTCCATAATACATGATCTCGTGGCTAACTCTTTATTCACATTTCTTGCAAGGCTTGTTTGTGATGTTGTATTACCGTGTGGGCCCCAAGATACATCTCCGTCATACGGAGTGACAAATCCCTGTCTCGGTCCATGCTAACTCAGTGGGCACCTTCGTATATACATGTAGAGCACCTTTATAGTCACCCAGTTACGTTGCGACGTTTGATACACACAAGGCATTCCTCCGGTATCATTGAGTTTCATGATCTCATGGTCATAGGGACGTATACTTGACATGCAGAAAACAATAGCAACAAAATAACACGATCACATGCTACGTCTATAGTTTGGGTCTTGTCCATCACATCATTCTCCTAATGATGTGATCATGTTATCAACTGACAACACTTGTCTATGGATAGGAAACCTTAACCATCTTTTATCAACGAGCTAGTCAACTAGAGGCTCACTAGGGACATTGTTTTTCTATATATCCAGACATGCATTTATGTTTCCATTCAATACAATTATAGCATGGATAATAAACAATTATCTTGAAACAGGAAATATAATAATAACTATTTTATTATTGCCTCTAGGGCATATTTCGAAGAGTTTCCCACTTGCACTAGAGTCAATAAACTAGCTTCACATCTCTATGTGATTTGTAATGTAACGAATCTAACACACATACAGTTCTGGTGTTGATAATGTTTTGCTCATGGAAGAGGTTTAGTCAGCGGATCTGCAACATCACTACAAGAATACCCCTTATAAAGCAACACAAATTCTACAACATTTTAACTATACGTTGCAAAATTTATGATAGATACGCATATTAGGGTTGCAACATATCCGTTGGGCTGACCCTATCGTGGTACATATGAAAAAATAGAGGAAACGATAGAGAGAGGTGCAAGACACAGAGCCCTCTATCTCCCTTGTCTCTCCCAAAACCGCCGCCACCCACCACCTCATCTTCCTCCTTCGACCCACCTCGTCGTCGGCCTCCTCCTCCCCTCCTCCCACCTTGCAGCTCCGAGGCTACCGGATCCGCCGCATCTGCCACCAACCACCCCTCTCGTATCCCATATCTCTCTTCACGCAGATCCTCATTGGCTCGTTCCGCCACCTGCGGTGGCTGATTCCGGCGATATCTCGCGAATCTTTCCACCACGAAGCAGACGTCCCCTAGCATCGTGGTGCACTTCCATCCGGCCAGATCCGGCTATCGCAGGCACCAAATCCCACTCGCGACCCTCCCCATGGCTAGGGTTTCATGCATCGGCTTCGGCGCCAGTGGCCATGTCATCATATTCTCGTTCGGTGAGTGCATCCATCCCCTAGTTTGATCCTCTCTTTCCCCCACTTTCTCTAACATGTGCTCTTCTCTTCTCCTGTAGATGTGCAGGGAGGAACGACCAGTAGAAAGCCTTGATGTTGCTCAGGACGAATCAAGCATGGCCCCCTCGTTCTCCTCTAGCTTCACGTGGGTTTGTCAATCCTCTCCGCTTGCAAGTCCTCAATCTACCGTAGTTAAGGATGACACTTCCTACCTCCATCCTTGGGTTGCTTAGTCACTAGACAGGTTCATCTTCATCGTGATGGATCTGCCCTCACAACCAAAAGAATCAACATAGCTTCATGGAGATCCTTTAATAACCCTGGTATGGAGAAAATTATGAATCTAAATAGGACACACCTACAGTATGGCGCCAATATGGCAGCAAGGCGTCAGCATGCCTCACTTCTCCACACTGGACGTAGGTGGGATTTGTAGGGCAGATCAATGTCATGCGCTCAGCCAACCGCCTTACTTCACGCTTATCTTCAGAGTAGTTGCTTGGACGAAATTCCTATAATATCGTTAGTAATTGGGTGTGGACACATATGTTCTTTTATTTTCTATTTAACGAAGCAGAATCTTTTGACTTGGCCTTCCGTCAGAACCAAATTAACATCAAATAGCAAGGAATATTAGTGGTTAATCCACGAATATAAATATTTCATTGTCGTCATAGTTGGTATAATTGAATTTTATAGTAGAAATATTTAACATACATGTCAACACGGGCACAGAGCTGTCAGATCAACGTGTACTTGCACGAGTACTCCTTTCTATATGTCTGAAGTCTGAACTAATTAAGTAACGGCTAGTGATTTTAGTGAAAGAACTCTTTATTTTTTTTGTCTGCAGATTGCACCGCTTTGCTGTATTAGAGGCACTATTAGAGCCTCCATATTAATTCTAGAAGAGAGTTAGTAAGAACCATCGGATGTGCTAGCCAATGAGATGCAAGGCGTTACATTCTAGATTGGTTTGAGAGATAGTCAGTTCAGTACTACAGCCACGTGCATGACAAAATAAATATATTAATCCAATTGCATATTGTTTTCCTCCAGAATCGAGCAAGAGGCTTGGTGGGGATGGCATGCTTTATTTTCTCTACTGTAAGTTATCATGTGCCTTCCCTCATTTTACTTATTAATTCTCCCCCTGAAGCTGGAAAGACACCGTAACATGAAATTTTTATCCTGTCAACCTCAAAAATTATCCTTTCTTTCTAAATGTCCCAGCTGAAGTTAAGGTTTGGATTCACTCATGAAGATAATTCATAAGAGGTTTGCATCCTTCCTTTTTATTTATGTACGTTATGGATAATGGGGCTACCTATGCACATATGCATGTTGCGGTCATATTAGTCGTAAGTAAAAGTATTTTTTTAAGAACTATCTTCCGAACACATGTTCGGGTTCGTTTGATATCTAAGGATAAATGTGATGGTTACTACCTAATATGTCTTCTCCGAAAAAGTAAAAATATTTCATACTCTTAAGCCCTGTTCGGCAGCTCTCTGCTCCTGGGCGGCTGGAGCAGAGCGGGCGACCCACAATGTATTTTCTTAGAGTTGTAAAAGTGTCGCTCCGTCCGCTCCCGTATTTTACAGAGCTCGAGGGAACGCGGCTTTAACTTATACGTTAAAAATTTAACAACCATGGGAGAATCTGAATGTCACACTTATATCATCTTTTAGCTTAAGATTAAGATTCCACAAGGCTAATTTATCTATTTAATTTTATTCAGTTTTGCTGTGGAAACTCATTGAACAAAATGTGTATTTTAGACTTTTACTAAAAAAACATCAATACTTGAAAGAGAATGTTGAGCATGATCTTCAATCAAAATGAGTAACTAGAGCATCATGATGTTCAAACTGTAACCTACATTAGGGTAATCACATATGTTGTACTACATCATTTGTTTAGATGTCATACTTTAAGCTAACGGCCCCTGTTTTCTATGCTACATCCAGCTATAAATCCTTGCCATCTCTCTTAGAAAATAGAAACACCTTTTCTCTCTCCACCCTTTCTTTATTTGTTGGTCTTTGTCATATTGTGAAATACATGCAACGTATTTATCATACCATCAGTGTATAGTTTTACATGAATGGTATTCTTTTAACCATCTATAAGTTGAATTCTCAAAATTGAAATAGGTGACGTACAGTATAATCTTTATGCTCTATACAGGAATATATATCCCCAAAGTCAATGGATTCACTTAGCAACCATACTTACTTTTGTGTTGGTACTATGAGGATAAGATGGACATGTTCCATTAGAGATCGGTTTGTTATTGTTGGAAGAGATACGGGTTGGTCAATGTAGTTTTATTTATATCATTGTATGGAGAAAAGCTCCGGCAAAGTTAGTTTTCAACCCTGATTCCTAATAAAGAACATTTTCAATGGAAGATTTGAGCAGTTGATTTATTAGTATCTATTTCTGAAGATTAAAATAGCAATGATTAAACTATAGTGCCAGCTTGTTTGTCTGTTCCTTACTTCTTATTTTCTATCAGACTTATGACATCTTATTTGCTCTTGGTACAACTGTAAGTTGTTTTCCTAAATTTAAACTTCATGGTGCTGAAATTACAAATGAATTCTGTGCAGTGCATGCCAATATGGCATTTGTGAAAATTGAAGATTTGGTATGGAGTTGCAACAACTGCAATACTCGGTAATGCACAAAAAACAAGGATTGCAGGGCCTTCATCCTTTGTAAATATGTGATATCTTGCCTCTATCACTACTTGCATGATGTCAATGCATTGTGTGTTAACCGTTCATTTTGTTATTTTCTTGTAGATTCAAAAGATATTTGGATGATTATATTGATGTGTGGCAAGTATACTACAATGATGACGATAATGGATGATGGTGTTTCGGTTCATGATGATGGTGATGGATGCTTTCAGTTTTAGTTAAGTTGTAGGGATATTGTTCATGTTGGATGATGTTCATTGGCTAAATTTCTGTTAAGATGGTGATGGAGGCTTTCAGTGTAAACTTGGTTGTCAAGAAAATATTTAGATTATGCATCCCATTTGGACGATGTTCCCGTGTAATATCAACTATTGTAATTCAACAATTTTATTCAATATATGATTTCTTCCTCTAGTGAGTATATTCCTTTTTCTCCTCACTTATACATGATTATCACCATTATGTTGGAATTAATTTAATTTCTAGCAATAATAATAATAATAATAATAATAATCATAGTAAAACATTGCAAATTCTCTGTTGCAAGTAATGAGATTTGGATTTTTGTACATTAAGTAACAACATACATAAGTGTTGTAGCAGTCGACTTTATTTGTTGTACTCTTGCAACGGTCCATTTGACCAACGGTAGTATAAGCGTTGCATCATGCGCTAGCAACACTGGATAAGGCAACACATCTCAAATCGTTGGTAAGGTCATTGACAACGCATATATGGACTTTTAGATACGGAAAAAAGCGTTGCTATAGGTAGGGTCATGTTGTAGTGCATTCAGATCTGTGTGTAGTTTGCAAATATTTATGTCCTCCTCCTTGATGTAATCGAGATGACATTGAAGCGTCGCTTTATGTGTCTGGTCCTCTTGTGAAACCTTGGTTCCTTAGCTAGAGCAATGGCACTAGTGTTGTCACATAATAGATTTATTGGATCTAGTGCACTCGGCACAACTCCAAGATCTGACATGAACTGCTTCATCCAGAAACCCTCCTTAGCCGCCTCCGAGGCAGCTACGTACCCCGCTTCGCATGTAGAATCAGCTACGATGCTTTGCTTGGAACTGCACCAGCTTACCACACCCCCATTAAGAATAAATACGTATCCGGTTTGTGACTTAGAGTCATCTAGATCGGTGTCGAAGCTTGCATCGATGTAACCCTTTACGACGAGCTCTTTGTCACCTCCATAAACGAGAAACATTTCGTTAGTCCTTTTCAGGTACTTCAGAATATTCTTGACCGTTGTCCAGTGCTCCATTCCTGGATTACTTTGAAACCTGCCTGCCATACTTATGGCAAGGCTGACATCCGGTCTAGTGCACAACATTGCATACATGATAGACCCTATGGCTGAAGCATAGGGGACGACACTCATCGTTTCTCTATCTTCCGCAGTCACTGGGCATTGAGTCATACTCTACTTTATACCTTGTAACACAGGCAAGAACCCCTTCTTGGATTCTTCCATTTTTGAACTTCTTTAAAATCTTATCAAGGTATGTGCTTTGTGAAAGTCCTATCAGGCGTCTTGATCTATCTCTATAGATCTTAATGCCTAATATGTAAGCAGTTTCTCCCAGGTCCTTCATTGAAAAACTTTTATTCAAGTAATCCTTTATGCTTTCCAAAAGTTCTATATTGTTTCCAATCAGCAATATGTCATCCACATATAATATTAGAAACGCTATAGAGCTCCCATTCACTTTCTTGTAAATACAAGCTTCTCCAAAAACTTGTATAAACCCAAACGCCTTGATCACCTCATCAAAGCGTTGATTCCAACTCCGAGATGCTTCACGAGTCCATAAATGGATCGCTGAAGCTTGCATACTTTGTCAGCATTCTCTGGATCGACAAAACCTTCTGGTTGCATCATATACAACTCTTCCTTAAGAAACCCGTTAAGGAACACTGTTTTGACATCCATCTGCCAAATTTCATAATCAAAAAATGCAGCTATTGCTAACATGATTCTGACGGACTTAAGCATCGGTACTGGTGAGGAAGTCTCATCATAGTCAACTCCTTGAACTAGTGAAAACCCCTTTGCTACAAGTCGAGCTTTATAGACAGTCACAATACCATCCATGTCCGTCTTCTTCTTAAAGATCCATTTGTTCTGAATGGCCTTTCGGCCTTCAGGTAATACTTCCAAAGTCCATACTTTGTTTTCATACATAGATCCTATCTTGGATTTCATGGCCTCTAACCATTTTTTGGAATCCGGGCCCACCATTGCTTCTCCATAGCTCGTAGGTTCGTTGTTGTCTAACAACATGATTGATAAGATAGGATTCCCGTACCACTCACGAGCAATACGTGCCCTTGTCAACCTACGACGTCCAATAGAAACTTGATCTGAAGTTTCAAGATCATCATCATTAGCTTCATCTTCAACTGGTGTAGCCTCGACAGAAACTTCTTTCTGTCCTGCGCCACCATGTGCTTGAATCAAAGGTTCTACAACCTCATCAAGTTCTATCTTCCTCCCACTCAAATCTTCCAAGAGAAACTCTTTATCAAGAAAAGATCTATTCTTAGCGACAAACATTTTGCCCTCGGATCTGAGATAGAAGGTATACCCAACTGTCTCTTTTGGGTAACCTATGAAGACGTGATACGTCTCCGTCGTATCTACTTTTCTGAGCTCTTTTGCCCTTGTTTTGGACTCTAATTTGCATGATTTGAATGGAACTAACCCGGACTAACGTTGTTTTCAGCAGAATTGCCATGGTGTTGTTTTTGTGCAGAAATAAAAGTTCTCGGAATGACCTGAAAATTTGCAGAGAATTTTTTCTGGAATTAATGAAAAATACCTGAGCAAAGATCCACTGGAGGATGTGAGCCAGTGGGCCACAAGCCCAGGGGGCGCGGCCACTGATTTGTCTCAAACGTATCTATAATTTTTGATAGTTTCATGCTGTTATCTTGTCATCTTTGGATGTTTTATGTACCTTTTATATCTTTTTTGGGACTAACTTATTGATTCAGTGCCAAGTGCCAGTTCCTGTTTTTTCTGTATTTTTGGCTCTTTTCAGATCTGATTTTGGAACGGAGTCCAAACGGAACAAAATCCCCGAAATGATTTTTTCCCGAACGAAAGAAGATCACGGGGCCTGTGGGCCAAGCCAGGAGGGCTGCAGGGAGCCCACAAGCCCCCACTCCGCCACCAGGGGGCGGTGGTAGGCAGGCTCGTGGCCTCCCTGGCGCCCCCCGACCTAGATCTTGCGCCTATATATTCCCTAAAAATCAGAGAAAAAATCAAGGGAGCCACGAAAATACTTTTCTGTCGCCGCAAGCTTCCGTTTCCGCGAGATCTCATCTGGAGACCCTTCCCAGCACCCTGCCGGAGGGGACTTTGGAGTTGGAGGGCTTCTTCATCATCATCATCGCCCCTCCAATGACTCGTGAGTAGTTCACTTCAGACCTACGAGTCCGTTGATGCGTGAGTAGTTCACCATAGACCTACGGGTCCATAGCTAGTAGCTAGATGGCTTCTTCTCTCTCTTGGATCTTCAATACAAAGTTCTCCATGATCTTCATGGAGATCTATCCGATGTAATCTTCTTTGGCGGTGTGTTTGTCGAGATCCGATGAATTGTGGATTTGTGATCAGATTATCTATGATATATATTTGAGTCTTTGCTGATTTCTTATATGCATGATTTCATATCCTTGTAAGTCTCTCCGAGTCTTGGGTTTTGTTTGGCCAACTAGATCTATGATTCTTGCAATGGGAGAAGTGCTTGGTTTTGGGTTCTTACCATGTGGTGACCTATCCCAATGACAGTAGGGGCAGCAAGGCACACATTGTGTAGTTGCCCTCAAGGGTAACAAGGTGGGCTCTGCCGTAGATATTAGATTGTCCATCTACATCATGTCATCTTGCTTAAGGCGTTACTCTGTTCTTTTGGACTTAATACACTAGATGCATGCTGGATAGCGGTCGACGTGTGGAGTAATAGTAGTAGATGCGGAAAGTATCGGTCTACTTGTTTTGGACGTGATGCCTATAGATATAATCATTGCCATAGATATCGTCACGACTTTGCGCGGTTCTATCAATTGCTCGACAGTAATTTGTTCACCCACCGTCTACTTGCTTTCATGACAGAAGCCACTAGTAAACACTACGGCCCCGGGTCTATTCAAACCTATCGTTTCCACTTTCGCTTTTACTTTAGTTTGTTACTTTGCTGCTTTCAGTTCTCACTTGGCGAACAATCTATAAGGGATTGACAACCCCTTCATAGCGTTGGGAGCAAGCTTTTTGTGTTTGTGCAGGCTCTTGAGATACTCCTTCACTGGACCGATACCTTGGTTCTCAAACTGAGGGAAATACTTACCACCGCTGTGCTACATCACCCTTTCCACTTCGAGGGAACACCAACGCAAAGCTCCAAGGCCACGGGGGAATCCTTTGCATATTTTCCTAGGAAGTCCCATAAGGCGTAGCCGTAGCAGAAGGATTCCTGGTGCCGTTGTTGGGGAGTATCAAGCAACACTCCTATTTCTGGCGCCGTTGGAAGGTCTTTTGTTGTAGTAGCAGCCACCCCCCAGGCCGCGCCGTGAGGGCTTGTGGGGCCCACAAGGCTCCACCGCCTCCAAACTCAGCTCTATATATTCTGTTTCGCCCGGAAAAAAATCAGGGAGAAGGATTCATCGCGTTTTACGATACGGAGGCGCCGCCACCTCGTGTTCTTCATCTGGAGGGCAGATCTGGAGTCCGTTCTGGGCTCCAGAGAGGGGAAATCTTCGCCAACGTCATCATCAACCTTCATGCATCGCCAATTCCATGATGCTCTTCACCGTTCGTGAGTAATCTCATCGTAGGCTTGCTGGACGGTGATGAGTTGGATGAGATCTATCATGTAATCGAGTTAGTTTTGACGGGGATTGATCCCTAGTATCCACTATGTTCTGAGATTGATGTTGCTACTACTTTGCCATGCTTAATGCTTGTCACTAGGGCCCGAGTGCCATAATTTCAGATCTGAACCAATTATGTTGTCGCCAATATATGTGTGTTTTAGATCCTATCTTGCAAGTTGTAGTCACCTACTATGTGTTACGACCCGGCAACCCCGGAGTGACAATAGCCGGAACCACTCCCGGAGATGACCATAGCATGAGGAGTTCGTGTATTCACCAAGTGTTAATGCGTTGGTCCGGTTCTTTATTAAAAGGAGAACCTTAATATCCCGTAGTTTCCATTAGGACCCCGCTGCCACGGGATTGATGGACAATAGATGTCATGCAAGTTCTTTTCCCTAAGCACGTATGACTACATACGGAATACATGCCTACATTAGATTGATGAACGGGAGCTAGTTACTTATCTCTCCGTGTTATAGATGTTAGATGATGAATCACATCCGGCATAATCATCCATCACCGATCCAATGCCTACGAGTCTTTTACTATTCGTCCTTGCTACGTTACTTTACTACTACTGTTACTCTGCTGCTACTGCTGTTCCTTGCTACTGTTGTCACTACTGTTGTTACTTGCTACTGCTGTCACTACTATTGTTACTTGCTACCTTGCTGTTACGTGCTGCAACACTTTTCTGGCGCCATTGATACAACAAGTTAGGAATAGTCTGCCGTCAACAGATTCTTTTCTGGCACTGTTGCTATCATACCACTTTGCTACTGATACTTTGCTTGCAGACACTAATCTTTCAGGTGTGGTTGAATTGACAACTCAGCTGCTAATACTTGAGAGTATTCTTTCGCTTCCCCTTGTGTCGAATCAATAAATTTGGGTTGAATACTCTACCCTCAAAAACTGTTGCGATCCCATACGCTTGTGGGTCATCAAGGCTATTTTCTCGCGCCGTTGCCGGGGAAGCACAACTATATTCTCTGAGTCACTTGGGATTTACGTCTGCTGGTCACTATGAGGAATCCGAATGATCTAAGAACTGAAATCTTGCCTTCCACTACGAGGACAGGCAAGGAACTACCATCTAGCTCTGCACTTGATTCTCCTTCAGTTATGAGTAAGTTTACGACATCACCTCCTGCTAGAAATCTTGATATGTCGCTTGTGCTTGATGATGCTACTTCTGCTACCCATGATGCTTATGATGATGCTATGCTTGATACTGCTTTGCCTGATGATGCCATGCTTGATACTGCTTTGTCTGATGATGCTATGCTTGATACTGCTTTGCCACTAGGTGCATTCCTTGATGCACAAATTGCTAGAGTTGCTGCTAGATGTGATGATACTTCTGAAACTGCTAATACTATTGAAGTAGAACCTGCTACTATGCCTGAATTGCGTGTTATGCTTGAGCGCTATGTTATGGAAGGAGAGATAGCTGAGGACTTTCTTGCGTGTAAGGATAGCTATGATGTTGATAAACTACTGCTCTAGTGGAAAGAAAAATCTCTGAACGCTAGGATGAAATACGACCCGAAGTTTGCTACTTCGCCTATCTTTGTGACCGATAAGGATTATGAATTCTCTGTCGACCCTGAGTTAATCACTCTAGTCGAATCTGATCCTTTTCACGGTTATGAGTCTGAAACGGTTGTATCCCATCTTAATAAACTGCACGATATAGCCACCCTATTCACTAGTGAGGAAAAGATCCGCCACTACTATATCCTCAAGCTGTTTCCTTTCTCTCTAAAGGATGATGCTAAGACTTGGTTCACTTCTCTTGCTCCTGGTTGTGCGTGTAGCCCCTAGGATATGGTCTACTACTTCTCTGAAAAATATTTCCATGTCCACAAGAAGCAAGCTGCCTTGCAGGAAATATACAACTTTGCCCAAGCTGAGGAAGAGAGTCTCCCACAAGCTTGGGGAGGCTCATCCAGCTACTGAATGCTTTGCCTGATCACCCTCTTGAGAAGAATGAAATACTTGATATCTTATATAATGGACTTACCGATGCTTCCAAAGACCACCTAGATAGTTGTGTTGGTTCTGTTTTTAGGGAACGAACCGTAGAACAAGTTGAGATCCTATTGAATAACATCTTGTGCAATGAGAACGCTTGGACTATTCCCGAACCACCTCCTAAGCCGACTCCAAAGAAAAGAGGTATTCTATTCCTCAGTCCTGAAGATATGCAAGAAGCCAAGAAATCTATGCAAGAGAAAGGCATTAAATCTAAAGATGTCAAGAATCTACCACCTATCGAAGAGATCCTTGGTCTCGATAACCCGATACACGTAGTAGAAGTAAATTCTCTGCGTAGGTTTGATGAGAGTGATATTATTTTTGATAAACCTGCTAGCTTATGCTTGGATGAATTTGATAACTTTGTTGCCAAACAACAAAGTTTCAATGCTTATGTTAGCAGACAATTGGAACAGAATGCTTGTATGCTTAGTCATTTAAGTGCTTGTGTGGACAGAAATGTCAATGATCTTAAGGTTCTGAGTAAACAGGCCTCTATGGTTACTACTCAGGTAGAACAAGTACTTAAAGCTCAGAATGACTTGCTCAATGAGTTGAATGACAATTCTGTCAGAGTCATCACTAGAGGCGGTAGAATGACCCAGGAACCTTTGTATCTTGAGGGTCATCCGAAGAGAATTGAACAAGATTCTCAAGGAGTTAGCACTGATGCACCTAGTCATCCTAGAAAGAAGAAGAAAGATGATAGGGACCTGCACGCTAGCAACCCTGTTGCTGCTACACCTGAGAGTCCAAACGATGCCTATGTTTCTGATGCTGAGACACAATCTGGTAATGAACATGAGCCTAATGACGATATCAATAGTGATGTTCATGTTGATGCTCAACCTAGCAATGATAAGGATGTGGAGATTGAACCTGTTGATCCTGATAACCCACAGCCTAAGAATAAGAGATATGATAAGAATGACTTCACTGCTAGGAAGCATGGTAAAGAAAGGGATCCATGGGTTCAGAAACCCATGCCCTTTCCTCCCAAACCATCCAAGAAAAAGGATGATGATGATTTTGAGAGATTCGTTGAAATGATCAAACCTGTCTTTCTGCAAATGCGTATGACAGATATTCTCAAAATGTCTTTGTATGCTAAGTACATGAAGGATATTGTGAATAGTAAGAGGAGGATACCTTAGGTTAAGATTTCCACCATGCTTGCTAATTATACCTTCAAGGGTGGAACTCCTAAGAAACTAGGTGATCCCGGTGTGCCCACTATACCTTGCTCCATTAAAGGCAACTACGTTAGAACTGCGTTATGCGACCTTGGAGCCGGTGTTAGTGTTATGCCTCTCTCTCTTTATCGTAGACTTGAGCTGGATAAGTTGACACCCACTGAAATCTCTCTGCAAATGGCCGACAAATCAACTGCTTTCCCTATCGGCATTTGCGAGGATGTGCCTATTGTGGTTGCCAATGTCACTATTTTAACAGACTTTGTTATCTTGGATATTCCCGAGGACGATGCCATGGCGGTCATCCTCGAAAAACTCTTTTTAAACACTGCAGGGGCTGTTATAGATTGCAACAAGGGCAATGTCACTTTCCATGTCAACGGTAATGAGCATACGGTGCACTTTCGGATGAAACAATATCGTGTACATTGCATCAATGCTCTCGAAAAAACTTCATCGATACTTATTGGGAGCTTTGAATGCCCTATACCTCGTGTCAAGATGCAGTATGATTTGCTTGTTGGGGAGATACACATCCCCATTGAGGTGACCTAGTGACTATTCGAGAATTATCCGTTCTCTTTTGCGATTCGAAAAAGTTTGTCAAAGAGACTTGATCAACCTCGCTGATGGATTTCTTTCGATGACCATGAGATGGATGAATCGAGGAGTCACAACCTCTGTTCCAAGCTTTCACCTTCAGTTGCTTAGAAGAAAAATGATAGGTTTAGTTTAGTTTTCCATGTTCTCTGTTTTAGCGTCCGGTGGAAAAGTACCCCAAAAATAAGAGTTCTCCGAACGTCCTGAAAATCAAGTATGATCTTTTCTAGAATTTTTGAAAAATACTGGGACAAAGAGCCTGTCTAGGGGCTGCACGAGTGGGCCACAAGCCCTTGAGGCACGCGCACCCCACTAGTCGCGCCACCCATGCTTGTGGGGGCCCACAGGCACCCGCTCCACTCATTCTTGCTCTCATCTGGTTCTCCTACCTCCAAAAAAATCATTTCGCAGCTCAAACCCGTGTTCTTACTCCTCTTGCTGGGATTTTCGATCTCTTTGCTCAAAACACCATTCTCCGAACTGTTTTGGGGAAATTACTCCTTGAGATAGAAAAGGGAAAATATGAGGAGGTTCTTAAGAGGCTCTTCAAGCCTTGACCCCAAGGATGATGGGAGTGAGAAGAAGCCCAAGTATCTGGTCCCTCGAGTCACAGAAGTTCGAGCTTGCGAGTGGCCAAGCGATGTGTTCTTACGCGCCGCTGGAATTTATGAGGACTTTTATCACTTGGTGGAAAACGCACGCCTTACCGCCGTGGTTGAAGATAAGTGTCTGCAATACCTCCTATGGTTGAGTTTAAACTTTACGATTTCCCCCAGCGCATGTCACTCCAGGATTTTTGCAATGTTTGCAAATTACCTTACGTTGGGGATATTCATGAACCTCGTCCACGGGACTTGGAAGCTTTCATAGATACAATTGTTGTGGGAGAGGAGACAGGAGTGTCTTGCACTAGAGCTGCTAGCATTCATTTTCCCGTGCTTCGGTACTTCTCATTATTTGTGGGAAAATGTTTGATTGGTCGTGGGAAAGCTGGGTCACTTAGTTCCCGAGATCTTGCGATCTTGCGCGAAGCCCTTTATAATGATAAAACTTATAGCTTGGGTGCTATAGTAGCTCAACGGTTGAACCTGAACCGTTCTAAAGGTGTTGTCTATGGAGGTATCTATGCTACCCGTCTTGCCAGACACTTTGAGATACCCATTAGACAGGAGGAGGAAGAAGAGGTTCTTCTTCCTGAGAGATATCTATATTATGATAGCATGGTTCGCCATGACTTTCTTGATAGAGATATAAGTAGAAGGATGATTTATAACCTGGTATTTAGTCAGGGTACTTGTGAGACTATTACTTTGCCTGCTCCTTCTTTGTTCAATCTTCATGCAGGCAGGTACATTATTATGCCCTCAGACATCTATGCATATTGGGGCTTAGCCCAACCACAGGTGCCGGTGCCCGAGCCACCAGTCGAGTACCAGACGCCAGTTTATCAATGGGAGCCAGAGAAGCTCACACAACAGTGGCATCCTCAGTCCACTCCGGAGTACCCCAGAGCTGGTTATTTCCCTCCATGGGAGTAGACCAACTTAGGCCAAAAGCCTAAGCTTGGGGGAGTACGTGTTTCTCACCGACTTTACATTCTTTCTTATGCTTTCACTTTGTTCGTTGGTGTTCACACTTTTCCACTGTATCATCCATGCTAGTTTATTTCTTTTTCTTGTTTTCTTTTCATGTGTCTGTCTAGTTTGAGAAAACCAAAAAGATTTTTTTTCTTTTGCTTGTTGGGAGTTTTCCGTGTAAATAGTTTTCTTTTTCTTTGGGTGAAGGTAGAAGATAATGGTCACAATGTTTAGTGGCTCTCGCATGCATACCTATTTAGCTGTCAAAGAGCCATATTACTTTGTCTTCTCCTTTGTGTTTGCCTGCAGATTCCAGCGTAGTCCAATGCACGAGCACTGTTATTATTGTTCACATCGTTCGGTCGTGCAAGTGAAAGGCAATAATGACGATATATGATGAAGTGACTGATACGTCCATTTTGCATCATGCTTTCATGTTGATATTTATTGCTTTATGGGTTGTTATATTACTTTGTGGTACCATATTTATGCATTTTCTCTCTTATTTGCAAGGTTTAATTGAAGAGGGAGAATTCAGGCAGCTGGAATTCTGGACTGGAAAAGGAGCAAATCTTAGTCCACTATTCTGCACATCTCCAAATGCCCTCAAAAGTTACGTGGAATTTCTTGGGATTATATAAAAAATACTGGGCAAAAGAAGTACCACAGGGGGGCTGCCAGGGCGCCACAAGCCCTGCCACCGCCACCCCCCTAGTGGCGGAGGGCAAGCTTGTGGGCTCCCTGACGGCCCACTAGCCCCCCTCTTTGCTATATGAAGGGTTTCGTTCCAGAAAAAAATCAATCAGGAGCTTTTTCGTGGTTTCGCCGCCGCCACGATACGGAACTTGAGCAGATCCAATCTAGAGCTCCGGCAGGACGATCCTGCCGGGGAAACTTCCCTCTCGGAGGGGGAAATCGTCGCCATCGTCATCACCAACACTCCTCTCGTCGGAGGGGAGGCATCTACATCAACATCTTCATCAGCACCATCTCCTCTCCAATCCCTAGTTCATCTCTTGTAACCAATCTCCGTCTCACGACTCCGATTGGTACTTGTAAGGTTGCTAGTTCGATTACTTGGTGGAAGAGTTTATGTTCAGATCCTTGATGCTATTCATTACACCTCTGATCATGATTATGATTATGCTTTGTGAGTAGTTACTTTTGTTCCTGAGGACATGGGATAAGTCATGCCGATAATAGTCATGTGAATTTGATATTCGTTCGGTATTTTGATATGCTGTATGTTGTTTTTCCTCTAGTGGTGTTATGTGAACGTCGACTACATAACACTTCACCATACTTGGGCCTAGAGGAAGGCATTGGGGAGTAGTAAGTAGGTGATGGGTTGCTGGAGTGACAGAAGCTTAAACCCCAGTCTATGCGTTGCTTCGTAAGGGGTTGATTTGGATTCACTAGTTTAATGCTATGGTTAGACGTTGTCTTAATTCTTCTTTCGTAGTTGCGGATGCTTGCGAGACGGGTTAATCATAAGTGGGATGCTTGTCCAAGTAAGGGCAGTACCCAAGCGCCGGTCCACCCACATATCAAACTATCAAAGTAACGAACGCGAATCATATGAACATGATGAAACTAGCATGACAGAAATTCCCGTGTGTCCTCGGGAGCATTTTTCCTCCTATAAGACTTTGTTCAGACTTGTCCGTTGCTGCAAAAGGGATTGGGCTACTTGCTGCACCGTTGCTACTACTTGTTACTTGTTACTTTTCGCTTGCTACGTTTCATCTCAATACACCATCACTTGTTACCGCTACTTTCAGTGCTTGAAGTTATTACCTTGCTGAAAACCGTTTATCAGAGCCTTCTGCTCCTCGTTGGGTTCGACACTCTTACTTATCGAAAGGACTTCAATTGATCCCCTATACTTGTGGGTCATCAAGACTCTTTTCTGGCGCCGTTGCCGGGGAGTGAAGCGCCTTTGGTAAGTGGAAATTGGTAAGGACACATCTATATACTGTGCTGAAATTTATTGTCACTTGTCACTATGGAAACTGTTCCTTTGAGGAGTTTGTTCGGGGTATCTTCACCATGAACGGAAGCACGAGGAGTTGTTCCTCAACCTGAGGTACCTACTGAAAATATCTTTTATGAAATTCCTTCGGGTATGCTTGAGAAACTGCTGGCTAATCCTTTCACGCGAGATGGATCTTCACATCCAGACATGCATATGATCTATGTAGATGAAGTTTGTGGTTTATTTAAGCTTGCAGGTTTGCCCGAGGATGAGGTAAAGAAGAAAGTCTTTCCTTTATCTTTGAAGGATAAGGCGTTGACATGGTATAGGCTATGTGATGATACTGGATCATGGGCTACAATTGGTCGAAGTTGGAATTTCATCAAAAGTTTTATCCTACGCATTTAGTACATCGTGATCGGAACTTTATTTATAACTTTTGGCCTCGTGACAGGGAAAGCATAGCTAAAGCTTGGGGGAGGCTTAAATCAATGCTATATTCATGCCCCAATCATGAGCTCTCGAGAGAAATCATCACTCAAAACTTTTATGCTCGGCTTTCTCATGAAGATCGTACCTTGCTTGACACTTCTTGTACCCGTTCTTTTATGAAGAAGGATATTGATCACAAGTGGGATTTATTGGAAAGAATCAAACGCAACTCTGAAGATTGGGAGCTGGAGGAAGGTAAGGAGTCAGGTATGAATTTCCAGTTTGATTGTGTTAAATATTTTGTTGAGACAAACACTTTTAGAGATTTTAGCGCTAAGTATGGACTTGATTCTGAGATAGTAGCTTCTCTATGTGAATCTTTTGCTGCTCATGTTGATCTTCCCAAAGAGAAGTGGTTTAAATATCATCCTCCTGTAGAAAGCAACATAGCCAAAACCAATCTAGTTGAGGAGAAAGTCATTGCTTTTAGTGATCCTGTTGTTCCTTGTGCTTACACTCAGAAACCACCATACCCTGCTAGGATAAAGGATTATTCTAAAGCTCCAACTGTGATACGTAGGGGTTACATTAGACCACTTGCACCCCCTGAGGAAATTAGAGTTGAACCTAGTGTTGCTATTATGAAAGATCTCTTAGCCGAAGACGTAGACGGGCATGTTATCAAATTTTGTGAGGACTCCGCTAGAATTGCTAAACCTCACGCAAAAGAAAAATACGGACCTGTAGTTGGCCTGCCCGTTGTTTCTGTCAAGATAGGAGATCACTGTTACCATGGTTTATGTCATATGGGAGCTAGTGTTAGTGCAATACCCCGTTCACTATATGATGAAATCAAAGATGAGATTGCACCTGCTGAGTTAGAACCCATTGATGTCACTATTACACTAGCTAATAGAGACACTATCTGCCCTCTGGGAATTGTGAGAGACGTAGAAGTCATGTGTGGTAAGACGAAGTATCCTACTGATTTCCTCGTCCTTGGTACTGCACAAGATAGCTTTTGTCCCATCATATTTGGTTGACCCTTTCTCAACATTGTCAATGCTCACATTGATTGCATTAAGCAGACTGTCACACTTAGTTTCGAGGGTGTGTCTCATGAATTTAACTTTTCCAAGTTTGGAAGACAGCCCCATGAAAAAGAGTCATCTAGTAGGGATGAAATCATTGCTCTTGCCTCTATTGTCGTACCTCCTATGGATCCTTTAGAGAAATATCTGCGTGAGCATGAAAATGATATGCATATGGAGGAGAGAGATGAGATAGATAAAATTGTCTTAGAACAATATCCTATTCTCAAGAATAATCTGCCTGTTGAACTGCTTGGGGATCCTCCCCCACCAAAGGGTGATCCTGTTTTCGAGCTTAAACAGTTGCCTGATACTCTTAAGTATGCCTATCTTGATGAGAAGGAGATATATCCTGTTATTATTTGTGCTCTTCTCTCAGAGCACGAAGAGAAGAAGTTACTAAGAACTCTGAGGAAGCACCGTGCTGCTATTGGATATACTCTTGATGATCTTAAGGGTATTAGTCCTACTCTATGTCAGCACAAGATTAAAACCGATCCTGACTTTAAACCAGTTGCTGATCATCAAAGGAGATTAAATCCTAAGATGAAAGAGGTTGTTAGAAAAGAAATATTAAAGCTTCTAGAAGCAGGAATCATTTATCTTGTTGCTCATAGTGATTGGGTAAGTCCAGTACATTGCGTACCTAAGAAGGGAGGTATCACCCATCGTTCCTAATGATAAGGATGAACTAATCCCACAAAGGATTATTACCGGCTATAGGGTGGTGATAGACTTCTGGAAACTGAACGAGGCAACCAAAAAAGATCATTATCCTTTGTTGTTTATCGACCAAATGCTAGAAAGGCTATCAAAACACACACACTTCTGCTTTCTAGACGGTTATTCAGGTTTCTCGCAAATACCTGTTGCACAATCTAATCAGGAGAAAACCACTTTCACCTGCCCCTTCGGTACCTTTGCTTATAGACGTATGCCTTTTGGCTTATGCAATGCACCTGCCACTTTTCAAAGATGTATGATGGCTATATTCTCTGACTTCTGTGAAAAGATTGTCTAGGTTTTCATGGATTACTTCTCCATTTACGGGTCTTCCTTTGACGATTGCCTCAGCAACCTTGATCGAGTCTTACAAAGATGCGAAGATACCAACCTCGTTTTGAATTGGGAGAAGTTCTACTTTATGGTTAACGAAGGTATCGTCTTAGGACACAAAATTTCTGAGAGACGCATTGAAGTTGATAAGGCTAAGGTTGATGCAATTGAGAAAATGCCTTGCCCCACAAATATCAGAGGTATACGAAGTTTCTTAGGTCATGCTGGTTTCTATAGAAGGTTCATTAAAGACTTCTCTAAGATTTCTAGGCCTCTTACCAACCTCTTGCAGAAGGTTGTTCCTTTTGTTTTTTATGAGGATTGTGAGGAAGCTTTCGAAATACTTAAGAAGGCTTTGATAACCGCACCTATTGTTCAACCACCTGACTGGAACTTGCCCTTTGAAATCATGTGCGATGCTAGTGATTATGCTGTTGGTGCTGTTCTAGGACAGATAGTTCACAAGAAGTTGAATGTTATTCACTATGCTAGTAAAACTCTAGACAGTGCCCAAAGAAACTATGCCACTGGAGAGAAGGAATTTTTAGCAGTCGTGCTTGCATGTGAAAAGTTCAGATTTTATATAGTTGACTCCAAAGCCACTATTCACTCTGATCATGCTGCTATTAAGTACCTTATGGAGAACAAGGACGCTAAGCCTAGGCTGATCAGATGGGTTCTCCTGCTACAGGATTTTGATTTGCACGTCGTTGACCGAAAGGGTGCTGATAACCCTGTAGCAGATAACTTGTCTAGGCTAGAGAATGTCCTTGATGACCCACGACCTACTGATGACAGCTTTCCTGATGAGCAATTAAATGTCATCCGCACTTCACATAGTGCATCGTGGTATGCTGATTACGCAAACTATATCGTAGCCAAATACATACCACCCAGTTTCACCTATCAGCAAAAGAAGAACTTCTTCTTTGATTTGAGACACTACTTTTGGGATGATCCTCACCTTTATAAGGAAGGAGTAGATGGTGTTATTAGACGTTGTGTGCCTGAACATGAACAGGGACAGATCTTGCAGAAGTGTCATTTCGAAGCCTACGGAGGACACCACGCTGGAGATAGAACTGCCCATAAGGTATTGCAATCAGGTTTCTATTGGCCCACTCTCTTCAAGGACGCCCATAAGTTTGTCTTGTCTTGTGACGAATGCCAAAGAATAGGGAATATCAGTAAGTGTCAGGAAATGCCTATGAACTATTCACTTGTCATTGAACCATTCGATGTCTGGGGCTTTGATTATATGTGACCCTTCCCGAGTTCCAATGGGTACACTCACATCTTAGTTGCTGTGGATTACGTCACTAAGTGGGTAGAAGCTATCCCCACTAAAAATGTTGATCACCACACCTCTATTAAGATGCTTAAAGAAGTCATTTTCCCAAGATTTGGAGTCCCTAGATATCTGATGACTGATGGCGGTTCACACCTCATTCATGGTGTTTTCCGCAAGATGCTCACTAAGTATGATGTCAACCATAGAGTTGCATCTTCTTACCATCCTCAGTCTAGTGGTCAAGTGGAGTTGAGTAATAGGGAGATCAAGTTGATCCTACAAAAGACCGTCAATAGATCTCGAAAGAACTGGTCTAGCAAACTTGACGATGCACTATGGGTTTATAGGACTACTTATAAGTATCCCATGGGCATGTCACCGTATAAAATGGTTTATAGTAAGGCCTGTCATTTACCTCTTGAGCTGGAACACAAAGCTTATTGGGAAATCAAAGAGCTCAACTTCGATTTCAAACTTGCCGGTGAGAAGCGGTTGTTTGATATCAGCTCGTTAGATGAATGGAGGGGCCAAGCTTATGAGAATGCCAAGTTGTTCGAGGAAAAGGTTAAGAGATGGCACGATAAACGAATACAGAAACGAGAGTTCAATGTAGGTGATTATGTCCTGCTATACAATTCTCGTTTGAGATTCTTTGCACGCAAGCTTCTCTCTAAATGGGAAGGTCCTTATGTTATCGAGGAAGTATATCATTCCGGTGCCATCAAAATCAATAACATGGAAGGAAATTTTCCTAGAGTGGTAAATGGGCAAAGAATCAAGCATTACATCTCTGGTACTCCCATAAATGTTGAGACCAATATCATCAATGTCATAACTCCAGAGGAGTACATAAAGGATGTTTATCAGCCTGTTTCAGACCCTGAAGACGAAGAGGTATCTATTTCGGTAAGAACTTGGACTCCGATGCTTTCCCAATAGGAAATTTCCTCCATTTTGGAATTTTTGGAAAATTAGAAAAATAAAAAGCAGTCCGAAGAGCGCACTAGGCGGCCACAAGCCCTGCCACCACCACCCCCTGGTGGCGGAGGGCAAGCTTGTGGGCACCTCGTGTGCCTCTCGAACACCGTTTTCTTGCGGAGCACTCCTTCTGGTCTAGAAAAAATCAATATATATTCGCCCGAAGGTTTTGATCTCCGTATCATGCAGGTTTCCTCTGTTTTCGTTTCGAGCCTGTTTCTGCCGCAGATTTAGAGCAAAGATGTCTCAGCAATCTGTCGAGGAGAATGACCTTCACCAAGTTCATGAGGAAGTAGATGTTGATCCGAAAAGAGTAGAAGTCACGGAAGCAGGGACCAAGCTAAGGAAAAAACCCGAGCTAGGAAGGAAGTTCAACCTATGTTCAACATTGAAGACGTTGAAGGAGTAGATTTTCTCCAACCCTTCCTCCACGTGTTGTCTCTGTCCTTGATTGAACTCGTGAGGTTTTGCGAAACAACTCGTGCTCGCAATATTTCCCTTTCTTGTGAAGTTGTTTTGCTGGAAAACCATGTCACAGATCTCAAAGGTATAAATCAAAGATTGATAGCTCTCTTGGTATCAAAGGCGACAACTCCACCACCATCACCACCGAAGGAAGACAACTAAGCATTGGTATGGGCAATCCCCTTGGCTTATGCCAAGCTTGGGGGAGTTGCCCTAGTATCGTATCACCTTTATATATTTTGCTTTTACCTTTGTTTTAGTTCTTTCCTTTCAGTTTTTATTTCTTCTCTTAGAGGAATAAGTCTTTAGTGTTTAGTTTGAGTCTTTTGCTTTAGTCTCTCCCCCGATGTATTCAAGCTTACGAGCTATATAATAAAGAGTATCTTAGTCAAGGGCTTTGCTTTGGGCCATGATCAAAAGTATGAAAAGAACGATAGCATGAAAGATCATGAGACGATCTTATGGAAAGTGATAACTTCACTTATGACACGTATGATGATTGAAACTTGTTGAGAATAAATCAACATAGACCTCAATCATTGTTGCAATTAATAAGAAGTAATAAGGAAAGAGAGTTTCACATACAAATATATCATCTTAGACACTTTTTACAATTGTGAGCACTCACCAAACTATTACATGCTTAGGAGTAGATGTTGGACAAGGAAGACAACATAATGAATTGTGTTTGCTTGGTTCCAAACAATGTTATATGATTAGAGATCCCTTAGCAAGTGAAGATTGCTTCCACCTTATATTAGCCAAAACTCCCGCACCAAGTAGAGATACTACTTGTGCATCCATAAACCTTCAACCCAGTTTTTCCATGAGAGTCCACCATACCTACCTATGGATTGAATAAGATCCTTCAAGTAAGTTGTCATCGGTGCAAGCAATAAAAATTGCTCTCTAATATGTATGGTCTATTAGTGTGTGGAAAATAAGCTTTGTACGAACCTCTGATGAGGAAGACAGAAAAGCGACAGACTGCATAATAACGTTCTTTATCACAGGAGGCAATATAAAGTGGCGTTCCTCCGCACTAAGAGGACACGCATTCAAACCTCAAAAGCGCATGACAACCTCTACTTCCTTCTGCGAAGGGCCTATCTTGTACCTTTACTTTTTGCCCTTGTAAGAGTCATGGTGATCTTCACCAATTCCCTATTTTTTGCCTTTGTCTTGGCTACCGTCACATGCTTGGGAAAGATCTATATTCATATATCAACTTGGAATTGAGTACTCATGCTTTATTATTGTTGACTTTACCCTTGAGGTAAACCGTTGGGAGGCAAAACTATAAGCCCCTATCTTCCTCTGTGTCCAGCTGAAACTTTGACACCATGAGTACCGCGTAAGTTGTAACAATTGTGGAAAACAAAAGAGATGATTGAGTATGTGGATTTGCCTTACAAGCTCTTATTTGACTCTTTCTGATGTTGTGATAAATTGCAATTGCTTCAATGACTTTGGACTGTTGTTGGTTACTTCTCGGTAAGGTTTTTGCTTCATGCTTTGCTTTGTGAAGGAATTGTTACTTTCCCATAAGAATCTTTATGATGTATAGTTGTCCTATGTGTGATCATGATGCCCTCATGTCCGTATTATGTTTTATCGACACCTTCGTCCCTCAACATGTGGACATGTTTATGGAACTTGGTTTTTGCTTGAGGACAAGCGAGGTCTAAGCTTGGGGGAGTTGATACGTCCATTTTGCATCATGCTTTCATGTTGATATTTATTTCTTTATGGGCTGTTATATTACTTTGTGGTACCATATTTATGCCTTTTCTCTCTTATTTTCCAAGGTTGAATTAAAGAGGGAGAATTTAGGGAGCTGGAATTCTGGACAGGAAAACGAGCAAATCTTAGTCCACTATTCTGCACATCTCCAAATGCCCTGAAAAGTTACGTGGAATTTTTTGGGATTATATAAAAAATACTGGGCGAAAGAAGTACCGGAGGGGGCTGCCAGGGCGCCACAAGCCCTGCTACCGCCACCCCCTGGTGGCGGAGGGCAAGCTTGTGGGCTCCCTGACGGCCCACTAGCCCCCCCTCTTTTGCTATATGAAGGGTTTCGTTCCAGAAAAAATCAATCGGGAGCTTTTTCGTGGTTTCGCCGCCGCCACGAGGCGGAACTTGAGCAGATCCAATCTAGAGCTCCGGCAGGACGATCCTGCCGGGGAAACTTCCCTCCAGGAGGGGGAAATCGTCGCCATCGTCATCACCAACACTCCTCTCGTCGAAGGGGAGGCATCTTCATCAACATCTTCATCAGCACCATCTCCTCTCCAATCCCTAGTTCATCTCTTGTAACCAATCTTCGTCTCACGACTCCGATTGGTACTTGTAAGGTTGCTAGTAGTGTTGATTACTCTTTGTAGTTGATGCTAGTTGGATTACTTGGTGGAAGAGTTTATGTTCAGATCCTTGATGCTATTCATTACACCTCTAATCATGATTATGATTATGCTTTGTGAGTAGTTACTTTTGTTCATGAGGACATGGGATAAGTCATGCTGATAATAGCCATGTGAATTTGATATTCGTTCGGTATTTTGATATGTTGTATGTTGTTTTTCCTCTAGTGGTGTTATGTGAACGTCGACTACATAACACTTCACCATACTTGGGCCTAGAGGAAGGCATTGGGGAGTAGTAAGTAGATGATGGGTTGCTGGAGTGACAGAAGCTTAAACCCCAGTCTATGCATTGTTTCGTAAGGGGCTGATTTGGATCCACTAGTTTAATGCTATGGTTAGATGTTGTCTTAATTCTTCTTTCGTAGTTGCGGATGCTTGCGAGAGGGGTTAATCATAAGTGGCATGCTTGTCCAAGTAAGGGCAGTACCCAAGCGCCAGTCCACCCACATATCAAACTATCGAAGTAACGAACGCGAATCATATGAACATGATGAAATTAGCATGACAGAAATTCCCGTGTGTCCTCGGGAGCGTTTTTCCTCCTATAAGACTTTGTTCAGGCTTGTCCCTTGCTGCAAAAGGGATTGGGCCACTTGCTGCACCGTTGCTACTACTTGTTACTTGTTACTTTTCTCTTGCTACTTTTCATCTTACTACACCATCACTTGTTACCGCTACTTTCAGTGCTTGAAGTTATTACCTTGCGAAAAACCGTTTATCAGAGCCTTCTGCTCCTCGTTGGGTTCGACACTCTTACTTATCAAAAGGACTACGATTGATCCCCTATACTTGTGGGTCATCAGTAACTGAGCCTGGAAAAGCTGGTATGAACTTGATCTATTTTGTTTTTGTAAATATGACTAGCTCTTCGTGCCTGATTCACTTTTTGTGAGAGAAACATGTTTGCAATGACAACTTAGAGATCATAGTTGCTTATGCCAAGCTTACTTAGCTAGGAGCTTATAATGGTTTGTCTTGGATGCCCACATGAATGTTGAGATGACTGTGTTGTAGTATGGTAGGATGGTATCCTCCTTTGAATGATTCAAGTGGCTTGACTTGGCGCATGTTTACGCATGTAGTTGAAACAAAATCAACATAGCCTCTATGATGTTCATGTTCATGTTCATGGTGATTTATGTCCTACTCATGCTTGCATTCAATGTTAGTTAATCCCAATGCATTTTGATGACTGTTGTCGCTCTCTAGTTGGTCGCTTCCCAGTCTTTTGCTAGCCTTCACTTGTACTAAGCGGGAATACTGCTTGTGCATCCACCTCCATAAACCGAAAGTTGTGCCATATGAGTCCACCATACCTACCTATGTGTGGTATCTACCTGCCGTTCCAAGTAAATTTGCATGTGCCATTCTCTAAATCTTCAAGAAATAATCTATTTTGCGTGCCCGAACCGCTCATGTGGTGACAAGGGGCTATCAGTATCTTCCGTGCTAGGCGTATTATCCTCGATATGTGTTTATTCACTATCATTCACGAGAAAGGGGCAGGTAATTGGAATGCCCAGTTCCATGCTCAAATCGAAAAGATAATTGCAAACAAAACTCCCCCAGGATTGATGTTGGTATGGACGGTACCCGAGGATTCGGCTAGCCGTGGAGTGTGATTGATTGGTGGTGGGGGGGTCAAAACTTTAATTTTCTGTTTGGGAACCGCCTATAGCATGTGTAGCATGGAAGATGTTGAGAACTCTTAGTCATTGCGTTGACAATAAGAGCATGCCACCCAAAATTATTATCTCTGCTTTCAAAGCTTGAGCTCTGGCACCTCTGCAAATCAATGCTTCCCTGTCTATTTATGTTCCTGTCGAGTCATCCTCCTCTTACAAAGGCACCAATTAGAGAGCACCTCTGTCATTTTTATGCTTTGCTTTTAACTGTGTTGAGTATGACTGTGACTGGATCTTCTTTGCCATGAATTACAATGTTTAGTCAGCCCTTGGTCTTTGAAGGTGCTCTGCATTTATGTTTTGCAGTCTCAGAAAGAGCTAGCGAGATACCATCTATTCATACTGCTTCATGTTTTTTGATTGAAGTGTTGACATTTGAGGCTTATTATTATTTGCTCGCTAGTTGATTATGCCATTTATATGAGTTTACCGTGAGACCTAGATGCCATTTGCTTATATGATTTGCTTGTGATCTTGCTGAAATTCTGGTTATGAGTTAGACATAGTTGCAACAACAAGATCAAACAGAGTTCGTAAAAGTTTTTCTTTTGTCACTTTCAGTTTGTCAACTGAATTGCTTGAGGACAAGCAAGGCTTTAAGCTTGGGGACTTGATACGTCTCCGTCGTATCTACTTTTCCGAACTCTTTTGCCCTTGTTTTGGACTCTAATTTGCATGATTTGAATGGAACTAACCCGGACTAACGTTGTTTTCAGTAGAATTGCCATGGTGTTGTTTTTGTGCAAACAAAAAGTTCTCGGAATGACATAAAAATTTACGGAGAATTTTACTGGAATTAATGAAAAATACCTGCGCAAAGATCCACCGGCGGAGGTGAGCCAGTGGGCCACAAGCCTAGGGGCCGCGGCCACCCCCCAGGCTGCGCCGTGAGGGCTTGTGGGGCCCACGAGGCTCCACCGCCTCCAAACTCAGCTCTATATATTCCGTTTCGCTCGGAAAAAAATCAAGGAGAAGGATTCATCGTGTTTTACGATACGGAGGCGCCGCCACCTCCTGTTCTTCATCTGGAGGGCAGATCTGGAGTCCGTTCTGGGCTCCGGAGAGGGGAAATCGTCGCCATCGTCATCATCAACCTTCCTCCATCGCCAATTCCATGATGCTCTTCACCGCTCGTGAGTAATCTCATCATAGGATTGTTGGACGGTGATGAGTTGGATGAGATCTATCATGTAATCGAGTTAGTTTTGACGGGGATTGATCCCTGGTATCCTCTATGTTTTGAGATTGATGTTGCTACTACTTTGCCATGCTTAATGCTTGTCACTAGGGCCCGAGTGCCATGATTTCAGATCTGAACCTATTATGTTGTCGCCAATATATGTGTGTTTTAGATCCTATCTTGCAAGTTATAGTCACCTACTATGTGTTATGACCCGGCAACCCCGGAGTGACAATAGCCGGAACCACTCCCGGAGATGACCATAGTATGAGGAGTTCATGTATTCACCAAGTGTTAATGCGTTGGTCTGGTTCTTTATTAAAAGGAGAACCTTAATATCCCGTAGTTTCCATTAGGACCCCGCTGCCACGGGAGGGATGGACAATAGATGCGATGCAAGTTCTTTTCCCTAAGCACGTATGACTACATACGGAATACATGCCTACATTAGATTGACGAACGGGAGCTAGTTACTTATCTCTCCATGTTATAGATGTTATATGATGAATCACATCCGGCATAATCATCCATCACCGATCCAATGCCTACGAGTCTTTTACCACTAGTCCTTGCTACGTTACTTTGCTACTCCTGTTACTCTGCTGCTACTGCTATTCCTTGCTACTGCTGTCACTACTGTTGTTACTTGCTACTATTGTCATGACTGCTGTTACTTGCTTCCTTGCTATTACCTGCTGCAACACTTTTCTGGCGCCATTGATACAACAAGTCAGGAATAGTCTACCGTCAACAGATTCTTTTCTGGCACCGTTGCTATCATACCACTTTGCTACTGATATTTTGCTAGCAGACACTAATCTTTCAGGTGTGGTTGAATTGACAACTCAGCTTCTAATACTTGAGAATATTCTTTCTCTTCCCCTTGTGTCGAATCAATAAATTTGGGTTGAATACTCTACCCTCAAAAACTGTTGTGATCCCATACGCTTGTGGGTCATCAAGACGCACTTTTCCGCTTTAGGTTCGAGCTTTTCACTCTAAAGATTTTTGACATGAGCATCACATCCCCAAACTTTAAGAAATGACATCTTTGGCTTCTTGCCATACCACAATTCATATGGTGCCATCTCAACAGATTTTCTTGGTTCCCTATTTAAAGTGAATGAAGTTGTCTCTAATGCATAGGCCCAAAACAATAACGGCAAATCGGTAAGAGACATGATGGAATGCACCATATCTAATAAAGTATGATTACGACGTTCCGACACACCATTACGCCGTGGTGTTCCAAGCGGTGTCAACTTTGAAACAATTCCACATTGTCTTAAGTGAGCACCAAACTCGTAACTCACATACTCACCTCCTCGATCAGATCATAGGAATTTGATCTTCTTCTTGCGATGATTTTCAACTTCACTCTTAAATTGCTTGAACATTTCAAACGTTTCAGACTTGAACTTCATCAAGTAAATATAACCATATCTACTCAAATCATCAGTGAAGATGAGAAAATAACGATATCCACCGCGCGCCTCTATGCTCATCGGTCCGCATACATCACTATGTATGATCTCCAACAAGTCACTTCCACGCTCCATTGTTCCGAAGAATGGAGTCTTAGTCATCTTGCCCATGAGACATGGTTCACATGTTTCAAGTGATACAAAATCAAGTGACTCCAAAAGTCCATCAGCATGGAGCTTCTTCATGCGTTTTACACCAATATGACCTAAGCGGCAGTGCCACAAGAAAGTGGCGCTATCATTACTAACTCTACATCTTTTGGTATCGATGTTATGGATATGAGTGTCATCACTATCGAGATTCAATATGAACAAACCCCTCACATTGGGTGCATGAACATAAAAGATATTACTCATATGAATAGAACAACCATTATTCTCTGACTTAAATGAGTAACCATCTCGCAGTAAACAAGATCCAGATATAATGTTCATGCTCAACCAACCAACAACCAACAACAAGCAAGCCTTTCAGTCCCAAACAAGTTGGGGTAGGCTAGAGTTGAAACCCATAAGATCTCGAAGAATGTTCATGCTCAACGTAGGCACAAAATAACAATTATTTATGTTGATCACTAATCCCGATGGTAATTGAAGTGAGATCATGCTGACGACGATCGCATCAACCTTGGAACCGTTTCCCAGGCGCATCGTCGCTTCATCCTTCGCCAGTCTTCGTTCATTCCCCAGTTCCTATTTCGAGTTGCAAATGTGAGCAACAGAACTGGTATCAAATACCCAGGAACTACTGCGAGAGCTGGTGAGGTACACATCAATAACATTTATATCAAATATACCTTGTTTGGCGTTGTTCGCCTTCTTATCGGCCAGATACTTGGGGCAGTTTCGCTTCCAGTGACCAGTCCCCTTGCAATAATAACACTCAGTTTACGACTTGGGTCCGTCCTTGGGTTTCTTCATCGGAGGGGCAACAGCTTTGCCACTCTTCTTGGAATTACCCTTCTTTCCCTTGCCGTTTTTCTTAAAATTGGTGGTCTTATTGACCACCAACACTTGATGCTCTTTCTGGATTTTTGACTCTGCGACTTCCATCATCACAAACAGCTCGGCGAGTGACTTATTCATCTCTTGCATGTTATAATTCAACAAGAAGCTCTTATAGCTAGGTGGTAGTGATTGAAGAACTCTCTCAGTGATAGCCTCTTGCGGGGGAGCAATCCCCAGCTCAGCTAGACGGTTAGAGTACCCAGACATTCTGAGTATGTGTTCACTGACAGACCCGTTCTCCTCCATTTTGCAAGCATAGAACTTATCGGAGGTTTCATACCTCTCGATCTGGGCATTCTACTCAAATATAAACTTTAACTCCTAGAACATCTCATATCCTCCATGACGTTCAAAACGTCTTTGAAGTCCCGGTTCTAAGCCATACAAAAGTGCACATTGAACTAATGAGTAGTCATCCTTACGTGACTGCCAAGCGTTCAAAACGTCTTGGGTCGCCGTATTGGGTGGTGCATCACCTAGCGCCGCATCAAGGACATATTGCTTTTGGGCAGCCGTGACGATAAGCCTCAGATTACGGTCCTAGTCAACAAAGTTGCTTCCATCATCTTTCAGCTTAGCTTTCTCTAGGAACGCATTAAAATTTAGGTTTACTACTGCGCGAGCCATTGATCTACAACATAACATTTTGCAAAGGTTACTTAGACTATGTTCAAGGTAATTGAGTTTAGCTAATCATATTACTAATAAACTCCCACCCAAATTGACATCCCTCTAGTCATTCGAGTGTCGCATGATCCAAATTCACCAAGTCAAGTCTGCTCATCACGTGAGTTGAGTTTAATTTCATTGGTGAACATCTCCATGTTGATCATATCAACTATATGATTCATGCTCGACCTTTCGGTCTCTTGTGTTCCAAGGCCATGTCTGTACATGCTAGGCTCATCAAGTTTAAACCGAGTGTTCCGCATGTCCAACTGTTTTGCACCTGTTGTATGTGAATGTAGAGTCTATCACACCCGATCATCACGTGGTGTCTCTAAATGATGAACTATCGCAACGGTGCACAGTCGGGGAAAACACAATTTTATCTTGAAATTTTAGTGAGGGGTCACCTTATAATGCTACCATCGTCCTAAGCAAAATAAGGTACATAAAAGGATTAACATCACATGCAAATCATAAGTTCCATGATATGGCCATGAAATTATGCTTCTTGATCTCCATCACCAAAGCAGCAGCATGATCTCCATCGTCACCGGCGCCACCATGATATCCATCATCATGATCTCCATCATCGTGCTGCCATCGAGGTTGTCACGCTAACTATGTTGTTACTACTAAAGCTACTACTAGCGATAAAGCAAAGCATCATTAAGCGCAAAATAATTAAAGACAACCCTATGGCTCCTCCCAGTTGTTGTAGCATCGACATGCAAGTCGATATTTTAACTACTACAACATTGATAATCTCATACATCCAATATATCATATCATGTCTTTGGCCATATCACATCACATGCATACCGTGCAAAAACAAGTTAGACGTCCTCTAATTTGTTGTTGCAAATTTTACGTGGCTGCTATGTGTATCTACTATGATCGCATCTTAGTTACGCAAAGCCACAACTGTGATATGCAAATTCCTATTTAACCTTCTCCAGGGACCGCCTCGGTCAAATCCAATTCAACTAAACTTGAAAAAAAACACTCGCTAGTCATCTTTATGCAACAAGTTGCATGTTAGTCGATGAAACAAGTTGCAAGCGTACTAGTAAGGTTGGTCCAGGCCGCTTCAATCCAACAATACCGCTGAATCAAGAAAATACTAAGGAGGGCAGCAAATTGAACATTAACGCCCACAAACTCTTTTGTGTTCTACTCAAGATATCATCTACGCGTGAACCTAGCTCATGATGCCACTATTTGGGAACGTTGCATGGGAAACAAAAAAATTCCTACGCAGACAAAAACCTATCATAGTGATGATCATCTACGAGAGGGGAGATCGGATCCACATACCCTTGTAGATCGCTAAGCGAGAAGCATTAAGAAATGCGGTTGATGTAGTCGAACGTCTTCGCGATCCAAATCGCAAGCGTACCACAAACTTCGTCCCGATGTAGCGCCGAACGGATGGCACCTCCGCATTCAGCACACGTACAGCTCGATGACGATCTCCGCCTTCTTGATCCAGCAAGGGAGACGAAGAGGTAGCTGAATTCTCCGGTAGCATGATGGCGTGGCGGTTATGGTGGTGGAGCTAATCCGGTAGGGCTTCATCGTACCGTACTGAACTAGCTACGGGGTGACACAAAGTGGTGGAGGGAGAGATGGATGCACTATGTATTGGGGTGCCAAAAGCCTCTCAATCCTCCATTATATATAGGTGGAACAAGAGGGAGGGTTCCCTTGCTTACTGTAACGACCAAGATGCGGTCCTTTCCGATCTGGGGATCGAGGCCCCGAATTGGGAAGGAGCGCATCTAAGCGTCTCGCAAACAGGTAACACAGCACATACATAATAATAAAGATAGACAATCAGGGGTTCAATTGCCTTCTCATAAATATATCAGAGTACATCACGCATACAACCAAAGTAGTTCCGCTACGGACTACAAAACAAGAGAAAAGTCTATGCTACCCTGCCTGCTGGCCCACGATCACGACCACGCCTCAATCTTCTGGATAGTTCACGTACAGGCGGTCGGTCTCCTCATCGTATTGCCACGCCAGCTGCGTGCCGTCGGGATCATCTGTCTCTGGGGTACCTAAACCTGTTGGTATTGTGGAGGAATCCGTGAGCCACGGGGACTCAGCAATCTAAGACCTTGGTGCCAGAACTAGTCAAGTTATTAGGTTGGATAGGGTGGAGTGTTTAAGGTTGCAGCATCCTAAGCTTGATATGGTGGCTAACTTACGTAGAACATTTATGAAGGTGGATTATACTAGCGGTCGGGAATACTTGATCACTAAGTGATCCTGAACACCTACCTACGTCATTCATAACCCCACCGTGTTCCCGATCGAAGAGAGATCTTCGAGGGGACAGTCACGGTTACGCACACTGTTGGCAATTTTATTAGCTTATATTTAAGTTATCTATTACCGGATGTTAACAAAATATTCCAAGTTGCCACATAACCGCGGGCACGGCTTTCCGAAAGATTAAACCCTGCAGGGGTGCTCCAACTAGTCCATCACAAACGTACACGGGCCGCAAAGTAATCCTCTATCACGAATCTCGTGATCTCGTCAGATTCCTTAGAGGAAAACCTCAACTCTGGGGAGAACCAAAGCTTCACCGGGATTCCTATACGCAAGATATATCGCTAAGGTAAGACAAGACTAGCAGGACCTCCCGACGTGTCGACGACCCTGATAAGAGCGGCGTATCTCAGTTTCAGGACACGCCGGATGGAACTAGCTATAGGTACCAAACCTCAAGTTTCCTTGTGGTGGCCCCGCAGGCAGACCAGTTTGTTCTAACACTCATGAGGAGCACTCGCCCGGGTTGTTGATTAAAGATTCTCGAGGTGATCATTCCCGATGCATATTATTATTAAGTGATTAGCAAATTAACACCAATGTTGGGTCCTGCCGTACAAGTCTTAACACTACAGGATTTATCGAGGGGGTCCCCATAACTACCCCGAACGTGTTAGGAGCGATCAATATGGAATCAAACACCGGTAGCCGGTAACTAAGGCGGCAATAACGGAACAAAGCACCCGGCAAAAGGCTAGGCCTTCCGTGATTTACCAACTATATAGGTGCATTAAGTTAAATAACTAAATTTAAGATAATGATATCAAGCTCATGTTATCACATGAGATAAAGCACCTGCATCTAGCAACGCTAACATTAGTAGCTGAGCAAAGCCTACTTAGCCATTCAAGTTTTGCTAGGTAGGGATAGTGTTAGGCATATCACGCGGCGCTTATCAGGGTCGTCGATACGTCGGGAGGTCCTGCTAGTCTTGTCTTACCTTAGCGATATATCTTGCCTATAGGAATCCCGGTGAAGCTTTGGTTCTCCCCAGAGTTGAGGTTTTCCTCTAAGGAATCCGACGAGATCACGAGATTTATGATAGAGGATTACTTTGCGGCCCGTGTACGTTTGTGATGGACTAGTTGGAGCACCCCTGCCGAGTTTAATCTTTCTGAAAGCCGTGCCCGCGGTTATGTGGCAACTTGGAATATTTTGTTAACATCCGGTAATAGATAACTTAAACATAAGCTAATAAAATTGCCAACAGTGTGCGTAACCGTGACTGTCCCCTCGAAGATCTCTCTTCGATCGGGAACACGGTGGGGTTATGAATGACGTAGGTAGGTGTTCAGGATCACTTAGTGATCAAGTATTCCCGACCGCTAGTATAGTCCACCTTCATAAATGTTCTACATAAGTTAGCCACCGTATCAAGCTTAGGATGCTGCAACCTTAAACACTCCACCCTATCCAACCTAATAACTTGACTAGTTCTGGCACCAAGGTCTTAGATTGCTGAGTCCCCGTGGCTCACGGATTCCTCCACAATACCAACAGGTTTAGGTACCCCAGAGACAGATGATCCCGACGGCACGCAGCTGGCGTGGCAATACGATGAGGAGACCGACCGCCTGTACGTGAACTATCCAGAAGATTGAGGCGTGGTCGTGATCGTGGGCCAGCAGGCAGGGTAGCATAGCCTTTTCTCTTGTTTTGTAGTCCGTAGCGGAACTACTTTGGTTGTATGCGTGATGTACTCTGATATATTTATGAGAAGGCAATTGAACCCCTGATTGTTTATCTTTATTATTATGTATATGTTGTGTTACCTGTTTGCGAGATGCTTAGATGCGCTCCTTTCCAATTCGGGGCCTCGATCCCCAGATCGGAAAGGACCGCATCTTGGTCGTTACACCTACTACTCAAAGAAGGAGGGTTCGGCCGAGCCAAGGGCAGGAGTCCTCCTCCAATTCGGTTTGGTGGAGGACTCCCTTCCCACTTGTCCACTTCCTTCCTTTTTTCCTTTTTTCTTTTATTTTACCTTTGGCCGAAATAAGTTATTGGCTCGCCTCACCAGCCCACCAAGGGCTGGTGCGCCACCCATAGGCCTATTAGTTCCTCTCCCGGGTGAGTGGTCCCTTGTCACGCCCAAGATGCGACCCTATCCTCAATTTGGCACGAAGGCCTCGTCAGGGATAGAAGCGCATCTCGTTGTGTCGCAAGAATGGATATCGTTACAATACATGTACTGAAAAGAAGAGATATATAAAGAATTGGCTTACACTCGCCACAAGCTACATCAGAGTCACATCAGTACATTACATAATCATCAAGAGGAAGAGCAGGGTCCGACTACGGACGAAAACAAACGACAAAAGAAGAACGACGTCCATCCTTGCTATCCCAGGCTGCCGGCCTGGAACCCATCCTAGATCGATGAAGAAGAAGAAGAAGAAGAAGCAACTCCAAATGAACAATCAATGCGCTCGCATCAAGTAACCTTTACCTGTACCTGCAACTGGTGTTGTAGTAATCTGTGAGCCACAGGGGACTCAGCAATCTCATTTCCGAAGGTAACAAGACTAGCAAAGCTTAATGGGTGAGGTATTGTTAAGTGGTGAGGTTGCAGCAGCGGCTAAGCATATATTTGGTGGCTAAACTTACGAGTACAAGAACTAAGAGGGGGAAGATCTACGCATAACGGACGTGAACTACTGATGATCAAATGAATGATCCTGAACACCTACCTACGTCAGACATAACCCCACCGTGTCCTCGATCGGAGAAGGAACTCACGAAAGAGACAGTCACGGTTACGCACACAGTTGGCAAGTTTTAGTTAAGTTAACTTCAAGTTATCTAGAACCAGTGTTAAACAAATCTTCCACGTTGCCACATAACCTGCTGGCACGGCTTTCCGAAAGATTTAACCCTGCAGGGGTGCTCCAACTAGTCCATCACAAATTACCACAAGCCGCATAGAAATCCTCAATCACGAAGCTCGCGATCTCGTCGGATTCCCTAGTGGAAAACCTCAACTCTGAGATTACCCAAAGCATCACCGAAATCCCGATGCACAAGATATTCCGTCAAAGGTAAAACTAATCCAGCAAGGCCACCCGACGTGTCGACGATCCCGATAGGAGTCGCGTACCTCGTTCTCAGTACACGACGGATGGGTCACACTAGGAGAACCAAACCTCGGGTTGCCCCGCGGTGGCCCCGTAGTCTGCCAATTTGGACCAACACTCATGTGGAGCACTGGACCGGGGGTTGATTAAATTAGTCTGCGGGTGCCGGCGGGTCCCTATGCATTATTATTAGGTTATTAGGAAAATGTAGTACCAAAGTTGGGCCTTGCCAGACCAGTCTTAATCTAAAACGAATTATCAAGGGGGTCCCCATAACAACCCCGATCGTGTTAGGAGCGCTCATTTATGGAACATAACACCGGTAGCCGAAAACTTAGGGGGCAAAGGTGGAACAAAACACCAGGCTAGAAAGGCCGAGCCTTCCACCTTTTACCAAGTGTATAGATGCATTAAATTAAATAGCATTTAATAGGGTGATATAACAAGGAACCCATGATTTCACATGGAAGCAATGCACCTGCAACTAGCAATGCTAACACTGGATTAAGCAAGCAGTAACATAGCCAATCGGTGGTTTGCTAGGTTGAGCAGGTTGAAGGTTAACATGGCATTGTTGAGAGGCTGATATTTAACATGTGGTAGGCAACGAGACATAATCGATAGAAGCGATAAAACTAGCATGGCAATGATAGTAATGGTATCTGGGGAAATGATCATCTTGCCTGAGATCCCGCTTGGAAGAAGAATGCCTCCGTGAAGCAGACGAACCGACGTAGTCGAACGGGTCCTCACATCCGACACGCTTGCGGAACTCTATCGAGACGAAGCAAACCGGAAACACAAATCATCACACGATATTCACCACACGATGCACAACACAAATGATGCATGAGAAGCTGAAAACATGCAAGTCACGGCCTGAAAATTCACACAATCGAACACTACACATTAAGTGAAGTTCAATATGCCACGACTTGCGTGTTGACGAAACTCCACATATAAATTATTTAGTTCACTCCCGGTTATTTACACGGCAAAATTAATGTTGTTTAACATGCAAGAGGTGAAGCGTAATTAGACTACCTATCTAGGCATTTTAAATGAGGTCGGAAATGACATATAGCACTTCCGAGACGACCTCACATGTTAACTTACAATTCTGTCCAGATCTGAATAATGCATTTAATTAGTTGTTAAACACCCAAACAAATAGGTTCACGTGATTCTACGCGTCAAGGCAAGCAATCTACACAAAAAGAACATCTCCAATGGAGCTACGGATCAGAAGTTACAAGCATCGCAAGATATGATGGCATGAATGCAATATGTGTGCAACGGCGGCTACGAGCACTTCAAAGCATCCAACCAGCAACGGAAAATGAAACTACACGAGATTCTAAGCAAGTTTCATGTAGGACACGATCAAATCGGAGCTACGGTTCAACAACTACGAGCAAAACGAGAAATGACTACAATCTGCCAAATACAGCCACATAGCATTTTCTACGCCCCACAACTACGGCTACACAACTCCGATATGCCCAAGCAAAGCATGGCACGGAAGAGGGCAAGAAGCACTACTATGAACAGCTAACAACAACTAGCATGGCAGCAAGGAACACTAGGGAAAGAAGTCACAAAATGGCTCCCCACACACTATTTCAGACTTAGCGAAAATAACAACTCATGAAAGTGCAGTTTTCGATCTGAAGCTGTATTGACAGCAGCAAAATCTATATCTACAGGACTCCAAATGGCATGAAACTTCTCAGCATGCTAGAGAAACACAAGGGCTACAAGTTACTCCATTGGACCAACCTCAAAAGAGCTACAGATCACAAGATGCAAGCAAGACAAGACAGCAACAAAATATAACAGATTCCAGACTTAGAAATATTTCAGCACGTCTAAAACAGCACTATTTCTAGCAACTTGAGAGCAAGCAAAACACACCTAAACATCCATTTCTATTGCAACAAAAAATACCATGGGCTAAACAAAACATCCAAGATCAACTCTCTAGTTGACAACTCCGTCAAACGACGCACGGAATAAATCCTACGAATTAAACAAAAGGGCAACATAGCAAAATATCGCGCGAACTAACTTTCTCAAAAGCTAAAACAAATTGCACAGAAAAATCCCATGGATTTTTCAACCCTGGAAACATATAAAACACGAGGGGTTGCAACACAACTTAAGGTCACACATAAATGCGGGAAAATAACCTATATACGGGAAAATAAACTACTGACAATCCATACACGCAAAAATACAAATGGCTGGACTAAAATACTTGATAAAATGGTCCCTAAAACATAGACATTTTATCTACGGCATTCGATCAATCCGGACTTGCGTGAAAATTAAATACGGACTAAATCCTATTGGGACAACACGCTAATCTATGCATTTGACACGTTAAACTATGCTGAAAAATTATGCAAGTCATGAAATCGTGTTCTACTCACGAAACTACCCCAAAACCATATAAGATACGCGTCGTTCCGACTTACGGTTATTAAACTACGGGCGTTTTAATATGCCTATTTTCCTGAAATTTAACTAACTCGAAAAACCCTAAATGAAAATACTACCGGGCCGAATTGGGGGCGTAGTTTAGCTAAGACGCGCCTAGGCGTGATTTAGAGGGGCTGGGGGACTCTCACCTTGGGCCGAAAGACCGGCTGAAGGGGAGGAGGCGGCCTGGGCGTCTAGGCCGAATTGGGGGCTGCTGCTGGGCCCGCTGCGGGGGAGCTGACCGACTTGGCCGGACGCGGGGCGGGGCCCAAGAGGGAGGCGAGCGCTGCGCTGCGCGGCGGTTCCTCGTCCCGATGGATCGGGATCCTGGCGTCGGGACGAGACGGCGAGCTTCGACGGGGCGAGGATGCAGGGAGGCGGCCGAGGAGCTCTGGGGCGGCGGAGGCAGCAGATCCCGGCCGACGAGGAACGGCGGCGGCGCACACAGGCGACGGGCAGAGCAAGCGAGGCGGCGAGGAACGGAGGCAGCGGCGGGATCCGGCGCCGGAAATGGAGGGGGCGGCGAGCTCGAGGGAGGAGGCCGATTCGGCTCTCCGGCCAGCGGCGGCCGGAGGTGAGGCCGACGTGGAGGAGTCAGCTGCGGTCGGCTGCTGCCACGGCGGGGCGAGGGAGCACCGGCGGCGCGGCAGGAGGAGCTGGCGACCTCCTAGAACCCGAGCTGGCGGCGGAGGCAGAACGGGGTGGCGACCGTATGGGCCTCGGCGGGCCGCGCGCGGGCTTGGGCGGGCCGGCGGAGCTGGTGGGGAGAGAGGCTGCGGCTAGGGTTAGGTTTAGGTGGGGCGCGGAAAACGAGGCAGGTTAGGGATGGATGTCTAGAAATTAGGAGGAGGGGGTATTTATAGAGAAAAGAGGGGCTCGGTTAACCGGAATCGCGTTCCGGATCCAAGCGCGGGGTCGGATTCGGACGATTCCGAACGCGGGTATGGGTATGCGGCCGTGTAGAGGGGATATCCGGAGACGAGAGGGAGAACGGGCGACGCGGCAACGATTTTTAAATCACCGACAGACGTCCGACGAATAACCGAAGACGGTGCCGCTACGGTCGACTGTTCGGGTACCAGACGAACTCCGATCGCGACGAAATTCGACAGGCGGCCTGGCTATATCTAATCACAACCGCATGCCAAGTTTCACCCCGATCAGAGAAAGTTTTACGCACATTTTAAAACAAGGTCTTGACGATGCCGCGGGCGCGTTCGAGTACGGTCGGGCTTAGAACGGACGACGACGCGAACCGGCAACTAACAACGGATGCAAGTTTTGAAAACTGGCGGCAACGGAGATGCCGATGGAATGCTGATGATGCGCATGATGCGATGATGATGCGACAAAAGAAAATAAACACACGACGGAAACGGAAAGGAAAAGGGAATCTTCTGGAACATCGGTCTCGGGCTGTCACAACTCTCCTACACTACAAGAGGATCTCACCCCGAGATCCAAGAATGAAAGGGGGAGAGGATGAGAAAGAACAAGGTAAAATTTAGTCGCTTCTTGACAAACGAGTGAAACCAACGATCCTTGAAGGTTGCAAAGAGATGAGGACTGATATGAGAGACGAGCAAGAATTCACGAAAAATTTCGGCAGCACTTCGGTAGGAAAATGGGACAAAAAATTCGGAAAGGTGGAAGAAATAGACAATATTCACAACAAACAAGTAAATAGAGCAAGGGAACACCATGATATTGATAGAACAACAAGATTGACCCAAAAGATCAATATCACAATGCCTCCGGAACAATAGAATATGAACTAGCTCAAGCAGAAGAAGAGAATGAAGAAAAGAATGACAACTACCATCACCATAGAATAGAAGAGCCTCCGGTCATAGAATTGACGTAGTGGTTAGAAAACCAACAACGAAAAGAACAAGATAGTAGTGGGCTTATGAAAATCATCTCAACAAATATGAGGTGACAAACAACCACTAAAAGAAACAAGGATAGATTGGGAGAAACAAGATATGAACAATTTCTTACACCAAGAGGATACATTGAGAACTCGGATTAATGGCAAGCACCATGATAGCATAATCCATAGGGAAAGCTTTAGGTGAAATCCAAACCAAGATAGCTCAATGAAGAAACCATGGGTTGAAATATCTCATGATCAAAGAATTGATGGATTTAATTATCTCATTCTTGAAAGGAAAACTCTTCGAGGCTCCTACACTAACAAGAATGCTATAATACCACCTGAAATGGTAAAGGAGGAAGAATTGCACTGAAAATGGAAGAGAAAGAATACTTGAGGTATTCCAACAGGAATCTTGAAGAACACATGAGAATGAATCACATCCTTGATGAACCACCAAGAAGGACCTCCGTATACGAATGAATGATGCAAAGATATCAAGGTAGAAAAGAATAAGATTATGACCTTGCCAAGATTTAGATGAAGCCTCACCAAGAGATACTTAAAAGAACTTGGAACTCCGGAAAAGAACAGACAAGAACACTTGAGAACAAGGAATTGATATCATGAACCACTCCGAAAGAAAGATTGAAATCATTTGATGAAACAAGAATAAGAATTATGTTATGCTAATCCTTCATCAAGTTTAATTGATGACTAACAACGGATTTAGCATACAACTTATTCTTCTAGAAATGATTTAGGAGAGAGATAAGCATCACTTGAAGCATAATTGAAGAAAGCTCCGGTAAGAATTCACAATTAAATGGGAACACCACGAATTAATGGAGATACATGAGAATGAAGAGATCATAAGCCACCTGAGCGAAGAGAACTTAAACAAGGCACCGAATAATCGAGAGACGAACGAAGAGACAACAATGGAGAAGAATTAGAGCACGAAAGCTGCAAGCTGAGAACAAAGAAGTCTTCTGAAATGATGGCCTTCGGAGAATCGAGAATGAAACAATTCAGAAATGCACCGGATAGCAAGAAAGGGATACTCATGATTGGAACAAATAAGATGACGACACCAAGCTGAAATGATGAATCTCCAAGAGAATGAACCAAGATTTACGAGGAACACTCCTTCGGATAGCAAGCTGAGAATGAAGACGAGAAACAACACCTAGAATACTGAGACACTCCGGAATAAAGAAGAATGAAAGGTTGAGCCAAATGAGAAAATTAATTCTAATTGATCATGAAGAAGGAATATGACTGATGAAAATCATACCTACGTCATAGTTGAAAAGAATTAAAGATCTCCGGGCAAGGATTAAAAGAGTCGGGTAAGATCCTGGGAAAGAACCTGTGGGTTGTGGGGCCACTCAAAGAAATCACCGTTAGAAAAGATTGCTTAGAAGAGAGATAATGCACCGGTATGAAGAGAACTAGATGAGGTTAGCACCTCGAAATAATTAAAAACAAAAATTGAAAACGAGAAACTACTGAAATATCTTCAACGCTCCGGATGAAAAGAGAGGAATGAAAAACAAGATATGCTCATAAGAATTTAACATAGGAAAGAATTACAAGGATAAATAGGATATGATGAACACGGACAACTGAATTAAATTCACCGGAAAGATAACAAGATTGAATAAAGATGAGCACGAAGCTCCTGAGAATCTTCGCGATGAATCACCGGTTACGAAAGAAAGAAGAGAAAGCGGAAGCATCACTGAAATGAAATGCAGTTGGATAAATCCAATCACCGAAGAAAAAGGGCGGGAGGGCGGGGAAAAACAAAGACAACTTGGGACGGATGAGATGAAATCCGGAATAAAATTAGAGAATGATCTTGCAAAATTGGAGAGGATATGATTACTTGAAGAGAAACACACTGGTTGAAAAAGAATTAGCACGACGACTCCGGTTGACAAGAAATGATAAGACAATCTGATTGAGCAAAGAATTGCATTCACATAAAAATATGAGAACACAGATTAGGAAAGATCTGAAATCACCATTGACATCGAAGCAACTCGAATTACCATAATTCAACAACACAAAGGGTGAGGATTGTGAAACAAGCCAGAACAAACTCATGAGAAAGATTTCGTCCGATATTTTCGTGGATAGGATCGCACGGGCTCGATTTTATAGTAGCCATCAAGTGCAAGGCAGTGCACCCGACATACGAAGCGTCCCCGAGTCGTAGCAAGCTACAAGGACTCTTTAAGACACAACGTGTACCGCTGTAAGTCGACCGTGAACAAACGAATCCACTAGATGTCGAACCCCAACCTAACATCATGTATTTGTTGGAAGATTGTCCTATAAGCAACTACTTGAATTCCCACCTATGAATTCCCGAAATATCTGGTCATGCAATCTGGTACACGGATACAAGGAGTAATATCACACAACTCCTATACTAACCCGTCACTTGTATCACATCCGTCAACACATGACCAGAATCTCGGACCTTCATCTACAACAGACCCTCGTGATCACAATGATACAAAGTATGGCAGTACTCCCGAACAATCTGCACCAGTACTGGGGACATCGGGGTTATCTCGCCACTACTAGTATTGAAGCAATTACGAACATCCTTCGTCCTGAGATACTAAGAAACCTGAATGATAACGATGTGCTCAAGAATCCCCTGGAGCTCAACTCCCCTGAAACTTAAAGCAGATAGGAGGCACGAAGACAGAACTCCGTCACATCGGCATCATATAGATCCCAAGAATATCCGCGTAATCCTAAAAAAAATTTGAGTGAGAAGAGGAGTAGAATTAAATATTACGTCAAGATTCCTCACCAGAGCATAGAAGAGGAGAAAAACAGAATCCTACTCTCCGATATATTACTAGACTCAAAGCAATTTTTCACTAGACTCGACTCGGCCATGTTCGATCAATCAAGGGGGCTCCTAGGTCGGTACTGCTCTGATACCAACTTGTCACGCCCAAGATGCGACCCTATCCTCAATTTGGCACGAAGGCCTCGTCAGGGATAGAAACGCATCTCGTCGTGTCGCAAGAATGGATATCGTTACAAGTACATGTACTGAAAAGAAGAGATATATAAAGAATTGGCTTACACTCGCCACAAGCTACATCAGAGTCACATCAGTACATTACATAATCATCAAGAGGAAGAGCAGGGTCCGACTACGGACGAAAACAAACGACAAAAGAAGAACGACGTCCATCCTTGCTATCCCAGGCTGTCGGCCTGGAACCCATCCTAGATCGATGAAGAAGAAGAAGAAGAAGAAGCAACTCCAAATGAACAATCAACGCGCTCGCGTCAAGTAACCTTTACCTGTACCTGCAACTGGTGTTGTAGTAATCTGTGAGCCACATGGGACTCAGCAATCTCATTTCCGAAGGTATCAAGATTAGCAAAGCTTGATGGGTGAGGTATGGTTAAGTGGTGAGGTTGCAGCAGCGGCTAAGCATATATTTGGTGGCTAAACTTACGAGTACAAGAACTAAGAGGGGGAAGATCTACGCATAACGGACGTGAACTACTGATGACCAAATGAATGATCCTAAACACCTACCTACGTCAGACATAACCCCACCGGTGTCCTCGATCGGAGAAGGAACTCACGAAAGAGACAGTCACGGTTACGCACACAGTTGGCAAGTTTTAGTTAAGTTAACTTCAAGTTATCTAGAACCAGTGTTAAACAAAGCTTCCACGTTGCCACATAACAGCGGGCACAGATTTCCGAAAGAGTTAACCCTGCAGGGGTGCTCCAACTAGTCCATCACAAATTACCACAAGCCGCATAGAAATCCTCAATCACGAAGCTCGCGATCTCGTCGGATTCCCTAGTGGAAAACCTCGACTCTGAGATTACCCAAAGCATCACCGGAATCCCGATGCACAAGATATTCCGTCAAAGGTAAAACTAATCCAGCAAGGCCGCCCGACGCGTCGACGATCCTGATAGGAGTCGCGTACCTCGTTCTCAGGACACGACGGATGGGTCACACTAGGAGAACCGAACCTTGGGTTGCCCCGCGGTGGCCCCGTATTCTGCCAATTTGGACCAACACTCATGAGGAGCACTGGCCCGGGGGTTGATTAAATTAGTCCGCGGGTGCCGGCGGGTCCCTATGCATTATTATTACGATATTAGGCAAATGAAGTACCAAAATTGGGCCTTGCCAGACCAGTCTTAATCTAAAACGAATTATCAAGGGGGTCCCCGTAACAACCCCGATCGTGTTAGGAGCGCTCATTTATGGAACATAACACCGGTAGCCGAAAACTAAGGGGGCAAAGGTGGAACAAAACACCAGGCTAGAAAGGCCGAGCCTTCCACCTTTTACCAAGTGTATAGATGCATTAAATTAAATAGCATTTAATAGGGTGATATAACAAGGAACCCATGCTTTCACATGGAAGCAATGCACCTGCAACTAGCAACGCTAACACAGGATTAAGCAAGCAGTAACATAGCCAATCGGTGGTTTGCTAGGTTGAACAGGTTGAAGGTTAACATGGCATTGTTGAGAGGCTGATATTTAACATGTGGTAGGCAACGAGACATAATCGATAGAAGCGATAAAACTAGCATGGCAATGATAGTAATGGTATCTGGGGAAATGATCATCTTGCCTGAGATACCGCTTGGAAGAAGAATGCCTCCGTGAAGCAGACGAACCGACGTAGTCGAACGGGTCCTCACATCCGACACGCTTGCGGAACTCTATCGAGACGAAGCAAACCGGAAACACAAATCATCACACGATATTCACCACACGATGCACAACACAAATGATGCATGAGAAGCTGAAAACATGCAAGTCGCGGCCTGAAAATTCACACAATCGAACACTACACATTAAGTGAAGTTCAATATGCCACGAGTTGCGTGTTGATGAAACTCCACATACAAATTATTTAGTTCACTCCCGGTTATTTACACAGCAAAATTAATGTTGTTTAACATGCAAGAGGTGAAGCGTAATTAGACTACCTATCTAGGCATTTTAAATGAGGTCGGAAATGACATATAGCACTTCCGAGACGACCTCACATGTTAATTTACAATTCTGTCCAGATCTGAATAATGCATTTAATTAGTTGTTAAACACCCAAACAAATAGGTTCACGTGATTCTACGCGTCAAGGCAAGCAATCTACACAAAAAGAACATCTCCAACGGAGCTACGGATCAGAAGTTACAAGCATCGCAAGATATGATGGCATGAATGCAATATGTGTGCAACGGCGGCTACGAGCACTTCAAAGCATCCAACCAGCAATGGAAAATGAAACTACACGAGATTCTAAGCAAGTTTCATGTAGGACACGATCAAATCGGAGCTACGGTTCAACAACTACGAGCAAAACGAGAAATGACTACAATCTGCCAAATACAGCCACATAGCACTTTCTACGCCCCACAACTACGGCTACACAACTCCGATATGCCCAAGCAAAGCATGGCACGGAAGAGGGCAAGAAGCACTACTATGAACAGCTAACAACTACTAGCATGGCAGCGAGGAACACTAGGGAAAGAAGTCACAAAATGGCTTCCCACACACTATTTCAGACTTAGCGAAAATAACACCTCATGAAAGTGCGGTTTTCGATCTGAAGCTATATTGACAGAAGCAAAATCTATATCTACAGGACTCCAAATTGCATGAAACTTCACAGCATGCTAGAGAAACAAAAGGGCTACAACTTACTCCATTGGACCAACCTCAAAAGAGCTACAGATCACAAGATGCAAGCAAGACAAGACAGCAACAAAATATAACAGATTCCAGACTTAGAAATATTTCAGCACGTCTAAAACAGCACTATTTCTAGCAACTTGAGAGCAAGCAAAACACACCTAAACATGCATTTCTATTGCAACCAAAAATACCAGGGGCTAAACAAAACATCCAAGATCAACTCTCTAGTTGACAACTCCGTCAAACGATGCACGGAATAAATCCTATGAATTGAACAAAAGGGCAACATAGCAAAATATCGCGCGAACTAACTTGCTCAAAAGCTAAAACTAATTGCACAGAAAAATCCCATTGATTTTTCTACCCCGGAAACATATAAAACACGAGGGGTTGCAACACAACTTAAGACCACACATAAATGTGGGAAACTAACCTATATACGGGAAAATAAACTACCAGCAATCCATACACGCAAAAATACAAATGACTGGACTAAAATACATGATAAAATGGTCCCTAAAACATAGACATTTTATCTACGGCATTCGATCAATCCGGACTTGCGCGAAAATTAAATATGGACTAAATCCTATTGGGATAGCACGCTAATCTATGCATTTGACACGTTAAACTACACCGAAAAATTATGCAAGTCATGAAATCTTGTTCTACTCGCGAAACTACCCCAAAACCATATAAGATACGCGTCGTTCCGACTTACGGTTATTAAACTACGGGCGTTTTAATATGCCTATTTTCCTGAAATTTAACTAATTCGAAAAACCCTAAATGAAAATACTACCGGGCCGAATTGGGGGCGTAGTTTAGCTAAGACGCGCCTAGGCGTGATTTAGAGGGGCTGGGGGACTCTCACCTTGGGCCGAAAGGCCGACTGAAGGGGAGGAGGCGGCCTGGTCGTCTGGGCCGAATTGGGGGCTGCTGCTGGGCCCGCTGCGGGGGAGCTGACCGACTGGGCCGGACGCGGGGCGGGGCCCAAGAGGGAGGCGAGCACTGCGCTGCGAGGCGGTTCCTCGTCTCGATGGATCGAGATCCTCGCGACGGGACGAGACGGCGAGCTTCGACGGGGCGAGGACGCAGGGAGGCGGTCGAGGAGCTCTGGGACGGCGGAGGCGGCAGATCCCGGCCGGCGAGGAACGGCGACGGCGCACACAAGCGACAGGCAGAGCAAGCGAGGCGGCGAGGAACGGAGGCAGCGGCGGGATCCGGCGCCGGAAATGGAGGGGGCGGCAAGCTCGAGGGAGGAGGCCGACTCGGCTCTCCGGCGAGCGGCGGCCGGAGGTGAGGCCGACGGGGAGGAGTCAGCTGCGGTCGGCTGCTGCCACGGCGGGGCGAGGGAGCACCGGCGGCGCGGCACGAGGAGCTGGCGACCTACTCGAACCCGAGCTGGCGGCGGAGGCAGAATGGGGCGGCGGCCGGATGGGCCTCGGCAGGCCGCGCGCGGGCTCGGGCGGGCCGGCGGCGCTGGTGGGGAGAGAGGTTGCGGCTAGGGTTAGGTTTAGGTGGGGCGCGGAAAACGAGGCAGGTTAGGGATGGGTGTCTAGAAATTAGGAGGAGGGGTGTATTTATAGAGAAAAGAGGGGCTCGGTTAACCGGAATCGCGTTCCGGATCCAACCGCGGGGTCGGATTCTGACGTTTCCAAACGCGGGTATGGGTATGCGGCCGTGTAGAGGGGATATCCGGAGACAAGAGGGAGAACGGGCGACGCGGCAACGATTTTTAAATCACCGACAGACGTCCGACGAATAACCGAAGACGGTGCCGCTACGGTCGACCGTTCGGGTACCAGACGAACTCCGATCGCGACGAAATTCGACAGGCGGCCTGGCTATATCTAATCACGACCGCATGCCAAGTTTAACCCCGATCAGAGAAAGTTTTACGCACATTTTAAAACAAGGTCTCGACGATGCCGCGGGCGCGTGCGAGTGCAGTCGGGCTCAGAACGGACGACGACGCGAACCGGCAACTAACAGCGGATGCAAGTTTTGAAAACTGGCGGCAACGGAGATGCCGATGCAATGCTGATGATGCGCATGATGCGATGATGATGCGACAAAATAAAATAAACACACGACGGAAACGGAAAGGAAAAGGGAATCTTCTGGAACGTCGGTCTCGGGCTGTCACATCCCTCCCGGTAAATCCCCGGAACCCATTCGTCACTCCTGGTACTTTATCGGTAATGTCTGGAATCTTTCCGGAAGCCAAACGCAACATTCCTATATATATATCTTCATCTCTGGACCATTTCGGAAACCCTCGTGACGTCCGGGATCTCATCCGGGACACCGAACAACATTCGGTTAGCAACATCAATAATTCAACTATACCGAAAAGTCACCGAACCTTAAGTGTGCAGATCCTACAGGTTCGAGAACTATGTAGACATGACCGAGACACTCTCCGGTAAAATATCCAATAGCGGGACCTGGATGCCCATATTGGATCCTATATATTCTACGAAGATCTTATTGGTTGAACCTCTATGTCAAGGATTCAGTTAATCCTGTATAACATTCCCTTTGTCCTTCGGTATGTTACCTGCCCGAGATTCGATTGTCGGTATCTCTATACCATTTTGAATCTCGTTACCGGCAAGTCTCTTTACTCGTTCCGTAATACAAGATCTTGTGGCTAACTCTTTAGTCACATTGTTTGCAAGAATTGTTTGTGATGTTGTATTACCGACTGGGCCCCGAGATACCTCTCTGTCATATGGAGTGACAAATCCGAGTCTCGATCCATGCTAACTCAACGGACACCTTCAGAGATACCTATAGAGCACCTTTATAGTCACCCAGTTATGTTGCGATGTTTGATACACACAAGGCATTCCTCTGGTGTCAGTGAGATACATGATATCATGGTCATAGGAACGCATACTTGACATGAAAAAACAATAGCAACAAAATAACACGATCACATGGTACGTTTATAGTTTGGATCTTGTCATCACATCATTATCCTAATGATGTGATTTTGTTATCAACTGACAACACTTGTCTATGCATAGGAAACCTTAACCATCTTTGATCAACGATCTAGTGAACTAGAGGATCACTAGGGACATTGTTTTGTCTATATATCCACATGCATTTATGTTTCCATTCAATACAATTGTAGCATGGATAATAAACGATTATCTTGAAACAGGAAATATAATAATAGCTATTTTATTATTGCCTCTAGGGCATATTTCCAACAATTTGCACAGCCGACAAAACTCCCACCTCATAGGCAATATGATCATGCCATCAATCTCGAACCAGGAGTAGCACCAATTAACTCCACACCGTATCACTACTCACCTTTACAAAAGGATGAAATCGAACGCCAAGTGAGTGAGATGCTACGCACAAGAGTGATCACACACAACATGATCCCCTTCGCTGCACCGGTCCTCTTGGTGAATAAAAAGGATTGCACGTGGAGATTTTGCATTGATTATTGGCATCTCAACTTGGTGACGATCAAGAAGAAATTCCCTCTTCTTGTTATTCATGAACTCCTGGATGAGCTTGCCAGCGCGACCTTCTTCTCCAAGATAGACTTACCCGTGGGTTATCATCAAAACCGGATTCATGAATGATACGTCCATTTTTCAGCATGTTTTTATATTGATATTTATTGCATTATGGTCTGTTATTACACATTATGGTATAATACTTATGCATTTTCTCTCTTATTTTGCAAGGTTTACATGAAGAGGGAGAATGCCGGCAACTGGAATTTTACACTGGAAAAGGAGCAAATCTGAGAGACCTGTTCTTCACAACTCCAAAAGTCCTCAAAAGTTACGAATAATTGTTTTGGAATATTTAAAACATATTGGGCGAAAGAAATACCAAAGAGGACCCACCAGGAGGTCACAATCCAGGGGTCGCGTCCTACCCCCCTGGCCACACCCTACAGGCTTGTGGGCCCCCTAGAAGGCTTCCAGTGCCCATCTTCTACTATATGAAGGGTTTTGACCTAGAAAAAATAATATCAGAGCTTTTGGGACGAAGCGCCACCGTCTCGAGGTGGAACTTTGGCAGAACCAATCTAGATCTCCGGCATACCTATTCTACTGGGGAAACTTGCCTCCCGGAGGGGCATATCGAAGCCATCGTCATCACGAACGATCCTCTCATCGAGAGGGGGTCAATCTCCATCAATATCTTCCTCAGCACCATCTCCTCTCCAAACCCTAGTTCATCTCTTGTATCTGAGCTTTGTCTCAAACCTCAGATTGGTACCTGGGGGTTGCTAGTAGTGTTGATTAGTCCTTGTAGTTGATGCTAGTTGGTTTGCTTGGTGGAAGATCATATGTTCAGATCCTTAATGATTATTGATACTCCTCTGATTATGAACATCAATATGATTTGTGAGTAATTATGTTTGTTCCTGAGGACATGGGATAAGTCTTGCTATAAGTAATCATGTGAATTTGGTATTCGTTCGATATTTTGATGAGATGTATGTTGTCTCTCCTCTAGTGGTGTCATGTGAACGTCAACTACATGACACTTCACCTTTATTTGGGCCTAGGGGAAGGCATTTGGAAGTAATAAGTAGATGATGGATTGCTAGAGTAATAGAAGCTTAAACCCTAGTTTATGTGTTGCTTCGTAAGGGGCTGATTTGGATCCATATGTTTCATGCTATGGTTTGATTTATCTTGATTCTTCTTTCGTAGTTGCGGATGCTTGCGAGAGATGTTAATCATAAGTGGTATGTTTGTCCAAGTAAGGGCAGCACCCAAGCACCGGTCCACCCACATATCAAATTATCAAAGTAACGAACGTGAATCATATGAGCATGATGAAAACTAGCTTGACAGAAATTCCCATGTGTCCTCGGGAGCGCTTTGCTTTATATAAGAGTTTGTCCAGGCTTGTCATTTGCTACAAAAAGGATTGGGACACCTGGCTGCACCTTTGTTACAATTTGTACTTGATACCTGTCACAAATTACCTTATCACAAAACTATATGTTACCGATAACTTGAGTGCTTGCAGAGAATACCTTACTCAAAACCGCTTGCCATTTTCTTCTGCTCCTCGTTGGGTTCGACACTCTTACTTATCGAAAGGACTATGATATATCCCCTATAATTTTGGGTCATCAAGACTCTTTTCTGGCGCCATTGCCAGGGAATGAAGCGCCTTTCGTGAGTGGAACTTGGTAAGGGAAAATTTATAGACTTTGCTGAAATTTACTGTCACTTGTCACTATGGAAGATAATCCTTTGAGGGGCTTGTTCGGGTATCTTCGCCCGACCGGAAGCATAAATCGATGCTCCTCAACCTTCTCCACCTATTGAAAATATTTATTATGAAATTCCTTCGGGTATGATAGAAAAACTGCTAGCTAATCCTTATGCGGGAGATGTAACACTACATCATGATTTCCATCTAATCTATGTGGATGAAGTATGTGGATTATTTAAGCTTGCGGGTTTGCCCGAGTATGATGTCAAGAAGAAGGTCTTCCCTTTATATTTGAAGGAGAAGGCATTGATGTGGTATAGGCTATGTGATGATATTGGATGATGGAACTACAACCGATTGAAATTGGAATTTCATCAGAAGTTTTATCCTATGCATCTCGTTCATCGTGATCGGAATTATATTTATAATTTTTGGCCTCGTGAAGGAGAAAGAATCGCTCAAGCTTGGGGAGGCATAATTCAATGCTATATTCATGCCCCAATCATGAGCTCCCGAGAGAAATTATTATTCATATTTTTTATGCTCGACTTTCTTGTAATGATCAATCCATGCTCGATACTTCTTGTGTTGGTTCCTTTATGAAAAAAGATATTGAATTCAAATGGGACTTATTGGAAAGAATTAAATGCAACTCTGAAGATTGGGAACTCCACGAAGGTAATGAGTCAGGTATAAGACTTAAGTTTGATTGTGTTAAATCCTTTATATACACCGATGCTTTTCGCGATTTTAGCACTAAATATGGACTTGACTCTAAGGTAGTAGCTTCATTCTGTGAATATTTTGCTACTCATGTTGACTCCCCAAGGAGAAGTGGTTTGAATATTATCCTACCATTGAAGTTAAAGTGGTTTAACTTATTAAAGTTGAAGAAGAAACTATTATTTATAATGTAGATCCTATTATTCCTACTTCTTATATTGAGAAACCACCCTTTCCTGTTAGAATAAACGAACATGCTAAAGCTTCAACTCTGGTTCTTAAGAGTTGTACTAGAACACCTATACCTCCTGAATAAATTAAAGTTGAACCTAATATTGCTATGGTTAAAGATATCTTGGTTGATAATATTGATGGGCATGTCATTCATTTCTGTGATGAATCTACTAGAATTGCTAGACCTGATACTAAAGGTAAACATAGACCTATTGTTGGCATGCCTGTTGTTTCTGTTAAAATAAGAGATCATTGTTATCATGACTTATGTGATGTGGGTCCTAGTGTGAGTGCAATTCCCTTTACCTTATACCAAGAAATTATGAATGATATTGCACGAGCTGAATTAGAAGAAATTGATGTTACCATCAAGCTTGCTAATAGAAATACTATTGCACCAATTGGGATTGTTAGAGATGTTTAAGTCTTATGTGGGAAAATAAAGTATCCTACTGATTTTTTTGTTCTTGGTTCCCCACAAGATGATTTTTGTCCCATTATATTCGGTAGACCCTTCTTGAATACTGTTAATGCTAAGATTGATTGTGAGAAAGAAACGGTTACTGTAAGTTTTGGGGATGTGTCTCATGAGTTCAGTTTCTCTAAATTTCATAGATAACCCCATGACAAAGAATTGCATAGTAAAGATGAAATTATTGGTCTTGCTTCTATTGTCGTGCCTCCTACTGATCCCTTAGAACAATATTTGCTAGACCATGAAAATGATATGCATCTGAATGAAAGGAATGAAATAGATCAGATTTTCTTTGATCAGTAGCCTATTTTGAAACACAACCTTCCTATTGAAATACTTGGGGATCCTCCTCCACCCAAGGGTGATCCCGTGTTTGAGCTTAAACAGTTACCTCATACTTTGAAGTATGCTTATCTAGATGAAAAGGAAATATATCCTGTTATTATTAGTGATAACCTTTCAGAGCATGAAGAAAAGAGATTATTGAAAACTTTGAGGAAGCACCATGCTGCTATTGGATATACTCTTGATGATCTTAAGGGCATTAGTCCCACTATATGTCAGCACAAAATTAACATGGAGCCTGATGCTAAACCAGTTGTTGATCACAAATGATGGTTAAATCCTAAAATGAAGGAAGTGGTAAGGATTGAAATACAAAAGCTTCTCAAGGCAGGTATAATTTATCCTATTGCTGATAGTAGATGGGTTAGTCCCGTTCATTGTGTTCCTAAAAAGGGAGGTATTACCATTGTTCCTAATGATAAAAATGAATTGATCCCGCAAAGAATTTCTACAGGATATAGAATGGTAATTGATTTTAGGAAATTAAATAAAGCTACTAGGAAAGATCATTACCATCTACCTTATATTGATCAAATGCTAGAAATATTATCCAAACATACACAATTTTGCTTTCTAGACGGTTATTCTGGTTTCTCTCAAATACCTGTGTCAAAAGAGGATCAAGAGAAGACCACTTTTACTTGCCCTTTCGGTACCTTTTCTTATAGATGTATGCCTTTTGGTTTATGCAATCCACCTTCTACCTTTCAAAGATGTATGATGGCTATATTCTCTAACTTCTGTGAAAACATTCTTGAGGTTTTCATGGATGATTTTCCTGTTTACAGAACTTCTTTTGATGATTGCTTGAGCAACCTTGATCGAGTTTTGCATAGATGTGAAGAAACTAATCTTGTCATGAATTGGGAGAAGTGCCACTTTATGGTTAATGAAGGCATTGTCTTGGGACACAAAATCTCCGAAAGAGGTATCAAAGGTATAAGAAGTTTCCTTGGTCATGTTGGTTTCTATAGGAGGTTTATTAAAGACTTCTCTAAGATTTTATAAGCCTCCAAATAATCTTTTGAAAAAAATGTTCCATTCGTTTTTTATGATGATTGTGTAGAAGCATTTGAAATTCTTAAGAGAGCCTTGATCACTGCACCTGTTGTTCAACCACCCGATTGTAACCTACCCTTTGAAAATATGTGTGATGCTAGTGGTTATGTTGTTGGTGCTGTTCTAGGACAAAGAATTGATAAGGAATTAAATGTTATCCATTACTCTAGTAAAAATCTAGACAGTGCTCAAATAAACTATGTGTAACGCCCAAGATGTGGTCCTATCCTTATTTTGGCACGAGGACCTCGACAGGGATAGAAACGCATCTCATCGTTTTTGCAAGAATGGATATCGTTACAAGTACATGTACTGAAAAGATGCGTATATGGAATTGGCTTACACTCGCCACAGCTACTTCAGAGTCACATCAGTACAATACATACAATCATCATGAAGAACGGGACGGTCCGTCTATGGACGAAAACAAACGATAAAAGAACGGCGTCCATCCTTGCTATGCCAGGTTGCCGGACTGGAACCCATCCTCGATCGACGATGAAGAAGAAGAAGAAGAAACTCCAAATAGCACAATCAACACGCTCACATCAAGGTAACCTTTACATGTACCTGCAACTGGTATTGTAGTAATCTGTGAGCCACAGAGGACTCAACAATCTCATTTCCAAAGGTATCAAGACTAGCAAAGCTTCATGGGTGAGGTATGGTTAAGTGGTGAGGCTGCAGCAAGTGGCTAAGCATTTATTTGATGTGGCTAACTTATGAGTACAAGAATAAGAGAGGGGGATGATCTACACATAGCGGACGTGAACTACCGATGATCAAATGAATGATCGTGAACACCTACTTACGTCAGACATAACCCCACTGTGTCCTCGATTAGAGAAGGAGCTCACGAAAGAGATAGTCACGGTTACGCATTCAGTAGGCATATTTTAGTTAAGCTTACTTCAACTTATCTAGAACTGTAAGTTAAACAAAGATTCCACATTGCCACATAACCACGGACATGGCTTTCCAAAAGATTTAACTCTCCAGGGGTGCTCCAACTAGTCCATCACAAACTACAACACGCTGCGAAGGAATGACCTCGATCAGGGAAACCCGTGATCACCTCGGGTTCCTATTGGAAAACCTCAACCTCTAGATAACCCAAAGCATCCTCGGAATCCCTTGCACAAGACCCTCGAGAAAGGTAAAACAAGTCCAGCAAGGCCGCCCGACGTGTCGACATCCCAATAGGAGCCGTGTATCTCGTTGTGAGGGCACAATTGGATGAGTGCAGCGTACAGTGGCCTGATAGAAATCAACCGAGTAGCCCCGGGTTGGCCCTGCACACGACTCTGTTTAGGACCAGCACTGGCCCTCCCTGTATATGTTGAATTACTCATCGGGTAGCGCTAACTCCCTATGTTTTCAGTATTAACTGAATTATTATGTTGGGCAAATATAGTACCAATGTTGGGCCTTGCCAGACTAGCTTTATCCCAAAATGAGAATCTAGGGGGTCCCCATAACAACCCTAAGCATGTTAGGAGAGCTCATTTATGGAACATAACACCGGTAGCCGAAACTTAGGCGGCAAAGGTGGAACAAAACACTACGCTAGAAAGGTCGAGCCTTCCACCTTTTACCAAGAATATATGTGCATAAATTAAATAGCATTTAATATGGTGATATAACAAGGAACCCATGTTATCACATGGAAGCAACTACACCTGCAACTAGCAGCGTTATCCAATGGTTAAGCAAGCGGTAACATAGCCAATCAGTGGTTTGCTAGGTTGTGAATAGATTGAAGGTTTTCATTGCAATGTTGGGAGGCTGATATTTAACAGGTGGTAGGCTACGAGACATAACAATAGAAACGGAACAACTAGCATGGCAATGATAGTAATGATATCTAGGGAAATGATCATATGGCGTGAGATCCCGCTTGGAAGAAGAACGACTCCGTGAAGTAGACGAACCGACGTAGTCGAACGGGTCATCACATTCTGACACGCTTGCGGAACTCTATCGAGATGAAGCAAACCGGAAACAAGAATCAACACACGATATTCACCACGACACATGCACAACATGATGCAATTTATATATGATGCATGACGAGTTTAAATATGCAAGGCATGGCATGGCAATTCACAACAGTTAAACACTACACATTAAGTGAGGCTCAATATGCAACGAGTTGCATATTGGCAAAACTCTACATTTAATTATTAAGTTCACACTCGTTTAGGTACACGGAAATATTAAATTTTGTTAAACATGGAAAGGGGTGAAGCACAAATTAATCTACCTATCTATGCATTTTTAAATGAGGCCGGAAACGACATATAGCATCTCCGAAACGACCTCACGTGTTAAAATCTAAATCTGTGCAGATTTGTCCTAATCGCATTTTATGTTTGTTAAACGACAAAACAAAGTGGTTCACATGATTCTACTCGTTGTTCTAGTCCATTTACATGTATGCATCATCTCCAACGGAGCTACGGATCACTTGCTACGAATTAAACAGTTTCTATCATGTCGACACGCAAACCGATGCAAACAGCACACTAAACAGCTTTAAACATGCATGAGAGTTGAAAAATATTATTCCATGCAAAAAATCTACACGTTCTACATATATAAACTATTCCGAGCCAACGTACGGTTTGGAAATTATTGGCATTTAAAAACATGCATCTCTCTTCTCAATTAGTAAATTGACCAGAGGTAAGCAGAAAAAAAACACAACAACGGCCGGATTACTGCAAGCTATGGTGCATGAAATAAAATAGAAGGAAGCAGTGCAAAAATCTTGGGGGATCTGGATTCGAACCCAAGACCTCCCAGAAGTGTACAAACGTGTGTACTAGTGAGCTACCTAGGTGGTTGTGCATATCTTGGAGCGCAGCAACTTATGAATAGAACCACGGCGGAGCCTTGTTTTACCATGAACGCACAGGGATCTCACCGGCTCGGCAGCGAGCAAACGGGTCGATTGACGGGAGGTCCTTTGCGCGGCTCCGGTGACGCGGACAGCACGAAGAGGAGTGGATCTGGATGGGGCCCGTGAATCCTTCCAATCCTGGTGGTGGTGGAGCTCCATCGGGCTAGACATGGTGGTGGGGAAGCTCCTGTTTCAAGCGTGAGATACATACATAAAAATGCGAGGCGGGGGGGAGGGAGAACGAAGGAGAAGGAGAGGAACCAGGGGAGGCACGGTCCAAAGCATCTTGCTGGACCCGGTCACCGACGAGGGCTCCCGTGGTCGCCGACGCAGGGCGCGGAGGTCGCGCGAGGAGAGCTCGGGCTCCTCTGCTCGGGCACGGAGCTGTCGGTGCTACTGTTGCGCGGACGGGGCTCCCTCGGGCGGCCGTACATGTCCAGGCTGCAAGAGGATCAAAGGGCTTGGGTTTGCTCGCTGAGGAAAACGAGGGAATGAGGAGGTGTGGAGCCGGTTGGCTGGATGGGGATTTCGAGGAGGAAGGTGGTTGCGGCGGCTGAGGTGTTGGACAGGGGTCCTCGATTCTAGGGTTAGACTATGGGTGGTCTATATATAACATAAAAGATTAGGGTTAGGATCCTCCGATTAAATCGTATGGTCGAAAAAAATGCTAGGTTAGGGAGTCCACTGGACAAACCGATGACGATTTATGGTAAAACGGGGTTGATCCGGATCCAACGGCCACGACCGTCCGGTTCGGGTTCCGGGAGATTTTTCGAACTAGGCTACACGTAGGTTCGATGCACTGCGCAGAGGGCATGGGCAGAGATGAGAGGGAAACAGGCAACCCGACGACAGAGTTTAAAACAACAAAAAACGTCCGACGATGGGCCGGCTATAGTGTCGCTATAGATTTAATGGTTCGGGTATCAAATGTACTTCGATTGCGACGAAAATTGAAGGGCGGTGTACCTACACTATATAAAGACCGCACGCCAAGTTTCAACCCAATCCGAAAATATTTTTCGGACACCTTTAAAAACAAATATATTATCGATGTCGCGGACACGTGCGTGGGTGGTTGGTCTTGAAACGATCACCGACAGAAACAGAGAGAACCGGCAACTAATAACGGATGCAAGTTCCGAAAACTGACAGCAACGCAGTGCCGATGCAATGCAGATGATGCGCATGATGCGATAATGAATGTGACACCCAAACAAATAACACGATGAGAACGGAATAAAAGGGGAATCTTCTGGAGCATCGGTCTCGGGGTGTCACACTACGCTACCACTGCAAAGGAATTTTTAGTAGTTGTGTTTGCTTGTGATAAGTTTAGACCTTATATTGTTGATTACAAAGTAACTGTTCACATTGATCACGATGTTATTAAATACCTTATGGAAAAGAAAGATGCTAAACCTAGACTTATTAGATGGACTCTTCTGTTACAAGAATTTGATCTGCATATCATTGATAGAAAGGGTGCTGATAACTCCATAGAAGATAACTTGTCTAGATTGGAGAATGTTCTTGATAACCCACTACCTATTTATGATAGCTTTCCTGATGAACAGTTAGCTATCATAAATGCTTCGCCCAGTGCTCCTTGGTATGCTGATTATGCTAACTACTTTGTTGCTAAATTTATACCGCCTAGTTTCACATACCAACAAAATAAAAAGTTCTTCTATGATTTCAGACATTACTTTTGGTACGATCCACACCTTTATAAAGGAGTAGATGGTATTATTAGATGTTGTGTACCTGAGCATGAATAGGAACAGATCCTACACAAGTGTCACTCCGAGGCCTACGGAGGACATCACGCTGGAGATAGAACTGCACACAAGGTATTACAGTTTGGTTTTTATTGGCCCACTCTCTTCAAGGATGCTCATAAGTTTGTCTTGTCTTGTGATGAATGTCAAAGAATTGGTAATATTAGTAGACGTCAGGAAATGCCTATGAATTACTCTCTTGTTATAGAACCATTTGATGTCTGGGGTTTTGATTATATGGGACCTTTTCCAAAGTCCAACGGGTATACTCATATTCTAGTTGTTGTTGATTATGTTCCTAAGTGGCTAGAAGCTATTCCAACTAGTAATGCCGATCATAAAACTTCTATTAAAATGCTGAAAGAAGTCATTTTCCCTAGATTTGGAGTCCCTAGATATATAATGACTGATGGTGGTTCACACTTTATTCATGGTGCTTTATGTAAATTGCTTGCTAGGTATGATGTTAACCATAGAATTGCATCTCCTTATCATCCTAAGTTTAGTGGTCAAGTAGAATTGAGCAATAGAGAAATTAAATTGATCTTGCAAAAGACCGTTAATAGATCTAGAAAGAATTTTTTTAAGAAACTTGACGATGCGTTATGGGCCTATAGAACCGCTTACAAAAACCCTATGGGTATGTCTCCGTATAAAATGGTTTATGGTAAAGCATGTCATTTACCTTTAGAGCTAGAACATAAAACTTATTGGGAAATTAAAGAGCTTAACTATGATTTCAAACTTGCTGGTGAGAAGAGTTTATTTGACATTAGCTCCCTTGATGAATGGAGAACCCAGGCCTACGAGAATGCTAACTTGTTTAAAGAAAAGGTTAAGAGATGGCATGATAGAAGGATACAAAAGCGCGAATTCAATGTAGGTGATCATGTCTTGCTATACAACTCTCGTTCAAGATTTTTTGCAGGAAAACTTCTCTCTAAATGGGAAGGGCCTTACATTATCGAGGAAGTATATCGTTTCGGTGCCATAAAGATCAACAACGCCGAAGGCACAAATCCGAAGGTGGTAAATGGGCAAACAAAAAAACATTTTATCTCAGGTACTCCCTGTAACGACCAAGATGCGGTCCTTTCCAATCTGGGGGTCGAGGCCCCGAATAGGAAAGAAGCGCATCTAAGCGTTTCGCAAGCATGCAACATAGCACAAATAATAATAAAAGTAGACAATTCGGGATTCAACTGTCTTCTCATTAATAACTCAGAGTACATCACAGATACAATCAAGGTAGTTCCGCTACGGACTACAAAACATGAAAATGCTATGCTACCCTGCCTGCAGGCCCACGATCACGACCACACCTCAGTCCTCTGGATAGTTCACGTAGAGGCGGTCTGTCTCCCCGTCGTACTGCCACGCCAGCTGGGTGCCGTAGGGATCATCTGTCTCTAGGGTACCTGTACCTATTGGGAGTTTCAGAGGAATCCGTGAGCCACGGGGACTCAGCAATCTAAGACCTTGGTGCCAGAACTAGTCATGTTATTAGGTACGGTAAGGGTGAGGTGTATAAGGCGGCAGCATTCTAAGCTTGATTTACTGGCTAACTTACGTAAAGGAATTATGAAGGTGGTCTACACTAGCGGTCGTGATTACTTGATCACTAAGTGATCCTGAACACCTACCTACGGCATTCATAACCCCACCGTGTTCCCGATCGAAGAGAGATCTTCGAGGGGGACAGTCACGGTTACGCACACAGTTGGCAATTATATTAGCTTATGTTTAAGTTATCTAATACCGGATGTTAACAAAATATTCCAAGTTGCCACATAATCGCGGGCATGGCTTTCCGAAAGATTAAACCCTGCAGGGGTGCTCCAACTAGTCCATCACAAACGAACACAGGCCGCAAAGCCAACCTCTATCACGAATCTCGTGATCTCGTCGGATTCCTTAGAGGAAAACCTCAACTCTGGGGGAAACCAAAGCTTCACTGGGATTCCTATATGCAAGATATACCGCTAAGGTAAGGCAAGGCTAGCAGGACCTCCCGACGTGTCGACAACCCTGATAAGAGCCGCGTATCTCAGTCTCAGGACATGACAGATGAGTCACACTACAGGTATACCAAACCTGAGGTTGCCCTGTGGTGGCCCCATACTCTACCCAGTTTGGACCAACACTCATGAGGAGCACTGGCCCTGGTTGTTGATTAAAATCCTCGGGGTAGCTATTCCCTATGCAGGTTATTATTAAGTGATTAGAAAATTAACACCAATGTTGGGTCCTGCCGGACAAGCCTTAGCACTACGCAATTTATCGAGGGGGTTCCCATAACAACCCCGAACGTGTTAGGAGCGATCAATATGGAATCAAACACCGGTAACCGGTAAATAAGGCGGCAATAACGGAACAAAGCACCCAGCAAAAGGCTAGGCCTTCCATCATTTACGAAGTATATAGGTGCATTAATTAAATAACAGGATTTAAGATAATGATATCAAGCTCATGTTATAACATGAGTCAAAGCACCTGCATCTAGCAACGCTAACATTAGTAGCTGAGTAAAGCCTACTTAGCCATACAAGTTTTGCTAGGAAGGGATCAGTGTATGGGTTCATGGCATATCAAGAGGCAATTTAATTCAGTGGTAGGCAGCGAGCGATATGACATGGAAACGAAACTAGCATGACAAGTCTAGAGATGGAATCAAGGTCATATCATCTTGCATGTGATATCCTCAGCTTGGAATGGTTCTGGTTCGTCCTGCACGTACTCTCCTGACTCCACGTATTCGTTCTCCAATCCTGGTGCTACCCAACATAAGAATAACAACCAATGAACAGCAGCACCACAAGATGCAACAAGCACATGATGCATGAGATGAAAAATGAGCATGCATCACTATTTCTATCACTAGCACAAGCAAAGAAACTACTATAAGTTTCTGGACAGAAGTGTACACTAAGCTATTTTGACATGCATGAGGATGACATGATCAGATGCGTATCGTGATAATAATGCAAAACCATATAAAGAACATTACAATCGGAGCCACGGACCAACGGGAATCAACGAAACAAGATAAGAAGCCCTACGTGGAAGAATCAACACCACACACTCAATTGGCACAAATCCGGTATTCCCAGGTTGCCAAGACTTATAACAACCCAACATGAATGGATTGGAGCAAGGAAGAACACCACAACATCAACTAAGCACACACAATGATCAAAATAACTATACTACAAAATCTGCCATAATCTGCATCTTAGCTCTTTGTGAGCTACATGCAACATACCTACAGGCCTTCAAATATGACGAATAATATATGTGGCTGTAGCCAACCAAGAATACTACAAGCACCAGCACGAATCACAGCAAAAGGAATTAAACTCTAGAATATACAAGGTCACAAACTTTCCCAAAACCATCAGATCTCAAGGACTTAGTGAAAATTTCTGCACCTGACTTTCTGTCTTAGTTCTCAAGCTTTTTGACAGCAAGCAAAACATAACCTACTGGACTCCAAATGAGATGAACTTTGACAGGGAGCTTCACAAACATATCAGGTCCAAAATCCTAGCACTGAACTAAGGCTAGTTCACAACACAATGACCAGCACAACCTCATCTATAGGAGAAGAAAATGTTTCCAGATTCTCAGACTTTGTGAAATTCCAGATTTCACTAAGCTGGACTTTTTCAGCCACATGCCCACTTTGTCTAGGCATAGTTTGCACACAAGTAACACCAAGTGATCAAAGACACCACTATGGTGTGGAGCAAAACCCCTACTACTATCACACAAAAGCTCATGCCCTTGGGCTCCACCTATTCCATGGAAACCAAGATCAAACTTGCAACAAATCTGAATATGTCAACTCTATAAAGTATCCTAATGGCAAAACTAACTTCACCACTAGATTCCTTGGGAGATTCTACCCCAAAATCATATATAATATGTGGGCACTTACTTGGAACAAGTGACCACAAATTAAGGGAGAGGAAACTACTCCAAATCATGCCTGGTGAATAGGGCATCATTTCACGTAGTTCCTACTAAAACAACAACTACAAAGGTTGAGATCATGTGCACAATGACAAAGTGACATGGGGGTTTGAACCCCATGTTTGTGTCATGCACATCAACTTCACAACTACTTCTCTCTAAGTCACCCACACACTCACACATCATGCCCTCTCTCATATGAACATGGGGAGGTGCACAAGTGTTGCCAATGGGGCTATTTCACCACACACACATATCATCACCACAACCTCATCTAGGTGCACATGAGGGCTACCCTCTTGCACAAATGAATGTGCCAACACATGCACACACCAAGTGCACTTGCACCACAACATCACTCACTTGTGCATGCATATGCACTAGCACACACACACACACACAAGCACACTTGTGGAATTGAGAATTTTGTCGTCTGCTGACGCATGGCAAAGGTACTCTTTGCCGTCAGTTGGCACAGTGCTGACGGCAAAGAGGTGGCTGATGGCAAAGGTTTTATTTGCCGTCGGCCACCTCTTTGCCGTCTGCTGGCGGACGGCAAAGAAGCCCTATGCGTACGGCAAAGGACGGCCGGACGGCAAAGCATCCCCACACACGGCCGAAACCCCACCCCCACCCACCCCGCCCCTTTGCCGTCCACCACCCTCCCCTTGCAGACGGCAAAGGGGACATGCCCCTAACGGCTCACCCCCACCCCACGACACTCCCTAACGGCTCCCACCGACAGCCTCCCCTAACCTTCTCTCTCTTGCGCGTCGCCAACCTCCCCGGCGACCGCCGCCGCCATAGCCCCCTCCCCAGCCACCCGCGTCGCCGCCCTCCCGGCCGTCGCGCTCTCCCACCTCCCTTCCGACCGCCGCCCCCTCTAACCTGCCTCCCAGCCGCCCCCCCCCCCCCCACCTCCCTCCCGTCCGCCGCCGCCGCCGCCCACCTGCCCTCCCGGCCGACCCCCATCCCACCTTCCTCCCGACCGCCGCCCCATCCCACCTCCCTCCCGTCCGCCGCCGCCCCCTACCACCTCCCTCCCAGCCGCCTCCCCCTTCCACCTCCCTCCCGGCCGCCTCCCCCCTCCCACCTCCCTCCCGGCCCCCTCCCACCACCCTCTCGGCCGCCGCCCCCCTCCCACCTCCCTCCCATTCGCCGCCCCAGCCAAACCTCCCGTGTGCCGGCGACACCAGCGCCCGCATCTTCGGTTAGTGTTTTTCTATTTTTTTATTTTTGTCCATGTTTCTTCTTCTTTTTTTGTTATTTAATTGATCAATTAAATTATGTATGTAGTGTAGATAATATTAGGTTAGTGTTCTTAGGTTTTATCCGAATAATTTTCTCTAAATAGAAAGAAACTTAGATATTTAGTTTAGTGCTAGGTTTAGTTTTTTTCTGTTTTTTATGTTAAATTAGATAGTTAGTTTATTAGATAGAAAAGGTAGAAAAAGTAGAAGAAGAATATGTAGTTTAGTGCTAGGTTTAGTTTTTTTCTGTTTTTTATGTTAAATTATATAGTTAGTTTATTAGGTAGAAAAGGTAGATAGAAAAGAAAAAATAGATAGAAAAAAACTTAGAAGAAAATAAGAGAATAATAAACTAGAAGAAAAAAGAAGAAGAAGAAGAAGAAGAAGAAGAAAGAGGAGAGGAGGAGAAAGATAAAAGAAAGAAGAAGAAGAAGAAGAGGAGGAGGAGGAGGAGGAGGAGGAGAAAAAAGACGAATAATAATAATAATAAGATGATCAAGAAGAAGAAGACAAAGAGGAGAGAGGAGAAGAAGAAAGAAGAGGACCCTCACCCCTGACCCGCGACCCCCGACCACCGGCGTCCGACGCCACCAACCCCCGACCCTCGACCCCCTACCTCCGACGCCACTGACACCCGACTCCCGACCCTCGACACCCGACACCACTGACCCCCGACACCCGACTCTCGACCCCCGACGCCTGACGCCACCAACCCTCGATGCCCGACGCCACCAACCCCCGACCCTCGACCCCCGACCCCCGACGCCACTAACACCCGACTCCCGACCCCCGACGCCCGACAGCACTGACCCCCGACCCCCAACTCCCAACGCCCAACACCACTGACCCCCGACCCCCGACCTCCAACCCCGGACTCCCTACCCCCGACCCCCGACCCCCGACGCCACTGACCGTCCACCCCCGACCCCCTAACCCCGACCCCCGACGCCACTAACCCCCAACCCCGGGCCCCCGACACCTCTTTGGCCTCTTGTTGATCGAAAAGACCCCAACCCCCGACGCTAGTGACCCTCGACCCCCGATGACACTAACCCCCGACCATCGACGCATTTAACCCGACTACCGACCACCGACACCCGACATCACCGACCCTCGACGGCACTGATTCCCGACGCCACTAAGCCCCGACCCCCGACACCTCTTCTGCCTTATGTTGAACGAGAAGGTGCTTTTCGGCCTTCTAGAGGCCCACGGGGTCTTAATTTTGTAAATTATGAGTTAGCTCACATATTTTCCGTATAAGAAGAAGGAGAAGAAGGAGGAGAAGAAGGAGAAGGAGCTCCTCCTTCTCCTTCTTCTTCCTCCTTCTTCCTCCTTCTCCTTCTCCTTCTTATTTTCTTCTTCTTCTCCTCTTCCTTCTCCTTCTCCTCCTCCTCCTCCTCCTCCTTCTTTTACTTCTTCTTCTCTTTCTCTTCTTCTACGTAGCTTAGACTCATCCAAGAAAGGCTAAATTGGCTAATTATCCATCTAAATGACAGAATTAGCTTAGTTAGCTCCAAAATGACCTATTTAATAAAAAATGACCTATACTTAGCTAATTATCCTCGAAATGACATAATTAGCTCCAAAAAGGCATTCTTAGCCAATTTAGCCCGAAGAAGGGGACAAGACGAGAAGAAAGAGGAAAAATGAAAGGAAGGAAGAAGAAGAAGAGGAGAAGAAGAAGGAGAGGGAGGAGGATAAGAAGAAGGAGAAGAAGGAGGAGAAGAAAGAGAAGGAGCTCCTCCTTCTCCTTCTTCTTCCTCCTTCTTCCTCCTTCTCCTTCTCCTTCTTATTTTCTTCTTCTTCTCCTCTTCCTTCTCCTTCTCCTCCTCCTCCTCCTCCTCCTCCTTCTTCTACTTCTTCTTCTCTTTCTCTTCTTCTACGTAGCTTAGACTCATCCAAGAAAGGCTAAATTGGCTAATTATCCATCTAAATGACAGAATTAGCTTAGTTAGCTCCAAAATGACCTATTTAATAAAAAATGACCTATACTTAGCTAATTATCCTCGAAATGACATAATTAGCTCCAAAAAGGCATTCTTAGCCAATTTAGCCCGAAGAAGGGGACAAGACGAGAAGAAAGAGGAAAAATGAAAGGAAGGAAGAAGAAGAAGAGGAGAAGAAGAAGGAGAGGGAGGAGGATAAGAAGAAGGAGAAGGAGGAGGAGAAGAAAGAGAAGGAGCTCCTCCTTCTCCTTCTTCTTCCTCCTTCTTCCTCCTTCTCCTTCTCCTTCTTATTTTCTTCTTCTTCTCCTCTTCCTTCTCCTTCTCCTCCTCCTCCTCCTCCTCCTCCTTCTTCTACTTCTTCTTCTCTTTCTCTTCTTCTACGTAGCTTAGACTCATCCAAGAAAGGCTAAATTGGCTAATTATCCATCTAAATGACAGAATTAGCTTAGTTAGCTCCAAAATGACCTATTTAATAAGAAATGACCTATACTTAGCTAATTATCCTCGAAATGACATAATTAGCTCCAAAAAGGCATTCTTAGCCAATTTAGCCCGAAGAAGGGGACAAGACGAGAAGAAAGAGGAAAAATGAAAGGAAGGAAGAAGAAGAAGAGGAGAAGAAGAAGGAGAGGGAGGAGGATAAGAAGAAGGAGAAGAAGGAGGAGAAGAAGGAGAAGGAGCTCCTCCTTCTCCTTCTTCTTCCTCCTTCTTCATCCTTCTCCTTCTCCTTCTTCTTTTTTTCTTCTTCTCCTCTTCCTTCTCCTCCTCCTCCTCCTCCTCCTCCTTCTTCTACTTCTTCTTCTCTTTCTCTTCTTCTACGTAGCTTAGACTCATCCAAGAAAGGCTAAATTGGCTAATTATCCATCTAAATGACAGAATTAGCTTAGTTAGCTCCAAAATGACCTATTTAATAAAAAATGACCTATACTTAGCTAATTATCCTCGAAATGACATAATTAGCTCCAAAAAGGCATCCTTAGCCAATTTAGCCCGAAGAAGGGGACAAGACGAGAAGAAAGAGGAAAATGAAAGGAAGGAAGAAGAAGAAGAGGAGAAGAAGAAGAAGGAGAGGGAGGAGGATAAGAAGAAGGAGAAGAAGGAGGAGAAGAAGGAGGAGAAGAAGGAGAAGGATCTCCTCCTTATCCTTCATCTTCCTCCTTATTCCTCCTTCTCCTTCTCCTTCTTCTTTTCTTCTTCTTCTCCTCTTCCTTCTCCTTCTCCTCCTCCTCCTCCTCCTCCTCCTTCTTTTACTTCTTATTCTCTTTCTCTTCTTCTACGTAGCTTAGACTCATCCAAGAAAGGCTAAATTGGCTAATTATCCATCTAAATGACATAATTAGCTTAGTTAGCTCCAAAATGACCTATTTAATAAAAAATGACCTATACTTAGCTAATTATCCTCGAAATGACATAATTAGCTCCAAAAAGGCATTCTTAGCCAATTTAGCCCGAAGAAGGGGACAAGACGAGAAGAAAGAGGAAAAATGAAAGGAAGGAAGAAGAAGAAGAAGAGGAGAAGAAGAAGGAGCGGGAGGAGGATAAGAAGAAGGAGAAGAAGGAGAAGAAGAAGGAGAAGGAGCTCCTCCTTCTCCTTCTTCTTCCTCCTTCTTCCTCCTTCTCCTTCTCCTTCTTCTTCCTCCTTCTTCCTCCTTCTCCTTCTCCTTCTTATTTTCTTCTTCTTCTCCTCTTCCTTCTCCTTCTCCTCCTCCTCCTCCTCCTCCTTTTACTTCTTCTTCTCTTTCTTTTCTTCTACGTAGCTTAGACTCATCCAAGAAAGGCTAAATTGGCTAATTATCCATCTAAATGACATAATTAGCTTAGTTAGCTCCAAAATGACCTATTTAATAAAAAATGACCTATACTTAGCTAATTATCCTCGAAATGACATGATTAGCTCCAAAAAGGCATTCTTCGCCAATTTAGCCCGGAGAAGGGGACAAGACGAGAAGAAAGAGGAAAAATGAAAGGAAAGAAGAAGAAGAAGAGGAAAAGAAGAAGGAGAGGGAGGAGGATAAGAAGAAGGAGAAGAATGAGGAGAAGAAGGAGAAGGAGCTCCTCCTTCTCCTTCTTCTTCCTCCTTCTTCCTCCTTCTCCTTCTCCTTCTTCTTCCTCCTTCTTCCTCCTTCTCCTTCTGCTTCTTCTTTTCTTATTCTTCTCCTCTTCCTCCTCCTTCTCCTCCTCCTCCTTCTTTTACTTCTTCTTCTCTTTCTCTTCTTCTACATAGCTTAGACTCATCCAAGAAAGGCTAAATTGGCTAATTATCCTACGAAATGACATAATTAGCTTAGTTAGCTCCTAAATGGTCTATTTAATAAAACATGACCTATAGTTAGCTAAGTTATCTCCTAAATGACATAATAAGACTTACGTAGCTGCAACATGACCTATTCCCTCTAACTTAGGTATTAAATGGCCTATAATTAGCCTAGCTAGATCAGAAATGGCTTAATAAGCATAGTTTGCTCCGGAATGACCTATTTTACCCAAGTTAGCTCTTAAACGACCTATAGTTAGCTAGGGTTCCACCTAAATGACATAATTAGCTTAGTTAGCTCCTAAATGGTCTATACTTAGCTAATTTCTCTCTGAAATAACCTATATATACACTACTTCATCTAGTATTATTCTTCTAACTTTCTTATTTGTCATTTTGCAGATTACCTTCACTTCACGGGAAGCTTGGAAAATATTGATGGAATGCTTGAAGATGATTTCTTGTACCATGGGTTGTATTGAAACTATTGTAGTATATGAATATATGAAACTTTGTATGCACGTGGATGAAACTGGTGTAATATATGGTTTGGTACGGATGCAACTTGAAAGCTGGATATAAGAGGTTATTTTAATATGGTTATGAGTACGGAAAGAAATTTATTTATGTCAAATATATATATATATCCTGATTATTGTTAAAAATGCTGGATATAACAAAAAATAAATAAATAAGGGGCTGGTTCCCCTCTTTGCCGTCTGCCCCCACATGGCAAAGGGGGGAATCTGCCCCCTCTTTCTCCCCTCTTTGTCGTCTGCCCCCACATGGCAAAGGGGGGAAGGCAGACGGCAAAGGGGGGAATCTGCCCCCTCTTTCTCCCCTCTTTGCCGTCTGCCCCCACATGGCAAAGGGGGGAAGGCAGACGGCAAAGGGGGGAATCTACCCCCTCTTTCTCCCCTCTTTGCCGTCTGCCCCCACATGGCAAAGGGGGGAAGGCAGACGGCGAAGGGAGGAGGCCTGCCGTTAACACTTAACGGGAACGTTGCAATATGTGCCGTCCCATTTATTTTGCCATCTGCCCCCTCATGGCAAAGATTCTTTGTCGTCCGCTTTGGGAAAGCAGACGGCAAAGAACCACTTCACCGGATTTTTTTGCCGTCTACTTTGCCGTCAGCTGACCGACGGCAAAGCCTTTGCCATCCGTGGTTGCACCCTTTGCTGTCCGCCTTGGCAGACAGCAAATTTCTCAATTCCAGTAGTGGCACTCTAGAGCACACACTCACAAACAATATGCAGGAGGATATTACATAGAGCACAAAAGAATTATGCTAAGTTGCTGCCAAGACAAGAGCACAGGAATTAGACAAGGAAATACATAGAAAAATATAGGGAACAGTAAAAATAAAAGGGGCAGGGTCTGGGATCGAACCCAAGACCTGGAGGTATAACCTACTGAACCTGCACCACTGCACTATGGCTCGAACACTTGAAAGTATAGAGGAGTCTGCAAGGTAAATCCATACCTATGCGCTACTGAGCCCAAAACAGAATTAAAACACAAAAAAGGGGGTTGGCGCCTGCGGGACTCAAACCCTGCACCTCAGGTAAACACACACAGACACAAACCACTGCGCTAGTGCATCGACGACTGACAGAGAAGGGCACTAAAACAGGAAAACCCGAGCCTACAGTCTTCTCTGCACACGCACGCACGCCGGCGACAGGGAGGTCGCCGGGCATGCCTGCTGCTGCTGCTACGTTGCGTCAGGAGAACTACCAGCACAAACAGGAGTTGCGCCTGTTATGCACCACATCTACTGCTACTACCACACTCACTACTGCTACTGCACCGCGATTGCACACCGCAACACCAATGTAATCTCTGCATCTACTAATCTGACAGAGAAGGTGCGCGAGCAACTCGTCGGATACAGGTCGATCTAGGGGATAGAAGAGGGGGGAGGTGCAACCTCACCTTGGGGAGGAAGTAGGGAGGTCGATCTGAAGGAGGAGGCCGGCCGGAGAGGAAGAAGAAGCTGGCGATGAAGATCTCCTGGAAGCAGAACCGAACAGGTTGAAGGGGCTTCGGGTCCGCGGCGTAGACGAGCTCGTGCTCGTCGGTGAGGGCGCTCTCCGGTGCTCCTAACGCCGCGAATGGGTCGCGGGACGCACCACCGATCTCCTGGACATGGCGGCCTCCCCGGACGGCGACGAAGGCGGCATAGACGGCGACAAACCTTCCCTTCTCTCTCTGCCTACAGACTACAGAGAACTCACCAGGGGAGGAAGGGAGAGATGGAGGGGGAAAAGAGAGGTGGCGGCCGTAGGAGAGGGAGAGAGGGAACCCTAGCGAGAGGAGGAGGCACGGACGCCAAAGTTATAGGGGGGACCTCGACGTGCACCCTCACGGCGTCGGGCGTGCTCTCTCTGTGGAGCCTGACGGAAAGGAGGCGCTGGGAGGGAACGGCGTCAGGGAAAGGGGAAGGCACGCGGCCCTTGCGCACGTAGAGAGGGAGATGGGCCGGCCTAGGTGGGAGGAGCCCACTGGCGCCACTTAGGAAGAAAAGAATTCCTGAGCTTTTTTTAAAAGAAAAAGGCAGGAGGAAAAGAAATAAGCAAAGCAAACAAGTGGGGATAAAATAAAAAGAAAATACCCCCTGGTCATAGAAAAATATGACCTATTTAAATAAAACAAGAACAAGATTTTTAGGAGCAAGCAATATTTCACAAAACAGAATTAATACCTCTGTTTTGTATTTATTGCACCTGTTTACAACACTTTTAAAAATCACCAAACTTGCACAACTTAACACCCACAATATCCCCTAAACATTGGACATTTTAAAATCAGGGAAGGAATAGTTGGAGTAAGGAGCTAGGGATAAATTGAGAGAAAGGTCTTCTTTTGAAAACTAGTGCCACCACAATACTATTACTACTAGCCACATGAAATCACAAGGTGACCACACCACATGAGAACACAATGCATGCTCAAGACAAGACATGGCATGAAATGATATGTTATGCATGCATGCAAGGGAAGGAAACAAAAAGGAACATCACATGAAGTCATGGCACAAATGATATCATCATATCCCTGACAAGGTGGACCCACTTGCAATAGGTTCCAAATAAGGCAAGGTTACATCTGGGGCACTACAAACTCTCCCACACTACAAAGAAGATCTCGCCCTCGAGCTCTAAGACTGAAAGAAATCGGGAAATTCGGAACGGAGGTGATCCTCGCGTTCCCACGTAGCCTCTTTATCGGAATGGTGAGACCACTGCACTTTGAGAAATTTGACAGTCTTGTTACGGGTCTTGCGCTCAGTCGCTTCGAGAACCGCAACTGGATGCTCACGATAAGAAAGGTCAGGCTGAAGGTCGATATCTTGAAGATGCACAGTGCGCTCGGGGGTCTTGAAACACCTCCGAAGCTGAGAAACATGGAACACATCATGGACATTTGCAAAGGTTGACGGAAGCTCGAGCTGGTACGCAAGGTCGCCCCTCTTGCCAACCACTCTGAACGGACCAACGAAACGAGGCGCAAGCTTGCCTTTGATGCCAAAGCGCTGCATACCCTTCATAGGCGACACCTTGAGATAGACAAAGTCATCAAGCTCATAAGACATGTCACGGTGCTTGCTATCGTAATAGCTCTTCTGACGGGACTGAGCTGCTCTGAGGTTGTCACGAATGATCCGACACATCTCCTCAGCTTCTTCTATCATATCATTCCCAAGGATCTGACGCTCGCCTGTCTCGGACCAGTTGAGCGGAGTACGACACTTCCTGCCATAGAGGATTTCAAACGGAGCCTTGCCAGAACTAGCTTGATAACTATTGTTATACGAGAACTCGGCGAAAGGCAGACAATCTTCCCACTTCATGCCAAAAGAGATAACACAGGCTCTCAGCATATCCTCAAGAACTTGATTCACTCTCTCTACTTGACCACTGGTCTGAGGGTGGAACGTTGTGCTGAAGCGGATCTTCGTGCCCATAGCAGACTGAAAGGAGTCCCAGAACTTGGAAGTGAAGATACTTCCGCGATCTGAAGAGATCATCATAGGCACGCCTTGCAAAGAGACAATCCTGGAGGTGTACAACTCTGCCAGCTGAGCTGCTGAAATGCCTTGGAAGATGGCGAGCCCATGCCTATGCCTTGGAAGACTGAGGAGAATCCCTCAACATCACCAACAGCTCCAACATCACCACCTCCGAAGAAAGACAGCTAAACACATGGGTATAGGCACTCCCATTGGCTTGTACCAAGCTTGGGGGAGGTGCCTAGGTATCGTATCACCATCACACCTTTTACTTTCTTTGTTTTTTCTTCGTTCGATCCTTTTGGTAATATCTTGATCTAGTAGAATAAGGTTTAGTGTCATCTAGTTTTGAGTTTTGCTTTATGTTCCCCCTATGTAAGCAACTCCGGAGTTATATAATAAAGAGTAGTTTTGAGTTGATGGCTTTGCTTGCTTGCTATGATCTTGAGAAATAGAAATATAAAGAAGTATAGAATAAAAGGAACAGAGTATATATAATTATCTTATGGGGAGTGATGACTTCACATATAAAAAGTATGTCGATTGAAATTTGTTGTGAGTTGACAAACAAAGCTATTGGTTATTGTTGCAATTAAAAGGAAGTAATAAAGAAAGAGAGGTTCACATATAAATATATTATCTTAGATAACTTTTGTGATTGTGAGAACTCACTAAAATATTATATGTTAAGAAGTTGATGTTGGACAAGGAAGACAACATAATGAGTTATGTTTGCTTATTTCCAAATAGAAGTTATATGGTTATAGATCCTGCAACATGTGTCGCTTGCTTCCACCCCATATCAGCCACAAACTTCCGCACCAAGTAGAGATACTACTTGTGCATCCAAACACCTTTAACCCAGTTTTGCCTTGAGAGTCCACCGTACCTACCTAAAGTAAGATCCTTCAAGTAAGTTGTCATCGGTGCAAGCAATAAAATTTGCTCTCTAAATATGTGTGATCTATTAGTGTGAGGAAAATAAACTTTATACGAACTTGTGATATAGAACAAATAAAAGTGATGGACTACATAATAAAGTTCTTTATCACAAGGGGCAATATAAAGTGACGTTCTTTTGCATTAAGGGATTACACATCCAACTACAGAAGTGCATGACAATACCTGCTTCCCTCTGCAAAGGGCCTATCTGTTACCTTTACTTTCTAGTACTTACCTTTATGTAAGAGTCATGGTGATCTTCACCATTTCATTTATTTCTCCTTTATCTTTTGGCAAGCGTCATGTGTTGGGGAATGATCTAGACAAATATATCCACTCGGATGTGGGTGGTCATGAGTTATTATTGTTGACATTACCCTTGAGGTAAATAGTTGGGAGGCAAAACTATAAGCCCCTATTTTCTCTGTGTCCGATTGAAGCTTTGACCTCATAGATACCGCGTGAGTGTTAGCAATTATGAAAGACTATAAGATGATTGAATATGTGGATTTGCTTTACAAGCTCATATATTGAATCTTTCCTACGTTGCGATAAATCAGAATTGCTTCAATGACTGAAATCATAGTTTGTTAGTTCTCAGTAGAGTTCTTGATTCATATTTTACCTTGTGAATGAATTGTTACTCTAGCATAAGAAATAATATGTCAATATGTGTTGTTGTTCTAAACATAACCATGATGCCTTCATGTCCGTATTTTGTTTTTATTGACACCTCTATCTCTAAACATGTGGGCATATTTATCGATCTCGGTTTTCGCTTGAGGACAAGTGAGGTCTAAGCTTGGGGGAGTTGATACGTCCATTTTGCATCATGCTTTATATCGGTATTTATTGCATTATGGGTTTTTATTACACATTATGGTATAATGCTTATGCCGTTTCTCTCTTATTTTACAAGGTTTACATGAGGAGGGAGAATCCCGGCAGCTGGAATTCTGGACTGGAAAAGGAGAAAACCTGAGAGACCTATTCTACACAACTCCAAAAGTCCTAAAAACTTATGGAGAATTGTTTTGGAATATATAAAAAATATTGGGCGAAATAAATACCAAAGGGGACCCACCAGGAGGTCACAAGCGAGGGGGAGCGACCTACCCCCCTGCCGCGCCCTGCAGGCTTGTGGGCCCCCTGGCAGGCCTCCGGTGCCCATCTTCTGCTATATGAAGGGTTTTGACCTAGAAAAATCATACCAGAGCTTTTGGTACGAAGCGTCGCCGTCTCAAGGCGGAACTTCGGCACAACCAATCTAGAGCTCCGGCATTGCTATTCTGCAGGGGAAACTTCCACGATGGAGGGTGAAATCAAAGCCATCGTCATCACCAATGGTCCTATCATCGAGAGGGGGTCAATCTCCATCAACATCTTCATCAACACCATCTCCTCTCCAAACCCTAGTTCATCTCTTGTATCTGATCTTTGTCTCAATCCTCAGATTGGTACCTGGGGTTGCTAGTAGTGTTGATTACTCCTTGTAGTTGATGCTAGTTGGTTTACTTGGTGGAAGATCATACATTTAGATCCTTAATGATTATTAATACTCCTATGATTATGAACATGAATATTCTTTGAGTAATTACGTTTGTTCGTGAGGACATGGGATAAGTCTTGCTATAAGTAATCATCTGAATTTTGTATTCGTTCAATATTTTGATGAGATGTATGTTGTCTCTCCTCTAGTGGTGTCATGTGAACGTCGACTACATGACACTACCATTATTTGGGCCTAGGGGAAGGCATTTGGAAGTAATAAGTAGATGCTGGGTTGCTAGAGTGACAGAAGCTTAAACCATACTTTATGTGTTGCTTCGTAAGGGGATGATTTGGATCCATATGTTTTATGCTATGGTTAGATTTATCTTAATTCTTCTTTCGTAGTTGCGAATGCTTGCGAGAGAGGTTAATCATAAGTGGAATGTTTGTCCAAGTAAGGGCAACACCGAGGCACTTGTGACATCCTCGACTTTTGCTACACTAAATATTGTAATTAAGCTACAGTGATCACCCGGTAATGATGCCACGTCATCGAATTCCCATCTCCGACCCGCGTTGATTCAAGTCCATCCGGATTCAAAATTTGAAAACAAAAGTAAAGTATTATTATAAATTCATGATAAACAATAAAAGAAAAATAAATAAAAGAAAGTATTTAAAAGAATAACGATAAAAGAAAGCATAAAAGAAATATATAAACTTAAATAATAATAAATAGTAAAGTGGAAAAGAAATATATATATATAAAAAAAAACCGAGCCCCCCTGGCCGACTGGGCCAAAGTGGCCCAGCCGGCCACGAGCCCCAAACCCTAGCGAGGGCCAGCCGCGCTCCAGCCTCCCTGCCCTCGCTCCTTTCCCTCCACCGAGCCGCCGCCAGGGGCTCTCGCCTCGATCGCCACCACCCCTCGTGGGGGGGGCCTCCCCACGATCTCCTGTCTCCCTCTCGTTCCCTTTCCACACCCCACGACCCTCCCCTCTCGCTAACCTCCCCTCACCCCCACAAGAGAATCCCCCTCTCGGTTCCCTCCCTATCTCTCATAGATCCCCCGCCGAGCTCTCTCCTTCCCCAGATCCACTCTCTCCCTCCCCTCGCATCTCCCTTCACCGCCGGCTCCCCCACCGGCCGGCGAGCCTCCTCATCTCGGCCTACCCCTCCCACCGGCCCTTTCACCCAAGCTCTCACCCCACCGACCACCCTTCCCCACCAACGGCCTCCACCCCAACCGAACCACCCCGCCGGCCCACTCACCTCCGCCGGCCTCTCCCTCTACCCCGCCGGCCACCAACTCCGGCATCCACCATGACCGGCCGGCCTCCCTCCCCTTGAGGTCGGCCAAACCTCGCCGGATCCGGCCGGCCCCTTCTTCACCGGAGGGCTCTCCTCTCCGGCCATGACTCTGGGAGGCCCTCTCCGGCGACCGACCTTGCCGGCGCGTCACCACCGTCACCATCTTCCTCACCGGAACTGCGTCATCACCGTCGTCACCTCCGCCTCACGAGAACTCCGGCTTCATCGGGCCCTCACGTCAACGTCGGTGAGCCCCTCCTCGGGCTCCTCCCACCATCTTGTTCTCCTCGCCGTCCCGGTTTCGTTCCGGCAAACGGGGCTTCGATCCGTCGACGGTAGAGACCGGTAGGAAGGATTGAAGATTTAGTTCTTCTATGTTGAGTTAGAGCACACAGACTCTGTGTTGTTTGCTAACAAAGAGAGTTGTGAGAGATGAGAGTTAAAAAAAAATGATGTATAAGATGTGTATGTATGTATGTATGTATGTATGAGATGCGATCTATGTATTGCGTATATAGGTATTTGGAGGAATACGATAATTGCATGATTATGTATGTGTGAAAAAATGAGTATATGGCCTAAACTCACTTACCGGTGGGGCCAACGCACCCGCTGTCTATGACAGGGAGGCCCCACGCGATAATTAAAAAAAATAAAGATAATGTTAATGTTTTTATTAAATAAATAAATACATATATTAGTTAAATTAATTAATTGGATGATTAGAATAATTAGAGTATGACACGTTGGTCCCCCACTAAATTAATATGATTAATTAATATTTAATCTTAATTCAAACTTGTGCCTAGGACGTTCGGGACCCGCTGGTCAGTTGATCAGTCAACTGTTGATGTCAGCATGACATCATGCTGTTGTCATAATAGCTTTTTATTAAATTATTTAAATCTGTTTTTAATTCCTAATTATTGAATAAAACTTTAAAAATTAATATTAAATAATCCGTAAGTCAGATCAAAATATTTTCAACATGAAAGTTGATCAGCAGAACGAGACAAACCCGGATACACGGCCCGTTCGTCTGTCACGCGTCCCTAGCTTAGCAAACATGGAACATTTCCATCATTTCCAGTATAACCGATAGTAGCCCGAGACCCGGAAAATATCGTCAGATATTCTTCCGACCCGTCTATGACGGATGTTGCTGCGTTAGCTCATGTCTAGCGTGCATCTTGCCATGTCATGCTTTGTGTTGCACCGTTGCTATTATTTATTGTTTCTTCCCCCTCTTCTTACCGGTAGACCCTGAGACTGACGCTGCTGCCGGGTACATCTACGACCCTGCCGATCAGTCCTTTGCCGCAGAGCAGCAAGGCAAGCAACCCCCCCTTGATCTTTCCTATATCGCCTATGTTTTTGTTCATACTGCTTGCATTAGTATTTTGCTACTGTTGTAGTTAGCTGCTATATCTGATGCATAGCCTATATCTGTTGTTCATCCCCTCTGACCCCGTAGTCCAGTTGCCCCGCTTGTTTTCAAATCTCGATCTCTGATCGACGAGCCAGACCCGACACAGCACATACACCCCCTTCGTTGTACGACGCTACAAAGATACTATCGGGTACCGAGGGTGACACCTCGCTAAGTACTCCTGATGATATCTTTGTAGTATAGCTAGTCGGTCGGGGTTATCGAGGGTGATTCCTCTTTCACCATTCCTGATGACGCCTCTGTCGTGCAACCCCTCAAGTGTGGGATCCCCGAGGGTGATTCCTCTAAGCCCACCATGACGGGTACATCGTTCGGAATCTAACGAGGGTGATACCTCGGATTCCCCCCGATGTTGCAACCACACAGTTACTCGACCATGTTACTGGGATCATTGGTGATTAGTTGTAAGACGGGTGGATTCCTCTGAGACTATGTTGTTGGCCTAATTAAAATGTTAATGGATTTGGGTATTTGATCTGGGTTGGTCGGAGACCTTTTCGCACTAACCGGCTACGCGGGAAGAATTATGGGTACTCGGCGTTGCGGTATCAGCCGAAGCTTTTCAGATGTCAGCAATCGTAGTGGCGCGCGCCCGAGTGGTTCCGAGATGCATTGCGCTTGTGGTTAAGGGATGCTAGGACTGACGTCGGCCGCCCTCGCATCATGCAGGAGCGCGGAGGGGAACTGGGCCCATGAACCCTTTGCGCTTAGGATTTAGACCGGCGGGCTGACCTCTCTGATTAGTCTTAGGTGGGGATGCGACGTGTCGATATTCCGAGGTCGGGTAGGACCCAGAAAAGTATGTCCGGCCAGAGTGTTATCGAGCGTGACGGGACATGTGGTGCACCCCTGCAGGGATGAAAATTAACTATTCGGATAGTCGTGTCCACGGTTACAGGACGACTCGGAGTTGTTCCCCGATCTTATACAACTACAATTGTTACTTAACTAGAATTAGTTTGCCTCGGGATTGCTTCCTCGCAGGGAGTCGAGGGAGGATCTTTAGGCGTGATCTCACTTTACTATTGCTGCAACAATATGACTATTAATGTTTTACCCCTGTTCTACTCTTGTCTATTGCTGCAAGACCCTAAAGATGCTAGACTTCGATAGGACTAGGCTCTCTCTATCCTCGCATTGCTGCAGTCAGTCCACATATAACACCCCCCCTTTGATACTGATGCATACTTAGAATAGTTTTGATGTAAGACTTGTGAGTACTTTGGATGAGTACTCACCGCTGCTTTGCTTCCCCCTTGTCCCCTTGATCCGTTTGCTGCGACCAGATGATGGAGCCCGGGAGTGGAGTTTCCTGCCGACGCCTGCCGCCCTGATGGTGTCACCTACGTGGAGGCCGCTGATGATCAGGAGTAGTTAGGAGGTTCCCAGGTAGGAGGCCTCGCCTCGTTCGATCGTTGTATCTTTTGTACTAGTCTTCTCTAAGGCACCCCATGTTTTATGTCTGTACTCAGGTATTTGTTGCTTCCGCTGACTCGTGTGTTTATCGAGCTTTCGTATGCTAGCCCTCGAGGCCCCTAGCTTGTAATATGAAGCTGATGTTATTTTATTTGTGTCTAGAGTTGTGTTGTGATATCTTCCCGTGAGTCCTTGGGTTTGATCGTACGTATTTGCGTGTATGATTAGCGTACGATTAAACTAAGGGCGTCACAAGTTGGTATCAGAGCCGACTGCCTGTAGGTAGCCCCCTTTCCAACTCCTTGGCCGAAGTTGAGTCTAGTGTTTGAAAAACTTTGCTAACACTGATGTTGTGGCTTACGGGCCCACATCGCAATTGGGTGGTATTAGTATCTTTTACTCCTTTCCTGTACTCTGGGCTCTACTCTCTCTTCTCTTTCGGGTTAAAGATTTTACTAACTCTAACATTAGGTTCGCGTAAATATTTGCTCCCGGGGAGTCTCGTATTTCAGACGATGGCTTGATCCATCAAAAGACTCCGAAGTTACTCCCTGATGTTATCTCGAGAACTTATGCTCATCGCTCTTGCAATTTCCCTTCCTCCGTCAACCACTATGGATGACTACATACAAATGTCGTTCATACCTTCTTCTCCAATTGCTCTTACTTTACGAGAGGCAATGAATTTTCTTATCGGGGATTCGTCCATCATCAGTTGTCATGGGTTTCACGAGTTCTTCGAATTACTAATTGATCTTTCGGAATCCCCTGTAGCCTATTGCTTTTGAGCTTTTTCACCTGCTTGTGTTAGGGTTAAATCCATATGTCTAGCCGCATTCATTAAATTCCTTTGTGAATTTCCTCTGATCTTATCGATTCTACTTTTGTGTGAATGCGCACAATCATTTGTTGATACTTATAAATTATCTTCCGGCTTAGATGTCCTTCCAGAAAGAACTGGTTCGCGACAAATCAACTTTGATTGATTGTCCATCTAAGTCCCTTCAACTTACTTGTGGTTGATTGGAGCATCTGATTATGATACACCAACCTGGAAATCATAATTCTTTTGGTAATTAAGTATCGATATTTTTCAGATGTTCTATTAACACGATGCATTGCATCCTATATCCCTCTGATTGAGTACCAATACTCACATCGGATCTTTGTGGACTGCCAGACTCATTCTGGGTTATTATCCAACGACATCTTTTGCTTTCGAAAATTCTTGTGACTGCTTCCCCTGACACGTGATGCCATTGGTAAATTGTGTCTTCTCCCTCTTATAAATTATAGCCTATGCTTTTGTCGGCCATGCGCTGTTGTCAAGCATGTGCTAATTACTCTTGGAGTGTATGGTATATGTTCCTAAGATGCCCCTATGGGTTGAACCTATGCCTTACTAAATCAATATGATCCAAAGAGTTTTCACGAGTCTTACTCTTCTGGTGCTTTGCCGAATATCCTTTCAAAGCTACAACCTGATCTAAGGCGAGGAGTAAATGACAGGTGATGCATTGATGAAGTGGGAGTCGACCTTGAACCACTACAAGGAATATGCTAATACACGACGCTATTTTTTCGTCGCTACATCGTCACGGTTTTTAATTTACGACGATCTCACGACGAAAAACCAAGCGTCGAAAACGGAGCGTCAGAAATAAACAGCAGCGACGTTTTGATCAAAATCGTCGTAACTTTTACGACGATTCCTCTATCGTCGTAACCTTTACGACGATCCTAAATCGTCGTTGGCAATCAAACCCAGTCCTACGTGGCAGTCCTACGTGGCAAAATTACGACGAAATCAAAACAGCATGGTTGAAATCAGCCCAACCCATTTCAATTGATCACATGGGCTGGTTTTATTTTTTTGGGCTTTTTCTTATTGGGCTTCTTTTTGGGCCTTAGCCACTTCTAATAGTTTTTTTTGATTTTTTTGTATCATTATAATTTGGGCCCTGGCCTTTTAGTGCCCAAATACATTTGATCCAGTTTCAGTTTTGGACTTTTTCATTTTTAAATTCAGCAACTTTTTGTTCCAAACTTGGTTGCATTTCTATTTGTTGGGCCTTTTCAACCCAATTATTTGTTCAATATTAAATCCAACACTATTTCATATTCAAATCAGGAAAACTCCAAGTCGAATTAAAATCATCCATCATATAACATCACATAATACATCTCTCAGGTTTACATAACACAATACATCTTCCAGATTCACATAATACATCTCACTGGTTCACATAATACATCTCCCAAATTTACATAATACATCCAAACTCCAAGTCGTTCTCCTCCTTGGGCTGGATGGCACATGCAGCAGCCACCTGCTTCTGCATCTCCTCGGCGATCCTCTTCGAGGTGCTTCATGTTGTCAGGACCTGCAACAAATAGACAGATTTTAGAACCATGTTGGTCTTTCTTTTATACTACATACAGTACATAACAGGAACTAAACAAGCATCGATGTCTCGAAGCTAGAGAAAGAACACCAGAGAGGTAATAAACAGGATGACTATCAATTGCCAATTGATAAAAACACTAACCGTCAGCTCATTTAACTGAGCTAAGCAAAGGAAGGAGAAGTATAATGTAAGAATATGGCTTGATATTAATTTTCATACATGAAAGACAACACGTAATGTGAGTCACTCAACAGTTAACAAAACAAAACATTCGTCAATTAATACTACCTATTCATAAAACAAAGATTATAAATTTCAAGCCCAATTTTAAGCCCAATTGCCAGTACACAATTATATATCAACTTTAAGATTATTAAGTAAACTATTTATTAGCTGGTCTCACCAAGTCACACACAGTAGCATACTCACTGGATAAATAATAAAATGAAAGTCAAATACTTGAAGCCCAAGTGCCAGCACAGGCTTATAAATCACATTAAAAGATTATTAAACTAAACAATTTATTGGATGGCCTCAGTAAGTCAAAGAGTAGCATACCCAATTGGTTGATGATAGAAGGAAGAACATCTTGTAGCTCTGTCAAGTCAAACCATGAATTTAATAAGTAATCACGAAGACAACAACATATTAGGATACACACGGGTTTTTGTAGCAGACATGTCAGGAAGGGAAAACCAAAGTGCATAGCTTCATATTACAAAGGCTAATCCAGTGCACACAGAGATGTGTAGGATGGCCAAAGTTAAAATGAGCATGTTATAAACTTGTTCAAATTGACTAGGACTAGTAAGATATCACAGTAAATGGATCTCAAAAGGTTGTAAATGCAGGTTAGTTATGCATTAAAATGATTGATAAAACTAGCATCCTGCTCCGATAAAAAAACGTGTGCCTAGATGGTGTTGACGCCCACCCTCTTGAGCGTGCTCTGCACCCGCTTGTCGTCCGTGGTCGCCGTCTTGTGCACCGCCTTCTTCTTCTTGCACCGAGAATCCTCTGTCCACCGTCTTTAGAGTTTCTTCTGGTGCAGATGCCAGCAAATTAGTAAGAGCTACAGTAGTATCCTCCATGAAATTCTAATAAAATGCAGGTGCACATTCTATAGAAAAACTTGTACATATATTCTACAGAAATAAAATGCAAAGTTGTACTAACCCCGTTCTAGCTAACATCACTACTACCAATTGGCGGAGCTACATGGTACTTGGGTGTACAAATGTACACTCATTATTTATTTATTTAAGAATGTTGACTACGGTTTGTATGATACATACATCTACATCAATAAACAAAATGAAGTAAAATTGGGGCTTTTAGGGAAATCCGTATGCTCATTATCCGTATGCCCAGTTACTGCAATTCTAAGCACAAAATCTAGTAACTAAATGACACACGTATGGAGGGTCGCACTAGGCTGATTTCAGTATACACAAAATGGCAGCAAACTTGCTTTTGTTGTTTGACATTTAGCTGAACAGTTTGTATCTATCTATCTATCTGTTCATGTTCAGTGTAGCGCTGTGCACAAAGCTCCTCGGGGTCAAAGGACAAAGTGTTGGGGAACGTCGCATGGGAAACAAAAAATTTCCTACGTGCACGAAGACCTATCATGGTGATGTCCATCTACGAGAGGGGATGAGTGATCTACGTACCCTTGTAGACCGTACAGCGGAAGTGTTAGTGAACGCGGTTGATATAGTGGAACATCCTCACGTCCCTCGATCCGCCCCGCAAACAATCCCGCGATCAGTCCCATGATCTAGTACCGAACGGACGGCACCTCCACGTTCAGCACACGTACAGCTCGACAATGATCTCAGCTTTCTTGATCCAGCAAGAGAGACGGAGAGGTAGAAGAGTTCTCCGGCAGCGTGACGGCGCTCCGGAGGTTGGTGATGATCTCGTCTCAGCAGGGCTCCGCCCGAGCTCCGCAGAAACGCGATCCAGAGGAAAAACCGTGGAGGTATGTGGTCGGGCTGCCGTGGAAAAGTCGTCTCAAATCAGCCCTAAAACCTCCGTATATATAGATGGGAGAGGGGGGCCTTGCCTTGGGGTTCAAGGAGCCCCAAGGGGGTCGGCCGAGCCAAGGGGGGAAGGTCTTCCCCCCCCAAACCGAGTTGGACTTGGTTTTGTGGGTGGGAGTCCTTCCTTCCCTTCCCACCTCCTCCTTTTTTTTTCTTTCTCTTTGATTTTTCTTCCAATGCGCATAGGGCCCTTTTGGGTTGTCCCACCAGCCCACTAAGGGCTGGTGCGCCACCCTCAAGTCCTATGGGCTTCCCTAGGGTGGGTTGCCCCCCCCCCCCGGTGAACTCCCGGGACCCATTCGTCATTCCCGGTACATTCCCGGTAACTCCGAAAATCTTCTGGTAATCAAATGAGGTCATCCTATATATCAATCATCGTTTCCGGACCATTCCGGAAACCCTCGTGACGTCCGTGATCTCATCCGGGACTTGGAACAACATTCGGTAACCAACCATATAACTCAAATACTCATAAAACAACGTCGAACCTTAAGTGTGTGGACCCTGCGGGTTCGAGAACTATGTAGACATGACCCGAGAGACTCCTCGGTCAATATCCAATAGCGGGACCTGGATGCCCATATTGGATCCTACATATTCTACGAAGATCTTATCGTTTGAACCTCGGTGCCAAGGATTCATATAATCCCGTATGTCATTCCCTTTGTCCTTCGGTATGTTACTTGCCCGAGATTCGATCGTCAGTATCCCGATACCTATTTCAATCTCGTTTACCGGTAAGTCTCTTTACTCGTTCGGTAATACAAGATCCCGCAACTTACACCAAGTCACATTGCTTGCAAGGCTTATGTGTGATGTTGTATTACCGAGTGGGCCCCGAGATACCTCTCCGTCACACGGAGTGACAAATCCCAGTCTTGATCCATACTAACTCAACGAACACCTTCGGAGATACCTGTAGAGCATCTTTATAGTCACCCAGTTACGTTGCGACGTTTGATACACACAAAGTATTCCTCCGGTGTTAGTGAGTTATATGATCTCATGGTCATAGGAACAAATACTTGACACGCAGAAAATAGTAGCAACAAAAATGACACGATCAACATGCTACGTCTATTAGTTTGGGTCTAGTCCATCACGTGATTCTCCTAGTGACGTGATCCAGTTATCAAGCAACAACACCTTGTTCATAATCAGAAGACACTGACTATCTTTGATCAACTGGCTAGCCAACTAGAGGCTTGCTAGGGACAGTGTTTTGTCTATGTGTCCACACATGTAAATGAGTCTTCATTCAATACAATTATAGCATGGATAATAAACGATTATCTTGATACAGGACTTATAATAATAACTATATTTATTATTGCCTCTAGGGCATAATTCCAACAGTCTCCCACTTGCACTAGAGCCAATAATCTAGTCCTCACATCATCATGCGAATTACATTCTAATAAATCTAACACCCATACAGTTCTAGTGTTGATCATGCTTAGCCCGTGGAAGAGGTTTAGTCAGCGGGTCTGCTACATTCAGATCCATGTGCACTTTGCATATATTCACGTCCTCCCCTTCGACGTAGTCGCAGATGAGGTTGAAGCGTCGTTTGATGTGTCTGGACTTCTTGTGAAACCGTGGTTCCTTTGCTAAGGCAATGGCACCCGTGTTGTCACAGAACAAGGTTATTGCATTCAGTGCGCTTGGCACCACTCCAAGATCCGTCATGAATTGCTTCATCCAGACACCCTCCTTAGCCGCCTCCGAGGCAGCCATGTACTCCGCTTCACATGTAGAATCTGCTACGACGCTTTCTTGGAACTGCACCAGCTTACCGCACCCCCATTAAGAATAAATATGTATCCGGTTTGCGACTTAGAGTCGTCCGGATCTGTGTCAAAGCTTGCATCGACGTAACCTTTTACGGCGAGCTCTTCGTCACCTCCATATACGAGAAACATGTCCTTAGTCCTTTTCAGGTACTTCAGGATATTTTTGATCGCCGTCCAGTGATCCACTCCTGGATTACTCTGGAACCTACCTGCCATACTTATGGCCAGGCTAAGATCCGGTCTAGTGCACAGCATTGCATACATGATAGAACCTATGGCTGAAGCATAGGGGACGGAGCGCATATGCTCTCTATCTTCATCAGTTGCTCGGCACTGAGTCTTACTCAATCTCGTACCTTGTAAAACTGGCAAGAACCCTTTCTTGGACTGTTCCATTTTGAACCTCTTCAAAACTTTATCAAGGTATGTGCCTTGTGAAAGTCCTATCAGGCGTTTTGATCTATCCCTATAGATCTTAATGCCTAGAATGTAAGCAGCTTCTCCTAGGTCCTTCATAGAGAAACTTTTATTCAAGTAATCCTTTATGCTCTCCAAAAACTCCACGTTGTTTCCAATCAGCAATATGTCATCCACATATAATATTAGAAACGCCACAGAGCTCCCACTCACTTTCTTGTAAATACAAGATTCTCCAACCACTTGTATAAACCCAAATGCTTTGATCACCTCATCAAAACGTTTGTTCCAACTCCGAGATGCTTGCACCAATCCATAAATGGATCGCTGGAGCTTGCACACCTTGTTAGCATTCTTAGGATCGACAAAACCTTCGGGTTGCATCATATACAATTCTTCCTTAAGGAAACCGTTAAGGAACGCCGTTTTAACATCCATCTGCCAGATTTCATAATCGAAAAATGCAGCTATTGCTAACATGATTCTGACAGACTTAAGCATCGCTACGGGTGAGAATGTCTCATCGTAGTCAACTCCTTGAACTTCTGAAAAACCCTTTGCCACAAGTCGAGCTTTATTAATGGTCACATTGCCGTCAGCGTCCGTCTACCTCTTAAAGATCCATTTGTTCTGAATAGCCTTGCGGCCCTCAGGCGGTACCTCCAAAGTCCACACTTTGTTCTCATACATGGATCATATCTCGGACTTCATGGCTTCTAGCCATTTGTTGGAATCTGGGCCCACCATTGCTTCTTCATAATTTGCAGGTTCATTGTTGTCCAACAACATGATTGACAAGACGGGATTACCGTACCACTCTGGAGCAGCACGTGGTCTCGTCGACCTGCGTGGTTCGACAGAAACTTGAACCGGAGTTTCATGATCATCATCATTAACTTCCTCCTCAACCGGTGTCGCAACGACAGAGGTTTCCCCTTGGCCTACGCCACCATCCAGAGGGATGAGAGGTTCGACAACCTCGTCAAGTTCTATCTTCCTCCCACTCAATTCTCTCGAGAGAAACTCCTTCTCGAGAAAAGCTCCGTTTTTAGCAACAAACACTTTGCCCTCGGATTTGAGATAGAAGGTGTACCCAACTGTCTCTTTTGGGTAACCTATGAAGATGCACTTTTCCGCTTTGGGTTCCAGCTTTTCAGGCTGAAGCTTTTTGACATAAGCATCACATCCCCAAACTTTAAGAAACGACAACTTTGGCCTTTTGCCATACCACAGTTCGTATGGTGCCGTCTCAACGGATTTTGATGGTGCCCTATTTAAAGTAAATGCAGTTGTTTCTAATGCATAACCCCAAAACGATAACGACAAATCGGTAAGAGACATCATAGATCGCACCATCTCTAATAAAGTACGATTACGATGTTCGGACACACCATTACGCTGTGGTGTTCCAGGCGGTGTCAACTGTGAAACAATTCCACATTGTCTTAAGTGAGCACCAAACTCGAAACTCAGATATTCACCCCCACGATCAGACCGTAGGAACTTGATCTTCTTGTTACGATGATTTTCAACTTCACTCTGAAATTGCTTGAACTTTTCATATGTTTCAGACTTGTGCTTCATCATGTAGAGATAACCATATCTACTCAAATCGTTAGTGAAGGTGAGAAAATAACGATATCCGCCGCGTTCCTCCACGCTCATCGGACCACACACATCGGTATGTATGATTTCCAACAAGTCACTTGCACGCTCCATTGTTCCGGAGAACGGAGTCTTAGTCATCTTGCCCATGAGGCATGGTTCGCACGTGTCAAGTGAATCAAAGTCAAGTGACTCCAAAAGTCCATCAGCATGGAGTTTCTTCATGCGCTTTACACCAATATGACCTAAGCGGCAGTGCAACAAAAATATGGCGCTATCATTGTTAACTCTAACTCTTTTGGTCTCAATGTTATGTATGTGTGTATCGCTATCAAGATTCAATATGAACAATCCTCTCACATTGGGTGCATGACCATAAAAGATGTTACTCATAGAAATAGAACAACCATTATTCTCTGACTTAAAAGAGTAACCGTCTCGCAATAAACAAGATCCAAATATAATGTTCATGCTCAACGTAGGCACTAAATAACAATGATTTAAGTTCATAACTAATCCTGATGGTAACTGAAGTGAAACTGTGCCGACGGTGATTGCATCAACCTTGGAACCATTTCCTACGCGCATTGTCACTTCATCTTTCGCCAGCCTTCGTCTATTCCGCAGTTCCTGTTCCGAGTTGCAAATATGAGCAACAGAACCGGTATCGAATACCCAGGCACTACTACGAGAGCCGATTAAGTACACATCAATAACTTGTATATCAAATATACCTGATTTTTCTTTGGCCGCCTTCTTATCTGCCAGATACTTGGGGCAATTGCGCTTCCAGTGACCCATACCCTTGCAATAGTAACACTTCGTTTCAGGCTTAGGTCCAGCTTTGGGTTTCTTCGTCGGATTGGCAACAGGCTTGCCGCTCTTCTTTGAATTACCCTTCTTGCCTTTGCCGTTTCTCTTGAAACTAGTGGTCTTATTCACCATCAACACTTGATGCTCTTTACGGAGTTCAGACTCTGCGACTTTCAGCATCGCAAACAACTCGCCGGGAGACTTGTTCATCCCTTGCATGTTGTAGTTCAACACAAAGCCTTTATAGCTTGGTGGCAGTGATTGAAGGATTCTATCAGTGATAGCCTCTTGCGGGAGTTCAATCCCCAGCTCAGCTAGACGGTTTGAGTACCCAGACATTTTGAGCACATGTTCACTGACAGACGAGTTTTCCTCCATCTTGCAAGCATAGAATTTATCAGAGCTCTCATACCTCTCGATCCGGGCGTTCTTCTGAAAGATAAACTTCAACTCCTGGAACATCTCAAATGCTCCATGACGCTCAAAGCGATGTTGAAGTCCCGGTTCTAAGCCATATAAGACTGCACATTGAACTACTGAGTAGTCCTCCTTACGTGCTAACCAAGCGTTCTTAACATCCTGATCAGCCCTAGCAGGTGGTTCATCTCCTAGTGCGGCATTAAGGACATAATCCTTCTTCCCAGCTTGTAAGATTAGCTTAAGATTACGAGCCCAGTCTACAAAGTTGCTTCCATCATCTTTCAACTTATCTTTCTCTAAGAACGTATTAAAATTCAGGGTGACTGTCGCGTGAGCCATGATCTACAACACAAATATATTCAAAGTGGACTTAGACTATGTTCAAGATAATTAGAGTTTAACTTAATCAAATTATTCACTAAACTCCCACTCAAAAAGTACATCTCTCTAGTCATTTGAGTGGTTCATGATCCACTTACACTAGCTCAAGTCCGATCATCACGTGAGTTGAGTATAGTTTCAGTGGTAAGCATCCCTATGCTAATCATATCATCTATATGATTCATGATCGACCTTTCGGTCTCATGTGTTCCGAGGCCATGTCTGCACATGCTAGGCTTGTCAAGCTTAACCCGAGTGTTCCGCGTGCGCAACTGTTTTGCACCCGTTGTATGTGAACGTTGAGTCTATCACACCCGATCATCACGTGGTGTCTCGAAACGATGAACTGTAGCAACGGTGCACAGTCGGGGAGAACACAATTTCGTCTTGAAATTTTAGTGAGAGATCACCTCATAATGCTACCGACGTTCTAAGCAAAATAAGGTGCATAAAAGGATTAACATCACAAGCAATTCATAAGTGACATGATATGGCCATCATCATGTGCTTCTTGATCTCCATCACCAAAAGCATCGGCATGATCTTCTTGTCACCGGCGCCACACCATGATCTCCATCAACGTGTTGCCATCGAGGTTGTCGTGCTACTCATGCTATTACTACTAAAGCTACATCCTAGCAAAATAGTAAACACATCTGCAAGCACAAATATTAGTATAAAGACAACCCTATGGCTCCTGCCGGTTGCCGTACCATCGACGTGCAAGTCGATATTATCTATTACAACATGATCATCTCATACATCCAATATATCACATCACATCGTTGGCCATATCACATCACAAGCATACCCTGCAAAAACAAGTTAGACGTCCTCTAATTTTGTTGTTGCATGTTTTACGTGGTGACCACGGGTATCTAGTAGGATCGCATCTTACTTACGCAAACACCACAACGGAGATATATGAGTTGCTATTTAACCTCATCCAAGGACCTCCTCGGTCAAATCCGATTCAACTAAAGTTGGAGAAACCGACACTTGCCAGTCATCTTTGAGCAACTGGGTTACTCGTAGCGATGAAACCAGTCTCTCGTAAGCGTACGAGTAATGTCGGTCCAAGCTGCTTCAATCCAACAATACCGTAGAATCAAGAAAAGACTAAGGAGGGTAGCAAAACGCACATCACCGCCCACAAAAACTTTTGTGTTCTACTCGAGAAGACATCTACGCATGAACCTAGCTCATGATGCCACTGTTGGGGAACGTCGCATGGGAAACAAAAAATTTCCTACACGCACGAAGATCTATCATGGTGATGTCCATCTACGAGAGGGGATGAGTGATCTACGTACGCTTGTAGACCGTACAGCAGAAGTGTTAGTGAACGCGGTTGATGTAGTGGAACGTCCTCACGTCCCTCGATCCGCCCCGCGAACAATCCCGCGATCAGTCCCGCGATCTAGTACCGAATGGACGGCACCTCCGCATTCAGCACACGTACAGCTCGACGATGATCTCAGCCTTCTTGATCCAGCAAGAGAGACAGAGAGTTATAAGAGTTCTCCGGCAGCGTGACGGTGCTCCGGAGGTTGGTGATGATCTCGTCTCAGCAGGGCTCCGCCCGAGCTCCGCAGAACGCGATCTAGAGGAAAAACCGTGGAGGTATGTGGTCGGGCTGCCGTGGAAAAGTCGTCTCAAACCAAGGAGCCCCAAGGGGGTCGGCCGAGCCAAGGGGGGAAGGTCTCCCCCCCCCCAAACCGAGTTGGACTTGGTTTGGTGGGTGGGAGTCCTTCCTTTCCTTCCCACCTCTTCCTTTTTTTTCTTTCTCTTTGATTTTTCTTCCAATGCGCATAGGGCCCTTTTGGGCTGTCCCACCAGCCCACTAAGGGCTGGTGCGCCACCCTCAAGGCCTATGGGCTTCCCCGGGGTGGGTTGCCCCCCCCCCCCGGTGAACTCCCGGAACCCATTCGTCATTCCCGGTACATTCCCGGTAACTCCGAAAACCTTCCGGTAATCAAATGAGGTCATCCTATATATCAATCTTCGTTTCCGGACCATTCCGGAAACCCTCGTGACGTCCGTGATCTCATCCGGGACTCCGAACAACATTCGGTAACCAACCATATAACTCAAATACGCATAAAACAACGTCGAACCTTAAGTGTGCAGACCCTGCGGGTTCGAGAACTATGTAGACATGACCCGAGAGACTCCTCGGTCAATATCCAATAGCGGGACCTGGATGCCCATATTGGATCCTACATATTCTACGAAGATCTTATCGTTTGAACCTCAGTGCCAAGGATTCATATAATCCTGTATGTCATTCCCTTTGTCCTTCGGTATGTTACTTGCCCGAGATTCGATCGTCAGTATCCCCATACCTATTTCAATCTCGTTTACCGGCAAGTCTCTTTACTCGTTCCGTAATACAAGATCCCGCAACTTACACTAAGTCACATTGCTTGCAAGGCTTATGTGTGATGTTGTATTACCGAGTGGGCCCCGAGATACCTCTCCGTCACACGGAGTGACAAATCCCAGTCTTGATCCATGCTAACTCAACGAACACCTTCGGAGATACCTGTAGAGCATCTTTATAGTCACCCAGTTACATTGCGACGTTTGATACACACAAAGTATTCCTCCGGTGTTAGTGAGTTATATGATCTCATGGTCATAGGAACAAATACTTGACACGCAGAAAACAGTAGCAACAAAAATGACACGATCAACATGCTACGTCTATTAGTTTGGGTCTAGTCCATCACGTGATTCTCCGAATGACGTGATCCAGTTATCAAGCAACAACACCTTGTTCATAATCAGAAGACACTGACTATCTTTGATCAACTGGCTAGCCAACTAGAGGCTTGCTAGGGACAGTGTTTTGTCTATGTATCCACACATGTAAATGAGTCTTCATTCAATACAATTATAGCATGGATAATAAACGATTATCTTGATACAGGAATTATAATAATAACTATATTTATTATTGCCTCTAGGGCATAATTCCAACACAAAGGCCAAGAAGCGCTAACCTCTTCGTATGGCACAACATTGGCAGCAAGATCTTTGAGAGAAAACCCGCCAAGATGGAGCCTCTGGGAATCAAAGAGGCCCACCGCTGCGGCCCTAGTGTTTTCCATCAAAACAAGAAACAGGGCCCTAGTGTTTTCAGTTAGCAGTTGTTCTGTGTGTAGGGGTCCTGAGGTCTACTCAAAACTCAAGTTTACTAATGAGGCAATTTATATATACAGTACAAATATACTGTACAAGTTTATTATGTAATATAAAGATAGCAAAATTTATCAAAAAGGTGTTATTTATGCACACGAGCTTCAACAGTTAACAGTTGATGCCATAGTGTCTACGACTGCATCAGTTATACTACTATACTACTACTACTTTGCCTGTCAAATCAAATTAAACTAACACAAACTAACCTTCCGATCACAGGGTCCTAATATTTTTCAGTTCAGTGGATGGTATATATAGGATGTAAAGTAGCCAACAAGTGGCCGGCCGGCCCCTATAATTCCATAATCCTGAAGGGAGGGAGCACCAACAAGTGAGGCAATGGATATATATAGTACACAAATGGCCAGCCTGCCCTCGGGTCCGACCTTGGAGAGGCCGAAGTAGGTGTCGGCGATGTAGAGGTCCCCCGTCCGCTTGTCGAACCGGATGCCGAGCGCGCAGCCGCAGACGTGCTCGTCCCTGAGGTACTCCGTCGGGAATGCCTTGGGCCCGCCGCAGAGGTCCACGGTCCAGGCCGGCGAGGCGTGCGCCAAGTAGGCTGAGCGCGCGCCGTCCCAGACGAGGACCCGGCCGTCGGCGATGCCCGTGTATGGCCCGCGGCCGCGCGGGTCGAAGGCGACGCTCTCGGGGCCCCGCACTTCGCCGCGGAACTGGATCTCCGCGCCGCGCAGCCGCTCGCCCGCGTCCGCGTGCAGGGGCATCTCCACCGCGTCCGGGAGGTCCACCGGGTGCGCCTCGAAGCCCGGGAAGTCCACCATGGAGCCCAGCCGCAGCAGGTCCTTCGTGCAGATCGGATCGGAGGGAGGCGGGGCGTTGGGTGGGTGGGTGAGAGGCGAGAGGAGGGAGCGCGTGGGGCTGGGTTCGGTGGGAGACAGGGAACGAGGGGGGTCGGTCGATCTGGGGGAGGGAGAGGTCGAGGAGTAGGTGGGGCAAGAGGGTGCGTTGTGTGGGATGGGTGGCGGCGGCCAGGGGAGTGGGGAGGGTGAACGGGTCGGCTAGGATTAGCCCCCTCGGGGGCTTTATACCCGAGGGTGGTTATGGGTCGGGGCGGTAGATGGTCAGCTGGGCCACTTGGCCCAGTTGGGCCAGGGGGTCTTTTTCTTTTTCTTTTTTAAATACTTTTTTCTATTATTCTTTTATTAGTTATCATTATTATTATTTCTTTTATTATTTCTGTTTTAAATATATATGATTTTAACCAATTTTAGAATGTCCGATTCATAATTATAATCTACTAGTCGTAGACCCGTGCATTTGCACGGGCATAGTTACAAGACTTATATTTAGGAACAGAGGGAGTGTGATATTAAATGGAAATAATTGCAAAAGGTAGTAACTAAAAGGAAAATAAAACCATTTCTCAATCCAATGAGATGTTGGTTGAAAGTACATACATAAAATATTAGTTGACCAAATGATTATGGGAAGAATAGATTATTTGTTTCGTTCCAAAAAAACAATTATATAGGAAACCCATTATATAGCAATCACTGAGATTATTTGCATGTACATCACACAGTTCAAATATCATATAGAAAGGACAAACATGAACCATGTATAACAACTAAGATACGTCAATTTTGGTTTTTTAAAGAGCTCAGATCAACAACATTATAAAATAGAATAGATGTTATATATAATAAGTAAGATTAATACATAATTATATATGCATTTGATGTTATGCACAAATTACATATAAGTAGGTCAAAATAATACATACATGTAAAACAAAGGGTACTTTCACTTCAGAAGCAAGCTTGGTAGCTCACATAGATATGCACCATGAGTTCGAGTATTAAGGAACCCCAACACACCAAATTAGTAAAAAAAGAAAAAGGAGAAAAATGTGTTACAAAACATCTTTATTTATCATTAATATTAGCCAACATTGTTACTATATCCACTAAAGGTCACCAGATGAGTTTTTCGAAGAAAATACACTTAGGAGCAACAAAAAGTTTAATGAGAAGTTGCAGTATCTAATTAAATGCACGTGAAACGATATAGAAGATAGTGGTCTTGACCTACTTGACCTAACTTATACTGATCTCGTTGTCTAAATGTTTTTATAAATAAACATCAAAATATCTTAATCATTGTCAACTAAAATCGTAATGATCTTACGAATTATTTACTTTTGTACTACCGTAGCATAAATATTACCTCATGTGTTCAGAAATATATGTTCCAACCTTGATCTCGATCTGTGCCAAGAAAGTCTTAATCTCAAGAAATAACTAAGATATTTACTAATGGTGCATGTCAAATATTCGACATTAATTATGTCTACAACTTGTATCGGTCGTCCGTGAAAGAAAAAATATATTGTTTTAGAATACATTAAAACAATGCTTTAAAGATTTGTGTCCTAAGGGGTCATCCCCATTAGTAAAACAAAACTTTACTCATTAACAAATATTTAGAAACAAACATTAAACGTAACAAATTCTTGAGCCCACACCAAGCGGTCCAAAAGGAAAGAATTCATTTATTTGGGACGAATAGGCGACCCTTGAAATAAGCTGAAATCGGGTCAAATTTGAACTGCAACTACATTATAGTTTGCTCTATATTTTTCCTAAAAACAATTCCTAGGTACACAAGTATCTATTTAATCATAGAAACATCAAAACATTTCCAAGATTCAACCACTAGGTATGAACGGTCATACCCGTAGTTTTGACCGTGTTTTGAAATGGCCATGAAAAATTCAAAACAAATTAAAAAAAATGGAAAACCATTGCATTGTGTCATTGTATGTAACAAAGTTACCAGGAAAATAATAAACTAGTAATACGACAATTATTTTAAATAAGTGTTCTTAGAAATGGGCTATCATGTGTGAAGATTCATGGCTTTCAAGCCAAATGATCAATCTTATGGCCACATTCATGACATAGTTTGTTGAAATGATATAATGTTATACACAAGGGTGCATATTGGAATGGCAAAGAATGTTGATTAAGGAAATTTTCATTTTCCTTGTATGAAAAATTCATTTTCCATTTTTCAAGTGACGAAAATGAGTTTTTTTGTGAAGTACCTACCATATATTTGTTTCAAAATTGGACCAAATAATTTTTATAAAATACTAGTACATATTTAATTTACAATTGACAAAATGGTTGGGTGTTAAAAGATTTTATCCACCTCTCGTGAAAAAGACAAATTTATGTCGATTCAGGTGGAAGCGGGTTAAATTTGAACTGCACCTGCATTATACTTTGCTCTTTATTTTTCCCAAAAATCATTTATAGGTATATAAGTATCTATTTAATCAAAAATACATGGTGTGGTGCCTTGACGTCGAGGTTTGGATGGTGGTCGAGGGCCCCAACTCCAGAGCGCGTGAACTTGCATGCCAGTCGCATGGTCACCGCCTGACCGTTGCGTTGCCACGCATTCTAGGTGGAATAGGCATGTCTGGTGGGTTGGACAATCTCTCGACAGGTCTTAGCAAGAAGAATACAATATAAGAATCTCACGAGGAGACTGAACTAAGCTCAAACATGAATTAGCAGCCAAGTGTTTGATTAGCGGTGCGGGTAATTCACATAGACAACGGTCCTAAATTTTGGCTGAGGATGATCATCTACTAAGGAGACTCTTTTGGCAAATTTTTATCTCAAATGGATGAATCTAGGTGGCACTTGCTTTGCAAAGTAACACATTGTGCATAAATATGGATGTTGAAGCTAGGTTCAAATGAATGAATGGATTGAGTTGAAATTTGGTGTATGATGTTAATTTGGGCATATGAAGGCACTCTATAAAAATTATACCATTTGGACATGCCAAAGTGACACTTCCTTCACAATGTGCCAATCTGGACAGAAAATGGTAATTGAAACTGGGCTCACATAGATGATTGGATTGAGCTTAAATTTGGAGGAAGATGATAATTTGCGCACATTAATATAATGTAAAAAATTTCATAAAATTTGAATAAACAAAAATTGTACTTCCTTCACAATGCTCTCTATTGAACAGAATATTGGGAAAAATATTGAGAGAAAGTGGCTGAATTAAATGAGCTAAAATTTGGTGGAGTGAGTTTATATGGTCAGTGTCATCCCGTGGTAAATTGTCATAAACTATAAAGCAATATAAAGTGTAGTTGCTTCACAAAATGAAAATATTACCAGAAACAAAGATTGGATGATGAGCTCACATGGATTGTTAGATGGGGCTAAAATTTTATGGAGAGCTATGTTTTGGGCACATATATGATGTGGAAAAAATTCAACTCATCAGGAAATTCCTATCTAGTACTTCCTTCACAAAGCTGTTAGCTGAACACAAACTTTGGAAATTTGCTGAGAAAGATTTACTAGGCAAATCGTTACGAAAGTTTTCATGAGGCAACGATTTGTATATGAAAGAGTGCCCAAAAATATGAGGGTAATAAAAGAAATATAAATAGCACTTCCTTCACAAAGTGCTATTTTGAATAGAATAGGAAAATGAATATTGCTGAATTATTTTTGAACTATGGAAGGAAGGGTTTTCACATATTTGAGAAATATATGATCCAAAGAATTTATGAGAATTTTTCGAGAATTTTTGGAATGACGTAATAGTAGGTTGCTTCACAAACTAGGATGAGGTGGGATAGAATGGACCCACGAGTGACATGTCAACATAGTTAGAACGTGTTACGACATTTTTATAATCGTCGTAAAAGTTATGACGATCTCATCTTATGCGGTTACGACGTTTTTGACTCACATCGTCGTAATATATATGTAGATTTGATCCCCTCAAACGGTTTACGATGATCTCGGATGAAATCGTCACAGATTTATGACGAATTCATCAACGACGTCTTAAAAACGTCATGTATGAGCATATTTCTTGTAGTGAACTTTGTGTTCATGCCCATCGAAACGACGTTGATCCTATCATAGAAACTTCTCGTATCAATAATCATTCATTTTGTGGTTTAAATTTGGTATCTATGATCTTGTACTTTGCAACCATGGTTCCGACCACGTTGTCCTACCTTGATTTCATTCTTAGACGAGTTAAAGTACTTGTCTTCTTCAGATCAATACGTCGGTCCAGGCCTTAATGTTGATCTACCTCCGAATATTATTCCTTGTAGCTCGAGAATATCACGGAGCTATATAACTTCTTGTGAGCTCCTCATCAACTGTGATATTTTCATTAATTCCAGCTCCCTCATGTTTGAGTTGTTGAACACGCGAGTACATCGACAACTGAATTGAGTACGCATTGCGATTCAACAACTTTTAGCAATCTTCCTTGTTAATGAGGTTGTACTCGATCATGTTGTTCCAAGCTGTCACGCTACATCATCAACGTCATGTTGGAGCTCGACCATGCTATCTATACCCTTCATCCCTGGAACACAATTCCAACTGTGCGTTAAGCGTGCATCGAGCTTTCCGCATCATGTTAGTGGTCCTAAAAGGCAATCTCAATTCTAGGCTAGCAGTCTTAACTGTGTTTCCGGCAACCTGTAGCTTCACCATTCCCTTGCTTGATGTCGTCGCTGATCGATTACATCTTCGTGAAGTTCTCGACAATTATGCCGTGGTCATCGTCAGCATTCCGAGGTCTTGCAGGGTATCGATCGAATGCATGATGGGAAATGCCATCCTTGCCCCTTGATCATTTGTGTTTTCATCAACAACCTTTTGCCTCCCCGCCAACACAAACATGTTTGTGTTTGGTGTTGTCCCTTAAGTTCCTTGCTTTTCAGCTTATGTTATCCTTTGCCTTGAAGTATTACTATCTTTTATGTCAAGAATGTCGTGAGGATTGCACGCCTCTAAAGGATTCTTGATATAGTAATACTTCTCGCCATCACCATTCATTATTGGTCCCGTGTTGTTTCAAACCAGACTACCGACAAGTGAACTCTGATGTGTGATTCCAATACTTTTGTCAACCCTATAACCTTGAGGTTAGTAACAGATTGATTCCTCTTAGTGTGTTGGGTGTTGACTCATCATTTTAGCATTGGTTGTGCTACTCATTCCGTGTTCCCGAGTGCACCCTTTGACCAATGTTTATTGTTGTTGATCCCTCGAGCATGCGACATTATACCATTATACTTTACAAATGCTATCTCCTCAATATTATAAAACTTGAAAATTCGTATGTGTCAAAATCTTGAGGGATTGTTGCTGAGCCCATCGGTCGCACCCTCAAGTTCTCCATGGTTCGTGATGAAGCTTTTGAAAGCACTATCTTTGTGCCTAGCTCATGGCGTATATGTTTGATATAAGAAGTGTTTTCCCAAAGTTCACGTGCACTATTTCCGCCGTGAATATGTGAAAATTTTATTTCGCTCCTTCTCGGGAAATCCCAAGTCATTCACGCATGTGTGAAGTGTTATATGTTTTGAAGGATTGCTATCTTCACTTCATATAACTTCTCTTAGCATGCGAAGCCACTTACTGATTTGATCAAGGAAAATAAGTTCCTTCATAAGAGCTAATCTAGATTTACACATAGAACCATGTTACCCTCGATGATGGTTTCCAAATGAGAACTCAGTTGCATTTTGATGTAAGAATTCTATGTGGGCACAAATGTCTTGACCTCGTGTTCATATGTCTTACAAGCCAACTCGTGATCCAAGGATTACTTGTGTAGTTCATATCCTGAGAATCCTGCATCATCATCTTTTCTTCTCAGGCATCTTGAGTCCGAGGCGTCCCGTCACCAATCAGATCTGAATTTCGGACAGATATGATGGTTGGAACATTTTCCCAATAATTATAACTTTGGTCTTATGTAACCCGGTACGATGATGTCTTGTTTGGCACACGGGGCCGCATGATCTATTGTTATAAATCCTCCCATATGTAAGATTCGCCATCTTCCATGCGAAAACTATATGGCTTATTTTATAAGTCGTTTTTGATGAATTCTTTGTGTACCCAAAGTCCAACCTTTATCTGATGACCATGTCTATGCTACCCCGAAGCACGGATGTCGTACTTCAAATTTCAACAGGAACATTGGAAGCTCAATGCTAAATTGTTCCTGATCAATTATCCAAACCGTATGGTATGGGTAAACATCATGATTCTTCTTATCTCTTTATCAAGATGGTTATGTACCGGGTGACCTATAATGCATACCATACCCTATGTTTTCCTGGGGAATGGTATACTTTAATACTTGTGTGTGTGAACACATTCTCATTTCCATTGACCTCTTTGACCTTTCTTGTGGCATAGCTTATCTAAGCAGTGTTAATTCCTTGTTTAGGTATAAACCTTGGTGTACAACTCTGTCAGTAAGACCGTGTTACTATTGTGGATAACATTTCGATAGCCGCCGGTGGACGAGAACCTTGCCTATTGGTCCACCTCGTTTCAACGAGCAGGAAAATGGTTCTGATCGTCTCCCGCCCTTGGTACCGACGTTGTTGCCAACAAACTGACAGGTTATCCTCTGGCATGTTTTGCTACCAAGACCGTATAATATGTCACCCCTCTACCTACTCCCGGCCCACATGGTGGACCCATAACCCAAAGTTCCACAGGATTGAAACCTGACTCTCCTGTACATCCTTTGACTCCAAGGTATCATTTGCACCTGACTTCGTAAGGAGTTTCGGGGCCACCGATCAATGTACCGATCACTCTTCGGGCCAGATGTTGTCCAACATGCTGAAGATCATGTCTACATTATCCATAATAATCTGAAGCTGCTCAGTCTCGTTAGAAGAGTCAGTATGACAGTCATCATCAAGTTATGGTCTATCAGCCTGGCGAAAAGGTTTGTCTTCGTGTCACACCAATGAGAGGTGCACACCATTTTGGGATCAAGTGCAAGTTAGCTCTCTGCTATATTGGCCCTTTCACTGTTTTCGAAAGGCGTGGAAAAACAGATTATCAATTGGAACTGCTGACGAACCTTCCTCAGGTTCACGATGTCTTCCATGTTTCTCAACTCCGTCGTTGCTTCAAGGATCCTATTCGAGCAGCGGATCACGATATGCTTGAGCTACAACAAGACCTATCTTATAAAGAGCATCCGGTCCGCATTCTCGACCAAGCTGAACGTAAGACTCGTCGCAAGGTCACCAAGTTCCTTAAAGTGCAGTGGTCAAATCATTCTGAAGATGAGGCCACTTGGGAACGCGAGGATCATCTTCGTGATGAATACCACGAGCTCTTTCCTTCTACCTCTTAATTCTCGGGACGAGAATTCTTGTTAGTAGGGGAGAATTGTGACATCCTCGACTTTTGCTACAGTAAATATTGTAATTAAGCTACAGTGATCACCTGGTAATGATGCCACGTCATCGAATTCCCATCTCGGACCCGCGTTGATTCAAGTCCATCCGGATTCAAAATTTGAAAACAAAAGTAAAGTATTATTATAAATTCATGATAAACATTAAAAGAAAAATAAATAAAAGAAAGTATTAAAAAGAATAACGATAAAAGAAAGCATAAAAGAAATATATAAACTTAAATAATAATAAATAGTAAAGTGGAAAAGAAATATATATAAAAAACCGAGCCCCCCTTGCCGACTAGGCCAAAGTGGCCCAGCCGGCCACGAGCCCCAAACCCTAGCGAGGGCCAGCCCCGCTCCAGCCTCCCTGCCCTCGCTCCTTTCCCTCCACCGAGCCGCCGCCAGGGGCTCTCGCCTCGATCGCCACCACCCCTCGTGGGGGGGGGGTCCCCACGATCTCCTGTCTCCCTCTCGTTCCCTTCCCACACCCCACGACCCTCCCCTCTCGCTAACCTCCCCTCACCCCCACGAGAGAGTCCCCCTCTCGGTTCCCTCCCTCTCTCTCACACATCCCCCGCCGAGCTCTCTCCTTCCCCAGATCCACTCTCTCCCTCCCCTCGCATCTCCCTTCACCGCCGGCTCCCCCACCGGCCGACGAGCCTCCTCATCTCGGCCTACCCCTCCCACCGGCCCTTTCACCCGAGCTCTCACCTCACCGGCCACCCTTCCCCACCAACGACCTCCACCCCAACCGAACCACCCCGCCGGCCCACTCACCTCCGCCGGCCTCTCCCTCTACCCCGCCGGCCACCAACTCCGGCGACCACCATGACCGGCCCGCCTCCCTCCCCTTGAGGCCGGGCCAAACCTCGCCAGATCCGGCCAGCCCCTTCTTCACCGAAGGGCTCTCCTCTCCGGCCACGACTCCGGGAGTCCCTCTCCGGTGACCGACCTTGCCGGCGCGTCACCACCGTCACCATCGTCCTCACCGGAACTGCGTCATCACCGTCGTCACCTTTGCCTCACGAGAACTCCGGCTTCACCGGGCCCTCTCGTCAACGTCGGTGAGCCCCTCCTCGGGCCCCTCCGACCATCTTGTTCTCCTCGCCGTCCCGGTTCCGTTCCGGCAAACGGGGCTTCGATCCGTCGACGGTAGAGACTGGTAGGAAGGATTGAAGATTTAGTTCTTCTATGTTGAGTTAGAGCACACACACTGTGTGTTGTCTGTTAACAAAGAGAGTTGTGAGAGATGAGAGTTAAAAAATAATAAAATAAATGATGTATAAGATGCATATGTATGTATGTATGTATGAGATGCGATGTATGTATTGCGTATATAGGTATTTGGAGGAATACGATAATTGCATGATTATGTATGTGTGAAAAAATGAGTATATGGCCTAAAGTCACTTACCGGTGGGGCCAACGCACCCGCTGTCTATGACAGGGAGGCCCCACGCGATAATTAAAAAATAAATAAAGATAATGTTAATGTTTTTATTAAATAAATAAATAGATATATTAGTTCAATTAATTAATTGGATGATTAGAATAATTAGAGTATGACACGTGGGTCCCCCACTAAATTAATCTGATTAATTAATATTTAATCATTATTAAAACTTGTGCCTATGACGTTCGGGACCCGCTGGTCAGTTGATCAGTCAATTGTTGATGTCAGCATAAGTCAGTTGATCAGTCATGCTGATGTCATAATAGCTTTTTATTAAATTATTTAAATCTGTTTTTAATTCCTAATTATTGAATAAAACTTTAAAAATTAATATTAAATAATCCATAAGTCAGATCAAAATATTTTCAACATGAAAGCTGATCAACAGAACGAGACGAACCCGGATACACGACCCGTTCGTCTGTCACGCGTCCCTAGCTTAGCCAACATGGAACATTTCCATCGTTTCCAGTATAACCGGTAGTAGCCCGAGACCCGGAAAATATCGTCAGATATTCTTCCGACCCGTCTATGACGGATGTTGCTGCGTTAGCTCATGTCTAGCCTGCATCTTGCCATGTCATGCTTTGTGTTGCACTGTTGCTATTATTTATTGTTTCTTCCCCCTCTTCTTACCGGTAGACCCCGAGACTGACGCTGCTGCCGGGTACATCTACGACCCTGCCGATCAGTCCTTTGTCGCAGAGCAGCAAGGCAAGCAAACCCCCCCTTGATCATTCCTATATCGCCTATGTCTTTCTTCCTACTGCTTGCATTAGTATTTTACTACTGTTGTAGTTAGCTCCTATATCTGATGCATAGCCTATTTTTGATGAACTGCTACTTTCAGTCCTGTACTTTAAATCTGCTTAGTATAGGTGGAGCAGTCATCCCCTCTGACCCCGTAGTCCAGTTGCCCCGCTTGTTTTCAAATCTCGATCTCTGATCGACGAGCCAGACCCGACACATCACATACACCCCCTTCGTTGTACGACGCTACAGAGATACTATCAGGTACCGAGGGTGACACCTCGCTAAGTACTCCTGATGATATCTCTATAGTATAGCTAGTCGGTCGTGGTTATCGAGGGTGATTCCTCTTACACCATTCCCGATGATGCCTCTGTCGTGCAACCCCTCAAGTGTGGGACCCCCGAGGGTGATTCCTCTAAGCCCACCTTGACGGGTACATCGTTCGGAATCCAACGAGGGTGATACCCCGCATTCCCCCCGATGTTGCAACCACACAGTTACTCGACCATGTTACTGGGATCATTGGTGATTAGTTGTAAGACGGGTGGATTCCCGTGAGACTGTGTTGTTGGCCTAATTAAAATGTTAATGGATTTGGGTATTTGATCTGGGTTGGTCGGAGACCTTTTCGCACTAACCGGCTACGCAGGAAGAATTATGGGTACTCGGCGTCGCGGTATCAGCCGAAGCTTTTCATATGTCAGCAATCGTAGTGGCGCGCGCCCGAGTGGTCCCGAGATGCATTGCGCTTGTGATTAAGGGATGCTAGGACTGACGTCGGCCGCCCTCGCATCGTGCAGGAGTGCGGAGGGGAACTGGGCCCATGAACCCTTTGCGCTTAGGATTTAGACCGGCGGGCTGACCTCTTTGATTAGTCTTAGGTGGGGCTGCGACGTGTCGATATTCCGAGGCCGGGCAGAACCCAAAAAAGAATGTCCGGCCAGAGTGTTATCGAGCGTGACGGGACATGTGGTGCACCCTTGCACGGATGAAAGTTAACTATTCGGATAGCCGTGTCCACGGTTACAGGACGACTTGGAGTTGTGCCCCGATCTTATACAACTACAATTGTTACTTAACTGGAATTAGTTTGCCTCGGGATTGCTTCCTCGCAGGGAGTTGAGGGAGGATCTTTAGGCGTGACCTCACTTTACTATTGCTTCAACAATATGACTATTAATGTTTTACCCCTGTTCTACTCTTGTCTATTGCTGCAAGACCCTGAAGATGCTAGACTTCGATAGGACTAGGCTCTCTCTATCCTCGCATTGCTGCAGTCAGTCCACATATAACACCCCCCCTTTTATACTGATGCATACTTAGAATAGTTCTGATGTAAGACTTGCAAGTACTTTGGATGAGTACTCACCGCTGCTTTGCTTCCCCCTTGTCCCCTTGATCCGTTTGCTGCGACCAGATGATGGAGCCCAGGAGTGGAGTTTCCTGCCGACGCCTGCCGCCCCGATGGTGTCACCTACGTGGAGGCTGCTGATGATCAGGAGTAGTTAGGAGGTTCCCAGGCTGGAGGCCTCGCCTCGTTCGATCGTTGTATCTTTTGTGCTAGCCTTCTCTAAGGCACCCCATGTTTTATGTCTGTACTCAGATATTTGTTGCTTTCGCTGACTCGTGTGTTTATCGAGCTTTGTATTCTAGCCCTCGAGGCCCCTAGCTTGTAATATGAAGCTGATGTTATTTTATTTGTGTCTAGAGTTGTGTTGTGATATCTTCCCGTGAGTCCTTGGGTTTGATCGTACGCATTTGCGTGTATGATTAGCATACGATTAAACCAAGGGTGTCACAGCACCGGTCCACCCACATATCAAATTATCAAAGTAACGAACGTGAATCATATGAGCATGATGAAAACTTGCTTGACAGAAATTTCCATGTGTCCTCGGAAGTGCTTTGTTTTATATAAGAGTTTGTCCAGGATTGTCCTTTGCTACAAAAAGGATTCAGACACCTTGTTGCACCTTTGTTACAATTGTTACTTGCTACCCGTTACAAATTATCTTATCACAAAACTATATGTTACCGATAATTTCAGTGCTTGCAGAGAATACCTTACTGAAAACTGCTTGTCATTTCCTTCTGCTCCTCGTTGGGTTCGACACTCTTACTTATCAAAAGGACTACGATAGATCCCCTATGCTTGTGGGTCATCAATGAGGAGGATGAAAAGAAAACTACTTTCAAGACTCACCATGGTCATTTTCAATTCCGCGTGATGCCCTTTGGAGTCACCAACGGACCACCAACCTTTCAATGCCTCATGAACTCGGTCTTCATCTGGACGAATTGTAATTTTTTCATCACGTTTTTAGATGGCATCTTGGTCTTCAGTCAAACATTACAGGAACACGTGGAGCATTTGCGCATGGTGTTTACCATTCTCCGCAAACATCATTTGTACGCCAAGAAATCCAAGTGCTCCTTGGCGCAGTCAAGAATTGAGTATCTTGGGCATGTGATTTCGCTGGACGGCATCGCAGCCGATCCAAGCAAGACTAGCGCATTGCGCTCGTGGCCTACATCGACGAATGCCACAGAGCTTTGAGGTCTTCTTGGCCTGATGGGCTACTACCGCAAATTCATGTCGCAGTATGGCATTCTGGCCAAGCCCCGCACACAGCTGCTGACCAAGAAAGGATTCTTGTGGATAGAACAAGCCCATGCGACATTCAAGATCCTCAAGAACGCGATGATGAGCACGCTAGTCTTGGCCCTGCCGGTCTTTGCACGACCCTTCTCCATCAAGACGGACGTGTGCGACACAAGTGTGGGTGCAGTCTTGGTCCAAGATGGCCACCCTATTGCCTACCTCAGTAAGGCACTTGGTGTGCACAACTAGCGCCTCTCCATTTACGAGAAGGAATTCCTTGCAGTGACCATGGCTGTCGATGAATGGAGGGCATACTTACAATGAGCGCCTTTCATTATCTTCACGGATCACAAGAGCTTATGCAGTCTCAATGATCAACAACTGGAAACCGAGCTCCAATGCAAGGCCATGTCGAAGCTAGTGGGGTTGCAATTCTCCTTCAAATATAGGCGAGGCGAGGACAATGGTGCAGCTGGCGCTCTCTATCGCGTCGGGCACCTCTTCTCTATCAACGCCCTGTCAGTATGTCAACCTTAGTGGCTCCAAGAAGTAGCCAATTCTTATGAGACCAACAAGGACGCCCAAGGCCTGCTCCAATGCCTCGCCATCTCCAGCCCCGATGACCAAGGATATGAGCTGCGACAGGGCGTCATCTGCCTTCATGACATGCTGTGGATCGACGCCAACACAGCCCTGCATACGAAGCTAAGCAACGCTTTCCACGCTAGCACGGTGGGTGGCCATTCAGGCGTGATGGCTACATACCAATGAGTCAAGAAACACTTCACTTGGCGTGACCTCAAGCAAGCTGTGGAGGACTTGTGCACCAATGCTCAGTCTGCTAGCATGCCAAGCACGAACACGCCAAGCCTCTAGGACCGCTGCAGCCACTCCCAAAACCCACGGAGCCATGACAAGACCTCACCATGGATTTCGTTGAAGGTCTGCCGCTGTCCGAGCGCTACGAGGTGATCATGGTCGTCGTGGATCGCTTCACCAAGTATGCACATTTCATGCCCCTTTGCCACCTGTTCACCGCCTCAACGGTGGCTCGAGCCTTTTGGGACAACATAATCAAGATGCACGAAGTTCCTCTGTCCATCATCTTCGACCGTGACAAGATATTCACAACCAACATGTGGCGTGCTCCGCTGGACGCGACCTGCACCAAGCTGAGTTAATCAAGGACCTATCACCCTCAGACGGACGGTCAGAGCGAACGTGTCAACCAATGCTTAGAGATGTATCTCCATTGTGCCTGAATTCTAGTACAACACTTCATATCACTCATCTCTCAATACTTTTCCGTTTCAAGCTCTGTACGGGAAGGAACTGAATCTGGGCGGTCTACCAACGCTCGGGAAAAAACTGCCAGAGGAAACCAGCGAGGAGCTGGACTGGGCAACTCATAACACCAGATTGCAAATGCAGCTCGCACGTGCGCAAAACAGACGCAAACAAAAAATTGACAAGAACATGACAAAATGCTCCTTCACTGTCGACAATGAGGTGCTTCTCAAACTTCAACCCTATGTTCTATCCACGATGGCCAATCGCCCATGTCACAAGGTGGTATTCAAGTTCTTCGGCCTCTTCACCATCGAGCAACGAGTGAGCACCATGGCGTACAAACCATCGAGAAGTCACATCCATCAATTGTTTCATGTATCCCAACTCAAGCCCTTCACACCAGACTACTCTCCGATCTTCGTCGAGATTCCACGAGCACCGGATCTTTCCGCCGCACCCCTACAACCAGTGGCCGTGTTCGATCGTCGCATGGTCAAGAAGGGTAGCATGTCGATTGTCCAGGTCCGCGTGCATTGGTCGTCGTTTTCACCGAACTCATCAACATGAAAAGATTACACTGTGCTTCGTCATCCTACCCGACGGTTCCTTGCTGGGACAATGACGCTTCCGCTCAAGGAGGGGAGCATGTCACACCTCACGCTATTGCATTAGTTTTTTTTTTTGACACAATCGCTACTGCATTAGTGGACTATAATTAGGGAGAGACTAGTGGTGTGTTGGGCGGAGCCCATGGGCTGACTGGGCCGCGTGTGGCCAGCAGCGTGTTGTGTGTGTGTGTGGTACTTAATCCCCTCTATACCAGAGAGTTGGGCATGAATGATGAGATCTCTGAACCTGCTCATCCCCTTTCGTCTCCCCCTCACCCACTCCTGCTTCTTCTTCTCTCCCTAATTTCCCCTTGTAGCTATCGATCGATCCTTCCAGGTTGCGGTCATTACAGGCCGTGATACGGGGAGGTCCTGGCTGGATCTCGGTCGGTGTCCGGCGCGGATCTGATACGCGGGGATGGAGGGCGAGTGCGAGGAAGGTGCGGCAGCTAATGGACTTGGAGGGGAGGACAACATCGTCGTCAAGGCCCGCAAGGAGGACGTCGCCGTGGCCGCGCCGGTGGATGTGGATGGTGGTGATCACGTGGATCTCGCTGACGGGGATGCGGTGGTTGGATCTGCAACCGCTGTGGCGGCTCCCGAAGAGCCGGCCAGGGCGCCTACCAAGGTGCAGGGGTGGCGGAATTCTGGTTCTCGGTTTACTCCGTGGCATACTTTGGTGCATGCTAATACATTGCTGCCGCTAACGGTGTGTGTTGGTGTGCGCAGAAGGTTGGATCTGCGGACGCGGGCGGGAGGAAGAAGGGGAATGTGCTGAACGGCAAGGTGGTGTCAGCCTCGGCGGCACCGCGGGGGAAGAAGCCCGGTCTGTCGCAAAGCGCCTCCTTCCCGGCGAGAGGGACCACCGGCATCAAGAAGGGTGGCGCTATGACCTCCCTGGCAAAGCAAGCCAAGCCAGAGGGGAAGGGTGCCGTGCCAAATGGAACTGCAGCGTCCTCTGGTTAGTTTTGGGCTTGTCATTAAGTTAGCCTGTGACGGTTGCTGTTGGGTTTACATAAATAATGAGTTAAATGTATATAATCCCCTAAACTTTCCGATCTAGGCTACATCACCCCCTGAACTCCAAAATGGCTTACTTAATCCTCCTAACTTTTAAAAACCAGACAAATAACCCCCTAGCCCTCTGGTAAGTGGTTTTTAGAGTGGTTTGGCCTATGTGGGTCGTGGCGTGGCTGCCATCTCAGCCAAAAACGTCCACGTGCGTGTTGATCAAGGTCTTCATGTTTGGCACCAACGCCCATGTTGTGCTGACAGACAAGAAGGAGGACATGCGCCCGGAGCTGATGGCCCTTGTCATCCCGACGCCCGTGCGCAACAGTCCATACCTTTGCCTCAGCAGCGGGCACCTGATCCTGATGTTGTCTTCGTTTGTCAGTATGGCGGACTAGCGCGGCTTTCTGGATGGGCTTCCGTACTTCCTCTACCCAGCCTGCAGGGCGCTGTCACCGTGCCAGTTTCAGCGCTACACTACAAAGCCAACGATTGTCAGCGCTGCCGAGGCGAACATGCTTATCGTGAAGAACTAAAGACCACACGGGGCCAATTTCCTGTATGGCGGCCAATTGAACGGTATGGTGGCAGATGGGCTCGTCGCACCCGTCGCACGGTCGCCTCAATTGGGTAGAGTGTGAGATCGGTTGCCCCGTCCTTCAAAAGGTCAACGCGAGTAACACAGCCACTCCAGCGTGGCGCGGCTGACGCTCTTTCGGGCAAGGTCGCTTTTCGGCATCGTGGATGCGTCCTGGGGGATCGGTGTCACAAACGCTGGGTTGGTGCATCGGTGTCCGTCTCCTCGAGCGTGCGAGCTTTGTGGCTGCGGCAGTGATACACCGAAACACGCACTGTAGGGTGGTTCTGGACAGAGCTGGGCTGGCAAAATCTGGGGCCATGTGCGAAACTAAAAAATGGGACTCTATCTCACTGCAAAAATGAGTTAACAAGCAATTATAGGAACCAAACTAATGTTTTCCACGATAACGCAAATCTGTATTATTGAAGCACGAGATAAAAAGATGAATTAAATTAAATTGAATTATAAAGTAGCATATATTAATTAGATATCATGCATCAATGTTTGGATATTAGACCAACCGTTTAACTTACCTAATTTTGGGTCATGTCCGGTTGAACTGCTAAACTATGTTCTTTAACCGAGGAGGTAAATGCCGATCTCTAACGAAGTAACGATCCTTGCCAAAAGTTAACTAAGAAATTTGGAACTAGGAATAGGAACCGAAGTTAATCGAAAAGGAGGACTCGCTAAGCACTTGAAGGCTAGAGCCACGGATCGATCCGACGACTTTGAAATTTGGGAGAGGAAGGTATGAAGGCAACAACGACAACAGTCTAAATGCGATCGATATGATGAGACGAACATGACGAGACGCTCCTGTTCCCTATAGCGACGGTACCCTTTTTAGACTGACTGTAGCGTTTCCATATTATCGATCGAGGTATTTCCTCCTTTCTTTTGAAAAATATCGATCAAGCATATGTGCTTGATGGCCTCGACTTGGGCCCAACTCCAGCTTCCGATTGACTTAGTCCCAATTCCAGCGAGTATGATATTTTTTGAAAAATATTACTAGTTCTATATACTAAATTTGGCCCCCCCTAAAATTGTGGGTCCTGTGCAAGTGGCACATTTGGCACCATTGTTGGCCCGACCCTGGTTCTGGATGTGTCACATGAACCAAACGGAAGCGGGTTAAAGCAACGAGCTGACCCGTGTAGGTCCGAAGGTGCTGTGGCAGCGCTCGCATGGTGGGAAGTACCTTCTCAGCCATTCCCACCTTTCTACAAGCCTCGGCCTCCACGTAGGCAAAACTAGTGTCCCAAACCACTTATGAGGGGCTGGGGGTGGGTGTTATTTGTCTGTTTTTTGAAAGTTGAGGGGATTAAGTAAGCTGTTTTGGAGTTCAGGGGGTGATGTAGCCGAAACCTGAAAGTTTAGTGGGGTATATACATTTAACTCCATATATAATTGGTGTGGAATTGCAGGACGGGGCATGGAGAAGAAGGCGAATTTGGCTCAGATGCCTCCCGCTCATCAATCCATGGTAGGTGCTGATCTCAATTAGTCAGTTACTTGGATGTCGAAGTCTGCAGGTTTTAGTTGCATTTTAGTGAACTTGGTTTCTATTTATTTTTACGTAGCCTGTGAAGCCTGAATCGGTTGATTCAACTCCAAATGATACTTCTTCTGACGTCCAAGAGTAAGTCAGTATTACCAAACCAAATTCTTGGCCATTCTTGCATTTGACTTTGTTATTTCGGTTATTGCTTTCTATCTGTACTGTACAATAAAAGTTAGTCCACTGTAGCGTTACACTAATTGATCAATGTAATAAAAACAATTTTTTATCTGAACTTGTTGCTTTCTTACACTCAAATGGTTGTCATTCCTTCACAGGTCAAATGAGAACACTGCCAAACCTTACAGACAGTCCTTTCCAGCGGAAATGGAGGACGATGTGCACTCCACTACATCGTAAAGCCTATTTTTGCTCATAATTGTTGCTCAGTTATTTTGTATGATGGTGTTAATACAGAATGCTGCCATTTGGTGTTGTGTTACAGGAGCACCAATACTCAACGCAAGAATGCTGCTGTCTCTGGTTTTAGTTTCCGACTTGAGGAGCGTGCTGAGAAGCGCAAAGAGGTAACTAATTTCCACAGTGGCATTGTGTTAATTAGTCGTTGCATGTTTGTTTCTGTTTTATACTAAGCATGCACTTGTTCCTTTCTTTCAGTTCTTAAAAAAGCTTGAGGAGAAAATTCATGCCAAGGAGATTGAACAAACGAATTTGCAGGAAAAATCTAAGGTGAGAACTACTTCCATATAAAGCCTTTTGATCATCTGTATGCTTTGATTCTAAGAATTAGTTCACTAGTCTATGTGAGAGCTGCTTTTGTATTATTCATGTAAAACCTTTTGATCATCTGTATGCTTTGATTCTAAGAATTAGTTCATCACTCAGGAGAGCCAAGAGGCCGAGATTAAAAGGCTTAGGAAGAGCCTGACATTTAAAGCAGCACCCATGCCAAGCTTCTATAAGGAGCAACCTCCTAAAGTTGAGTTGAAAAAGGTACCATGTCGATACACTTAATTTTCCTAAGTTGTTTATTTCTTCGTTATAAATAGTTCCATATGATTCAAGTGCATCTGTTTTTCTCTTTGAAAACATATGTTTTGATGAGTTCCTGTGTGGTAGGATACATAATCTTTGTATGGTTCTATTTCCTGTTGTTAGAAGGACGTAGATATGTTACTAACTGTTTGTCTCTGGCTTGCAGTTTCATTTTTCTTTGTTAGAATATGTTTGTTTCAAAGTGCATAGGATTGTTAGAGCAGGCGGATATTCGAATGCTCGCCAAGAGATCTTGCATACGTAGCTGTAAGTTACAAGGATGATAGGACACCAGAAATTACAACTGATGTATATTTTTGCTTTCTGTTCACAATGGGCACACTTGTTAGAGAAGATGAGTATGTGAATACACGTTACGAGATCCAGTAAACTAGATGTATGCACTGATGCATTTGAGACAAGATGAGTATGCGAGTACATGATAAGAGATCCAGTAAGCTAGGTGTAGTCTGTTCCAAAATGCACTAATAAATTTGAGAATATGATCCGTTTTGATGCCATATCAGTTCCGAAAAGACAATGTTTTAGCAAGTAAGTCCAGACGCAACTATCACTCCCTAGCAAATTTGAGTGGTGCTTCAGTTCAAATAAGGTCTGTGTTCTTCAAACATTTTATTTAGCGAGTGTTCTTGTTAAGATTAATTTGTTAGTGGCTTACTCAAAATGCATAATTTTAAGATGCATTGTCCACATATGCCTACTTTTAGTAAAAATGTGTAATTCTGGGTATAACACTTAAAATGATTACGTTTGTCCTTAGTCCCTAATATGTACTCCCTCCGTCCCATAATATAGAGCACATTGGTTGCGAAAGTCAATCTGCACAAACTTTGACTAAGTTTTTCGAGAAAATTATGCCTACAATATCAACTATATATATCATATGAAAGAATATTTATGATAAATCTGATGGTATTGATTTGGTATCCTAGATGTTGACAATTTTTTCTACAAACTTGGTCAAAATTAACAATTTTGATTTTGAAAAAAATCTAATACGCACTATATTTTCGGATGGAGGAGGTATGCCATAATTTCATTGGCTTACCAGTCTTGGAGGGCTTACTGATCTGGTTGTATTCAGTTTCTTTTTTGCTTTCGATTTCATACAACCTCCGTCCCAAATTACTTGTCTTAGATTTTGTCTAGATAAGGATATATTTAACACTAAAACGTGTCTAGATACATCCGTATCTAGACAAAATCTAAGACAACTAATTTGGAATGGAGGGTGTACTTCCTAATTTTCAAATTTTATTGCACGTTACCTTTGCACCCATGCCAAGAGTACCACTGAATGTTCAGTGGCTCATGGATAAGGCCCAACACATATATATCTGGCTATCTGCACTCCTGATGATTAAAATTGAAAGGTTAACATAGAATATTTACTGCATTGAAATAACTATACAACTTATAATGCTTCTGCGATACTGACTCGATAGGTCTTGTTGTTTTGTCTAACAACTATTTAGGATAGTGGATCAAACGGTTTCTTGCTAATCTAGGTGGCTAGGTTTATGATATATGTCGATGCACATTTGAATTTCAGGATCTAATAACACATTCTCCATTGTATGTCATTGGTTCACAAGTTAGATTAAGTTCCTTATTGGTTGATGATGTTTGAGTGCTTTTTCTCGTGTATATACTGTTACAGTATATGTGGATTGCACTAGCCCTTTCCATCAGTTCGGATTTTTGGTTGCGTTGGCTAGTGCATGAAGCTTAACATGGTATCGGAGCTCTGGTCTTGAGTTCAAGTCTTGGCTTTCACACCCCTTTGTGTTCACGTAGAGGCCTTTTGAGTCATACGTGAGTTTCGCGTGCCAGTCGCTCTCTTCCGGTTGCACGTGTTGACTTGTTTTCTCCGTCACACGTGAGAGAGGGTGTTACAGTATATGTGGATTGCACTAGCCCTTTCCATTAATTCAGACTTTTGGTTGCGTTGGCTAATGCATGAAGCTTAACATATACAATGTATATCTGCTAGTTTGTACTAAAAGATGTTAAAAGTGCTCACTGCATGTCCTGTTCATGTAAATATTTGCAGTGTTACATTTTTTTTTCCTGAAACGAAGGCAAAAGATTTGCCTCGTCGATTAAATGAGAGGAGAATAGAGTTACAGAGTGTTACAAAAACACCGAGAAAACGGCATGACAATTATTCGGTGCTACATTCGTAAACATGGTATTCTGATATAAACTTGTGTGGCCTTTTGCAGATTGCACCAACACGTGCTAGGTCACCGAAGCTTGGCCGACACAAGCCAACCAGTTCTACTGCTGCTTCTGTAGATGGCTCTGTCTCATGTGAGAGCCTACGGCGCACAACTAATCCAGCCAAGGTAAACAGAGGTGTGGAAAATAATAAACCTAGGGTTACTGTCCAGAGATTGGTCACAAAAGTTCCCTCCCTAGCATCTACCACTGCAAAGGCGGAAACGCGACCTGTCGCTACAAAACAGAAAACCTCCAAGACAAAACCAAAAGTTTCAAGAGAAAAGGTACAGCAGCTGCAAGAGAACCCAGTAGAACCCCCCCCCTGCTGAACTTTCTGCCTTGGAAGCCCTTGCTGCTGAACCAAGTGTTGAAGATGAGACAGGACTCGGCTCGACTGCCCCTCCGGTCACTTCAAATGAAGTACTGGTCCATGGCTGATCTATTGCTCATTTTTTTATTTTTGTCCTTGCAGTCTGTGAATAGTGAGGTGTGTGCTTCATGGAAAGTTGAATTGCTCAAAGTATCGTGGAATTATTATTTCTTTGGTAGCTATATTTTTTTCCTTCAGCTTGTCCTTGAGCATGCGGTGTATATTGTTTGATAATTTCTTCATGTTTAAACTTTTTGAGTTCTTGTGTACATTGAATTTGTACGTCGGCAACATGAATGCAACTTGCAAAATTCATTTGTGTCCAGAAATTCCTATCTGTTGTCGTTTTTACCATCTTAATTGTTGGTTAAAGTTTCATACGCTAATAAGTCTATAATTTCCTTCAATCTGACCAGTTGAAATTATGATATAGTACCAGCTTTGATATCGCATTGAAATCTATGCCCCAACCTGTTTACCGAGAAGAGTGTGTGCGCTTGATCTAGTCTGGCAAAAAGAACCGAGTTGTCAGGGAACGTTTGGTTACCCTTATGCATAGCTATGTTCTGTATATAGTTTGGTTGGGTGCATGGTTAAGAAGAAAGAAAAAATAAATCTAAGATGGCTTTGTGAGAAAGTGAGAAAGGAAGAGGTGGAGTTTGATTTCTCTGATGCGCTGCGTCGACGAAAACAGAGTTCTTTAGAAAAACAGAACTACAAGATTCCATAAAAGATAAGGATTTCGAATCCATGTCCCTCCTTGTTTAGTTCTCTCACTCCCCCTTCCCTTTCCCTCATCCGCTCATTGTTCTCATTTTTCCCCTTCACCGTGCGGCCCACCCTCATAAAAGTCTAAACCGGGGTTTGTCGTTTGGTCAAACTCTTTGACCGTTCCTTGGCGCGGTCATTGAAGCCTGTGGGACGCCCATGTTAGCGGTTGCGTGGTCATAGATGTGGGCTCTTTAATAGTTACTTAGCGCGGTCATTAAAGCGTGTGGGACATCCATATCAGCAGCTGCATGGTCATACATGTAGACGCATATATTGACTTGTGGGACTCCTCCGACGGTGCCCTCTGTCAGCGGCCGCGTGGTCGTAGGTGGGCGTTCTCACTGACGCGTAGGACACCCATGTTAGCCGCAGCATGGCCGTAGGTGGTGGGCGTAGTTTTTGACGCGTGGGACCCCAACAGTGAGCCAATCTGTTCGTGAGTGCGCAATGGTATGCAGACGCTATCACTGATGTGTAGGGCACCCATGTCAGAGGTAGCTTGGTCGTAGGTGGTGGACGTAGTTACTGATGCGTGGAACCCCAAAGGTGGGCCCATCTGTCAACATGTGCGCAATTGTATGTGGTCGCTCTTAGTGATGCGTGCGACGCCCCTGTTAGCGGGCTCATTTGTCAGTGGCTGCACGATCATAGATGGATAGAATGGGTCAGAAAAAAGAGATGGTTTATTATCCTAGGAAGTTTACTCGAACTGGAGACCACCACTTAAAGAGCGGCGCAAGCGCCAACTCACCAAGTATGTTTTACATGTCTTTTGAAACACTCTCCGCTCTTCCTTGTTTTTCTTCCTATTTTCCAACATTTGTTGCAACATTTACATTTATTTCTGGTTCAAACGAACACCAAGTATTCTTATTCTTTTCCTTTTTAAATCTTTTTATCCAAAGAGTGGCCTATATTCTTTTGCTCTAATGTTTGCAACAGTGACCACTAATATCAAACGAAGGAACAAGTATTTGGAAGCAATAGACAACCACATTAATATGAAATTCAAGTTTATGCAAATAAAATATTCAGACAAATAAAATAGAATTCAATTACACGAACAAAACATTAATATATTCCTTTAATATATTGAGAACACACACATTACACATATAGATGAGACCCTAGATAGTAGATATTAGGACTTATAGTAGCACCCTTATAGTAATTAACTTAGCCCGACATAATGGGCAACACCGCAAACGACCTGCCCCAACACTACCAAGTGCACTCCGGGCGTCTGTTCACTCCTCATCCTCGGGAAATATGTAGGGGAGAGTGTGCATGCCGTCTCTGGTGGGGAAGATGCCGTCGAAGTTGGTGAAGATGTTGCAAGTGGTGAAGGCGATGAACTCACACCCACACGAGAAGACTTTGCTGAGAACGAAGTAGGCATCAAAGCGGTTGGTGAAGTGAGCAAGGAGACCAATCACAATGCCTCTCTTGGCATGAACCTCTTGTCGGGGAACGTTGCATGAGAAACAAAAAATTTCCTACGTCCACGAAGACCTATCATGGTGATGTCCATCTACGAGAGGAGATTTGGATCTACGTACCCTTGTAGATCGCACAACAGGAAGCGTTAAGAAACGCGGTTGATGTAGTGGAACGTCTTCACGTCCCTCGAACCGCCCCACGTATCGTCCCACGAACCGTCCCGCGATCCGTCCCACGATCCGTCCCGGATCCGTCCAACGAACCGTCCCGCGATCCGTCTCACGAACCGTCTTGCGATCCGTCTTCATGATCCGTTCCGATCTAGTGCCGAACAGACGGCACCTCCGCGTTCAGCATACGTACAACTCGATGACGATCTCCACCTTCTTGATCCAGCAAGAGGGGGCGGAGAGGTAGAAGAGTTCTCCGGCAGCGTGACGGCGCTCCGGTGGTGGTGACGATCTAATCCTGCAGGGCTCCGCCCGAGATCCATAGAAATACGATCTAGAGGAAGAACTATGGTGTCTAGATCTGAGTTGCACGTGGCAAAAAGTTGTCTCAAATCAGCCCTAAATCACCACTATATATAGGAGGGAGATTTGATCGTCGGTATCCGCAGTGTCAAGGATTCATATAATCCCGTATATCATTCCCTTTGTCCTTCGGTATGTTACTTGCCCGAGATTTGATCGTCGGTATACGCATACCTATTTCAATCTCGTTACCGGCAAGTCTCTTTACTTGTTCCGTAATACAAGATCCCGTGACTTACACTTAGTCACATTGCTTGCAAGGCTTGTGTGTGATGTTGTATTACCGAGTGGGCCCCGAGATACCTCTCCGTCACACGGAGTGACAAATCCCAGTCTTGATCCATACTAACTCAACGGACACCTTCGGAGATACTTGTAGAGCACCTTTATAGTCACCCAGTTATGTTCCGACGTTTGATGCACACAAGGTATTCCTCCGGTGCCAGTGAGTTATATGCTCTCATCGTCATAGGAACAAATACTTGACACGCAGAAAACAATCGCAATAAAACGACACGATCAATATGCTACGTTCATAGTTTTGGTCTGATGACCCACAAGTGTAGGGGATCTATCGTAGTCCTTTTGATAAGTAAGAGTGTCGAACCCAACGAGGAGCAGAAGGATCTGACAAGTGGTTTTCAGCAAGGTATTCTCTGCAAGCACTGAAATTATCGGTAACAGATAGTTGTGTGGTAAGATGATTCGTAGCAAGTAGCAAGTAACAATAGTAACAAAGGTGCATCAAAGTGTTCCAATCCCTTTTGTAGCAAGGGACAAGCCTGGACAAACTCTTATAGGAGGTAAAGCGCTCTCGAGGACACATGGGAATTTCTGTCAAGCTAGTTTTCATCATGTTCATATGATTTGCGTTCGCTACTTTGATAGTTTGATATGTGGGTGGACCGGTGCTGGGGTGCTGCCCTTACTTGGACAAACATCCCACTTATGATTAACCCCTCTCGCAAGCATCCGCAACTACGAAAGAAGAATTAAGACAAAGTCTAACCATAGCATTAAACTAGTGGATCCAAATCAGCCCCTTACGAAGCAACACATAAACTAGGGTTTAAGCTTCTGTCACTCTAGCAACCCATCATCTACTTATTACTTCCCAATGCCTTCCTGTAGGCCCAAATAAAGGTGAAGTGTTATGTAGTCGACATTCACATAACATCACTAGAGGAAAAACAACATACAACGCATCAAAATATCGAACGAATACCAAATTCACATGACTACTTATAGCAAGACTTATCCCATGTCCTCAGGAACAAAAGTGACTACTCACAAAGCATAATCATATTCATGACCAGAGAGGTATTGAATAGCATCAAGGATCTGAACATATAATCTTCCACCGAGTAATCCAACTAGCATCAACTACAAAGAGTAATCAATACTACTAGCAACCTTACAAGTACCAATCGGAGTCGCGAGACGGAGATTGGTTACAAGAGATGAACTAGGGTTTGGAGATGAGATGGTGCTGATGTAGATGTTGATGGTCCCCTCCGATGAGAGGAGTGTTGGTGATGATGATGGCAATGATTTCCCCCTCCGGGAGGGAAGTTTCCCCGGCAGGACGGCCTTGCCGGAGCTCTAGATTGGTTCTGCTCAAGTTCCGCCTCGTGGCAGCGGCGATTCCTCCCGAAAGCCTCCTCTTGATTTTTTCTGGAACGAAACCCTCCTTATAGAGAAAGAGGGGAGCCAGAGGGCCAACAGGGATCCCACAAGCCCCCTAGGCGCGGCCAGGGGGGTAGGCCGCGCCTAGCAGGCTTGTGCCCTCCTGGTGGCTCCCCTCTCGTACTTCTTACGCCCAATATTTTTTATAAATTCCAAAATAGTTCCTCGTTGATTTTCATGGCTTTTGGAGTTGCGCAGAATAGGTATCTCAAACTTGCTCCTTTTTTAGGCCAGGATTCCAGCTGCGGGCATTCTCCCTCTTCATGTAAACCTTGCAAAATAAGAGAGAAAAGACATAAGTATTGTACCGTGAAGTGTAATAACAACCCATAAAGTGATAAATATCAACATAAAAGTATGATGCAAAAATGGACGTATCAACTCCCCCAAGCTTAGACTTCGCTTGTCCTCAAGCGGAAACCGAGATCAATAAACATGCCCACATGTTTAGAGAGAGAGGTGTCGACAAAACAAAATACGGACATGCAGACATCATGATAATAATCAGAACAACAATATCATCATATAATGTCTTATGCTAAAGTGATAATTCCTTCACAAAGTAAAGTATGGATCAAGAACCTTATTGAGAATTAACAACCAATAGCCTTTAGTCATTGAAGCAATTGCAATTTATCACAACGTCAAAAAGAGTCAAATAAGAGCTTGTAAAGCAAATCCACATACTCAATCATCCTTTCGTCTTCTACAATTGCTACAACTCACGTGCTACTCATGAGATCAAAGTTTCAGTCGGACACAGAGAAAGATAGGGGCTTATAGTTTCGCCTCCCAACTATTTACCTCAAGGGTAATGTCAACAATAATAATTCATGAGTACTTACTTCCAAGTTGACATATGAATATAGATCTTTCCCTAGCATATGACGTTAGCCAAGATAAAGGCAAAATAAGGAATTGGTGTAGATCACCATGACTCTTTTAGGTACAAAAAGTAAAGGTACAAGATAGGCCCTTCGTAGAGGGAAGCAGAGGTTGTCATGCGCTTTTGAGGTTTGGATGTGTGACCTCTTAGTGTGAAGGAACGTAACTTTATATTGCCTCGTGTGATAAAGAACTTTATTACGCAGTCTGTCACTTTTATGTCTTCCTCATCACAGGTTCGTACAAAGCTTATTTTCTACACACTAATAGATCATACATATTTAGGGAGCAATTCTTATTGTTTGCACCGATGACAACTTACTTGAGGGATCTTCTTCAATCCATAGGTAGGTATGGTGGACTCTTATGGCAAAACTGGGTTGAAGGTTTATGGATGCACAAGTAGTATCTCTACTTAGTGCGGAAGTTTTGGCTGATATGAGGTGGAAGCAATTGTCACATGCTAAGGGATCTCTAGTCATATAATCATTGTTCGGAACCAAGCAGACATAATTCATTATGTTGTCTTCCTTGTCCAACATCTACTTCTAAGCATGTAATAGATTAATTAGTGTTCACAATCATATACGGTGTCAAAGATGATATATTTATATGTGAACCTCTCCTTCTTTATCATTTCTATTAATTGCAACAATGACCCAGGTCTACGTTTGTCCACTCACAACAAGTTTCAATCAACATTCTTTTTATATGTGGAGCCATCACTTCCCATAAGATCATTACATGATCTTTCATGCTTTTGTTCTTTTATCATTCTTTTCTTTAGATCACGTCATGAAGCAAGGCCGTTAACTAAAACACTCTTTATTATATGACGCACGAACTCGAATACATCGGGGGTGACACAAAGCAAAACTCAAGCCTAAAACACTAAGAACTTTATTCTACTAGAGGAAGATAAAACCAAAAAGGAACGTACTAAGAAAAGGTAAAGGCAAAATATGTGATGGTGATACGATACCGGGGAAACTCCCCCAAGCTTGGCACAAGCCAAGGGGACTGCCCATACCCGTGCTTAGTTGTCTTCCTTCGAAGGTGATGGTGGTGGAGTTGTTGGAACCTGGGTTTGATCCTCCGTCTTCCAAGGCATAGGTGCTCCATCATGGAAAGATGATCGAGTCTCCGGAATCCTCAAATCTGCAGCCAACCGTATTGATTTAAATCTATACTCATACTCACAGTTTTGGTTCTGCAGGTCATAGATCTGGGCTTGGAGGTGATCAATTCTGTCATAGAGCCTGGAGAGGTGCTTCCCGATGTCATTGGCATCGATTTTGTGCTTGTTGGTGAACTCCGTGATCATCATGTGGTTGGCGTTGAGTCCGCGTTCCACCATCCCTTGGCACTTGAAGACTTGCTGCTCCATTGCTTCGAGTCTAGCCTCCATGCTTCCGGTCTTCTTGGGCCCCTCAACATCAGGGATGTGCAGCACCCCCTCACGCATCTCTATAGATTGAGGGTGTTGCAGCACTCCCGCGAGGTAGGGATTGATGACCTTCTCGAAGAACTTGTCCTTCAGAGCTTTTGGGGACGCCATAGAGATCTAGATCTGTCTGCACAACAGCTCGAGACAAAATCAGAGGAAAAATTGCCTGATACGGGGGTCAAACCTTTCGGGAGAATATATAATGATTTTTTTACCAGAAGGAGTACTCCGCAAGAAAACAGAGTCCGGGAGGCACATGAAGTGGTCACAAGCCTCCCAGGCGCGACCAGGGGGGTGGCCCGCACCTAGCAGGCTTGTCGCCTCCTCGTGCGCTTTGTGGACTACTTTAATTTTTTCTAATTTTCTAAAAATTCCAAAACAGAGAAAAATTCCTACTGGAAAAGTTTTGGAGTCGGTTTACTTACCGAATCACATACCTCTTCGTTTTCGGAGTCTGAAACAGGCTGATAAATATCCCTTATGTACTCCTCCGGAGTTATGGTATTGATAATATTGCTTTCAACATTTATGGGAGTACCTGAGATATAACGCTTGATTCTTTGCCCATTTACCACTCTCGGAAAATTACCTTCCGTGTTGTTGATCTTGATGGCACCGGAACGATATACTTCCTCAACAATGTAAGGACCTTCCCATTTAGAGAGAAGCTTGACTGCAGAAAATCTTAAACGAGAATTACATAGCAAGACATAATCACCAATTGAAATCACATTTTTGTATCCTTTTATCATGCCACCTCCTAACCTTTTCTTTGAACAACTTGGTGAAAGGATCGATATGGTTGACTAGAGGGGGGGGGGAGGTGAATAGGCAACGACCACTTTTTAATTAATCTTAGCAAGTTAGGGTAAACAACATACGGGTTCACAAGAATAACAACAATGGGGTGAACCGTAATGAAGCTAACAACAAGAGCTACTAAGACAAGGAAGGGATAGACAACAACATAAGCATACACAAAGTAAAGGTTAGAGATAACCACAAGTGGAACCAATGAAGACGAGGATGTGTTACCGAAGTTCCTTCCCTTTGACAGGAGGTACATCTTCGTTGGAGCGGTGTGGAGGCACAATGCTCCCCAATAAGCCACTAAGGCCACCGTATTCTCTTCACCCCCTCACACGATGCAAGGTACCGTGATTCCACTATAGGTGCCCTTGAAGGCGGCGACCGAACCTTTACAAACAAGGTTGGGGCAAACTCCACACAAAGCTTGGAGGCTCCCAACAAGACCACGAAGCTTCACCACAATGGAATGTGGCTCCAAGGTGACCTCAACCGTCTAGGATGCTCAAACACCCAAGAGTAACAAGATTCGCAAGGGATTGGTGGGGGAATCAACTTTTCTCTTGGTGGAAGTGTAGATCTAGGCCTTCTTAACCAATCCCTAAAGAATCAACAAGTTTGATTGGCTAGGGAGAGAGATCGGGCACTTTTGAGCTTAGGGAGCAGCAATGGAGCTTGGGAGGGTAAGAGATAGGATTCCACAGCTAGAAGAACCCCTTATATAGTGGGGGGAAAATCCAACCGTTTTCCCACTCACAACCCGTGCCTACCGGTACTACCACTAGATGCAGCGGTACTACCGCTCGCACTCCAGCGGTACTACCGCTGGCTGCAGCGGTACTACCGCTGGGCCCATGGTAGTGCATAAGCACTACCGGGCCAACCACCGCCAAGAAAGTCTTCGCAAAAAGGTCCGTCGAAGTACAGCCGCTAGGAAGGCGGTACTAAGCTCCTGGAGCGGTACTACCGCTGACCAGGGGCGGTACTACCGCCAGCTAGCGGTACTACCGCTGGCTGCAGCGGTACTACCGCTAGCACTCCAACGGTACTACCGCTAGGGCTAGCGGTACTACCGCTAGGCACATCGGTACTACCGCTGAGGGACCATTTGCTTAGATGAGATAAACACAGAGGCGGGAGCCACTCCAAAGTTGTAGGTAAGGGGAAAGGAGATAAAGTGTGTGCGTGCAAAATTGATTCCACCCAAACCTTTCCACTACGTGTCCCCTCTTAATAGTACGACGTTCCTATGACTCAAAGAAAGAGAATCGTAGAGTACACCGTGCTTCTGTTCCATGGAAAGAGGGGGCGGGTCATCTTGTGCCGTTGACATGTGTTATCTGAAATCTTAACACACACGATTAGTCCTTTGCGGTACTGTCATCAATCACCAAAATTACTTAGGCATAAACTATGCCCTAACAATCTCCCCCTTTTTGGTGGATTGATGACAATACCAGATTTGCATAGTGAATAACATGTGAACATAAAGATAGAGATATATAAAAATAAGGAGCATATGACTCACATCATATGATGGAAATAAATCTCACACTAGTTCAAGTCTCACATCATACAAAGCAAAGATAGCAAATAAAAGCAAACCAAGTTCAAAGCAAACACGAAAGATAAACAAAGCTAAGCAAAGTTCAACTCTCAAATCCAGCTCCTAGACTCTCTCCCCCTTTGGCACAAGACACCAAAAAGGGGCACACCTAATGACACATGTGGTCACTCCTCATCTTCATCAGCCCCAGACCCGTCCGTGGCATCTGGATCGTCCTGCTCCTCCTCATTGTCCTCCTCAGACGCCTCCTCCTCTGCATCAGACCACTGATAACCTTGAGCCTGCATCCAAGCAGATTCTGGAGTGATGTCGTCCTCTGAGCCGCTGGAGATCTCAACATCAAGTGTCCTCAGGACACGCTTGTGCCTCTGACGGTTCTCCTTTTGGGCCACATGAGTCTCATACTGTCCCTTGGCCTGCATACAGAAGAGAGTCTTCATCTTATCCTTCAGTTTCACTGCCCAAGATGGCATAGCAGAAGAGTGGGACTGAGAAGCAGTGCCTCTGTCAGCAGCAGTCTCTGTGTCAGTGTCCATGTCCTGAGACGAAGTGGATGGGTTGGCCCATTTGTCCTTGATGCGGAGCCTGATAGGATCGTGCACAAAGAAATCATCCTGAAGGTAGAGCTCCTCAATCAAATAGGTGTCGTGCCACTTCTGGTGAATGTAGGCAAACAAGTAGGGCCCGTAGATGGGAACCTTGCGGTTCATGATGCAGTTCCAGAGCTCAGTGAACATCACGTCAGAAATATCGAGAGGGGCAGAGTCCTTAGTCATAGCCTCCTCACAGAGCAGAAGCATCTCAGCTAGAGAACCATGCACCTCGTCAAAGTTTCCAATGCGAGGAAAGAGGGTGTTGCGGAAGATCCGATGCATGATATCCAGATGCTTGGGGAGCACACCTTTCTTCACATAAAGTTGCTGCAGCCTGTCCTTGGCGGGGGCCCTATCAGTGGAAGCTGGAGCATGAGGACGCGACCCAATATGATTGTCAGCTCCCTGAAAGTCGACCTTGAGAAACTGCATGAATTCACGCCAGGAACCTGTCATCTTGTGAGTACCAGTCATCCAAACCATGGTGCGCTCTTCATCAGGCGAGAAGTGAACAGTGACATAGAATTGGGCGACAACATCTGGATCAAAGTCTTTCTTGAAGGATATGATCTCCTTAATGCCAAGCTTGTCAATCAAAGAGAGAGCATCACCAAAGTAATCCGGGTGCCGTTGAAGGTGAGCCAAGTCAATCCACTGAACTGGAACAAAACTCTTCTTGAAGTTCTTGATGATGTCACGATAGATCCTGTAGTGATCCCGTGACCAAACATGCTCGATATCCTTGATCACAGCCTTCTCTTCGAGATAGTGACTTTTGGTGCGGAAATGCAGAAAATCCTTAGGGGGCATAGTGCGAACGTTGACCCCCTTGTCCTTGTGAGCTGCCTTCTTGAAAGACTTCTTTTTGGGTTGCAGACCTGAAGTGGCGGAGCCCTCTGGAGCCTCTTGATTGCGATACTGTTTCGACTGGGTGTCCCTTGGGGGATTCGAGCGGCGAGCACCACCTGTGACACACAAGATACACAACGAAAAAGAGCGACAGAAGGAGTCAAGGCAATGACCAAAAAGAGGCACAAAAGTAAACTCACATTGCCAAGCAAATGAAAAGAAGAAAAAGAATATCCTCCGGGCGGTAGTACCACTACCCTTGGCGGTAGTACCGCTGGGGTCCTAGCGGTAGTACCGCTACCCCTGACGGTAGTACCGCTAGGGGGTTGACTTTCAGATTTGAATATGAAAAAGGACCCATAGGAACGACTAGATTGGATTTACGAGGGCCATGGGTACTGTATATAATCACTACAAACACCACCATAGCCCTAAAGACATGAGGATCTCAAGAAACATCTAAATAAAGACATGCCTAGTCAAGAGGATTCAAGTTTTAGATCTAATCCAAAATAAGAGAAGAAGTGCTTGATCTAAAACATGAAGAACCTAGGGCATGGCAATATAAACGCAATGAATCATAGGACCTACACTCCCCTAGAATATCTCCTTCATGCCATCCAAGAACAAAGCACAATACCATAGGCATGGATCCAAATCACCAATGCTCCTAACCCTAGAACAAGAAAACATCAACCAAGAGAATAAAGGGAGGAGCTTTACCGGAGTCCATGGCACTTGGTGGAGGAAGGAGGAGTGGAGCAAACCCTCCAACTCAACGGAGAGAAGGGGCTCCACGGATAGAGATCCAAATAGGGGGAGTTCGGGGTTGGGGAGGGAAGAGCCACGAGGAAGAAGAAAGAGGCAGGAAAAACGGGCTCCCCCTCCTTTATATAGCCCAAGGGGTACAGGCCAGCGGTAGTACCGCTGGGGTCCTCGTGGTAGTACCACTACCCTGGCGGTAGTACCGCTGCCTGCAGCGGTAGTACCGCTTGGGCCCTGGCGGTAGTACCGCTCCCCCTGGCGGTAGTACCGCTCCCCTTGAGACAACCCTAAAAAGTCCTAGTCAGGTCGTGGTAGATTGGGGTCCTGGCGGTAGTACCGCTATCCCTAGCGGTAGTACCCCTGGGGTCCTGGTGGTAGTACCGCTGGGGTCCTGGCGGTAGTACCGCTACCCCTGGCGGTAGTACCGATGCAAATGGCACAATGAGACATAGGAGATGAGAGAGACGTGGGCAAACGACAAGTCAGTGAAAATGAGAAGATAGCACCAGCAAGATATACCGACTTGTCATTTTGTATCCTTTCTTCCATATGAGAGAAAGGTGGGGGCGGTGGCCGAGGCCACCTATGTTTGAGATAAAGGTATGACACCGCGAAGAATTATCCTTGGGTTCATGGCCATCGCTCGTCTTTGAAGCACAAGTGCCATTTGGTAATGGCTAAAGTGAAAGACTAGATCAATTTATGCATAATGGGGGGGGGGGGGAGGAAGAGTTCATTGAGAGAACAACACTCCCCCTATGTCTATGCCTACATCTAGAACAAGATCGAATGCATAGTGAGGTGCAACGTGCCTAGATTCAATCCACATTACTTGAATCAATGATATTTAGCTCATGCCTTAACTCCCGGAACCTTTCTTCATCTAGGGGCTTAGTGAAAATATCTGCAAGTCGCTCTTCAGTGTGGATGAAGTGAACCTCAATATCACCTAGCATGATATGTTCACGAATGAAGTGATGGCGAATATTAATATGCTTGGTCTTGCTATGTTGCACTGGGTTGAGGGAAATCTTGATAGCACTTTGATTGTCACATAGAAGAGGCACTTTGTCACAAGTGACACCGTAATCCTTTAAAGTTTGCCTCATCCATAGCAATTGTGCACAACAACTTGGAGCTGCCACATACTCAGCTTTGGTGGATGATAGTGAGACACAATTCTGCTTCTTTGAAGACCAACTTACCAGTGAGCGACCAAGGAATTGGCATCCTCCAGAAGTTGACTTTCTCCCTACACAATCTCCTGCCCAATCTGAGTCAGAATAGCCTACTAGGTTGAAGTTTGCTCCTTTGGGATACCATAGGCCAAAGTTTGGGGTATGAGCCAAATATCGAAAGATTCGCTTAACAGCCATATAATGACTTTTTTTGGTGCGGATTGAAACCATGCACATATCCCTACACTCAACATAATATCTGGTCTAGATGCACAAAGGTAAAGGAGGGATCCAATCATGGAGCGATATACCTTTTGATCCACTGCTTTACCATTGGGATCACTGTCAAGCTTGCATCTTGTTGGCATGGGGAACTTGACTGGCTTGACATCTTCAAGCTCGAACCGTTTGAGCATGTCTTGAGTGTACTTGGCTTGTTTGATGAAGGTCCCTTCTAGGCCTTGTTTAATATCGAAGCCGAGGAAGAACTTCAACTCTCCCATCATGGACATCTCAAATTTCTCGGTCATTAGTGCAGCAAATTCTTCATTGAAGGAAATGTTAGGAGAACCAAAAATAATATCATCAACATATAGTTGGCATATGAACAAATCCCCTTTAAACATCTTAGTAAAAAGAGTGGGATCTATCTTCCCAATTTCAAACCCACGATCTTGTAACAACTCAGTAAGATACTCATACCATGCACGTGGGGCTTGTTTAAGGCCATAGAGTGCCTTATTAAGTTTGTACACATGATTGGGGAGCTTGGGATGTTCGAATCCCGGGGGTTGTTTGACATAGACGAACTCATTTAACGGACCATTAAGAAAGGCACTTTTCACATCCATTTGCTGTAATTTGAAATTATGATGAGAAGCAAATGCAAGCAACATGCGAATAGATTCTAGACGAGCAACAGGGGCAAAGGTTTCACCGTAGTCAATACCCTCGACTTGGGAGTAGCCTTGAGCCACCAATCTTGCCTTGTTTAGAATCACAATCCCATTGGCATCTTGATTGTTTTTGAATATCCATTTGGTCCCGATGACATTATGTTCCTCCTTTGGTCTTGGCACTAAATCCCAGACTTGGTTACGCTCGAAGTTGTTAAGTTCTTCATGCATGGCCATAAGCCAATCCTCATCATCGAGCGCTTCCTGTACCTCTTGAGGTTCACAATACGAAACAAACGCGTGATGCTCACAATAATTCCAAATTTGTTGATGGGTGGATACTCCCTTTTTCAAACTGCCAAGTACATTCTTCATAAGATGCGACTTGACTCTGAGCTTGTTCGCAATCTTGGCTGCTCGACGCTCCAAGAGTTCTTCATTGGATAACTGGGGAGCATCCACTTGTTTTCTTTGCTTGCCCTTGCGTCTTGAGCCTCCCTTGGCACCGACTGTTGGTGCTGCATAAGGGAATTGCGAGACAGTATCCTCATCATCTTGACTTTCGACTTGAGCAGGTTCACTTGTTTGTCCTTGTACTTGTGGTTGCTCTTGATCTTGATCTTGTGCTTCTACTTGGTCTGGATCTTGTGGTTGCACTTGATCTTGATCATGAGCAGGTTCAGAACCTTGGGTAAGTGCTTGAATATCATGGGACACATCATCATTGTTGGGAAATTTGTCTTGACCTTGAGCTTGTTCATCTTGTTGAGAGTCTTCTCTTTGTTCATCGGAAGCGTGTGGGGCTTGTGGGGGTGATGGCTCCACTTGAGTAGAGCATTGTCCTTCTCCTTCGGCCACAAGGGGTTCCTCAATGGGGAGTATTTGACCAATCCCCATTCTTCTTATGGCTTGGGGAGGAATTTCATCACCTACATCACAAAGACCACTTTGCTCCACTTGGGAGCCATTATTTTCATCAAACTCCATGTTACACGTCTCCTCAATGAGTCCGGTGGACTTGTTGAGTACACGGTAAGCATGAGAGTTTGTAGCATAACCAACAAAGATGCCCTCATGTGCTCTAGAATCAAATTTAGCTAAACGTGCACCTTTCTTGAGAATGAAACACTTACAACAAAATACTCGGAAGTACTTGAGATTGGTTTGTTTCCAGAGAGAATCTCATATGGAGTCTTGTTCAAGCCTTTGTGGATATAGAGCCGATTGGACACATGACATGCTGTGTTGATGGCCTCTGCCCAAAAGTTATATGGAGATTTGTATTCCGCCATCATTGTTCTTGCAGCGTCCATCCAGGTCCGGTTCTTCCTTTCTGCCACGCCATTTTGTTGAGGGGTATATGGTGCTGAATATTGATGTTTTATTCCCTCATCACCTAGAAACTCATCCAAGGTGTAGTTCTTGAACTCGGTGCTGTTGTCACTTCTAATCATCAAGATCTTTGCTTCATGTTGACATTGAGCTTCATTAGCAAAGTTGATGACAGTTTGTTGAGTCTCACTCTTCCTTTTGAAGAAATATACCCAGGTGTATCTTGAGTAGTCATCAACAATCACCAAGTAGTACTTTCTTCCTCCAAGACTATCAAATGATGGAGGGCCAAAAAGATCCATATGGAGGAGCTCCAATGGCCTCTTAGTGTAAATGAGAGTCGTTGGACGATGAGCAGTTTCATGAATCTTTCCTTCAATGCAGGCACTGCAAGCATGATCTCTAGCAAAACTCACATTTGTTAGTCCATGAATATGGTCCCCTTTTAGAAGACTTTGCAAAGATCTCATATTGACATGAGCTAGTCGGCGATGCCAAAGCCAGCCCACATCAACTTTAGCCATTAAACACGTCGCAGTCTTAGTGGGTCGCTTTGAGAAGTTCACCACATAAAGACCATTTTCGACATATCCAACATAGGCTACATTAAGAGTCTTGCTCCACAGGAGGACCAAAGTATCAAGATTAAAGAAAGTGGAAAAACCCATAATTGCAAGTCGACGAACCGAAAGTAAATTGTAGGCAAGAGACTCAACAAGCATGACCTTCTCAATAGATAACTCTTGAGAGATGACCACCTTACCAAATCCCAATACCTTTGACGAGGATGCATCGGCGAATTGGACATGGGTGGGCATAGATGGAGAAGGATGCTCATCCACCACTAAGTCCTTGCTTCCGGTCATATGATTTGTTGCTCCACTATCGAGCAACCATGACACCCCATCGGAAGCAAACTCCTGCAATAGATCAAGGCTTGGTTTTAGGTACCCATTTTTTAATGGGTCCTTTCATGTTAGAGACAAGGGTCTTAGGAACCCAGATAGCCCATTCAATGGACTCATAGTAGGAACCAACAAATCTGGCATAAACATGCCCATCACTAGCACGACATAAGACATAGGAAGAATTGAGTTTGTCAGGTGTGTTAGTAGGAATTGTTTTGCCCTTCTTGACGTTACCATCGTCCACCTTGTTCCTGTTCACCTCCTGAGTCCCTTCACCCTCTTTGACAAATATTTCCATGAGGGTAGGGGATCGTTTGTTCCCGTTCCTCCTTTTTCCTTTTGACTTGGAGGTAAGTCCAAGTCCCTCCTTTCCTACAACACCCTTTTGAGTGCTCAAGAGGTCGTTCTGGCTCTTCTCACCTTGTATGCATGCCACAAGGCCCTTCTCAAGTTTCTCCTTTAACTTGGCATTTTCCTCCACAAGATGTACATGCTCACAACAAGGATTAGTTGCACAAGCATTATCAATTAACTCAAAGGGAGGACAAGTAGAGATCTCCTTGGTAAGCTTTGCTTGGAGTTGATCATGAGACTCTTTCAGAGAGAAATGAACACCTTTCAAGACCTTGTGAGCCTTGTCAAGTGTGTCAAACTCCACTTTGAGTCTGTCATGGCCAACCCCAAGAGCATACTTCTCAGACTTAAGCATACGAGTAAGAACAGTATCATGATCTAGTTTCTTTTGCATTTTAGCGCAATCATCGTTGTATGACTCCTCAAGAGCCAATCGAAGATTGCGCTCCTTTTCTAGAGCAATAGATAATTCAGCAATTTCATCGGCATAGTCACTACTGTGTCCCTGAAGCTCGGAGATGGTCTCCTCATGAGACTCGATGTGGTCATTGGCCTCACCCAGTTGTTCCAAGAGAGCAACAAAGTGCTTCTTGGATTCTCCCTTAATAGTGCACAGAAACTTGTCAAGATCATGATCATTAAGTTCCCCAACATCACTATCATCAACACAATTCAACAATGAAGGAGCAGTAGCGATGTTGGGCTTAATGATGGGGGTTACCTGATTGATACCTTTTGCCATGAGGCACTTGGTGATGTGGTTCTCGTTGGGGGCGTTGAAGAGAGACACTTTCTGGGGAGAGGGAGTGGCAATAGCAACAGTTGTCGTTGCCACTGTATCATCATCATCATTGGAAGGGTACTCTTCAAGGGCCACCATGCCCTTTGGATGAGGTTTCTTCACAAAGTTGTTCTTGATTGGAAATGACTTGGTTTTGTCTTTGCGAATGAGCTTGCCCCCGTTGTATTCCATTTTTTCATAGGGACATTCGGCCACGAAGTGACTCATGTTACCACAGTTATAGCATGTCCTCACTCGTTGCTTGGGTTTGAACCCACTCGAGTTGTTCTTGGTGAAGGTGAGTCTTGAGTTCCTCTTGTTGCCCCAGAATTGCCTTGACGCAAGAGCCATGTGCTCATGATAGGCATACTTCGTGTCTTCAGGGCAGCTCTCCTCTTCCTCATCCTCTTCTTCTTCTTCAAACGTTGCTTTTGCCTTTAACGCAAGGTTGGGTGAAGCTGTCTTTGAGCGAACACGAGCAAGTGCATTGTCAACTGTTTCGTTCATGATTGACATTGCAATGAATTTATCCAACACCTCACTGGAAGACAAGGAGTGGAAGTCTGGTCGCTGACGAATGACAGATGACATGGCTTTATTGAAAGGCATGATGGCTTTGAGAAACTTGCGCTTGACCCATGTATCATCCACATCCTTGCTCCCATGGTCCTTGAGTGCCACAACAATAGCAGTCACCCTCCGATAGAGATCACGAGGGTCCTCGTCTTCCTTCATCACAAACTCATCGGCCTTATCAAGTATCACTTCATAGTTGGACCGTTGAATGCTTGAGCTTCCCTTGTACAACACCATAATGTGCTCCCAACAATCCTTGGCCAAAGTGAAGGGACGCAAGTGAGGAAGATCTTCAGGTGGCACTGCGGACTGGAGAATAAACAAAGCAGAGTGATTGTATTGATTGTCCGCATCTTCTCTTGGAGTGAGGTTGGTTGGATCATGGGGATAATATCCTTGCTCGATGATTCTCCACAAATTTGTTGAGCTGTGATTCAAATGAGACTTAATAGAAAATACCCAGTTAGCAAAATCACCTTTCACAAGCTTAGGAGGAGGACCAATAGGATTAAGACACGGTGTGGGAACCAGTCCTCCATAGACTAAGGGTGGTGGAACAGATGCATACGTCCCATTCCCATCATTTTCAAGAGGTTGGGAAGGTTGCATACCTTTAGCCATTTCCCTCACGGAATTGGCCTTCGAATCCGCGGTGGTGGGTTTAACCACCAATGCCGGTTCGGGAGAGTTTTTAATTCCCTTCATTAACTCTTTAAGCATGGTCATGACCTCGTTCGTCATGGACGTCTTGAGTGCGGCCATAGACGTATTCAAGTCGTCCCTTGTGATCGAAGTAAATTCCATGCCCTCGGTTTGTGCACGGGGAACTCCCACATCATCTTCCATACTCTTCGGGTGGTTAAACCCTTAATAAAGAGACATGGCTCTGATACCAATTGAAAGGATCGATATGGTTGACTAGAGGGGGGAGGGTGAATACGCAACGACCACTTTTTAATTAATCTTAGCAAGTTAGGGTAAACAACATACGGGTTCACAAGAATAACAACAATGGGGTGAAACGTAATGAAGCTAACAACAAGAGCTACTAAGACAAGTAAGGGATAGACAACAACATAAGCATACACAAAGTAAAGGTTACAGATAACCACAAGTGGAACCAATGAAGACGAGGATGTGTTACCGAAGTTCCTTCCCTTTGACAGGAAGTACGTCTCCGTTGGAGCGGTGTGGAGGCACAATGCTCCCCAATAAGCCACTAAGGCCACCGTATTCTCCTCACGCCCTCACACGATGCAAGGTACCGTGATTCCACTATAGGTGCCCTTGAAGGCGGCGACCGAACCTTCACAAACAAGGTTGGGGCAAACTCCACACAAAGCTTGGAGGCTCCCAACAAGACCACAAAGCTTCACCACAATGGAATGTGGCTCCGAGGTGACCTCAACCGTCTAGGATTCTCAAACACCCAAGAGTAACAAGATCCGCAAGGGATTGGTGGGAGAATCAACTTTTCTCTTGGTGGAAGTGTAGATCTAGGCCTTCTCAACCAATCCCTAAAGAATCAACAAGTTTGATTGGCTAGGGAGAGAGATCAGGCACTTTTGAGCTTAGGGAGCAACAATGGAGCTTGGGAGGGTAAGAGATAGGGTTCCACATCTAGAAGAACCCCATATATAGTGAGGGAAAAAATCCAACCGTTTTCCCACTCACAGCCCGTGCCTAGCGGTACTACCGCTGGCACTCTAGCGGTACTACCGCAGGCTGCAGCGGTACTACCGCTGGGCCCATGGTAGTGCATAAGCACTACCGTGGCAACCACTGCCAAGAAAGTCTTCGCAAAAAGGTCCATCGAAGTACAACTGCTAGAAAGGCGGTACTAAGCTCCTGGAGCGGTACTACCGCTGACCAAGGGCGGTACTACCGCCAGCTAGCGGTACTACCGCTGACCAGGGGCGGTACTACCGTCAGCTAGCGGTACTACCGCTGGCTGCAGCGGTACTACCGCTGGCTGCAGCGGTACTACCGCTAGCACTCCAGTGGTACTACCGCTAGGGCTAGCGGTACTACCGCTAGGCACAGCGGTACTACCGCTGAGGGACCATTTGCTTAGATGAGATAAACACAGAGGCGGGAGCCACTCCAAAGTTGCAGGTAAGGGGAAAGGAGATGAAGTGTGTGCGTGCAAAATTGATTCCACCCAAACCTTTCCACTACGGGTCCCCTCTTAATAGTACGGCGTTCCTATGACTCAAAGAAAGAGAATCGTAGAGTACACCGTGCTTCTGTTCCATGGAAAGAGGGGGCGAGTCGTCTTGTGCCGTTGACATGTGTTATCTGAAATTTTAACACACACGATTAGTCCTTTGCGGTACTGTCATCAATCACCAAAATTACTTAGGCATAAACTATGCCCTAACACTTGGCATTTTCATATGCCTGAGCTCTCCATTCATCAAGTGAGCTAATATCAAATAACCTCTTCTCACCAGCAAGTTTGAAATCAAAGTGGAGCTCTTTGATTGCCCAATAAGCCTTATGCTCTAGTTCAAGAGGTAAATGACATGCTTTACCGTAAACCATTTTGTACGAAGACATGCCCATGGGATTCTTATAAGCAGTTCTATAAGCCCACAGTGCATCATCGAGCTTCTTAGACCAATTCTTTCTAGACCTATTAACAGTCTTTTGCAGAATTAGTTTAATCTCTCTATTACTTAGCTCTACTTGACCACTAGTCTGAGGGTGATAGGGAGATGCAATTCTATGATTGCCATCATACTTAGCAAGCGTTTTACGGAAAAGACCATGAATAAAATGTGAACCACCAACAGTCATTAGATATCTAGGGACTCCAAATCTAGGGAAAATAACTTCTTTAAGCATCCTGATAGAGGTGTTGTGATCAACACTACTAGTTGGGATAGCTTCTACCCACTTAGTAACGTAATAAACAACAACTAGGATATTAGTATACCCGTTGGATTTTGGAAAAGGTCCCATATAATCAAAACCCAAAACATCAAATGGTTCAATGACAAGTGAATAATTTATAGGCATTTCTTGATGTTTACAGATATTTCCTATTCTTTGACATTCATCACAAGACAAGACAAACTTACGGGCATCCTTGAAGAGAGTGGGCCAATAGAAACCTGATTGCAATACCTTGTGTGCAGTTCTATCTCCCGCATGGTGTCCTCCGTAAGCCTCCGAGTGACACTTCTGTAGGATATGTCCCTGTTCATGTTCAGGTACACAACGTCTAATAACACCATCTAGTCCTTCCTTATAAAGTTGAGGATCATCCCAAAAGTAATGTCTTAAATCAAAGAAGAATTTCTTCTTTTGCTGGTATGTGAAACTAGGTGGTATATATTTGGCAACGATATAGTTTGCATAATCAACATACCACGGTGTACTACGTGAAGCATTGATGACATTCAATTTCTCATCAGGAAAGCTATCATCAATAGGTTGTGGGTCATCAAGAACATTCTCCAACCTAGACAAGTTATCTGCTACGGGGTTCTCAACACCCTTCCTATCAACAACATGCAAATCAAATTCTTGTAGCAAGAGAACCCATCTAATAAGTCTAGGTTTAGCATCTTTCTTTTCCATGAGATACTTGATAGCAGCGTGATCAGTGTGAATAGTGACTTTGGAATCAACTATGTAAGATCTGAACTTTTCACATGCAAACACGACTGCTAAAAATTCCTTTTCAGTAGTAGCAAAGTTTCTTTGGGCACTGTCTAGAGTTTTACTAGCATAGTGAATAACATTCAACTTCTTATCAACTCTTTGTCCTAGAACAACGCCAACAGCATAATGACTACCATCACACATGATTTCAAAAGGTAAGTTCCAATCAGGTGGTTGAACAAAAGGCGCAGTTATCAAGGCCTTTTTAAGTATTTCGAAGGCTTCCTCACAATCATCGTAAAAAACAAAAGGAATATCCTTTTGCAAGAGATTGGTAAGAGGCCTAGAAATCTTAGAAAAGTCCTTAATGAACCTTCTATAGAAACCAGCATGACCTAGGAAACTTCTTATACCTTTGATATATGTAGGGCATGGCATTTTCTCGATCGCATCAATCTTAGCCTTATCGACTTCAATACCTCTTGCAGAAATTTTATGTCCTAAGACAATGCCTTCATTAACCATAAAGTGGCATTTCTCCCAATTCAAGACAAGGTTGGTATCTTTACATGTCTGCAAAACTCGATCAAGGTTGCTGACGCAATCATCAAAAGAAGACCCGTAAACGGAGAAGTCATCCATGAAAACCTCAACAATCTTTTCACAAAAGTCAAAGAATATAGCCATCATACATCTTTGAAAGGTAGCAGGTGCATTACATAGCCAAAAGGCATACGTCTGTAAGCAAAGGTACCGAAAGGGCAGGTGAATGTGGTTTTCTCCTTATTATATTGTGCAACAAGTATTTGGGAGAAACCAAAATAACCATCTAGAAAGCAGAAGTGTGTGTGTTTAGACAATCTTTCGAGCATTTGGTCAATAAAAGGCAAAGGGTAATGATCTTTCCTAGTGGCCTTATTCACTTTCCTAAAATCAATCACCATCCTATAGCCAGTAATAATCCTCTGTGGGATCAATTCATCCTTATCATTAGGGACAACGGTAATACCTCCCTTCTTAGGGACGCAATGCACCGGACTTACCCAATCACTATGACCAACAAAATAGATAATACCTGCTTCCAGGAGCTTTATTATTTCTTTTCTTACTACCTCTTTCATCTTAGGATTTAATCTCCGTTGATGATCGGAAAGTGGTTTGGAATCAGGATCGGTCTTAATTTTGTGCTCACATAGAGTGGGACTAATGCCCTTAAGATCATCAAGGGTATATCCAATAGCTGCACGGTGCTTCCTTAGAGTTTTTAGTAACTTCTTTTCTTCATGCTCTGAAAGGCTAGCACTAATTATAACAAGATATATCTCTTTTTCATCAAGATAAGCATACTTAAGAGTATCAGGCAACTGTTTAAGCTCGAACACAGGATCACCCTTTCGTGGGGGTGGATCTCCAAGCAGTTCAACAGACAAATTATTCTTAAGGATAGGATGTTGTTCAAAGATAACTCTATCTATCTCATTCCTTTCATCCATATGCATATCATTTTCATGCTGAAGCAAATATTGCTTTAAAGGATCAGTAGGAGGCACAACAATAGAAGCTAGAGAAATAATTTCATCCTTACTAGACAACACTTTTTCATGAGGTTGTCTACCAAACTTGGAGAAGTTGAACTCATGTGACACACCTTCAAAGCCAACACTGACAGTTTGCTTCTCACAATCAATATGAGCATTGACAATATTGAGAAAAGGTCTGCCAAATATGATGGGACAAAAGCTATCTTCCGTGGTAGCAAGAACGAGAAAATCAGCAGGATACTTAGTTTTACCACACAAGACTTCAACATCTCTAACAATTCCCAAAGGGCAGATAGTATCTCTATTGGCAAGCTGAATAGTGACATCAATAGGTTCCATCTCGACAGGTGCAATCTCGTCTTTAATTTCATCATATAAAGATTGAGGTATTGCACTAACACTAGCACCCACGTCACATAAACCATGATAACAATGATCTCCTATCTTAACAGAAACAATAGACTTGCCAACAACAGGCCTTTGTTTGTCTCTAGCATGTGGTTTAGCAATTCTAGGAGCATCTTCACATAAGTGAATATCATGGCCATCAACATTGTCGGACAGGAGATCTTTGATAATAGCAATGCTAGGTTCAACTCTAATTTGCTCACGGGGTGTAGGTGTTCTAATGTAGCCCCTATGTATCACAGTTGAAACTTTAGAATGATCCTTTATCCTAACAGGGAAAGGTGGTTTCTCAATGTAAGCACTGGGAACAATAGGATCATTATAAGCAATGACTTTCTCTTCAACTGGATTGGGTTTAACCACATTGACTTCTAAGGGAGGATGATATTTAAACCACTTTTAGGGAGATCAATATGAGCAGCAAAAGATTCATACAATGAAGCTACTATCTCAGAGTCAAGTCCATAATTAGCGCTAAAATCACCAAAAGTATTTGTTTCAACAAAGGATTTAACGCAATCAAACTTGAGACTCATACCTGACTCCTTACCTCCATCAAACTCCCAATCTTCAGAGTTGCTTTTAATTCTTTCCAATAAATTCCATTTGAAGTCAATATCTCTCTTCATAAAAGAACGGGAACAAGAAGTGTCAAGCATGGTGCGATTATTATGAGAAAGCCGAGCATAGAAGTTCGGAATGATAATTTATCTCGAGAGCTCATGGTTGGGGCATGAATATAACATTGATTTAAGCCTCCCCCAAGCTTGAGTGATACTTTCTCTGTCAAGAGGCCAAAAATTATAAATATAATTCTGATCATGATGTACCAAATGCATAGGATAAAACTTTTGATGAAATTCCAATTTCAATCGGTTGTAGTTCCATGATCCAGTATCATCACATAGCCTATACCATGTCAATGCTTTATCCCACAAAGATAAGGGAAAGACCTTCTTCTTGACCTCATCCTCGGGCAAACCTGAAAGCTTAAATAAACCACAAAATTCATCTACATAGATTAGATGCAAGTCTGGATGTGATGTTCCATCCCCTGTAAAAGGATTAGCCAACAGTTTCTCTAGCATACCCGAAGGAATTTCATAACAAGTATTTTCAGTAGGTGCAGCAGGTTGAGGAGCAACTCCTTGTGCTTCCGTTCGAGGTGAAGATACCCCAAACAAGCTCCTCAAAGGATTAGTTTCCATAGTGACAAGTGACAATAAATTTCAGCACACTATATAAATGTTTCCTTACCAAATTCCACTTACAAAAGGCGCTTCACTCCCCGGCAACGGTGCTAGAAAAGATTCTTGATGACCCGAAAGTATAGGGGATCTATCGTAGTACTTTCGATAAGTAAGAGTGTCGAACCCAACGAGGAGCAGAAGGATCTGACAAGTGGTTTTCAGCAAGGTATTCTCTGCAAGCACTGAAATTATCGGTAACAGATAGTTGTGTGGTAAGATGATTCATAGCAAGTCGCAAGTAACAATAGTAACAAAGGTGCAGCAAAGTGTCCCAATCCCTTTTGTAGCAAGGGACAAGCCTGGACAAACTCTTATAGGAGGTAAAGCGCTCCCGAGGACACATGGGAATTTCTGTCAAGCTAGTTTTCATTATGTTCATATGATTCGCGTTCGCTACTTTGATAGTTTGATATGTGGGTGGACCGGTGCTTGGGTGCTGCCATTACTTGGACAAACATCCCACTTATGATTAACCCCTCTCGCAAGGAGCCGCAACTACGAAAGAAGAATTAAGACAAAGTCTAACCATAGCATTAAACTAGTGGATCCAAATCAGCCCCTTACGAAGCAACACATAAACTAGGGTTTAAGCTTCTGTAACTCTAGCAATCCATCATCTACTTATTACTTCCCAATGCCTTCCTCTAGGCCCAAATAATGGTGAAGTGTTATGTAGTCGACGTTCACATAACACCACTAGAGGAAAAACAACATACAACACATCAAAATATCGAACGAATACCAAATTCACATGACTACTTATAGCAAGACTTATCCCCATGTCCTCAGGAACAAAAGTGACTACTCACAAGGCATAATCATATTCATGACCAGAGAGGTATTGAATAGCATCAAGGATCTGAACATATAATCTTCCACCGAGTAATCCAACTAGCATCAACTACAAATAGTAATTAACATTACTAGCAACTTTACAAGTACCAATCAGAGTCACGAGACGGAGATTGGTTACAAGAGATGAACTAGGGTTTGGAGATGAGATGGTGCTGATGAAGATGTTGATGGAGATGAGTCCCCTCCGATGAGAGGAGTGTTGGTGATGACGATGGCAACGATTTCCCCCTCCGGGAGGGAAGTTTCCCCGGCAGGACGGCCCTGCCGGAGCTCTAGATTGGTTCTGCTCAAGTTCCGCCTCGTGGCGGCGGCGATTCCTCCCGAAAGCCTCCTCTTGTTTTTTCTGGAACGAAACCCTCCTTATAGAAAAAGAGGGGAGCGATAGGGCCAATAGGGAGCCCACAAGCCCCCTAGGCGCGACCAGGGGGGTAAGTCGCGCCTAGGAGGCTTGTTGCCTCCTGGTGGCTCCCCTCTGGTACTTCTTCTGCCTAGTATTTTTTATAAATTCCAAAATAATTCCACGTTGATTTTCACGGCTTTTGGAGTTGCGCAGAATAGGTATCTCAAACTTGCTCCTTTTTCAGGCCAGAATTCCAGCTGCCGGCATTCTCCCTCTTCATGTAAACCTCGCAAAATAAGAGATAAAAGGCATAAGTATTGTACCATGAAGTGTAATAACAGCCCATAAAGCGATAAATATCAACATAAAAGCATGATGCAAAATGGACGTATCAGGGTCTAGTCCATCACATGATTCTCCTAATGATGTGATCCAGTTATCAAGTGACAACACATGCACATAGCCAGAAAACCTTGACTATCTTTGATCAACTAGCTAGACAACTAGATGCTTGCTAGGGACATTGTTTTGTCTATGTATCCACACATGTATCTATGTTTTCATTCAATACAATTATAGCATGGATAATAAACGATTGTCACGAACAAAGAAATATAATAATAACTATTTTATTATTGCCTCTAGGGCATATTACCAACAGTCTCCCACTTGCACTAGAGTGAATAATCTAGTTCACATCACCATGTGATTTTAACGAATCCAACACCCATATAGTTCTGGGGTCTGATCACGTCTTGCTCGTGAGAGAGGTTTTAGTCAACGGTTCTGAATCTTTCAGATCTGTGTGTACTTTACAAATCTTTATGTCATCTTATAGATGCTGCTACTACGTGCTATTCGGAAATACTCCAAATATCTACTCTACTATACAAATCCGTTTACTACTCATAGTTATTCGGATTAGTGTCAAAGCTTGCATCAACTTAACCCTTTATGACGAACTCTTTAACCACCTCCATAATCGAGAAAAATTCCTTAGTCCATTAGTTACTAAGGATAACTTTGACCGCTTCAGTGATTCAATCCCGGATCACTCTCTATACCTCTTAATAGACTTGTGGCAAGGCACACGTCAGGTGCGGTACACAGCATGACATACTATAGAGTCTACGGCTAAGGCATAGGGGACGACCTTCGTGTTGGAAATATGCCCTAGAGGCAATAATAAAATGGTTATTATCATATTTCCTTGTTCATGATAATCGTCTATTGTTCATGCTATAATTGTATTAACAGGAAACAATAATACATGCGTGAATAAATAGATCACAATGTGTCCCTAGCAAGCCTCTAGTTGGCTAGCTCGTCAGTCAATAGATGATCATGGTTTCCTGGTCATGGGCATTAGATGTCATTGATAACGGGATCACATCATTGGGAGAATGATGTGATGGACAAGACCCAATCCTAAGCGTAACACTAGATCGTATTGTTCATATGCTAAAGCTTTTCTAATGTCAAGTGTCTTTTTCCTTCGACCGTGAGATTGTGCAACTCCCGAATACCGTAGGAGTGCTTTGGGTGTATCAAACGTCACAACATAACTGGGTGACTATAAAGGTGCACTACGGGTACCTCCGAAAGTATCTGTTGGGTTGGCACGAATCGAGGTATCCCTAGGCCCACTCGGTAGAACATCATCATGAGCTCAATGTGACTAAGGAGTTAGTCACACAATGACGTGCTATGGAACGAGTAAAGAGACTTACCGGTAACGAGATTGAACAAGGTACAGGTATACCGACGATCGAATCTCGGGCAAATTCTATACCGACAGACAAAGGGAATTGTACACGGGATTGATTGAATCCTTGACATCGTGGTTCATCCGATGAGATCATCGTGGAGCAAGTGGGAGCCACCATGGGTATCCATACCCCGCTGATGGTAATTGGCCAGAGAGGTGTCTCGGTCATGTCTACCTGTCTCCCGAACCCGTAGGGTCTACACACTTAAGGTTCAATGACGCTAGGGTTATAGGGAATTGTTATACGAGGTTATCAAAAGTTGTTCGGAGTCCCGGATGAGATCCCGGACGTCACGAGGAGCTCCGGAATGGTCCGGAGGTAAAGATTGATATATAGGACAGATGGTTTCGGACACCGGAAGTGTTTCGGGCATCACCAGTAACGTACCGGGACCATCGGGACCACCGGAGGTGGCCCCGGGGGTCCACCGAAAGGGGGCAACGACCCCGGGAGGCTAGATGGGCCAAGTGGGGAAGGGAACCAGCCCCTAGGTGGGCTAGTGCGCCCCCACTCAGCCCATGATGCAGGAAGAGGGGAGAGGGTGGGGGGGAACCCTAGCGCAGGTGGGCCTAAGGCCCACCAGAGGGGTGCGCCATCCCTCCTCCCTGCCCTGGCCGCCGCACCTCCCATATGGGGGGGCTGCCGCACCACCTAGGGTGGGAACCCTAGGGGTGGCACCCCCTCCCCTCCTCCTGTAAATAGTGGGCACTTTTGGCCATTGGAAAACAGACTTTTCCCTCTCCCTCGGCGCAGCCCTGCCCTTCTTTCTCCTCCTCTCTGCCGGTGCTTGGGGAAGCCCTGCCGGGAGACCTCGTCTCTCCATGGACACCACGCCGTCGTGCTGCTGGAGTACTTCCCCAACCTCTCCATCCTCCTTGCTGGATCAAGGTGCGGGAGACGTCATCGGGCTACACGTGTGTTGAACGCGGAGGTGCCGTAGTTCGGCACTAGATCGGAATCACACCGCGATCTGAATCACCGCGAGTACGACTCCATCGACCACGTTCTAGTAACGCTTCCGCTTAGCGATCTTCAAAGGTATGAAGATGCACTCACCCCTCTCTCGTTGCTGGTCTCTCCATAGGAAGATCTGAATATGTGTAGGAATTTTTTGGAATTTATGCTACGTTACCCAACAGTGGTATCAGAGCCAGGTTTTCTATGCGTAGATTCTATGCACGAGTAGAACACAAAAGGTTGTGGGCGATGATTTGTCAATTGATTGCCGCTACTAGTCTTATTCTTTTCCGGTGGTATTGTGGGATGAAGCGGCCCGGACCGACTTTACACGTACGCTTACGTGAGACTGGTTCCACCGACAGACATGCACACCGTGCATAATGGTGGCTAGCGGGTGTCTGTCTCTCCTACTCTAGTCGGACTGGATTTGATGAAAAGGGTCCGTATGAAGGGTAAATAGCTTTGGCATATCATCGTTGTGGCTGTCACGTAGGTAATAAAGCGTTCTTGCTAGAAACCCAAATCAGCCACGTAAAACTTACAACAACAATTAGAGGACGTCTAACTTGTTTTTGCAGGGTTTGACATGTGATGTGATATGGCCAAAGTTGTGATGTTTCATGTATGATGTATGAGATGATCATGTAATTGTAATAGGTTTCACGACTTGCATGTCGATGAGTATGACAACCGGCAGGAGCCATAGGAGTTGTCTTAATTTATTGTATGAGATGCAACGCCATGTGTTTACTACTTTTACTTCATTGCTAACGGTTAGCTATAGTAGTAGTGATAGTAGTAGTTGGTGTGACGACTTCACGAAGACACGATGATGGATATCATGGTGTCACGCCGGTGACGATGATGATCATGCGATGCTTGAAGATGGAGATCAAAAGAGCAAAGATGATAATGGCCATATCATGTCACTATATGATTGCATTGTGATGTTTATCATGTTTTTCATCTTATTGGTTAGAACGACGGTAGCATAATAAGATGATCCCTTTTAAAATTTCGAGACCGTATTCCCCTAAGTGTACACCATTGCGAAGGATCATTGTCTCAAAGCACCACGTGATGATCGGGTGTGATAGATTCTAACGTTCGCATACAACGGGTGTAAGCCAGATTTACACACGCGAAACACTTAGGTTGACTCGACGAGCTTAGCATGTACAGACATGATCTCGAATACAAGAGACCGAAAGGTCGAACATGAGTCGTATGGTTGAATACGATCAACATGAAGTTGCTCACCATGGTGACTAGTCCGTCTCACGTGATGATCGGACACGGGTTATTCAACATGGATCATGTATCACTTAGATGACTAGAGGGATGTCGATTTAAGTGGGAGTTCATACTTAATTTGATTAAATGAACTTAATTGTCATGAACTTAGTCTAAAAGTTGTCTTTAAAATATTGTAGATGGCCGACGTCAACCTCAATTTCAACGCATTCCTAGAGAAAAACAAGCTGAAAGATGATGGTAGCAACTATGCGGACTGGGTTCGCAACTTGAAGCTCATCCTTGAAGCAGCTAAAAAGGCTTATGTCCTTGATGCGCCGCTAGGTGACCCTCCCTCTCCCGCAGCAGCCGAGGACATTCTGAACGTCTGGCAAACGCGGAGTGATGACAACTCTCTGGTTAGGTGTGGCATGTTATACAATTTAGAAACGGGGCTCCAAAGGCGTTTTGAGCAACACGGTGCATATGAGATGTTCCAAGACCTGAAGCTAGTTTTTCAAGATCATGCCCGTGTCGAGAGATATGAAGTCTCCGACAAGTTCTTTAGCTGTAAGATGGAGGAGAACAGTTCTGTCAGTGAGCACATACTCAAAATGTCTGGGTTACACGGTCGTCTGACTTCACTTGGAGTCGAATTTCGGGATGATGCTATAATTGACAGAATCCTCCAGTCTCTCCCACCAAGCTACAAAGGCTTGGTGCTTAACTACAACATGCAAGGGATGGAGAAGACCTTTCCCGAGTTGTACTCGATGCTCAAGTCTGCAGAAGTAGAAATCAAGAAAGAGCATCAAGTGTTGATGGTCAACAAGACCACTAGTTTCAAGAAGGGCAAGGGTAAGAAGAACTTCAAGAAAGACGACAAAGCTGTTGCCACGCCCGGTAAGCCAGATGCCGGGAAGAAGAAAAAGAATGGACCCAAGCCTGAGACTGACTGCTTCTATTGCAAGGGAAAGGGCCACTGGAAGCGGAACTGCCCCAAATACTTAGCGGACAAGAAGGCCGGCAACGTTAAAGGTATATGTGATATACATGTTATTGATGTGTACCTTACCAGCGCTCGTAGTAGATCCTGGGTATTTGATACTAGTGCTGTTGCTCACATTTGCAGCTCAAAGCAGGAACTGCGGAATAAGCGGAGACTGGCAAAGGACGAGGTGACGATGCGCGTCGGGAATGGCTCCAAGGTCGATGTGATCGTTGTCGGCACGTTACCTCTACATCTACCGTCGGGATTAGTTTTAAACCTTAATAATTGTTATTTAGTACCAGCTTTAAGCATGAACATTGTATCAGGGTCTTGCTTAATGCGAGACGACTACTCATTTAAGTCAGAGAATAATGGTTGTTCTATTTATATGAGTGATATGTTTTATGGTCACGCTCCATTGGTGACTGGTTTATTCTTGATGAATCTCGATCGTGATGTTACGCATATTCATAGTGTGAGTACCAAAAGATGTAAAGTTGATAATGATAGTCCCACATACTTGTGGCACTGCCGCCTTGGTCATATCGGCGTTAAGCGCATGAAGAAGCTCCATACTGATGGACTATTAGAGTCTCTTGACTTTGAATCATTTGACACATGCGAACTGTGCCTCATGGGAAAGATGACTAAGACCCATTCCCAGGAATAATGGAGGGAGCAACCGACTTATTGGAAATAATACATACTGATGTGTGTGGTCCAATGAACGTTGAAGCTCGTGGTGGCTATCGTTATGTTATCCCTCTCACCGATGATTTGAGTAGGTATGGGTATATCTACTTGATGAAGCACAAATCTGAGACATTTGAAAAGTTCAAGGAATTTTAGAGTGAGGTCGAGAATCAACGTGACAGAAAAATTAAGTGTCTACGATCTGATCGTGGAGGAGAATATTCGAGTCACGAGTTTGGCACACACCTAAGGAAGTGTGGAATCGTTTCACAACTGACGCCGCCTGGCACACCGCAACGCAACGGAGTGTCTGAACGTTGTAATCACACTTTATTAGATATGGTACGATCTATGATGTCTCTTACCGACTTACCGCTATCATTTTGGGGATACGCATTAGAAACTGCAGCATTCACTTTAAATAGGGCACCGTCTAAATCCGTTGAGACGACACCGTATGAACTATGGTTTGGCAAGAAACCTAAGTTGTCGTTTCTTAAAGTTTGGGGCTGCGATGCTTATGTGAAGAAACTTCAACCAGAAAAGCTCGAACCCAAAGCGGAGAAATGCGTATTCATAGGATACCCTAAGGAAACTATTGGGTATACCTTCTATCTTAGATCCGAAGGTAAAACCTTTGTTGCCAAGAACGGATCCTTTCTAGAGAAAGAGTTTCTCTCGAAAGAAGTAAGTGGGAGGAAGGTAGAACTTGATGAGGTAATTACACCCCTCTCGAACAGGATAGTAGCGCAGCGCGGGAAGTTGTTCCTGTGGTGCCTGCACCAAATGAAGAGGAAGTTAATGATAATGATCAAGAAGGTTCGGATCAAGTTACTACTGAACTGCGAAGGTCCACAAGGGCATGCTCCGCACCAGAGTGGTACGGCAACCCTGTGATGGAAATCATGTTGTTAGACAATGGTGAACCTTCGAACTATGAAGAAGCGATGGCGGGCCCGGATTCCAACAAATGGCTTGAAGCTATGAAATCCGAGATAGGATCCATGTATGAGAACAAAGTATGGACTTTGGTGGACTTGCCCGATGACCGGCGAGCCATAGAAAATAAATGGATCTTCAAGAAGAAGACTGATGCAGACGGTAATGTAACCGTTTATAAAGCCCGACTTGTCGCAAAGGATTTTCGACGAATTCAAGGAGTTGACTACGAAGAGACTTTCTCTCCCGTACCGAAGCTGAAATTAGTCCGAATCATGTTAGTGATTGCCGCCTTTTATGATTATGAAATTTGGCAAATGGACGTCAAAACAGCGTTCCTTAACGGGAACCTTAAGGAAGAGTTGTATATGATGCAACCAGAAGGTTTTGTCGACGCTAAGGGTGCTAACAAAGTGTGCAAGCTCCAGCGCTCCATCTATGGGCTGGTGCAAGCATCTCGGAGTTGGAACATTCGCTTTAATGAGGTGATTAAAGCGTTTGGGTTCATATAGGTTTACGGAGAAGCCTGTCTGTACAAGAAAGTGAGTGGGAGCTCTGTAGCTTTCCTCATACTGTATGTGGATGACATATTATTGATGGGGAATAATATAGAGATGTTGGCGATCATGAAGGCCTATTTGAACAAGAGTTTTTCAATGAAGGACCTTGGAGAAGCTGCATACATATTAGGCATCAAGATCTATAGAGATAGATCGAGACGCCTCATAGGTCTTTCGCAAAGTACATACCTTGACAAGATATTGAAGAAGTTCAATATGGAAAACTCAAAGAAAGGGTTCTTGCCAGTTTTGCAAGGTATGAGATTGAGTAAAACTCAGTCGCCGACCACGACAGCAGATAGAGAGAAGATGAGTTCTGTCCCCTACGCTTAAGCCGTAGGCTCTCTAATGTATGCCATGTTGTGTACCAGACCTGATATAAACCTTGCCATAAGTTTGGTAGGGAGGTACGAAAGTGATCCCGGTATGGAACACTGGACAGCGGTCAAGAATATCCTTAAGTACCTGAAAAGGACTAAGGAAATGTTTCTCATTTATGGAGGTGACGAAGAGCTCGTCGTAAAGGGTTACGCCGATGCCAGCTTCGACATAGATCCGGATGACTCTAAGTCACAGACCGGATACGTATATGTTTTGAATGGTGGGGCAGTAAGCTGGTGCAGCAACCATTAAGAAGTCGTGGGAGCATCTACATGTGAAGCGGAGTACATAGCTGCTTCAGAAGCGGCTCATGAAGGAATTTGGATGAAGGAGCTCATTACCGACCTTGGAGTGGTTCCAAGCGCGTCGGGTCCAATGACACTCTTCTGTGATAACACTAGGGCGATTGCCATTGCCAAGGAGCCCAGGTTTCACCGGAAGACCAAGCACATCAAACGCCACAACAATTCCATCCAGGACCATGTCCAGAGTGGAGTAATAGATATTTGTAAAGTACACACGGATCTGAATATTGCAGACCCGTTGACTAAACCTGTTCCACGAGAAAAACATGATCAACACCATAAAGCTATGGGTGTTTGATACATCACAATGTAACTAGATTATTGACTCTAGTGCAAGTGGGAGAATGTTGGAAATATGCCCTAGAGGCAATAATAAAATGGTTATTATCATATTTCCTTGTTCATGACAATCGTCTATTGTTCATGCTATAATTGTATTAATAGGAAACAGTAGTACATGTGTGAATAAATTGATCACAATGTGTCCCTAGCAAGCCTCTAGTTGGCTAGCTCGTTAGTCAATAGATGATCATGGTTTCTTGGTCATGGGCATTAGATGTCATTGATAACGAGATCACATCATTGGGAGAATGATGTGATGGACAAGACCTAATCCTAAGCGTAGCACTAGATCGTATTGTTCATATGCTAAAGCTTTTCTAATGTCAAGTGTCTTTTTCCTTCGATCGTGAGATTGTGCAACTCCCGGATACCGTAGGAGTGCTTTGGGTGTATCAAACGTCACAACGTAACTGGGTGACTATAAAGGTGCACTACGGGTACCTCCGAAAGTATCTGTTGGGTTGGCACGAATCGAGATTGGGATTTGTCACTCCGTGTGACGGAAAGGTATCTCTGGGCCCACTCGGTAGAACATCATCATGAGCTCAATGTGACTAAGGAGTTAGTCACACGATGACGTGCTACGGAACGAGTAAAGAGACTTACCGGTAACGAGATTGAACAAGGTATAGGTATACCGACGATCGAATGTCGGGCAAGTTCTATACCGACAGACAAAGGGAATTGTATACGGGATTGATTGAATCCTTGAATCGTGGTTCATCCGATGAGATCATCGTGGAGCAAGTGGGAGCCACCATGGGTATCCAGACCCCGCTGATGGTTATTGGCCAGAGAGGTGTCTCGGTCATGTCTACCTGTCTCCCGAACCCGTAGGGTCTACACACTTAAGGTTCGATGACGCTAAGGTTATAGGGAATTGTTATACGAGGTTATCGGAAGTTGTTTGGAGACCCGGATGAGATCCCGGATGTCACGAGGAGCTCCGGAATGGTCCGGAGGTAAAGATTGATATATAGGACGGATGGTTTCGGACTCTGGAAGTGTTTCGGGCGTCACCGGTAACGTACCGGGACCACCGGGACCACCGGAGGTGGCCCTGGGGGTCCACCGAAAGGGGGCAACGACCCCGGGAGGCTAGATGGGCCAAGTGGGGAAGGTAACCTGCCCCTAGGTGGGCTGGTGCGCCCCCACTCAGCCCATGGCGCAGGAAGAGGGGAGGGGGGGGAACCCTAGCGCAGGTGGGCCTAAGGCCCACCAGAGGGGTGCGCCACCCCTCCTCCCTGCCCTGGCCGCCGCACCTCCCATCTGGGGGGCTGCCGCACCACCTAGGGTGGGAACCCTAGGGGTGGCACCCCCCTCCCCTCCTCCTATAAATAGTGGGCACTTTTGGCCATTGGAAAACAGACTTTTCCCTCTCCCTCGGCGCAGCCCTGCCCTTCTTTCTCGTCCTGTGTGCCGGTGCTTGGCGAAGCCCTGCCGGGAGACCTCGTCTCTCCATCGACACCACGCCGTCGTGCTGCTGGAGTACTTCCCCAACCTCTCCCTCCTCCTTGCTGGATCAAGGTGCAGGAGACGTCACCGGGCTGCACGTGTGTTGAACGAGGAGGTGCCGTAGTTCAGCACTAGATCGGAATCACACCGTGATTTGAATCGCCGCGAGTACGACTCCATCAACCGCATTCTAGTAACGCTTCCGCTTAGCGATCTTCGAAGGTATGAAGATGCACTCACCCCTCTCTCGTTGCTGGTCTCTCCATAGGAAGATCTGAATATACGTTGGAATTTTTTTGAATTTATGCTACGTTACCCAACACTTCGTCCTTTCTCTTTCTTTTGCCGTGGTCTGGCTTTCGAGTCTTACTCATATTCACACCTTACAACACAGCCAAGAACTCCTTCTTTGCTGATCTATTTTGAACTCCTTCAAAAACTTGTCAAGGCATGCATTTCATTTGAAAGTTCTTCTTAGCATTTTGATCTATCTCCATATATCTTGATGCTCAATGTTCAAGTAGCTCTATCCAGGTCTTTCCTTTGAAAAAACACCTTTCAAACAACCTTTATGCTTTACAGAAATTCTACATTACTTCCGATCAACAATATGTCAACCACATATACTTTATCAGAAATACTATAGTGCTCCCACTCACTTCTTTGGAAATACAAGTTTCTCATAAACCTTGTGCAAACCAAAAAGCTTTGATCATCTCATCAAAGCGTATATTCCAACTCTAAGATGCTTGCACCAGTCCATGAAAGGATCCTGGAGCTTGCATACTTGTTAGTATCCTTTGGATTGACAAAACCTTCTCGTTGTATCACATACAATCTTTCCTCAAGGAAACCGTCGAGGAAACAATATTTTGATTTCCAATGTGCAATGTTTCATAAATAATGCAGCAACTACTAACATAATTCCAACAGACTTTTAGCATCGCTACGAGTGAGAAATTCTCATCATAGTCACCTCTTTGATCTTGTCAGAAACATCTTTGCGACAAGTCGAGCTTTCTACAATGGTGAACAATCACCATCATCGTCTTTCTTCCTTTTAAAGATCCATCTTTACTCAATAGTCCTACGAATATCAAGTAGTTCTTCGAAAGTCTACATGGATCCTCTCTCGGATTTCATGGCTTCCAGCCATTTGTCGGAATCCGCGCCCACCATCGCTTCTCCATAGCTCGTAGGTTCATTGTTGTTCAACAACATCACCTTCAAGACAGGGTTACCGTACCACTCTGTAGTAGTACGCGACCTTATCGACCTACGAGGTTTTTAGTAACTTGATCCGAAGCTCAATGATCACCATCATCAACTTCCACTTCAAGTGGTGTAGGCGCCACAGGAACATCTTCCTGCACCGTACTACACACTGGTTGAAGTGACGGTTCACTAACCTCATCAAGTTCCACCACCCTCCCACTCAATTCTTTCGAGAGAAACCTTTCCTCGAGAAAGTACCCGTTTCTAGAAACAAATAATTTGCTTCCAGATCTTAGATAGGAGATGTATCCAACTGTTTTGGTTATCCTATGAAGATGCATTTATCCGCTTTGGGTTCGAGCTTATCAGACTGAAACTTTTTCACATAAGCGTCGCAGCCCCAAACTTTTAAGAAACAACTCAAGTTTCTCCAAACCATAATCTATACTGTGTCATCTCAACGGAAATACGCGGTGCCCTATTTAAAGTGAATGCGGTTGCCTCTAATGCATAACCCATAAACGATAGTGGTAATTCGATAAGAGACATCATAATATGTACCATATCAAAATAGGGCATAGCTATGACGTTCGGACACACCATCACACTATTGTGTTCTAGGTGGCATGAATTGCAAAACAATTTCCACATTGTCTTAACTGCGTACCAAAACTTGTAACTTAGATATTCATCTCTATGATCATATCGTAGACAGTTTATCCTCTTGTCACGACGATCTTCACTCTGAAATAGCTTTGAACTTTTCAATATTTCAGACTTGTGATTCATCAAGTAAATACTCCTGTATCTACTCAAATCGTTAAAGAAGTAAGAACATAACGACATCCACTGCGTGCCTCAGCACTCATTGGACTGCACACATAAAAAATGTATTACTCCCAACAAGTTTCTCTCTTGTTTCATGTGGCATGATTTGCATGTCTCAAGTGATTCAAAATCAAGTGAGTCCAAACGATCCATTTCTATGGAGCTTCTTCATGCATTTATACCAACAGGTATGGTTTGCATGTCTCAAACATTTCAAAAATGAGTGAGTACAAAGATCCATCAGCATGGAGCTTCTTCATGCATTTTATACCAACATGACTCAAGTAGCAGTGTCACAACTAAGTGGTACTATCATTATTACTTTGTATCTTTTGACACCAATATTATGAACATGTGTAACACTATGATCGAGATTCAATAAACCATTGTGGATAATTATTCAAGCAAATAGAATAACTTTTATTCTCTTTAAATGAATAATCGTATTTCAATAAACACGATCCAATCATGTTCATGCTCAACGCAAACACCAAATAATAGTTATTTTAGGTTTTACCACCGACCCCGATGATAGAGGGAGCGTCCGATGTTTGATCACATCAACCTTGGAAACACTTCCAACACTTATCGTCACCTCGCCTTTAGCTAGTCCCCGTTTATACCGTAGCTATTATTTCGAGTTACTAATCACTTAGCAACCGAACCGGTATCCAATACCCTCGTGCTGCTGGGGGTACTAGTAAAGTACACATCAATATCACGTATATCAAATATACTTGTGTCGACTTTGCCAGCCTTCTTATCTACCAAGTATCTAGGGTAGCTCCGCCTCAGTGACCGTTCCTCTCATAACAGAAGCACTTAGTCTTGGGTTTGCGTTCAATCTTGGGTTTCTTCATTAGAGCAACAACTGTTTTGTCGTTTCATGAAGTATCCCTTCTAACCCTTGCACTTTTAGAAATTAGTGGTTTTACTAACCATCAACAATTGATGCTCCTTCTTGATTTCTACTTTCGCAGTGTCAAACATTGCGAATCACTCAAGGATCATCATATCTATCCTTGATATGTTGTAGTTCATCACGAAGCTTTAGCAGCTTAGTGGCAGTGACTTTGGCGAACCATCACTATCTCATCTGGAAGATCAACTCCCACTTGATTGAAGCGATTGTTGTACTCAGACAATCTGAGAACATGCTCAACGATTGAGTTTTTCTCCTTTACTTTGTAGACAAATAATCTTGTCGGAGGTCTCACACCTCTCAACAAGGGCACGAGCATGAAATCTCAATTTCATCTCCTAGAACATCTCTTATGTTCCCTGACGTTTCAAAACGTCTTCGGCGCCTTGCTCCTAAGCCATTAAGTATTACGCACTGAACTATCACGTAGTCATCAAAACGTGTATGTTAGATGTTGGCAACATCCACAGATGACGCTCGAGGTGCAGCATACAGAGTGGTGCATTAAGGACATAAGCCTTCTGCGTAGCAATGAAGACAATCCTCAGTTATACGGACTCAGTCCACAAAGTTGCTACTATCAACTTTCAATTAAATTTTCTCTAGGAACATATAAAAACAGTAGAGCTATAGCGCAAGCTACATCATAGTTCGCAAAGACCATTAGACTATGTTCATGATAATTAGTTCAATTAATCATTTTTCTTAAGAACTCCCACTCAAAAAGTACATCTCTCTAGTCATTTGAGTGGTACATGATCCAAATCCACTAACTCAAGTCCGATCATCATGTGAGTTGAGAATAGTTTCAGTGGTAAGCATCTCTATGCTAATCATATCAACTATACGATTCATGCTCGACCTTTCGGTCTCTTGTGTTCCGAGGCCATGTCTGCACATGCTAGGCTCGTCAAGTTTAACCCGAGTGTTCCGCGTGTGCAGCTGTTTTGCACCCGTTGTATGTGAATGTTGAGTCTATCACACCCGATCATCACGTGGTGTCTCGAAACGATGAACTGTCGCAACGGTGCACAATCGGGGAGAACACAATTTCATCTTGAAATTTTAGTGAGAGATCACCTCATAATGCTACCGTTGTTCTAAAGAAAATAAGGTGCATAAAAGGATTAACATCACATGCAATTCATAAGTGACATGATATGTCCATTATCATGTGCTTCTTTATCTCCATGACCAAAGCACCGACACGATCTTCTTGTCACCGTCACCACACCATGATCTCCATCAACGTGTCACCATCGGGGTTGTCGTGCTACTTATGCTATTACTACTAAAGCTACGTCCTAGCAATATAGTAAACACATCTGTAAACACAAACGTTAGTTTAAAGACAACCCTATGGCTCCTGCCGGTTGCCATACCATCGACGTGCAAGTCGATATTAACTATTACAACATGATCATCTCATACATCCAATATATCACATCACGTCATTGGCCATATCATATCACAAGCATACCCTGCAAAAACAAGTTAGATGTCCTCTAATTTGTTGTTGCATGTTTTACGTGGCTGCTATGGGTATCTAGTAGATCGCATCAAACTTACGCAAAAACCACAGCGCAGATGTGCAAATTTCTATTTAACCTCTCCAAGGACCGCCTCGGTCAAAACCAATTGAACTAAAGTTGAAGAAACCGACACCGGCCAGTCATCTTTATGCAACGAGGTTGGATGTCAAGCGATGAAACCAGTCTTTCGTAAGCGTACGAATAATGTCGGTCCGAGCCGATTCAATCCAACAATACCGCCGAATCGAGAAAAGACTAAGGAGGGCAGCAAATCGAACATCACCGTCCACAAAACCCTTTGTGTTCTACTCAAGATAACATCTACGCATGAACCTAGCTCATGATGCCACTGTTGGGGAACGTTGCATGGGAAACAAGAAATTTCTACGCCCACGAAGACCTATCATGGTGATGTCCATCTACGAGAGGAGATTTGGATCTACGTACCCTTGTAGATCGCACAGCAGGAAGCGTTAAGAAACGCGGTTGATGTAGTGGAACGTCTTCACGTCCCTCGAACCGCCCCATGAACTGTCCCATGATTTGTCCCACGATCCGTCCCGCGATCCATCCAACGAACCGTCCCGCGATCCATCTCATGAACCGTCTTGCGATCCGTCTTCATGATCCGTTCTGATCTAGTGCCGAACAGACGACACCTCCGCGTTCAGCACACGTATAGCTCGATGACGATCTCCACCTTCTTGATCCAGCAAGAGGGGGCGGAGAGGTAGAAGAGTTCTCCGGCAGCATGACGGTGCTCCGGTGGTGGTGACGATCTAATCCTGCAGGTTCCCGCCCGAGCTCTGCAGAAATACGATCTAGAGGAAGAACTATGGTGTCTAGATCTGAGTTGCACATGGCAAAAAGTTATCTCAAATCAGCCCTAAATCACCACTATATATAGGAGGGAGGGAGGGGAGGAGGAAACCTCAAGACCTCAAGGTTTGGCCGAAATTTGAGGTGGAGGAGTCCTACTCCAATCCTACTTGGAGTAGGATTCCACCTTCCCACTTGGAAACTCTTTCCACCTTGTGTTTTTTCCTTCTCAAACCTTATGGGCCTTAGTGGGAACTTATTCCAGCCCACTAGGGGCTGGTTTATCTCTTCCCATAGTCCATGATACCCCTTGGGGCGTGACACCCCTCCTGATGGTCCCCGACACCCCTCCCGGCACTCCCGGTACACTACCAATGAGCCCGAAACTTTTCCGGTGACCAAAACAGGACTTCCTATATATTAATATTTACCTACGGACCATTCCGGAGCTCCTCGTGACGTCCTGGATCTTATCTGGGACTCCAAACAACTTTCGTTTACCAACACCTATAACTCAACTATACCGAAACGTCACCGAACCTTAAGTGTGCAGACCCTGCGGGTTTGAGAACTATGTAGACATGACCTGAGACACTCCTCGGTCAATATCCAATAGCGGGACCTCGATGCCCATATTGGATCCTACATATTCTCTAAAGATCTTATCGGTTGAACCTCAGTGTCAAGGATTCATATAATACTGTATGTCATTCCCTTTGTCCTTTCGTATGTTACTTGCCCGAGATTTGATCGTCGGTATCCGCATACCTATTTCAATCTCGTTACCGGCAAGTAATTTTTACTCGTTCCGTAATACAAGATCCCGTGACATACACTTAGTCACATTGCTTGCAAGGCTTGTGTGTGATGTTGTATTACCGAGTGGGCCCCGAGATACCTCTGTGTCACACGGAGTGACAAATCCCAGTCTTGATCCATACTAACTCAACAGACACCTTTGGAGATACCTGTTGAGCACCTTTATAGTCACCCAGTTACGTTGCGACATTTGATGGACACAAGGTATTCCTCCGGTGCCAGTGATTTATATGATCTCATGGTCATAGGAACAAATACTTGACACGCAGAAAACAATAGCAATAAAACGACATGATCAATATGCTACGTTCATAGTTTGGGTCTAGTCCATCACATGATTCTCCTAATGATGTGATCTAGTTATCAAGTGACAACACTTGCACATAGCCAGAAAAGCTTGACTCTCTTTGATCAACTCGCTAGCCAACTAGAGGCTTGCTAGGGACATTGTTTTGTCTATGTATCCACACATGTATCTATGTTTTCATTCAATACAATTATAGCATGCATAATAAACGATTATCATGAACAAAGAAATATAATAATAACTAATTTGTTATTGCCTTTAGGGCATATTTCCAACACCTCTTTGACGCGGAACATCCTGGGGGAGCCGCGTGGGAGGTGGCGGCAGCCGGCCACGAGGAAGAAGTTTGCCAGCTCCGTATGGACCCTCCATCTTGAGATAGCCCACACCAGGAGGGTTTGCTCCATGACGACCCTAGCAGGGTACTTCCTGTTCGGCATGGTGGCTGGCTGACGGTAGGTTGGGCCGGTGAACTGCATCTTGTTTGCTTTAGCTTTTTGTGAAGAAGAAGGGGGCGAAGATGGTTGTGAGATCGAGTTGAGATGGAGCGTAGATGGGAGCTGTTTAAATAGCCGTGGTGTGCCACACCCATTTCATTGCGTTCATTGTGGCACAACCTCGACGTTCATGGAGCCCTATGCCTTTTCCACAATGAATCGGCGTGCTGATCGATAAAGATGCACCCATTTTAATCACTTTGATAGGACGATACCACATCGGTTGGCTGGGCGCACATGCATGGCAATGGCATTTTAATTGCCGTGATGCAACGACCTTGCATTGGCTGCGCACACATGCATGACAATGGTGTGGTTGCACGAGTTTTAATCGTCGTGATGCGGCGATGCATCAGTTCTCCGTGCGCATGCATGCATGGCAACGATGTGGTTGTGCAAGCGTGCATGGCATGGTGAGAGGCGGCTAGAGAACGACGACCCATCCATTGGTGTGATGAGCGTCCCCAAGCGAACTATATATCGAGACCGCGTGCTCACTTTCCGGCCCACGTACGCTGTCCTTTGTCCCTTGTACCTCTTCTGCCATTGCGAGGTGGGCCACTCACATCAGCACCCGACCGAACCAGCCAAACAAGCAGCCTCTTGCGGATCTACCATGTGTAACCCTAGCGGCTGATCCAAACCATTCCCGCACGATGATCCGACAACCCAGAGGGTGCGGAGTTTCAGGTGGGGTTTGAGGAGTTGAGAGAGTTTTGAGGGGTTTTGATTGGGTTTCAAGGGTTAGGGGTTGAGCATAAGTAATTTAAAAAAATAAAAAAAATGTAAAATTTACACATTATTGTTTTATGTGACTAGGTTTCTAGAAAGAAATAAGAAATCGTGTCTAGAGATATTATCATGAATTTTTGTTCACATAACTTGGTCACATTGGAGCACATTTGTGCAAGAGATCCCATATTGGGTATGTACTCTCTATTTGCACACCAGATGTCAAGATTTTTTTTTGAGTTCATTTAAAGAAGGTCAAAAACTAAATGTTAGAAATGGGGTTGTTTCCCCTAGCTTTAGACCTCATTCGGAGCACATTTTGCATGACTATGAGTTTTACTTCACAAAAGTGGTCGGATTGATCATCTAATGTGCATAAAAGTTGATAATGCATTGGAATATCAAGACAATAAAAGTACAAATTTTAAATGTGGCCCAAATTTGAAAGTCGGCTCAAAAATGAAATCTGGCTCAAATTTGGGACATGGCACATAGTTTTCAAAGTACATCACACATCAAAATGCAAGTAGCATTACATCACACAAAATGAGAATCATAGACTAATATTTTTCACTTCTTATTCTTCTTCTTACCAGATCTTGATTTTTATTTTACATCCCAAAGTTCACTAATGCTCTTGGTTTTCTTCACCGGACTAGCTATAATAGTTCCAATTTCCAGCACAATAGTTGGATTAGCTTCAGTTTGCAATGTTTCAATAACAAGGGGCTGGAGTGCATGCTTCATGCTGATAAACAAAACATGTCATTTCGTTAGTAATTAAAAAATCAGCACCAAAACATCACAATCAGGAACATACTTTGGCCTTTCAGGAGTATAACAACATTTTGGAGATCCTTTTCGGTGCCCAAGTTCCTGTAACATCTTGTATCTATTCTTGTTACCTTTGTGGGATCTTCTAGGCTTTGGATCTATCTCTCACTTCTTATTATCACATTTTCAAACCATTTCTTGAATGTACTCTCTTTAGGCCCGCCGTCCTTTCTTTTCATTAAGGGAGGACACATGAAAATTCTATTTCCTCTTCAGGTGAGTGAGGCTTATCTGTAAGTGTTGGAATTGGACCTGCATACGCAACCTTTAATCTTGCTAGTGAATAATATTCATGAAAATATTGGTGCATGTTTATCTTTGATTAGGAGGCTAAGAAAAGCATTGCATACTCACATGGTTTCCCGTTGTGTTGCAACTCGAGGCAAGTGCAGTGATGCATTTCAGTGTTAACAACATGCTGCCTTCTTGTCTTGGTATCTCTAACTTCAAGACCCCACATTCTGGATTTTTCCAACACACAAATGTGTAACATTTCTGCTCCCGTTGACCATGTGTTAAACAACTATATGAAGCTTATCCTGTTGGGGACAATCACCAATCCTTCTTCTCAATTCTCATAAACGTATGATCATGATCCTTATTTGGTCAACCATGTCATGCATAGGCAAGTTTATAAATTGCTTCACCCTATTGTTAAAACTCCCTGCCAAGTTGTTGTTGATATAATTGATGGCAGTGTTAAGTCCTAACATGTACCATTGTACAGAATGGTAGGTGTTCATCCATGGACCAAACTCAGTGCATTCTACCATTAGCTTATCAAGATGATAAGAATGTGTCTGATTAGTGTAAGATCTTGCTGCTGGTCACACTTGCCCAGATTCTTCTCCACTAATTTTTTGATCAAATTCATTCACATATGGATGAGCACTCCCTTTGCCCGGCGTGGGAAAAAACAACCTTGTCTGTATCTTGTAGCTCTTTACATGCATATGTGTGGAATGCCAATGGTGACATCGGCCCTATGCATCTCTTCAACTGCATCATGAGCCATGTCCATGAAACCTCTTTCTATGACTGAAATAAGCCAATAACAATATGGAACATCCAATTGTTGCCATCATTTCATGCTGCCAATTGACCATTCCACTTGCCAGTTGTCACTGTCAAAACCGGAAGATCTCGGGTAGGGGGTCCCGAATAGTAGATATTGGATAGATGGGTTGCAGGAGAGAAGGGGAGACAATATTTACCCAGGTTCGGGCCCTCTTGAGGAGGTAAAACCCTACGTCCTGCTTGATTATATTGATGTGGAACGATGATTACAGAGTCGATCTACCTCGAGATCATATGAGCTAAAACCCTAGATGAGATAACCTACCTATATGCATAAGAACCTCTGGTTTACATAGATACCAAGGTTCCAAGGGTTACATGTTATCGACCTCTGTCGGGGATAGATGGGCCAATTTCGTCCTCTTGACTTGGAGTGCACACCTAGTCTTCGGAGCATTCCATCTTACTCATAAAGTTGTCAGACAATCTGGTCTTCAATGGTGCGACCCATATGGTCGGCCCATAAGGGATAACCCGATCGCCCGAGGAACCCTTAATCCAGAACTCCCTTAGTAGCCCTCGAACTGGCCTTCAATACCGATGTGTACGGTCTTCAGCAGCCGAACACTTAGAATAATTGGCTTCCATGGTGAGTTACCGTTATGTTCGGCTCGCATCGGTTTAACTGCTCAGGTGACATCACGTTCTTAAAACACGCGTCATTAAATCTAAGTCTTAAAAGCCCAGAGGTGAATAGTCCCTTATGTAGCAACCCTTCTGATGAGAAGTAGCGATAACCAATCAAGAAAAATTCAAGTCGCGGCTCAAGGCCACTTCCCTTGGACACGTCTTATCAACAAGGAGATCATATTATGCATTTAAGGGGATTCGAATAATGACCCGGGCCAGCGCACGCATGCTCAATGATGCGGTCGTTTCGGGAAGTGGCAGAGCCAGCGGCGCAATAAGCGGAAACCCTTGGTTTTACGACCTCCCATAAAAAGGAAAAAAACAAAGCCCACCATAGGGATTCCAAATTCGACTGGCCTTTCTTCCAAGATCGAGCACCCAGATCCATTCCATCTCCCATCCTTTCCAGCTGCCCCTTTCCCAAGCTTGTCAATGGCCGGCTCAGGCTCTCATGAAAAGTGGGAGATCTCCAGCATCTCCCATGGGGACATCCACGGGCTAAAACGCTGCGACTACCTCGCGACCGACATCGCCCATCGGGCACCGGAGAAGGGCCATGTGGTACCTACACCAAGGCCTGGTGAGCGGGTGGTGTTCATCCCCCACTTCATCTAGGGACTGGGCTTCCCGCTCCACCCCTTTTTCAGGGGATTGATGTTCTACTACGGGTTAGATTTTCATGATCGTCCCATGAATTCTGCCATACATACCTCCACCTTCATCACTATTTGCAAGGACTTCCCGTGGGTTCATTCGCACTTCAGCCTTTGGCTTAAAAATTTCAATGTTAAGCCAAAGTCGGTGAGTAGCCAACATGCCGAATGTGGTGGGGCCGTAATAAGCAAGCTTTGCCACCATCAAGGGCTGGCAGAAGGAATGGTTCTACATCACGGAGCCACGAGAAACAAACTGGGCAGTGCCTGACGCATTCAGGTCAAGACCCCCCGTGAGGCTAACCTCGTGGGTTAGGAAAGGCCTAGACCCGGGCTCGGCTCCGGATGTGAAGCTGCGACAAAAGCACATCAGGCAGATGGTGGCGACAAACATGAAGTTGACCGACGTGGTCTAGCATCGGGATAACCTGATGTGGGCTTAAAGCCCAACGACCCCTGGGTGGTGCAGGAGTTCTACCACACCACTCACGAGAACCTGTGGTGGATACTTCTCAAGCCTCAGTGGGAGTGGCCGGCCAAGGACAAAGACACTGGCTTGGACGCCAAGACCCCTCCTTTGGAGGTATGTCCGAGATCTTATACCTACTTAAAGTTACAATTTTATCGAGGGTCTTACTATTTCTCCTACCGTCCGTGCAGGATTAGCTGGCCAAAGCCGAAAACATAGATAACCCAGCTCCCCTGCCCGAGGAACCCCGGTCAGCATTGCTGTTCTTGATGCTAGTAGTGGCGCCGTACACGGCGCCAGAGAATAATAAGGAGACCTCTGGGGGTCTTTGTTCGAGGGGTACTCCGGATACCAAGTCTGGGGATACCCATGCCTCCTCCACCCGCGAGGGGGAGGATGCAGAAGATGATGCGGAGAATGACTCTCTCCTCACGAGGAAGAGGGAGATGCCAGAGGGGGCCAAGGAGGGGATACCTCCTTGGGCCCCGAAGAGACCTTGCAAGAGTAAGGTCGCCCTGCTCGACGCTTCCCTGGATTCCGGTGACGAGCTCAGAGCCTTTGAGACGATTCCTCGCTGAACCCCTAGGGTCAAGCCCTGACCCAAAGGTATGGAATCCAATCCTTTATTTAACGAATCACACCGGGTTTTTGATAATAATGAGAAACAAGCTATTTTTGTCGCAGCCCTGTCTAAGATGTTCCAATGGACCAGGTCTCACACGGGGGTTCGCTGCCCGCCGAGCTGGCGGAGAGCGAGAATGCATCCGCCAATACCCTTCCCCAGGCCTCAGATGAGGCAGCAGATACGTTTCCATCATATCTATAATTTTTGATCGTTTCATGCCAATATTCTACAACTTTCTTATACTTTTGGCAACTTTTTATACTATTTTTGGGACTAACATATTGATTCAGTGCCCAGTGCCAATTCCTGTTTGTTGCATGTTTTTTGTTTTGCATAAAATCCATATCAAACAAAGTTCAAATGGGATAAAAACTTACGGATATTGTTTTTGGAATATATGTGAATTTTGGGAAGTGGAATCAACAGAAGGCGGTTCCCGAGGGGCCCACAAGCCATAGGGGCGCGCCTTGGGTGGTAGGGCGTGCCAGGATGACTTGTGGTCACCTCGTAAGGTGGTTGATTCCCTTCTTTGTCCGCAAGAAAGCTAATATCCGGATAAAGATCGTGTTAAAATTTCAGCCTAATCGGAATTACGAATCTCCGGGAATATAAGAAATAGTGAAAAAGCCAGAATCTGGAACGCAAAAACAGAAAGAAACAAAGAGAGATCCAATCTTGGAGGGGCTCTCCCCCTCCACCGCCATGGAGGCCAAGGACCAGAGGGGAAATCCTCCTCCCATCTACGGGGAGGCCAAGGAAGAAGACGAAGGAGGGGGGCTCTCTCCCCCTCTATCCCGATGGCACCAGAACGCCGCCGGGGCCATCATCGCGACAACGATCTACAACAACTTCGCCGCCATCATCACCAACTCTCCCCCCCTCTATGCAGCGGTTCAACACTTCTTCTCACCGCTGTAATCTCTACTTTAACATGGTGCTCAACGCTATATACTATTTCCCAATGATATATGGCTATCCTATGATGTTTGAGTAGATCCGTTTTGTCCTATGGGTTGATTGATGATCATGATTGGTTTGAGTTGCATGTTTTATTATTGGTGCTGTTCTATGGTGCTCTCCGTGTTGCGCAAGCGTGAGGGATCCTCTCTATAGGGTGTTGCAATGTGTTCATGATTTTCCTATGGTGGGTTGCTCGAGTGATAGAAGAATAAACCCGAGTAGGTGGGTTGTTGCATATGGGAGTAAAGATGACTTGATACATTATAATGCTATGGTTGGGTTTTACCTTAATGATCTTTAGTAGTTGCGGATGCTTTCTAGAGTTCCAATCATAAGTGCATATGATCCAAGTAGAGAAAGTATGTTAGCTTATGCTTCCCTGCTACCTCTTGAGCTTACGTTGGTTTTTCCCTTGAAGAGGAAAGGGTGATGCAGCAGAGGAGAAGTAAGTATTTACCTCAGTTTGAGAACCAAGGTACCAATCTAGTAGGAGAATCAAGCCAAGTGTCTAGAGTACCTGCGCAAACACAAACGAGCTTGCACCCAACGCTATAAAGGGGTCGTCAATCCCTTCAAGATTGATTGCAAAGTGAGATCTGAAGGCGGAAAGTGCAACGAAGTAAAAGTGAAAGGCTGAAAATATGGTGTGAAGTAGACCCCGGGGCCATAGTGTTCACTAGAGGCTTCTCTCAAAATAGCAAATATTATGGTGGGTGAACAAATTACTGTCGAGAAATTGATAGAACCGCGCAAAGTCATGCCGATATCTAAGGCAATGATCATACATATAGGCATCACGTCCGAGACAAGTAGACCGATACTTTCTGCATCTACTACTATTACTCCACACATCGACCTCTATCCAGCATGCATCTAGTGTATTGAGTTCATGACGAACAGAGTAACGCCTTAAGCAAGGTGACATGATGTAGAGTAACTCAAACCAATGATCTAAACCCCACCTTTTTACCCTTGATGGCAACAACATGATGCGTGCCTCGCTACCCCTTCTATCACTGGGTGAGGTCACCGCACGATATGAACCCAAAACCAAGCACTTCTCCCATTGCAAGAATCATAGATCAAGTTGGCCAAACAAAACCCACAACTCAAAGAGAATTACAAGGATATGAAATCATGCATATAAGAGATCAGAAGAAACTCAAATAAGATTCATAGATAACCTGATCATAAATCCACAATTCATCGGATCTCGACAAACACACTACAAAAGAAGATTACATCGGATAGATCTCCATGAAGATCATGGAGAACTTTGTATTGAAGATCCAAGAGAGAGAAGAACCATCTAGCTACTAGCTATGGACCCGAAGGTCTATGGTGAACTACTCACGCATCATCGGAGAGGTCATGGTGTTGATGAAGAAGCCCTCCGTACTCGAATTCCCCCATCGGCAGGGCACCAGGACGTGCCCCAGATGGGATCTTGCGGAGATAGAAGTTTGCGGGGACGGAAAAGTATTTACGTGGATCTCTAAGCGTGCTAGGTGCGCCCCCCTGACCGCGCCTAGGGGCTTGTGGAATCCCCTGGTGGCCTCTGCCTTGGTTCTGAAGTCCCGTACGTATGTTCTGTTCCGGAAAAAATCTTTTCGGAAGTTTTATTCCGGTTGGACACCATTTAAAATCCTCCTCTGAAAAGGGTCAAAAACATGGAAAAAATAGGAACCGGCAGTTGACACTGAGTTAATAAGTTAGTCCCAAAAAAGATATAAAAGGCATACAAAACATCCAAAGTTTGACAAGATAATAGCATGGAACCATCAAAAATTATAGATACGTTGGGGACGTATCAAGCATCCCCAAGCTTAACTCGTGCTCGTCCTCGAGTAGGGAAGTGATAAAGACTGAATTTTTGATGTGGAATGCTACCTAGCATAGTTGTCCTCTTTCATGTGACATGCATGTTCATATCTGTAAGATTCAAAACAATAGTTTTCTATTGACATGAAAACAATAATACTTCAAGAAAACTAGCAAGGTAATCATGAACTTTTGAAATAACAAGGCCGAAGAAAGTTATCCCTACAAAATCATATAGTCTAGCTATGCTCCATCATCCCCACACAACTAATTTAAATCATGCACAACCCCGCTATTGGCCAAGTAATTTTTTTCGCACTCTTACTTTCTCAAACCTTTTTCAACTCTCACGCAATACATGAGCGCGAGCTATGGATATAGCACTATGGTGGAATAGAGTGTGGTGTTGGTTGTGAGACAAAAAGGAGGAGATGGTCACATTGACTCGGCGTATTAAAGGACTATGGAGATGCCCATTAATAGATATCAATGTGAATGAGTAGGGATTGCCATACAACGGATGCACTAGAGCTATAAGTATGTGAAAGCTCAAAAGGAGAACTAGTGGGTGTGCATCCAACTTGCTTGCTCACAAAGACCTAGGGAAATTTTGAGGAAGCCCATCATTGGAATATACCAGCCAAGTTATATAATGAAAATTCCCACTAGCATATGGTGGTGGCAAAACAAGAGGCTCTCAATCATGAAGAACATGGTGCTATTATGAAGCACAAGTGTGGAAAGAGATAGTAGCATTGTCCCTTCTCTCTTTTTCCCTCTCTCTTTTTTGTTTGGGCTCTTTGGCCTCTTTTTTTTAATCTTTTTTTATGTGGGCAACTTTGGCCTCTTTTTTTTATTTCCTCACATGGGACAATGCTCTAATAATGATGATCATCACACTTTTATTTACACACAACTCAAAGCTTAGAACGATGATGACTCTATAGGAAATGCCTCCGGCAGTGTACCGGGATGTGCAACGATCTAGCTTGGCGTATGATGTTGAAACATCTCGCTAGCTATCTTACGATCATGCAATGGCAATATGAGAGTGACGGCACAAGTCATGAGACGGAACGGTGGGAATTGCATGGCAATATATCTCGGAATGGCTATGAAAAATGCCATAGTAGGTAGGTATGGTTGCTGTTTTGAGGAAGGCATATGGTGGGTTTGTGCACCGGCAAAAATTGCGCGGTATTAGAGAGGCTAGAAATGGTGGAAGGTGATAGTGCATCTATACCATGGACTCACATTAGTCATGAAGAACTCACATACTTGTTGCGAAAGTTTTTATTAATAATCGAAACAAAGTGCTAAACGCATACTCCTAGGGGAAGGGTTGGTAGGTGTAAACCATCGCGCGATCCCGACCACAACACAAAGGATTAAAATCAATAGATCAATTATGCTCCGACTTCCTAACATAGCGGTTCACCATACGTGCATTTTACGGGAATCACTAACTTCAACACAAGTATTTCTAGATGCACAACTCCCTACTAACATAACTCTTAATATTACCAAATCCACGTCTCAAAACTAATTGAAAGGGATCAAACTTCTCTTTCTACTCAATGCACATGAAGATGGAAGTTTTATTGTATCCTCTTTGGATACCTATCACCTTTGGGACTACTTTCATAGCACAAACCAACTACCAAGTTACGCACCGTCGTGCTCTAAAAGATCTAAGTGAAGCACATAGAGCAACATGGTCTAGCTCAAAAGATATAAGTGAATCACAAAGAGTATTCTAGCAAATTCATGATGAGTGTGTGTCTCTCTAAAAAGGTGTGCAGAAAGGATTATTGTGACACAACAAAAATAAAAGACTCCTACGATACAAGACGCTCCAAGCAAAACAAATATCATGTGGTGAATAAAAATATAGCTCCAAGTAATGTTACCGATGGATTGAAGACGAAAGAGGGGATGCCTTCTCGGGGCATCCCCAAGCTTAGGCTTTTTGGTGTCCTTGAATTTGTCTTGGGATGCCTTGGGCATCCCCAAGCTTGATCTCTTTCCACTCTTTATTACTTTGTCCATGAGAACATCACCCAAAACTTGAAAACTTCACAACACAAAACTTAAACAGAAACTCGTGATATCATTAGCACAAGAAAACAAACTACCACCTCTTTAGGTACTGTAGAATCTTTATTTCTATTTATATTGGTGTTAGAGTATTGTATTCTCACTTTTCCATGGCTAGTACCCCCCGATACTATTCATAGTTTCATCAAAACAAGCAACCAACACAACAAAAACAGAATCTGTCAAAAAGAGACCAGTCTGTAGCAATCTGTATACTTAGTGTAATTCTGGTACCTCAAAAATTCTGAATAATTATGAAAGCCTGGGAAAAAGGCATATCAACCAGCAGCAGAAAGAATCAAATCAAAAGCTCTTTTTGAGTAAAAATGAAAAATAATTTTGTGAGTGAAAAGTTTCTGTCTTTTTCCAGCAGGATCAAACAACCATCACCAAACTAATCATAAAGGTTTTGCTTGGCTCAAACACAAAAAACACAATCATAACATAATTATGATGGTGTGGACGCAACAAAATTGAAAGAAAAAGATAAATTCATTGGGTTGCCTCCCAACAAGCGCTATTGTTTAACGCCCTTAGCTAGGCATTGATAATTCAATGATGCTCACATAAAAGACAAGAAGTGAAGCACAAAGAGAGCATCATAAAGCATGTGAAAATCACATCTAAGTATAACATACTTCCTATGCATAGGAATTTTATAGGAAAACAAATTGGCAAGACATCCAATAGTTACCAAATGCAAGGAAGAAGAAAGAGACAATAGCAATCTCAACATAACGAGAGGTAATTTGGTAACATGAAAGTTTCTACCACAATATTTTCCTCTCTCATAGCAATTACATGTGGGATCATAATCAAATTCAACAATATAGCTATCACAAAGGATATTATTTTCATGATCCACATGCATGCAAAGTTGACGCTCCTAAAAAATAGTGGTATTATCATCACCTAAAGTCATGACTTCTCCAAACCCACTTTCAATATTATTGCAAATATCATAATCATCATGAGGTTTAATTTTTTTTCAAGATCATAAGAAAAATCATCACCCCATTCATGATCATTGCAACAAGTAGAGGACATATCAAAACTAGCATCCCCAAGCTTAGGGTTTTGCATATTTTTAGCATGATTGCGATTAATAGAATTCATAGTGAAACCATTGCAATCATGCTTTTCATTCAAGGAACCCTCGTGAATCACTTCATAAATTTCTTCATCACAAATTTCAGATTCACGCATCTCAAGCAAAACTCCATAGAGAAACTCAAGTGCACTCAACTCACTAGCAATTAGATCAACATAATTGGATCTCCTAAAGAGATTAGCAAGTGGATCAGGATCCATATCAATAGATTTTTGGCAAGCGAAGATGCAAGCATATTGAAGGCACATAGCCCACAAGCAAAGGAAAGGCAAACGAAAAAGGCAAATATTTTTGTAAATTTTTGTTTTTCAGAAGTGGGGGAGAGGAAAACGAGAGGCAAAAAAGTAAACGCAAGAGATGAGTTTGCGACACTTACTTGGATGAGCTTCACTTAGAACTTGATCCTCCCCAGCAACGGCGCCAGAAATCCTTCTGCTGCCTCTTGAGCATGCATTGGTTTTTCCCTTGAAGAGGAAAGGGTGATGCAGCACAGGAGCAGTAAGTATTTCCCTCAGTTTGAGAACCAAGGTATCAATCTAGTAGGAGAATCAAGCCAACTGTCTAGAGTACCTGTGCAAACACAAACGAGCTTGCACCCAACGCTATAAAGGGGTTGTCAATCCCTTCAAGATTGATTGCAAAGTGAGATCTGAAGGCGGAAAGTGCAACGAAGTAAAAGTGAAAGGCTGAAAATATGGTGTGAAGTAGACCCGCGGGCCATAGTGTTCACTAGAGGCTTCTCTCAAAATAGCAAATATTACGGTGGATGAACAAATTACTGTCGAGCAATTGATAGAACCGCGCAAAGTCATCATGGTATCTAAGGCAATGATCAAACATATAGGCATCACATCCGAGATAAGTAGACCGATACTTTCTCCATCTACTACTATTACTCCACACATCGACCGCTATCTAGCATGCATCTAGTGTATTGAGTTCATGACGAACAGAGTAACACCTTAAGCAAGATGACATGATGTAGAGGGATAAACTCAAACCAATGATGTAAACCCCATCTTTTTACCCTTGATGGCAACAACATGATGCGTGCCTTGCTACCCCTTCTGTCACTGGGTGAGGTCACCGCACGGTATGAACCCAAAACCAAGCACTTCTCCCATTGCAAGAATCATAGATCAAGTTGGCCAAACAAAATCCACAACTCGAAGAGAATTACAAGGATATGAAATAATGCATATAAGAGATCAGAAGAAACTCAAATACGATTCGTAGATAATCTGATCATAAATCCACAATTCATCGGATCTCGACAAACACACTGCAAAAGAAGATTACATCGGATAGATCTCCATGAAGATCATGGATAACTTTGTATTGAAGATCCAAGAGAGAGAAGAAGCCATCTAGCTACTAGCTATGGACCCGAAGGTCTATGGTGAACTACTCACGCATCATCGAAGAGGTCATGGTGTTGATGAAGAAGCCCTCCGTATCCGAATCCCCCCTCTGACAGGGCACCAGAACGTGCCCTAGATGGGATCTTGCGGAGATAGAAGCTTGCGGCGGCGGAAAAGTATTTACGTGGATCTTTGGCACAGTTTTGGATTTTTCAGGAATTTATAGGCGGAAGAGGTAGGGCGGACGAGCCACAGGGGGCCCACAAGCCTGCTAGGCGCGGGCCCCGTGGCCGCGCCTAGGGGGCTTGTGGAGTCCCCTGGTGGCCTCTGCCTTGGTTCTCAAGCCCCGTGCGTATATTCTGTTCCGGAAAAAATCTTTTCGGAAGTTTTATTCCGTTTGGACACCGTTTAAAATCCTCCTCTGAAAAGGGTCAAAAACATGGGAAAAACAGGAACTGGCACTTGGCACTGAGTTAATAAGTTAGTCGAAAAAAGATATAAAAGGCATACAAAACATCCAAAGTTTGACAAGATAATAGCAAGGAACCATAGAAAATTATAGATACGCTGGAGACTTATCACTCACCCTCATATAAAATTGCAATAATGATTATCGGTCTAGTTATCAATTGCCTAGGGACAAATAACCTTCTTGTGACAAAAAGATCTCTACTAAGACCAACTTAGTTGTTTCTTTATCTTAGCAGCCCCTAGTTTTTATTTACGTGTTCTTTATTTTCTTGCAAACCTATCCTATCACGCCTACAAAGTTCTTCTAGTTTCATACTTATTCTAGGTAAAGTGAACGTTAAGCGTGTGTAGAGTTGTATCAGTGATCGATAGAACTTGAGGGAATATTTGTTCTACCTTTAGCCCCTTGTTGGGTTCGACACTCTTACTTATCGAGAAAGGCTACAATTGACCCCCTATACTTGTGGGTTATCAAGACCTTTTTGGCGCCGTTGCCGGGGAGCAATAGCGTGGGGTGAATATTCTCGTGTGTGCTTGTTTGCTTTATCACTAAGTAGATTTTATTTGCTGTCTAAGTTGTTCTCTATCATTAGTTATGGATATGGAACACAAAATACCAAAAAATTAGGTGTACTTGCTACTCATGGAGATGGGGAACCTCCTAAGACCCTCGATGTTCATTATGTGGAAGATATTATGCACTACTTTAATAATCCTGAGAAAATCCCATTCAATTATATAATGGGAGACACGTTGGATCAAAGTGAATAATTTAGGGATTATCGCTTGACTCAAAAAGGGAAACTGTTATGGGATCAAATTCATATGTTGAAATGGTATGCTTGGAATCTATGCTTGAGATATGATATTACTTGTTGCTCTAGGATGAAGGCTAAACACCTTCTCTTTTCATGTAAATTTAATGATAATGAAACCTTGGCTTCTTATGCTAATGGTATATATGATTACTATGACGTGGAACAAATAGAAGAGTTTGTTGCTTTTAAGGGTGCTTATGAAATTGAAGCTTTGTTTGAAAAGTATGAAGATTATGATGATGCTGTTTACCGATCTCAAAATTTGGCGATGCTTCCTTATTGTTATGCCAATTATGAATATAATGCCCATATTGATTGATTTACTGATAAAGTCTCCGCTATCCAAGAAGAGACTAATATTTTGCAGGAATCTATGGAAGAAGAAATTGATGACACTATGAGCTCATTGGATGAAAAAGATGAGGAGGAGAGCGAAGAACTAAAGGAGGAAGAGCGGATTAGCTGCCCATGCCCACCTTCTAATGAGAGTAACTCTTCAACTCATACATTGTTTAATTTCCCTCCGTGCTTACCGAAGGATGAATGCTATGATAATTTCTATGACCCCTTGGATTCATTTGAAATATCCCTTTTTCATGAACTTGATGCTTGCTATGATTGTGGCCATGATGCCAATATGAATGATGATTATGGAGATGAACTTTCTATAGTTCCTTATGTTAAGAATGAAATTGTTGCTATTGCACCCACACATGATAGTCCTATTATCTTTTTGAATTCTCCCAACTACACTATATTGGAGAAGTTTGCACTTACTAAGGATTATATAGATGGGTTGCCTTTTACTATTACACATGATGATTTTGATAGATATAATATGCATGTGCTTGCTTCTCCTACTTGCAATTATTATAAGAGAGGAACTACATCCCCGCCTCTCTATGTTTCCAATACTTTAAAATTGCAAGAAACTGTTTATAGTATGCATTACCCTTTACTTTGTGTGCATGAATTGTTCTTTTATGACATGTCGATGCATAGGAAGAGATTAGACTTCATTGTTGTGTGATATATGTTACTTTGTGCTCACTACTAAATTACAAATCATTGTTAATTAAAATTGGTTTGATATACGTTGGGATCCCGGTGGATCAATTACTTGAGCACTTTATGCCTAACTTAATGGCTTTAAAGAAAGTGCTACCAGGGAGACAACCCAGAAGGTATAGAGAGTCATTTTATTCTGTCGTGTGATTTTATATAGTTTAAAAAACAAAAATATTATAGAGGGGAACCTAAAATTTCTGCAAAAAGAAAAGTGAAAGTGAGAGAGACGACCATTGTTAAAATGGGAGCATGCCTTGATATTTGTTAATGCCCATGGAAACCGTGTGAATCTTAATTACAGAAACTTTTCAACAAAAATAATTATCCCCTTGTATAAATCCATTGTATTATAAAAATAATGTGCCAAGATTTGCCTTTAGGATGATTATATTGTTTGTTTGGTGTGTGAAGAGCAAAATCAGAAACTTTGGTAGTAGTGCGTGAATTTACATTTTTACTGGAATGTCAAAAGTTTCTGAAATTTTTACACAGGACTGCTATGCAAATGTTATATTTCGTACTAATGTTTTAGAATTCTTAGAGTTACATAAGTATGGCGAATGTACATATTACTACAGACTATCCTGTTTTTGACAGATTCTGTTTTTGATGCATTGTTTTCATCGTTTTGATGAAACTATCGATTGCATCGGTGGTATAAGCCATGGAAAAGTTATATTACAGTGCAAAAAAATATGAATTGGTTGGCAACAGTACTTAAAGTTGTAATTTGCTTTATTATTACTAATGGATCTCACGAGGGTTTTGTTAAGTTTTGTGTGATTGATGTTTCCAAATTTTGGGCGAGATCACGATGGATGATGGAATAAGGAGTGGAGAGAGACTAAGCTTGGGGATGCCTGTGGCACCCCAAGGTAATATTCAAGGACTCCCAAGAAACTAAGCTTGGGGATGCCTCGGAAGGCATCCCCTCTTTGTTCTAACAACCACCGGTAATTTCACTTGGGCTATATTTTTATTCGTCACATGATATGCGTAAATCTTGGAGCATCATGTGCTTTTTTATTTTTGATTTAGTAATGCACCATTCTGTTATGAGAAAGTCCTTGGTTGATTTATAGAAGGCTCTTTGCACCTCACTTATATCTTTTGAGTATGGCTTTATAGAATGCTTCATGTGCTTCACTTCTATCATTTGAAGTTTGGATTGCGTGTTTCTCTACACATAGAAAACCGCCATATGTAGAATGCTCTTTTGCTTCACTTATATTTGTTAGAGCGTGGGCATATCTTTTGTAGAAATAATTAAACTCTCATGCTTCACTTATATCTATTTAGAGAGTTAACATGAGTTGGTCATTCACATGGTTAGTCACAAAATCCTACATAAAACTTGTAGATCACTAAATATGATATGTTTGATTCCTTGCAATAGTTTTGCGATATAAAGATGGTGATATTAGAGTCATGCTAGTGAGTAGTTGTGTATTGGTAGAAATATTTGTGATAAAGTTTGTGATTCCCTTAGCATGCACGTATGGTGAACCCTTGTGTGAAGAAGTCGGAGCATGATTAATTTATTGATTGTCATCCTTTGTGTGGAGGTCAGGATCGCGCGATGGTTAATTCCTACCAGCCCTTCCCCTAGGAGCATGCGTGTAGTACCTTGTTTTGATGACTAATAATTTTTTTGCAATAAGTATGTGAGTTCTCGATGACTAATGTTGAGTCCATGGATTATACGCACTCTCACCCTTCCACATTTTCTAGCCTCTCTGGTACCGCACAACTTTCGCTGGTGCATTAAACCCACCTTCCTCAAAACATTCACCATATACCTTCCTCAAAAACAGCCACCATACCTACCTATTATGGCATTTCCATAGCCATTCCGAGATATATTGCCATGCAACTTCCACCGTTCCATTTATTATGACATGCACCATCATTGTCATATTGCTTTGCATGATCGTAAGATAGCTAGCATGATGTTTTCATGGCTTGTCTATTTTTTATTGTCATTGCTACGCTAGATCATTGCACATACCGGTACACTGCCAGAGAGATTCATGTAGAGTCATCTTTTGTTTTAGTATCGAGTTGTAATTCTTGAGTTGTAAGTAAATAAAAGTGTGATGATCATCATTATTTGAGCATTGTCCCATGCGAGGAAAGGATGATGGAAGCTATGATTCCCTCACAAGTTGGGATGAGTTTCCGGACTTTATGAAAAATAAAAGAGTCCAAAGAATCCCAAATAAAAAAAAGAGGCCAAAGAAGCCCACCAAAAAAAGGAGGAAAAAAATGAGAGAAAAGAGAGAAGGGGCAATGCTACTATTCCTTTTTCCACACTTGTGCTTCAAAGTAGCACCATGATCTTCATGATAGAGAGTCTCCTATATTGTCACTTTCATATACTAGTGGGAATTTTTCATTATAAAACTTGGCTTGTATATTCAAGTGATGGGCTTCCTCAAACTGCCCTAGGTTTTCGTGAGCAAGCGAGCTCGATGCACACCCACTTAGTTTCTTTTTGAGCTTTTAATACACTTATAGCTCTACTGCATCCGTTGCATGGCAATCCCTACTCACTCACATTGATATCTATTGATGGGCATCTCCATAGCCCGTTGATACGCCTAGTTGATGTGGGACTATCTCCTTCTTTTTGTCTTCTCCACAACCTTCACCATATTCTATTCCACCTATAGTGCTATACCCATGGCTCACTCTCATGTATTGCGTGAAAGTTGAAAAAGTTTGAGAATACTAAAGTATGAAACAATTGCTTGGCTAAAACCGGGGTTGTGCATGATTTAATACTTTGTGTGATGAAGATGGAGCATAGCCAGACTATATGATTTTGTAGGGATACCTTCCTTTTAGCCATGATAGTTTGAGAAGACATGATTTCTTTATTAGTATGCTTGAATTATTGTCTTACTGTCAAATGATAGACTATTGCTTTGAATCACTCGTGTCTTAATATTCATGCCATGATTAGATTATATGATCAACATTATGATAGGGAGCACTCCACATCAAAAATTATCTTTTTTATCATTTACCTACTCGAGGACGAGCGGGAATTAAGCTTGGGGATGCTGATACGTCTCTTTTGTATCTATAATTTTTGATTATTTCATGCCAATATTCTACAACTTTCATATACTTTTGGTAACTTTTTATACTATTTTTGGGACTAACATAGATCCAGTGCCCAGTGCCAGTTCCTGTTTGTTGCATGTTTTTTTGTTTCGCAGAAAATCAATATCAAACGAAGTCCAAATGGGATAAAAACTTACAGAGATTTTTTTGGAATATATTTGAATTTTGGGAAGTGGAATCAACAGAAGGCGGTGACCAAGGGGCCCACAAGCCATAGGGGCGCGCCCTGGGGGGGGGGGGGGTAGGGCATGCCAGGGTGGCTTGTGGTCACCCCGTAAGGTGGTTGATCCCTTATTTCTCCGAAAGAAAGCTAATATCCGGATAAAAATCGTGTTAAAAGTTGAGCCCAATGGAGTTACGGATCTCCGGAAATATAAGAAATGATGAAAAAGCCAGAATCTGGAACACAGAAACAGAAAGAAACAGAGAGAGAGAGAGAGAGATCCAATATCGGAGGGGCTCTCGCCCCTCCGCCGCCATGGAGGCCAAGGACCAGAGGGGAAACCCTCCTCCCATCTAGGGGAAGGCCAAGGAATAAGAAGAAGGAGGGGGGCTCTCCCCCTCTCTCCCGGTGGCACCAGAATGCCGCCGGGGCAATCATCATGACGGCGATCTACACCAACAACTTCGCAACCATCATCACCAACTCTCCCCCTCTATGCAGCGGTTCAACACCTATTCTCACCGCTGTAATCTCTACTTAAACATGGTGCTCAACACTATATATTATTTTCCAATGATGTTTGGCTATCCTACAATGTTTGAGTAGATCCGTTTTGTCCTATGGGTTGATTGATGATCTCATGATCATGATTGGTTTGAGTTGCATGTTTTATTATTGGTGCTGTCCTATGGTGCTCCCCGTGTCGCGCAAGCGTGAGGGATCCTCGCTGTAGGGTGTTGCAATGTGTTCATGATTTGCCTATGGTGGGTTGCTTGAGTGACAGAAGCATAAACCCAAGTAGGTGGGTTGTTGCATATGGGAGTAAAGAGGACTTGATACCTTATAATGCTATGGTTGGGTTTTACCTTAATGCTCTTTAGTAGTTGCGAATGCTTGCTAGAGTTCCAATCATAAGTGCATATGATCCAAGTAGAGAAAGTATGTTAGCTTATGCCTCTCCCTCATATAAAATTTCTATAATGATTACCGGTCTAGTTATCGATTGCCTAGGGACAAATAACCTTCTTGTGACAAAAAGATCTATACTAAGAACAACTTAGTTGTTTATTCGTCTTAGCTGCCCCTAGTTTTTATTTACGTGTTCTTTATTTTCTTGCAAACCTATCCTATCACTCCTACTAAGTACTTCTAGTTTCATACTTGTTAAAGGTAAAGCGAACGTTGAGCGTGCGTAGAGTTTGACACTCTTTCTTATCAAGAAGGATACGATTGATCTCCTATACTTGTGGGTTATTAGAGGCCGAGGTGATATCCCATCAGGCCCCGCCAACCATAGACGAGGTTGTTATGGCCGAGGTAGGTATATTGAATGTCGAGGACCGGGATGTTCCGATCGAAGTTGATACATCGACCTCCAAAGATCGGGTGGTCCTCGCTGAAGCTGATACATCGGCCACCGAAGACCAAGAGGTCTTGGATGATGTCCATGCCTCGGTCACCAGGACCCAGGAAGTTGGTTCCTTCCCCTCAAGCCGAGAGGGGAATCGAATTCCCTCCAAGATTTTCTCAGAGAAAGCTTCACGAAGCTCTGATCTTTCGGAGTCTTCGATGCCGCGTCCAGCGTCGCCCGTAACAGAGAAGGCTGCAGCTGGGTGCCAGCGATGATGGAGGATTGTCGGGGAAACCGACACCCATGGGAAACTTGAGGCGCCCCTTGATCGTTCGGTGGGGGGGGGGTGAGAGGGATGTCATCGAGAGCGTAGCCAGCGATCAACACCGACAAGATCTTTTACCCAGGTTCGGGCCATTTGGCGCGTAAAACCCTACTCCTGCTTAGTTTGTGTCGTGTGCTTACTGTAGGGCGATTTTCTAAAGTAACTTAGTGGGTGATTAGGAAGTCTCCAATCCTAAAAAGTTCAACCCCTGAGAATGAGCCTTGGGCCTCCTTTTATAGACAAAGGGGTCACCAACAGTGTGCTCACGGGGTGCATAGTGAACAGTGTTCGCCGCTCTTCTTCTTCGGTGGTGTCAGGGGTACTAAATGCCTTGTTTGACCACTGACCTGCCGCAAGGTGGTCACGACACGTACCCAGGTGAATCGACACCTGTGTCTTGTGCTGGCGCATGAAGGATGCGCTGGAGCGGTCGGATTGTGGTAGAAACGGGGGAGGACACCTAGCGAGCGGAAGGGGCTTGCTGGCCTGGCGTCTCTGTCGGATGACTCGGTTACTTTCCCGACAAGGATGGCTTGCTGGTGGTTTGAACACTTTCCCGTCAAGGAGGGTTTGCTGGGTGTCTCGCCAGTCTGTGCGAGTCTTCCCAGCAAGGGAGACTTGCCAGGGTCTTGCTAATCTTTAGTAGTCTTCCCGGTAAAGTAGGCTTGCCGGGGCCTTGCGAATCTTCCCAGCAAGGAGGGCTTGCCGGGGCCTTGCATATGGAGCCATTGTACTCCACGCCGTCAGAGAGAGGGGAGGGCGTGGCCTTGGTGGGTCTTGGATCGCCTTCCGACTGTTCTTCTCCGTGCACTGCTGTTAGGGGCATCGCTGATGCCCGTGCACAAGTCTGGGGCACAAGGGACCCCAGTCTCTAGTGCACCGAAAGGAGCCCCTGGGCCTGGATCACACACGCACGGGGGGCATTGCTGGGCCAAGCCCAAAGTAGTGCACGTGCTTCCATGGCAGGTCACTGTGTAGCTTTGGAGCCGTTGCAAACGTCCGTTCCCCACGTCGCGCATCAAGCGTGCGAGGTGGAGAAGTGTGCGCACAGTGGCCTCCCCACCCCCCAACGCATTACTGCCACGCATGAGGCATGCACAATAATGGTCAGGCAAGTGGCGTTCGTGGTCTTAAAGGACGCAGTCGTGGCAGGGCCCGTCCCCGCATGCATTGGTGCAGCAGGGCGGTTCCCTGTTCGCCCGTGATCGTGGGTGATTGGGCGAGAGGGGCGGCGGTTTGTGGAGTGAAGAGAGCTAGCCTCCCGCGCCTCGCCCTATAAATTTGGATGTTTGCGAGGGGATTTTGCTTATCCATCAACTACTGAAACATTCATCACCCCCGACTTGCATCTGTAGAGTCTTCTCTAGTCCTTGGTGGCGCTCGCCCCTAACCATGGCTAGGGGACGAGGGAGGCCACCATCAGCTGCCAGGGCGACAAGGAGATCCTATTCGGATCATGCCACAACTTCAGGGGCCACAGCTGCGGAGGGCGGCACGAGCGCCCATGGTGGTGGAAGGGCGAGGGGCCGCGGTCGCCCTGGAGGCCGTGGCCGAGGAAGGCGGAGTGCTACTCCAACACCTACGTCTTCTCCCCAAGCGTCGGTTTCTGCTCCGCGGGGCGGGCACTCGGACGGGACGACGTTGGAGTTCGTCGTGGAACTGCACGGCGTCCCTCAAGGCCATTTGCACCTCCCTCGCCCTTTTGCTAGGGCGATGGAGGCCGCCAATCCTCGTGTCTTGTGGTTGCGGGTGTACGGTTGCTCCCACGATGCTATGCAGGTGCACGTGGAGTACCCAAAACGCCGCTCCATGTTGCTGAGGCGGGGCTGGAAAGCCTTCTCCCGTGCCTACGGCCTCGAGGATGGGCATGTCCTCTGCTTTAAGCTAGCGGAGGATAATATGCTATCCGTCAAGTTTTATGGGCGCTCAGGTGTGCGTCTCGACTGTTGCGAAGAGAGCTCGAGCGGCTTCGAATGTCCCTCCTCGAGCGATAGCGACGAGGAGGACAACGGTGGCAGTGGCGCTCTTGGCAGGGAAGGATCTCAGGGGGTCAGGTCGAAGTATGACTGCCCGAGCTTCGACTAACTGCCAGCCCTGCTGCCGAGGCCCGCTCATGCCTATGCCCCGCCTGGCGGGGTATCTTGCCGGAGCTGGCGTTGGTGCCTCGTGTTCGAGAAGGAGGCACCTCCGCAAGCTTTGACTTCTCCATCCCCCCTGCTTGGGCCACCTCACCAGAGCTGGTGCTGGTGCCCCGGCTCCAGGAGGAGGCGCGCTTGCGGGCTCCAGATCCTTCGCCCCTTCCTGCGCCCTGCCCTCTGGTATCAAGCGAGAGGGGCAGGTCGTGCTTGTTGGGGCTGGTCCCGTTCTTGTCGACACAGTGCTGGTCCTGGAGGAGCCAACCTTGACCGTGCCGCGAGCTCCGCCTTTTTGTCTTCTTGAACTTTAGTCCAGCGAGCATGTCCCTCGCCAAAAGACAACACCATATGTTAGAGTAGCAAAAATCATTCATGTAATATGTGTGAGTTTGTTTCAAACAAATGAATGAAATGTTGTTTCCTTTGCGTCTGACCCTTCCCCTTGTATGATACACCCTTTGCATTTTCCGGAAGCTTGTCGGCGTGACTGGTCCTGCCGCTAGTGCTTTGAGGAACGGATCCTTAGCAATTTGCTTGAGGGGTCGTTACCGGCATGGCTCCTTGCCGTACTCAGTGCAAAATAAGGCGCTGCGTAGCCGCTTAGTGTGTTGAACAGGTTTGAAATAGTGTGAAGGCGCTCTGTGGCCGTTTAGGTTGTTGAACTAGTTCGAGACAGAACTAAGTTGCACTGATCCTGACAAGGTTCCATCTACGCACAGGTTTCTTTAACAAGGTTTGGGATCTCCAGAAAGGAAACAACCAATCTACTCTGAAATTTCATCTGAAATATTTATCACTTATCTGTCGTGCCACGACACTTCTCCCCGCGGCGCTTGGGTCCTTTGCCGGGGCCTCAGGTTCTCGGCAAGCAGGAGACTACACTTTCCCGGCAACTTCCCCTCCGACAAGGTCCTTGCCGATAGTCCTTGACTATCGTATAGAAGGGGGTTGCTGGAGCATAACTCCTTTTCTTGTTTTGCTAGGCCGTGCTGATGGAGCCCCCGAGCGCATTTCCGGCGACGACGCGATGATTCCGGGGGGGGGGGGGGGAGCGTTTCCGCTGGAGTGCGTGCCTGGGTTTCGGGGCCTGTTGGCGCATTCTCGACGGCTATGCATCACTTCGTGGAGGTGCGTTGGCCGGAGTATGCGTCGGAGGTCTCGTCGAAGCCCCCCCACACACCCTCGACATCAGCGCACTGTCCCGGAGCGGCGCGTCAGCCTGATGCCTTCAAGCTCGAGGTCTCTGTCTCCCTAGCCCTCGTTCGCGCAGCGGGGTGCCCGCGCAGGCGTTAGGAGGCCGTGGCGAAGTAGAGCGACCACTGCTGCGCCCTGCTTCGAGGGACCGCAGTGGTGCGCTCAACTTCCCAAGATCTGGTGCCGAACTTGCTTGAATATGCGAAAAAGCTCTCAACCACCGCCCCCGTACCTGCCGCGCCAAAGATGTCGGGGAAACCGACGCTTATGGGAAATTCGAGGCGTCCCTTGATCGTTCGGCGGGGGGGGGGGGGGGGGGAGGAGGATGGCGTCGAGAGCGGAGCTAGTGATCAACACCGGCAAGGTCTTTTACCCAGGTTCGGGCCGCTTGGCGCATAAAACCCTACTCCTGCTTAGTTTGTATTGTGTGCTTACTGTACGGCGATTTTCTACAATAACTTAGTGGGTGATTAGGAAGTCTCCAATCCCAAAAAGGCAAACCCCTGAGAATGAGCCTTGGGCCTCCTTTTATTGGCAAAGGGGTCAACAATAGTGTGCTCACGGGGTGCATAGTGAACAGTGTTCACTACTGTTCTTTTTTGGTGGTGTCAGGGGTAGTAAATTCCTTGTCTGACTCCTGATCTGCCGCAAGGTTGTCACGACACGTACCCAGGTGAATTGGCACCTGGGTCTTGCGCTGGCGCATGAAGGATGCATTGGAGCAGTCAGATTGTGGTAGAAACGGGGGAGGACACCTGGCGAGTGGAAGGGGCTTGCTGGCCTGGCGTCTCTGTTGGATGACTCGGTTACCTTCCCGGTAAGGAGGGCTTGCACGGGGTTTGACACTTTCTCGACAAGGAAGGTTTGCTGGGTGTAGCGACCCGACTCAAGACGAGTCAAGCCTCTGGTGTTTCCGTACCATCCCAAGATCATGCTGATACACACACAGTACATAATGTATATATTCAAGAGTTCAATCACACAGCTTTATTAATCGAAATCTCATAAAGAGTACTTTATTACAATAAAGGATTACAATAAAGTGGCTGAAGGCCATCTCATGAGATATCTAACGAAGACTAGCGGAAGCATTAGGTAGACGAGTCCATCCGACTCCAGGGCATGTCGCTGAGCGTAGATCGTAGCCTCACTCTTGGTCGGAAAAGTACTCTGCAACATGATACGTTGCAGCCGTCTAGGTCAGCATATTGAATATGCCGGCAAGTCATCAAAGAGAGGAGTAAATCAATAATCAACTATCTCTACATGCATATTTGGCCGGTGGGGCTATGAGTTTTGCATAAAGCCAATTTTATCCTACAACAAGAGGGGCTGGAAGCAAAATATTACTACATTGTATGTTGTTAACGAGATGGTTCCGCCAACCAACTCTCATACCCTAATATTTGTTAACACCCACATCATTATTAAGTTGTGTCGAGAGTTCAGGGGAATTTCAATGCCTTCGGCTCAAGTTGTCCATGACCGTGGACACGGCTAATCGATTAGGATGGGCACTCTGTAGAGTTTTGCACACATTCCCCACAAGATTTGATCGCCTCCGTGTTTGTCCTCGCACTTCAGGGTGTTTGGAGACCGGATGATCAAAACATGGTCTTTCAACGGGTCCCTCTAAATCCCTGTCGGTGCCCATCCATTCCTACCATTCTTCTACATCTGCTAGCACCGCCTGTCCAAAGTCGCCACATTGTCCAACCAAGCCAGAGCCCATAATGACTTGTGGCTGTGCAGGTAAGCCTTGAGTCTTGAAGTCTCCGTCCGTCTCTTCGAGCCTGGGTGAAGCTTTTCGCAGGATGTCATGGCCGTCTCCAGCATCTAGGGCCATCCACTGGTTTCTCCAGGGAGCCGATCAACCGTCCTTCACCCAGAGTTGCATTGCGTCCGAGGTCTTGAAAATCTTGTCTTAACCGGTCTTGATTATTTAATCAACCTCGCATCACTCATGGTATGCACTCAACCGAAAACCCGTCTACTCAATCATAGCATTAAGAAATTGTCGTCCCGGGGCCAAGTATCGGGGTTGTTGTGTGCCTACCACATGATAGTACAACCTATACTAAAATTTCCAAGTACCTAGGCAGCATGCAATTGGGCAAAGAAAGGTGAAACTACCATGCATTGAAAACATAGGAAATAGAATGATCAAAATGACTTGCCTTGATGATAGCTGTCTTGATCGAGCGCTTCTAAGTAACAAGCTTCGCACTCCGGGTGATCTACCGATACAAACACAATACACACCATAAGCACTACAATCAAGCGACAAGTAAAAATAACATCACAAGTAAAAATTTGCTAAGGCCTAAGTGAAAGAATTCAATACGCGTCACTAAGGCAGAAACTTATTTCTGTTAAAATTCCCAGTAAAAATACTTTAAATTTTTTGAAACTTCTACCACAGTAAGACATAATCACGAGGAAGCAGTAGCAAAAAGAATCAAGTCAAAATCATTTTTTAAACTCCTGGAATAAGCAAAACAAGGATTAGCCTAAATCTGATCTAATTCGTATTTGAAAATTTCAAACATAGACAAATTATATGTTTTTTCAAACTACAGCAAATTTGGGATCTACTGGAACAAGAATCAACATCATTGGACTTCGGGATCAAAAGTTATGGCCAAAACAAAACTGAAACTTTGCTGTTTTTGGAACTAGACAGAAAAAAGAAACTAATTTGCTAACAGACAGGGGGTACACGTGGCGCGCAGTGAGTGGCTGTGGGGGTGTATGTTGCTAACGTTAGGATCTAACGGCCGAGAAATAACAGAAACTTACTGGCTAATAGTTAAGTGAAATAAAAACCGGCGCGATTTTTGTTTAAAAACCAAAAGGGTATCCTTACTCTAATCTACACCGTTGACTAAGATCTAACTGATGGAAATAAGGGGGGGAAAGCTCACAGGGGTGGTGGTGCTCCGGCGTGGTTGCCGGCGAGGCCCAGGCAGAGCCGGCGATGGGGAGGGGCTCCGGTGGTCCTCCGGCGGTGGCGACGGGACGGGGAGGCGGTGGCGAGTTCCCTCCGGCGAGTGGTGGCGACGGCGAGGCGAGGGGGGGGGTTCGGGGTGGCTGCCTCGGGTGGCTGAAGGCGGAGGAGCTTCGGTGCTCCGGCGAGGCTACGACAGGGGGCTTGGGGGGGGGGGGCGGCGGCTCGGCGAGGCGGTGGGAGGAATGGGGTGCGGGCGGCCGGGGCGGTTTATATAGGCGGAGAGGAGCTCGGGGTAGGAAAGGAGAGGGGATCCGGGTGGATCCCGGTGATCCTGGACTCGGGCTGGGGTCGGGGTGGAGTTTTGGAAAGGGGAGGAGGTGGGAGATGACCGAGGGGAAGAGGGGTCGGGCGGGGGCCCCACGCGGCAGGGAGAGGAGGCTGGGGAAGGAAGGGGCAGTCGGCCGAGGCTTAGGGGATTCGGGTCCCGGGCTGTGGAGGATTCGGCCCATAGCTTTAAAACGCGCTTAGGCGGTTTCCTAAAAAAAACTTTCCTAGTTTTTAGTCTCTTTCCGAAACAGAAAATAAAAGTGAATAAAAAGGAAACAAATAAGATATTTAATATGGGGTATTATATACCAAAAAAATCAGAAAAATATCCTCTATTCGAATAACATTTTTCCAAAGCAAAAATAAAAACTTAAAAAAATGTTTTTTTCAGAAATTCCCCAAAATGCTTTATTTTCTTTTTGCAAATATTTTCGCAAATAAACTTTGGATTTCTTGGCTCCAGTATTTCAGAAATGCCCGCACTTTGGAGGGTCATTTTCCTCCGCTCTCTCTCTTGCGTGCAAGAGAGTATTTTCCTGGCATTTCTCGTGTGGGGAAAAAATGGAATTGCAAAATCAAAAAGTAGAAAGAATTCGAATGCCAAATTTATTTCAATCAGTATGCATAGATGCTTAGCTACAATGTAAAACATATTCCCAATTAGGAAAATTGGGATGTTACAAACCTACACACCTTAAGATGAATCTCGCCCTCGAGATTCGGGTTGGCTAGAAAATAGGTGCGGGTTGTCTCGACGAAGATCCTCTTCTCGTTCCCAGGTGGCTTCTTCCTCGGTGTGATGGCTCCACAACACCTTGCAGAACTTGATGATCTTGCTGACGGCAGTCTCGAGAATCCTGACGGGTTTCTCCTCATACGTCAGATCACTGTCAAGCTGTATGGCCTCTAGGGGCACTGTATCTCTCAACGGAACATCGGCCATCTCAGTGTGGCATTTCTTCAACTGGGAAACATGGAAGATATCATGAACTCCGGACAATCCTTCCGGCAGTTCTAGTTTATATGCAACTTCGCCTCTACGCTCAAGAATTTTGTAGGGTCCAATGAAACGGGGTGCTAACTTTCCTTTCACACCGAATCTCTTGATTCCTCGAAGTGTTGAGACACCCGAAGATATGCTCGGTCTCCCACTTCGTACGTTACTTCCTTGCGTTTGCTGTCAGCATAACTCTTCTGCCTGGACTGAGCTATCTTGAGTCGGTCACGAATTAGCTTGACCTTCTCTTCAGAATCTCGGATAAGGTCGGGACCAAAAAGTTGTCGGTCTCCCACTCCATCCCACATCAACGGTGTTCTGCACCTCCTTCCGTATAGAGCTTCGAAAGGGGCCATCTTCATACTGGTCTGGTAGCTGTTGTTGTATCAGAACTCGGCATAAGGCAAATTGTCATCCCAACTAGACCCGTAGTCTAGTGCGCAAGCTCTCAACATGTCCTCCAAAATCTGATTGACTCTCTCGGTCTGTCCATCTGTCTGTGGGTGAAAAGCTGTACTGAACTCCAATCTCGTTCCCAAGGTTTCATGCAGTTGGTGCCAAAATTTGGATGTGAACTGAGTCCCTCTATCTGACACAATGATCTTCGGTACTCCGTGCAGACATACGTTCCTCGTCATATATATCTTGGCCAGCTTGGCACTCGTGTAAGTAGTCTTCACACGGATGAAGTGAGCTACCTTGGTCAAACGATTGACCACAACCCAAATAGAATCATAGCCAGAACGGGTCCTGGGTAATCCTGTGATGAAGTCCATACCAAGCTTTTCCCATTTCCACTCGGGTATCGGCAGAGGTTGGAGCAAACTTGCTGGCTTCTCGGCTTTTACTCGCTGACAAACATCGCATAATGCTACAAACTCGGCAATGTCTTTCTTCATTCCTGTGCACCAGAAACTTTCTTTCAGATCCAGATACATCTTGGTGTTGCCGGGGTGTATTGAGTACGGGGAATCATGGGCCTCGTGAAGTATCAACTTCCTGAGTTCGGGATCATTGGGCACGTGGATGCGATCCTCAAACCATAAAGTTCCGTGTTCATCCTCACGAAAACCTTTAGCCTTCCCGTCTTTCATTTTCTGCTTAATATCAGCTATCTCCTTGTCTGATTTCTGTGCCTCGCGGATCTTTTCGGTCAAAGTGGACTGAATTTATAGTGTGGCAACAAATCCTCTTGGAACTATTTCCAATTTGAGCTCTCGGAGGTCATCGACTAACTCCTGGGGTAATCCTCCAGCTGTGAGTGTGTTCACATAACTCTTGCGGCTCAACGCATCGGCTACAACATTTTCCTTGCCTGGGTGATAATGCAATCTCATGTCATAGTCCTTGATCAACTCTAGCCATCGCCTCTGTCTGAGGTTCAACTCCTTCTGCGTGAAGATATATTTCAGGCTCTTGTGATCAGTGTAAACATCACAACTATTTCCGATCAGGAAATGTCTCCAGGTCTTGAGAGCGTTCACTACGGCTGCTAGTTCCAAGTCATGGGTGGCATAATTCAACTCATGGGGTCTGAGCTGTCTGGATGCATAGGCTACAACTTTACCTTCTTGCATGAGCACTCCTCCGAGTCCTTGACGAGAAGCGTCACAGTAAACCTGGAAATCCTTCCGAATGTTCGGCAATATCAGCACTGGAGCTGTAACCAGACGTTTCTTCAACTCTTGAAAACTGTTTTCACATTCCTCAGTCCAAACATACTTGGATTCCTTCTTCAATAACTCTGTCATGGGCTTGGCGATCTTTGAGAAATTCTCAATGAACCTCCGGTAATATCCGGCAAGTCCGAGGAAACTGCGGATCTCCTTGACTGAAGTGGGTGCTACCCATTCGGTGACTGCTGCGACCTTGGCAGGATCCACTGCTATTCCTTCTCCTGAGATGACATGTCCGAGGAATCCGACTTCCTTCAACCAAAACTCACATTTGCTAAACTTTGCATACAGCTTATGCTCTCGAAGTTTCTCCAGAACTAGACGCAGATGCTCCTTGTGTTCCTCTTCGTTCTTGGAGAATATCAGTATGTCATCGATGAACACCACGACAAACTTGTCCAAGTATTCCATAAATACCTTGTCCATCAGATTCATAAAATATGCCGAAGCATTAGTCAGTCCAAATGGCATGACCGTGTACTCATACAAGCCGTACCGAGTGGTGAAGGCTGTCTTGGGTATATCCTGTTCACGAATCTTCAACTGATGATACCCGGATCTAAGATCGATCTTTGAGAATATGCGAGCTCCAACTAACTGATCAAACAGATCATTGATCATCGGCAAGGGGTACTTGTTCTTGATGGTCACCTCGTTCAATGCTCGATAATCGACAACCATTCTCAAGGACTTATCCTTCTTTTCAACCAAGAGCACTTGGGCTCCCCAGGGTGAAGAACTTGGGCGAATATACCCTTTGTCCAACAACTCCTTAATTTGCTTCTTGATTTCTACCAAGTCATTTGCGGGCATCCGATAGGGTCTCTTGGATATCGGGGCTGTTCCGGGTAATAGCTCAATCAGGAACTCAATATCTCTATCGGGTGGCATGCCCGGCAATTCCTCCGGAAATACATCTGGGTACTCTTGTACAATCGGTACTTCCTCCTGGACTACTCCCGTGAGAGAGTTTACTCGCTTACTCCGTGTCGGGCGCTGAGACACGTACTTAATCCGCTTCTGCTCGGGGGTGGTGAGCAAAATAGACTTAAGGGAACTATCAATATTCCCTTCATACTTGGCCAACCAATCCATGCCTAGGATTACATCCAATCCCTGGGACTCTAATACGATGAGGTCGGTGGGAAAATTATGGTTCCCGATGTTGAGACTCAAAGCATGGCATCCTATCCCGGCTGTCATCATGCCTCCTGGGGAACTGACCTTAATAGGCTGGCTGAGGGTTCTAGTTGGCAAACTATACTTTTCCACAACTACCCTTGATATGAATGAATGTGTTGCACCAGAATCAAAAAGTACCAATACTGGACGTGAATTTAGCAAAAACTTACCAACCATAGTATCGGGGTGATCATAGACCTCTTCAACATCAATGTGATTCACCTGAGCTCGAGGAAAAGGATTGGGCTTCTTTGCTGCAGAGTTGCCGTTTCCATTTCCCTGCTTGTTCTGGGGACATTTAGTGGCATAGTGTCCCGTCTTCTGACACTTGAAGCAGGTGATGTGGTTCAGATCCTTCTGAGCTGGAGCTGAATGCTGCTGAGTGCCAGTACCACCATTCTTGAAGTTGCTGTTGTTGCGGTGGTTCCCATTTCCTCCATGGTTGTGGCCTCCATGGTTGTGCACTGGGTGGTTATGCTGGACGTGTCCTCCAAACTTACCGGATCCAGTCCCGGTATTCCCTGAACAGGGGGTGTAGCGAGGCTTCTGCTGAGTGCCGGAGTTGAACTTTCCAATCCCATACTTCCGCTTGCGGTTCTCCATCTGCTGGTGTTTCCCCTCCAAGATGAGGGCCTTATCCACCAGCTCCTGGTAGTTGTTGAAGGTGGCTACAGTCAACTGAATGCTCAGCTCATCATTGAGTCCTTCCAAGAACTTTTCCTGCTTGGCCGCATCATCGGCCACATCTCCAGGTGCATAACGGGCGATCATGCTGAATTCATCGACATACTGAGCTACAAAGCGATTCCCCTGGCGTAAGTTGCGAAACTCACGCTTCTTCAGACTCATTGCACCAGCTCAGACATGTGCGGTGCGGAAGGCTTGCTTGAATTGCTCCCAAGTGACACCAGCAATGGGGTATGTGGTGGTGTAGTTCTCCCACCATGCAGCTGCAGGGCCTTCAGGTTGATGCGCGGCAAAGCGCACCTTATCAGCTTCAGTACAACCAGCAGTGATAAGTTCACGCTCCATCTTGCGGAGCCAATCATCTGCCACAATGGGCTCAATGCTGCTGGAGAAAGTTGGAGGGTTCAACCTCAGGAAACGGGTGAGATTGTCGGCCTGGGGTGGATGACGGTTGTTGTTATTGTTCTGGTTCTGGATGATCAGCTGCATCAGGGTGTTCTGTTGCTGGATCAACTGGGTGAGTTCCGGCGGAAAGTTGGAGGTAGGGGCACGTCTCGGAGGCATCTGATGTTTGTAGAGGGGTGAGATTAGCATAGAACAATGGTCTAAGAGTAATTACACTACCCACATGAAATGCAACAACAAGTATCACACCACACATTTTATTCAATACCATCACAAAGGTTCACACGAGGATACAAAATTCGATAATCCTAAACATCGGCCTAAGCGTTTAACGATAAAGTAAATTTGGTGGTCTAGTCTAAGTGTCCTCCTCAGAAAAGCATGGTGATGGGTCCTTCGGTGGAGCTTTCTTCATAGTCCTCGTCATTGCTGATCAAAGGGGCTACGTCACCTTCGGGATGAAGGTTCTCGCCCATGTCCAGTTCCTCCTCCAGGTATGCAACTCGAGTCTTCAGCTTCTCGATCCTCTCCAAAAAGTCCTTCACCTCCAGTTCGTGCTCATAGTGGGATTCCCGAGCTGCTTCTTCGAGTTCGAGTTCGCGGAGTGACAGTTGCTTGATCTTCCTGGTGTCCTTGATCACCCGATGCTCCAGAGTCCCGCTGTGCTTCTCCAAGGTCTGGGCATAAGACAGGAGAGCGTCCTTGGTCTTGCTTGAGATGATTTCTCCGTCTTCGCTTGTCCGGGATACCGTGAATAGGTCTGGTGAAATAGGGCAGCCTTTGTACTCTTCCTTGATACGTCCGAGTGCACAATGGATCGCCATGTCCCTTCCGAGAATCCAGTTGGGTGCGATGAACTTGAAATCCACCGGCTCAGTGCGCGGCTCGAATGTTCTTCCGGGAACGTGCACCTCGATCCTGTAGCATGAATCCTCCGGGTAAGACGAAGTCGGCTTCCCTATGATAGTCGGCAGAGCAATCCTCAAGTCCTTGTTGATCTGCACCAGCTCCTTTCCGAAAGGCATAGTGGCGTCGGGCTGGCAAAACTCCGTGAACTTAACAGGGATGAAGGTGGCCATCTAAAACATTGGAAAATCGGAGAGAAGTCAGAAATGATCAGAAGAGAAAATAGAGGATTTATAGACATAAGAAAATCGTTTTCTTCCTAAGGCTTTTCCATTCCTAGAGGTTACGTCCTATGGTCGGCGTGTGCTCTGATACCATTTCTGTAGCGACCCGACTCAAGACGAGTCAAGCCTCTGGTGTTTCCGTACCATCCCAAGATCATGCTGGTACACACTCAGTACATAATGTATATATTCAAGAGTTCAATCACACAGCTTCATTAATCGAAATATCATAAAGAGTACTTTATTACAATAAAGGATTACAATAAAGTGGTTGAAGGCCATCTCATGAGATATCTAACGAAGACTAGCGGGAGTATTAGGTAGACGAGTCCATCCGACTCCAGGGCATGTCGCTGAGCGTAGATCGTAGCCTCACTCCTGGTCGGAAAAGTACTCTGCAACATGATACGTTGCAGCCGTGTAGGTCAGCATATTGAATATGCCGGCAAGTCATCAAAGAGAGGAGTAAATCAATAATCAACTATCTCTACATGCATATTTGGCCGGTGGGGCTATGAGTTTTGCATAAAGCCAATTTTATCCTACAACAAGAGGGGCTGGAAGAAAAATATTACTACATTGTATGTTGTCAACGAGATGGTTCCGCCAACCAACTCTCGTACCCTAATAGTTGTTAACACCCACATCATTATTAAGTTGTGTCAAGAGTTCAGGGGAATTTCAATGCCTTCGGCTCAAGTTGTCCATGACCGTGGACACGGCTAATCGATTAGGTTGGGCACTCTGCAGAGTTTTGCACACGTTCCCCACAAGATTTGATCGCCTCCGTGTTTGTCCTCGCACTTCAGGGTGTTTGGAGACCGGATGATCAAAACATGGTCTTTCAACGGGTCCCTCTGAATCCCTGTCGGTGCCCATCCATTCCTACCGTTCTTCTACATCTGCTAGCACCGCCTGTCCAGAGTAGCCACGTTGTCCAACCAAGCCAGAGCCCATAATGACTTGTGGCTATGCAGGTAAGCCTTGAGTCTTGAAGTCTTCGTCCGTCTCTTCGAGCCTGGGTGAAGCTTTCCGCAGGATGTCATGGCCGTCTCCAGCATCCCGGGCCATCCACTGGTTTCTCCAGGGAGCCAATCAACCGTCCTTCACCCAGAGTTGCATTGCGTCCAGGGTCTTGAAAATCTTGTCTTAACCGGTCTTGATTATTTAATCAACCTCGCATCACTCGTGGTATGCACTCAACCGAAAACCCGTCTACTCAATCATAGCATTAAGAAATTGTCGTCCCGGGGCCAAGTATCGGGGTTGTTGTGTGCCTACCACATGATACTACAACCTATACTAAAATTTCCAAGTACGTAGGCAGCATGCAATTGGGCAAAGAATGGTGACACTACCATGCATTGAAAACATAGGAAATAGAATGATCAAAATGATTTGCCTTGATGATAGTTGTCTTGATCGAGCGCTTCTAAGTAACAAGCTTCGCACTCCAGGTGATCTACCGATACAAACACAATACACACCATAAGCACTACAATCAAGCGACAAGTAAAAGTAACATCACAAGTAAAAATTTGCTAAGGCCTAAGTGAAAGAATTCAATACGCGTCACTAAGGCAGAAACTTATTTTTGTTAAAAACCCCAGTAAAAATATTTTAAAACGTTTGAAACTTCTACCACATTAAGATATAATCACTAGGAAGAAGTAGCAAAAAGAATCAACTCAAAATCATTTTTAAACTCCTGGAATAAGCAAAACAAGGTTTAGACTAAATATGATATAATTCATATTTGAAAATTTCAAACATAGAAAAATTATATGTTTTTAAAGACTACAGAAAATTTGGGATCTACTGGAACAAGAATCAACATCATTGGACTTCGGGATCAAAAGTTATGGCCAAAACAAAACTGAAACTTTGCTGTTTTTGGAACTAGACAGAAAAAAGAAACTAATTTGCTAACAGACAGGGGGTACACGTGGCGCGCAGTGAGTGGCTGTGGGGGTGTATGTTGCTAACGTTAGGAGCAAACGGCCGAGAACTAACAGAAACTTACTGGCTAATAGTTAAGTGAAATAAAAACCGGTGCGGTTTTTGTTTAAAAATCGAAAGGGTATCCTTACTCTAATCTACACCGTTGACTAAGATCTAACGGATGGAAATAAGGGGGCGAAAGCTCACAGGGGTGGTGGTGCTCCGGTGTGGTTGCCGGCGAGGCCGAGGCAGAGCCGGCGATGGGGAGGGGCTCCGGTGGTCCTCCGGCGGTGGCGAAAGGACGGGGAGGCGGCGGCGAGTTCCCTCCGGCGAGTGGTGGCGACGGCGAGGCGAGGGGGGGGGCTCGGGGTGGCTGCCTCGGGTGGCCGAAGGCGGTGGAGCTTCGGTGCTCCGGCGAGGTTGCGGCAGGGGGCTTGGGGGGGGGGGCGGTGTCTCGGTGAGGCGGTGGGAGGAACGGGGTGCGGGCGGCCAGGGCGGTTTATATAGGCGGAGAGGAGCTCGGGGTAGGAAAGGAGAGGGGATCCGGGTGGATCCCGATGATCCTGGACTCGGGCTGGGCTCGGGGTGGAGTTTTGGAAAGGGGAGGAGGTGGGAGATGACCGAGGGGAAGAGGGGTCGGGCAGGGCCCCCACGCGGCAGGGAGAGGAGGCTGGGGAAGGAAGGGGCAGTCGTCCGAGGCTTAGGGGATTCGGGTCCCGGGCTGTGGGGGATTCGGCCCATAGCTTTAAAACGTGCTCAGGCGGTTTCCTGAAAAAAAACTTTCCTAGTTTTTAGTCTTGTTTCCGAAACAGGAAATAAAAGTGAATAAAAAGGAAACAAATAAGATATTTAATATGGGGTATTATATACCAAAAAAACAGAAAAATATCCTCTATTCGAATAACATTTTTCCAAAGCAAAAATAAAAACTTAAAAAAATGTTTTCTTTTCAGAAATTCCCCAAAATGCTTTATTTTATTTTGGCAAATATTTTCGCAAATAAACTTTGGATTTCTTGGCTCCAATATTTCAGAAATGCCCGCACTTTGGAGGGTCATTTTCCTTCACTGTCTCTCTTGCGTGCAAGAGAGTATTTTCCCGGCATTTCTCGTGTGGGGAAAAAATGGAATTGCAAAATCAAAAAGTCAAAAGAATTCGAATGCCAAATTTATTTCAATCAATATGCATAGATGCTTAGCTACAATGTAAAACATTCCCAATTAGGAAAATTGGGATGTTACACTCGGGGTCTCGCCAGTCTTTGCGAGTCTTCCCGACAAGGGAGGCTTGCTAGGGTCTTGCTAATCTTTGGTAGTCTTCTTGGCGAAGTGGGCTTGACGGGGCCTTGCGAATCTTCCCGGCAAGGAGGGCTTGCCGGGGCCTTGCATCTGGAGCCCTTGTACTACACGCCCTCGGAGAGAGGGGAAGGCAGGGCCTTGGTGGGTCTTGGATCGCCTTCCTGCTGTTCATCCCTGTGCACTGCTGTCAGGGGCATCGCCGATGCGCGTGCGCAAGTCTGGGGCACAAGGGACCCGAGTCTCTAGTGCACCGACAAGGATGCCTTGGCCTGCTCATCCATCCCCGACGAACATCGCGCCCTTATGGGTGCAGTTCTTTAGTGTATTCAGTCCGTTAATGAAAGTGCGTTATATCGACTAGAGGGGGCGTGAATAGGAGATTTCTATAATTTCATCACTGAGGAAATTCCTTGTGAGGAAAGTCCTCAGTTATGAACTGTGTGCAGGGAAATAGTACAGGATCGGGTGTGCAAAAAATGTCTACAACAAAGTAGTCGATGAGATTTCAGAGATTCGGTTTGCATAGTTCGCAAGTACAGAGTAAGCAGGTGAAGATTAACTCAAGTGAAGAATTTGAGGTTGAGGAAATTCAGAGAAAGTCTTCAGACAAATTCTTCTAACAGTACAGATGAAAGTCTTCAACATACAATTGAGGAAATGAAAGAGTTGAAGAAATAGAACCCGTAGCTCGATGAAGACAGTTGTTGATGACCCAGTTCTAACTGCTATGACAGTTGTACGTCTGGTTCGGAGCGGCTTGGTATTGAAACCAAAGGACACATAGTCCCAGGACACACAGTCCCTACCGTATTCTCCTTGAGCTAAGGACACACAGTCCTTGCCCAACACTCGTGGTTAATCATTTATGCTCGTAGCCTATATCTACATCCATAGCCGTTTTTCATTTGTGTGTTTCAGGGCAGACTTCCAAACCCGCACAAACTCGGTCACCCGACGATCCACAGTTGACTGCTGGATGCTATAGACCATGACGCCTAACCGTTTGGAGGATACAGAGTCCTCAAAGGTAACAAGCGTTGGTTCCACACAGGAACAACTTCTTCAGTGATGCTCAATCACTTTGGTTTTTGGTTTGGGTTTGGTTTTGGGGGTATTTACTCACTTGATAATTTTCTCTCGAATACTCTAAGGAATTTGGGTTGCTCTAAATGACAAGTGTGAGTTTCTCTCGGAGCAGCCAACCAGCAAGTGGTTGTGGGGGGGGGGGGCTATTTATAGCCAGGGAGCATCCCGATATGATTTCACATAAATGCCCTTTAATAATATGACCGTTGGGTGGATAAGATCAGTGAGGTGGCATGTGGTGTGGCAACGGTCAAAACTTTCAAATGTTAAAGTCCTCATGTCTCTCATATTCCTCACTTTGAGGCTTTGGTAGAGTTAGGCTTGGGTTGAGCATCATGAGGAAAATCATTCCGTAGTTTTACCTCGACCCCCTTTAACAGTATGATGTTCGTATGACTCAAGTGTAAAGAAAATGAAACAGAAGGAGTAAATCTTCACGCTTCAAAGTTTTCAGAGTGTTTTCTTCAGGAGGCACCGAATTCCTCATCTTGAATATCTTCATGAGGGATATCAATTTCTTTGCAATTTCTTCGCGATCAAAGTCTTCAAGGAATTACCAAAGTCTTCACCCGAAGACATACATTTTTAGGGGTCGATATTCATCGGATAACTCAAACTCCTCAGCGACTTATAGAGCCTGTGTACACTCACAAACATACCAGTCTCTTAACCTATAAGTCTTCAAACCACCAAAATAACTAAGGAGCACTAGATGCACTTACAATCTCCCCTTTTTGGTGGTTGATGACAATTAGGTTAAGTTTTCAACGGGCATAATAATATGGAATGTAAGTACAGAGTTTGAGAAATTTGAAGTCAAGATATAGAGAAACTCCCCCTGAAGATGTGCATATTCTGAGGAATTTGCTTTGAACAGCAGATGCACATTGATGATTTATATCATGGAGATCTCCCCTTGTATCTTGCAATTCATGCATGCATTTGACATATAGTAAGAAGAATTAGAAGTGCATGATGAAAACTGGTGTCTGACGAATTACAACATGCCTGCATTAATAAACTTTGACGAATAAGCATGCGAGGAAAAACGTTCAAAAGAGGCAGAACACCATCGAGCTTAAGTTACAACTCATTACATCAAAAAACTACAGAACAACAAAGAGTTTGTAACTTAATAAAGTTTATAAGTCCATAATGTATCCCGCTTGAAGACTAACTCTCAGATTTCTCCCCCTTTGTCATCAAGTGACGAAAAGGGACAAAACTAAGGACTAACCCCCTTGAAGAAATTCACTTCTTTGTTGATGTAGAAGCGTGAGCATCCTTGGAGGTAGACTTCTTTCTTGGACCAGTTGCAATGTCCTCTAGTTCGTCATCTGATTCTGCAATGCAAAATGAAGAAAATGAAATGTCCTCCAAGTCAGGAACTAAAATTGGTTTGAATTTATTCTTTGGAGGCCACGACCAATCAAAGTCTTGAGTAAATTCCATTTCTTCAAGTTCCTCAGGAGTCTTCAGGTGAGCCAAGGTGGACCAAGTGCGATCAAATACCTAATGAAGATAATAGTGATTTTTCTTCACTGCATTTTGAGTCTCATTGAGGGTTTTCACAATAGCGCCAAACTGGCATTTCACCCACTTGTGATTGCGATCGACTTTCTGGTGAAGACCGAGGAGAATCTCTCTGTTAGTCATCATTCTCGGGGCAGTTGGGCTTGCAGGTTCTTGAGTGGCAGTGTCATCATGTGAGGAGTATGAGTCAGCCTTGCGAAATTGACCATCTAGGGGCCGATTTCCTACATCAATCACGGACTTGCCTTTGCCTTCAACTGGTTCAAAAGATTTCTTGATGACTTTGATAGGCCACAGATAGCCGAGGTGATTCTGAAAGTCAGCTTGATAGTTGATGCCAGATCTGTTCCCGATGAATCTCATTATCCAAGGTGCATAAATCTTCAGCTCATACGGTTGTGACACCCTCGATTTAATCGTACGCTAAACATACACGCAAATGCGTACGACCAAACCCAAGGACTCACGGGAAGATATCACAACACAACTCTAGACACAAATAAAATAACATCAGCTTCATATTACAAGACAGGGGCCTCGAGGGCTAGAATACGAAAGCTCGATAAACACATGAGTCAGCGGAAGCAACAAATATCTGAGTACAGACATAAAACATGGGGTGCCTTAGAGAAGGCTAGCACAAAGATACAACGATCGAACGAGGCGAGGCCTCCTGCCTGGGAACCTCCTAACTACTCCTGATCATCAGCGGCCTCCACGTAGTAGTAGGCACCGTCGGGGTAGCAGTCGTCGGCGGCGGGGACCTCCATCTCCTGGGCTCCATCATCTGGTCGCAGCAACGGATCAAGGGAACAAGGGGGAAGCAAAGCAGCGGTGAGTACTCATCCAAAGTACTCGCAAGTCTTACATCAGAACTATTCTAATTATGCATCAGTATCAAAGAAGGGGGTTATATGTGGACTGACTGCAGCAATGCGAGAATTGAGAGAGAAGGCCTAGTCCTATCGAAGACTAGCATCTTCAGGGTCTTGCAGCAATAGACGAGAGTAGAACAGGGGTAACACATTAATAGTCATATTGTTGCAGCAATATTAAAGTGAGGTCACGCCTAAAGATCCTCCCTCGACTCCCTGCGAGGAAGCAATCCCGAGGCAAACTAAATCCAGTTAAGTAACAATTGTAGTTGTAAAATATCGGGGCACAACTCCAAGTCGTCCTGTAACCGTGGACACGGCTATCCGAATAGTTAATTTTCATCCCTGCAGGGGTGCACCACATGTCCCGTCACGCTCGATAACACTCTGGCCGGACATACTTTTCTGGGTCCTGCCCGGCTTCGGAATATCGACACGTCGCAGCCCCACCTAAGACTAATCAGAGAGGCCAGCCCGCCGGTCTAAATCCTAAGCACAAAGGGTTCGTGGGCCCAGTTCCCCTTCACGCTCCTGCACGTGGCGTGGGCGGCCGACGTCAGTCCTAGCATCCCTTAATCACAAGCGCGATGCATCTCGGGACCACTCGGGCGCGCGCCGCTACATTGCTGGCATCTGAAAAGCTTCGACTGATACCGCGACGCCGAGTACCCATAATTCTTCCCGCGTAGCCGGTTAGTGCGAAAAGGTCTCCGACCAACCCAGATCAAATACCCAAATCCATTAGCATTTTAATTAGGCCAGCAACACAGTCTCACGGGAATCCACCCGTCTTACAACTAAACAACAATGATCCCAGTAACATGGTCGAGTAACTGTGTGGTTGTAACATCGGGGGGAATCCGAGGTATCACCCTCATTGGATTCCGAACGATGTACCCGTCAAGGTGGGCTTAGAGGAATCACCCTCGGGGTCCCACACTCGCGGGGTTGCACGACAGAGGCGTCATCGGGAATGGTGAAAGAGGAATCACCCTCGATAACCACGACCGACTAGCTATACTACAGAGATATCATCAGGAGTACTTAGTGAGGTGTCACCCTCGGTACCCGATAGTATCTCTGTAGCGTCGTACAATGAAGGGGGGGTGAATGTGCCGTGTCAGGTCTGGCTCGTCGATCAGAGATCGAGATTTGAAAACAACCGGGGCAACTGATCTACGGGGTCAGAGGGGATGACTGCTCCGCCTATACTAAGCAGATTAAAGGTACAGGACTGAAAGTAGCAGTTCATCAAAAACAGGCTATGCATCAGATATAGGAGGTAACTACAACAGTAGCAAAATACTAATGCAAGCAGTAGGAAGAAAGACATAGGCGATATAGGAATGATCAAGGGGAGTTTGCTTGCCTTGCTGCTCTGCGGCAAAGGACTGATCGGCAGGGTCGTAGATGTACCCGGCAGCAGCGTCAGTCTCGGGGTCTACCGGTAAGAAGAGGGGGAAGAAACAATAAATAATAGCACCGATGCAACACAAGCATGACATGGCAAGATGCAGGCTAGACATGAGCTAACGCAGCAACATCCGTCATAGACGGGTCGGAAGAATATCTGACTATATTTTCCGGGTCTCGGGCTACTACCGGTTATACTGGAAACAATGGAAAAGTTCCATGTTTGCTATGCTAGGGACGCGTGACAGATGAACGGGCCGTGTATCCGGGTTCGTCTCGCTTTGCTGATCAACTTTCATGTTGAAATTATTTTGATCCGACTTACGGATTATTTAATATTAATTTTCAAAGTTTTATTAATTATTTAGGAATTAAAAACAGATTTAAATATTTTAATAAAATCCCATTATGACATCATCGCGATGTCATGCTGACATCAACGTTTGACTGGTCAACTGACCAGCGGGTCCCGAACGTCATAGGCACAAGTTTTTATTAAGATTAATTATTATTTAAATCAGATTAATTTAGTGGGGGACCCGCGTGTCATACTCTCATTATTCTAATTAATTAATTTAACTAATATATCTATTTATTTATTTAATAAAAACATTATTTTTATATTATTTATATTAATTACCGCGTGGGGCCTCCCTGTCATAGACAGCGGGTGCATTGGCCCCACCTGTAAGTGGCCTAAGGTTATTTTCTCATTTTATTATTAGATACCTAACCGTGCAAATACCGTATTTCTTTAAATATCCATATACGCAAATACATACATCACATCTCATACATACATACATACACATCTAATACATCATTTTTTTTATTTTCTTTTCTCTCACAACACTCATCTCTCTCTCTATTAACAGAGAGACACAGAACTCTCTGTGCTAACTCCACCTAGAAGAACCGAAAGTTCAAAACCTCCTACCGGAGTCTACCGTCGACGGATCGAGGTCCCGTTTGCCGGAACGGAACCGGGACGGCGAGGAGATCGACAAGGTGGGAGGAGCCCGAGGAGGGGCTCACCGACGGTGACGAGACGGCCCGATGAAGCCGGAGTTCGCACGAAGGTGACGGTGGAGACGGCGTGGTTCCGGTGGAGACGGGCGTGCCGGCGAGGAGGAGCCGGCCGGATCCGGTGAGGTGATGACGTCTCCCTGCCAGGTCCCTCCCGGACCGAGCGGGAGAAGGCCGACGGGGGCCGGGGCTCGCCGCGGGAAGAAGGACCGAGGGGGGGCCGGGGCTCGCCGCGGGAAGGAGGAGGCCGAGGGGCTCGCCGGCGGGAGGAGGTGGCGCGCCGGCCGGGGAGGGGGATCGCCGGGGGAGGAGGAGGCCGTGAGGTGGGGGGCCGCCGGGGGAGGAGGGTCGGTGGAGGGAGGAGGCCGGCGGGGGAGCTCGTCGGCGGGAGGCAGGGGAGGCCGCCGGCCGAGGTGGGATCTCGGGCGACGGGAAGAGAGGGCTCGTGGGAGGGAGATGGGGGCGAGGGTCACGAGAGAGATGGGGAGGGGCCTGGCGTCGTGGGAGTCTCGGTGGGGGGAGGATCGAGAGAGGGGGGGAGGTGGCGCTGTCGTGGGGGTGGGGCCCCCCACGAGGGGGAGGTTGGTGGCGGCGTATGAGGAGGGAGTAGCGAGGGGGGGAGGCGGCTCCCTCGCCAGGGGCTAGGGTTTGAGCCAGGGAGGGGGCGCGGGGGCCTGGCCAGTTGGGCCCTTTTGGCCCAGCTCGGCCAGGGGGGTGGGGTTGCCTTTTCCTTTTTTTTATTTGTTTCGTTTTGTTTTATTTTGCCTTTTCCCTTTTCTATTATTTCTTTCTTTCATTATTTATTTTACTATTTGATTTTTCTTTTTAAATACTTTCTTTTACAATTTATTATACATAATTTTAATTCTTTCTTTCATAAACATAATCTTTTAAAATTTGTAATGAACTTATAAAGTACTTTACTTTTGTTTTCAAATTTGAAATCCGGACAAACTCGAACCAACGCGGGTCTGAGATGGAAATTCGATGACGTGGCATCATTAGCGGTTGATCACTGTAGCTTAATTACAATCACTACTGTAGCAAAAGTCGAGGATGTCACAACGGTGTCAAAGCGTTGTCAGCCGAAGTCCTCAAGAAGAAATCATGAAGATTCGTAGGGATGCCATGAATGATGTTGAACAGGATATTCTTCATGATGCCTACAACATCTTCTTCATCGTCATGCCCTTTGATAGGAGCGAAGGAATATGACAAGATTCTATAGACAGTTCTGGGCTCATACTTCAGATCCTTCACCAGGAATCTAGTCCTTGGAGGTTGGCCCTGAGCCAATGGCTTTATGAGGACTTCCATGAGCTTGTTTGGCAGTTCTCTTTGATCATATATTCTGACTGTATCCTTTGAAGGAATTGATAATGGAAGACCTCGAAGCAATTCTGTGGCTGGAGCTTTGTAATGAGTGTGCTGAGTCATCCAGTCCAAGACCCATGTGTTGAAGTCTTTGGGGCCAAGTGAGATATGCAGTGTGGCATAGAATTGAAGAATTATGTCCGTATTCCAGTCACTGATATATGTACAGAATGGTAGTAGGCTGGCTTCGTGAAAAACACTGAGGACTGGGGTGAAGCAAGTATTTCCTCCATGTCACAATGAGGAATGTGAGTGTGATGAAATATCTTATTTCTTCCACAGAGCACAAAAACATAGTAGTTGAGTTGATTTCGGGTCCAGAACTTTCTGTGCGTGATGTGAAGCCTATCATAGGGATTTTCTCCTCTGAAGTAATGACGTTCATCAAAGAATGCTTCCTTCTGAAACTTCGGCCTCTTGGAAAAGGGTTGATGTGGCTTTGGTTGAAGATTATGCTGCTGTTTATCTTGAGGAGTTGTGGCCACTACAATTGCAGTTTCAGGATTCACCACTACAATTGCAGTTTCAGCATTAGGAGCCGGAGCATATTCTTCAGCTTGAGGAATTTTCTCATATGGGGAAGCAGTTGCAGTTTTTCGTGCTGCATTTTCTTAAGATGATGCAGCCTATTCTTGGTCTTGTGCTGATTCCTCATGTGTGCTCTTTTTATCAGAGCCAGTCAGAATCTCAGTGGCAGACGGGGTTTGAGGAATTGGAGCTATTCTTGGTGAGTTTGGATGAGCCTCTTCCCAGAACTCATCATGGATCACTGGTGTGCTGCATCCAATTTCTTCATCACCCTCCTTTTCTTCAGTAGTCATTGGAGGTGTTGTGGCTTGAGGAATATCATCTGCTTGAGATTCCTCATCCATCGGTGTGGATGCACGAGAGGGATTGTCTGCCATTTCTCCATCCTCTTCTGGAATGATGTATTCCTCACCGAATTGAACAATCATATACGATGGTGCTACATTTAGGGGAGTAGCGTCCATTAGGGCTGATGAAGACTCTGAAGGCATAATCTTCAGAGGTTTTTCTTCTGAGGATTCCGAAGCAATTGAAGTTTTTCTCTTCTTAGCTTCCTTTTCAGCAGCTTTAGTTTTCTTCACGTCTATTGCAGGCGAAGGAGTCACTTTCTTCATATTTGAAGACTTAAGTGAAGGGGCATTTTCTTCAGGCACTGCTTCATCAGTGTCAGGCCTCGCAAATTCTTCAGCTGGAATATTTTGAGGAATTTCTTCAGCTGCTTGTTCTTCATTTTCATTGCCCTCAGCCATTTGCATAGTATGGCTTGGCTGAGGTTTTGTTAGATGCTTTGGAGCGGCAATCCTGCTGTTGTATTCATCAACTACAATAGTTGCGGCTTTAACGAATTTCACTTTGGCACCCTTTTGATCAGCATGAAGACTTGTATATCTGTCTGTGAGAGTCTTTAGCTCAGCCTGAGTAGAAACAAGTTTCCCAGGGGATAAGTTGAGGAGGTTCTGCTTCAAGAATTTCTCCTTTTTGATCTTTGCAAGCCTAGCTTGTTTGGCTTGCTGATCCTTCCATTTTGCTTCATTGATGAAAGTGGCAACCATATGGCTGACTCCAGGAGGATGCTTCAAATCATCAATTGGAGTGTTTGGATCCTCATGCCCAAGATCAATGAAGTTTAGCAATTCCTTCGGATCCAGTGCAAGAGGAATGGCGCTACCAGTGGCTTGTGCCACTCTTTCTTGCTTGTTTCTCATGACGACTAAGAGTTTCATCATCATATTGTGCACTTCCTTCTGATGCAGAAGGAATGTTGACGACTTTGCCTGGGCTTGGCCTGGTACCTCTACCAACAGTCAACTTAGTCTTCAATAGACTTGGTGAAGATATTGAAGCTGAGCCAGTGGCACATGGTACAGAGGAACTTAGGTTTTCAGATTTGAACTTACTGAGCTGCTTTTGCGGAGGAGGTGAATACTTTGCTGCAATTGAGGATTTTACAGTCGTTGCTACTTTCTGAGGAAGTTGCTCTTTTCATACTGCTGTTGAGGCTTTTGGCTTGAGACTTGGCTTCTTCAACATGGCCTTCTTCTGAGGATTTTGTGTAGCAGAGGCTTCAACAGCTGCAGAAATGGCAGCAGTAGAGTCCTCATTGAATTTTGTGACAACAACTTTAGGCTTTTTCTGCAGCTTAGTCAAATATTTGTCTTTTTCATCAGGGTAATCCTCAATTGTGGCTACACTTGTGTTGGGGAACGTCGCATGGGAAACAAAATTTTTCCTACGCGCACGAAGACCTATCATGGTGATGTCCATCTTCGAGAGGGGATTTCCGATCTACGTACCCTTGTAGATCGCACAGCTGAAGCGTTAGTGAACGCGGTTGATGTAGTGGAATGTCCTCACGTCCCTCGACCCGCCCCGCGTACCGTCCCACGAACCGTCCCGCGATCCGTCCCACGATCTAGTGCCGAACTGTGGGGACCCCGACTAGCAAGTCGAGTTCGCCGTGCCCAGTGACCCCAAGGATTAATGTTCACTGAACACAGATACTGAATAATAGAGTCTTACATCCAAGTACCGAAATTATTACATCAAACGACCAGAAGGTCGGGTTCAAGAGCGAGGCCTAAAGCCAAATTAGACAGATACATCGAGTAGCGGAAACTCGTAAGGGCTAAGTGGTGCGCATGCCATCAAGCCTACACAGACAGGCATTCTGACTTGGAAGCGTCCTAGATCACAGGTTCGTCTCCGAAGGCGTACTCGTTGCCAAACTCCGGTCCTTCCATGTCTGGTCAATAATATAACCAGTGGCAAGCCAATGAGTACTTTGAATGTACTCGCAAACAGCCCATGATATGAACATTGATACTGAAGAATAATAGTAACATGTATCTATGGTGGAATGCAATTTGGTGGAATGATCAGGTATATGCAACAAGTTAAAGAACTACTCTTGAAGAACAGGTTACAGATATCAACATATCTGCTAAGGGTTGAACACACCGGGTTCACCCTATATGCCAAGTCACCGAACTTGGTCATATCAATTCCTCAAGTAACTCCGGTTATTATCACCATTCACCGAACTCACACACACACACACTTGGTTTATGCGGAAACGCTGGACGTAGTTTAAGCAGCACCACCCAACTATCCTAGACCGTGGACACGACTATTCGAATAGTTTGACACTCTGCAGAGGTAGTACGATGGACCCACGAGAAACGAGAAACTTCTGTGTCACCCACGACTCGCGGTATATCACATATAGCTGAGGTAAGTACCCGATCATCATCTTTCCCCTGACGATACTAGACAAAGAGGTCCACTCGATTGGTACCCAACCCACATGTTGTACGTCTTACGAGCACCGACTCTGGATAGTATCAACCATGCGGGGACCAACGGTGTGCCTGGAACTCATAATAATGGCATAGTCGTCCTACCTAGCACGACCCCATCACGAGAGTGACACGGATCACTCCCGCCACTAGTAATGTGGCTCTTTGCTAGTACCGACCAGAGTAATCAACAAAGCCCCATCCCATAGAGGGGTATCGTGGTCGTACTGGTAAGGTTGGGACGGTCGACACATCATAAATCTAATCCCTTTTCCGAAACCACACACGCAAAATACCCGGTGCACCACTTCTCCAAAAGTGGCCACCAACTCATCATCACCCTCGGGCATTACTGGCACCCGACGGGGTTTTCATAAACTCTTTATTTAACTCATCATCATGCTCATGATAACATGTTCTATCTTTACTTGTCAAAATGGTATAACATGACCCTCAAGGGGTAGGGTCAAGCTCAATGCAATGATCTTACTCTACTAGTCAACATGACAGTAACATGATCCTCATAAGTGGTAGGGTCAAGCTCATCATGTTTGTGCTCCGAGGAGCCACATGACTAACATCATCAACATGTAAGGGCTTTGAAGAAGCCTCCGGTGCCATCACCACAATGATGAACCGGCATCGTGATCACATGCAACGGGAAAATACCAACTATACTAGCATGCAACAATGTTTGTGCTCAAGTCATGGTCAAAGGGCTGCTTGCCTTGGTCAGCTAGGTATCTGGGGTCTTCGAGGTCTTCCGCTCCGGATCCTCCGTCACTCGGTAACTCTACCGTTGAGAAAGGAATAAATAAATAATAGCTCACACCAAAACAGATCACAAGGTGCTTTTAAAAATGTTGCTAAGCTTGAATAAATTCAGTTTATTATTTTGGAAAATGTTTGCTATGGTTTTTATTATCTAAGCATATTTATTTAAAAGCAAACAGGAGCAAACAAATGCTTTTAATATCATTTTATTATACCAAAACAGGTTCTGTTTTTGATAAATGTCAAACTCTACAGAATCAATTACTACACATTTTTAGAAAATTGTTTGTGGAAGAATCATATTTTTCTACTGGCTAAATATTTTTATAAAAATCATTTAAGCTGCAGGTTAAAAATAAAACAAAAAGCCCAGGGGGGAGACCCAGTCGGCCCAGCAAGCAGACCGGCCACCAGGCGCGCGCGGGCCAGGTTCAAACCTGACCTGCGGGCCCCTGGGTCAGGGTCAGCGGCTGCGCGCGCTGGCTGCCCCAGGACACCGATAGGTGGGCTCCACCTGTCGGGTCGTTCTCCTACCTCCAGCCAGAGAGGTGGAGACGGACGCCGACGAGGCTACCGTTGCCCTCAGGCCAATCTAGGAGCGGGAATGGGCCCCGTGTTCCTCCGCCTACCTGCTCGTGGTCGGGACGTCACCGGAGGTGGTCTGGGTCGCCGGCGACGAGGTGATCGTGGCGGAAAGGTTTCGGGCTGGCGTCGAGCTAGTGGCTAGGGGCACGGACTCGCTCGGGGAAGTTGGGGGAAATGATCCTGGCGTCAAGGGGAGTGCAATGGGAGGTCGGGCGGCGCAGGAGCCGGCGTGTAGCCGAGATCGACCGTAGCTCTGAGGCGGAGGGGCCTCGGTCGATCTCGAGCACCGGGGCTCTACGAGCTCGATTGGGCGGCTAGGGGGAGTCTAGTGGTTGTGCTGAAGTTGTCTGGGGGGTGCTGGGGTGCCGGGGGGACCTATTTATAGGCCAGCGGCTGTGAGCCGACTCTGGCGCGTCGGTGACTCACCGTGGCGCGCGTGCGAGCACAGTGAGGTGCTGGCCGCGAAACCACGGGTTCGGGACGTGGTTAGAACCTCCTGGTGCATCGGCCGCAGAGGGAAAGCGATTGGGGTCGAGCCGCAGCGACCGTGCATGCTCGGCCGCGTCAGGCGCGCGCGGGCACGCGTCGCCTGAGCTGTTGTGCGAGGAGAGGGGGCCCCTGATGGTAGCTTTGCACAGAGTGGGTGTCGGGGGAGCGTTTGGACATTACTGGGGGGTTGGAACTGGCCGGGCGACGTCCCCTTGCTGGAGGCTCTCTGTAGTGCGCCCAGAGCGCAGTTTTGGCATGCCACGGCATGCTGGCGCGCTCTGGGGCACTTGGGACGTGTCCTCCATGTCCTGAGTGTTGCTGGGAGTGTGCCTAGCCATTGTGTGTTAGTGGGAGCACGAGCTGGTCAAAGGGGGCAAGGAACACCAGTGTTGCCAGTACTGGCCTGCGGCTCAAATTGAAGATCTTGTCACTAGTGCTTGGAGTTGGGGAGGGGCTGGTTGACTGGGTGCTCAGGGTGTTCTGGGGCTCTAACTCACCAAGTTTGGGGCTTGGACATTGGGTAAAACAGTGGCTAGGAGGGTTTTTACCTTCCTGTCAGTAGGTGTTCGACAGTGATTTGGGGTGCTTCCACTCCACCACTGGAACTGAAACTTAACAGGTTTGGTCTTTGGGTAAAAACATGGGGTTCCACCAAATTTGAGCTCCATTGAACAAGTTTAGCTTTGTAAACTTGGAAATGCTCCAAAATGACCAGTACTGTCCTTTACAAAGGAAGTGTGGCCAATCAGAGTCTCACAAATCTCATCTTTGGTGTGGAGTCCTCATTTGGGGTGTCAAACACCTCTGCAAAGTTTCAGCTCCATTGGAGAAACTTTGCAATGTAGAGTTGTTCCAACTCTTCTCTGGACAGAGAGGGTTTTTGGCTCATTAGGTGCACTTCCCCACCTTGGATCAAGGTGAGATTTTATGTGAGCACCTAATATGGCTTGGGAGGGCTCCTGTAATTTTATGGGAATTTATTGAGATCATTTCCTTTTGAAACATCTCAAAAAGCTAAAACAGACAGAAATGGTTTTCAGGGTTTTACTCAAATAATGTTAATATAAAATAGGGTTGAAAATCTTATATATGGAAAATATATGTCCTTCTGAGCTTCCATGAATTTACTCAGAATTTTCTAAGGCAGGAAAGAAATTTTCCTTGTGGGAATATCATTCCTGGCCTTAGAAACAGACAAAAATATAAAATAGGAAAATAATATTTTAAATCACCAATTAATGTTTTTAATGAATGAAAATAATATTTGCATCAGATCACCAACTTTGGTTGGAAGTGCCACTTGGCTTCATGAGCTAGTAGTGTATCCCAACATGATGAAGGTGATCTTGATATAAAGGAAAAAGGGTTTTTGAAGAGAGCAAAATAATAAGTTTTTCATGGGTTTGAGTCATCAAGCAAGCAAGCATTCACTCATACAAGTGCTGACATTGCACTCACAACATTATTTGAAAAAGTTTTAACAAGCTCTGATTTTTGCAACATAAAATACTTGTGATGAAAAACAGGGTGTGATAGACCTATCCCTCTTACAAGAATCTCGTCCCCGAGATTCCTAAGCTAAGCGTTAAATAGCTCGGGAAATTCTGATCGGAGATAGTCTTCACGTTCCCACGTGGCTTCTGCTTCGGTATGGTTGCTCCACTGAACCTTGAAAAATTGATGGTGTGGCTTCTGGTGCAACGTTCGGCTTCATCCAAAATGCGGATCGGTTTCTCGCGGTAGGTAAGGTCGGTTGAAGGTCAATAGCTTGATGATCAATGTCCTTGTAAAGATCGGTACGGTTCGGGACTTGTAAACACTTCCGGAGCTGTGACACGTGAAACACGTTGTGCACACCCGAAAGCTCAGGAGGTAGCTCCAACTGGTAGGCTACTTCCCCGTGCCTTGCCGTGATCTTGAAGGGTCCAATGAACCTGGGAGCTAGCTTCCCCTTGACGTGGAAACACTTGGTCCCCTTGAGAGGCGTGACTCGCAAGTACACCTGGTGTCCGGGAACAAACTCCACATCTCTGCGGCGAGGGTCCGCATAGCTCTTCTGCCTTGTCTTAGCTGCCTTCAAGTTCTCTCGGACAAGCTGAACCTTGTCCCCTGCTTCTTGAAGTGCTTCTGGTCCGAAAACTAGTCCTTCACCGGTTTCGGACCAATTGAGCGGGGTGCGGCACTTCCGCCCATATAACGCTTCGAATGGGGCCATCTGAAGACTGGACTGGTAGCTGTTGTTGTAAGAAAACTCAGCAAATGGCAGGCAATCTTCCCACTTGGCACCATGAGCCAAAACACAGGCGCGGAGCATGTCCTCAAGTATCTGGTTTACCCTCTTGGTTTGTCCGCCCGTTTGCGGGTGGAAAGCCGTACTGAAGGAGAGTTTTGTTCCGAGAGCTTCTTGAAACTTCTTCCAGAATCTTGAGGTGAATTGCGTGCCGCGATCGGACACGATCTCCTTGGGTACTCCATGGAGACTCACCACTCGATGAATGTATAGACTGTCCAGCTGGCTGCCATCGTAGTGGTGCTAACGGGGATGAAATGGGCCACCTTGGTCAAATGATCGACTATGACCCAAATGGAGTTATGACCCTTATTCGACCGGGGCAACCCGGTGAGTAAGTCCATGCCGACTTTATCCCACTTCCATTCCGGCACTTGAAGAGGTTGCAGCAATCCAGCAGGTCGCTGGTGTTCAGCCTTGACTCGCTCGCATACATCGCATTTAGCGACATAGGAGCCAATTTCCCTCTTCATGCCATGCCACCAGAATCGTTCTCGGAGGTCTTGGTACATCTTGGTACCACCTGGATGGATAGAGTACGGTGTGTCATGAGCCTCTTGCAGGATCAGGTCCTTAAGTTCGGCCTTGTTAGGTACGCATAAGCACTTCCCATACCACAGTACTCCTTGCTCATCAATCGAGAATCCTGGGACTTTGCCTTCTCGCACCTTCCTCTTGAGGCCTTCGATACTCTTGTGTCCCTTCTGGGCTTCCTTGATGTCGTCTGCCAGAGTAGGCTTGACTTCGAGGTTGGCCAGGTATCCTGGTTCGACCATCTCAAGCCCGAAGCCCTCCATCTCTTCATACAAGACGGGTAACCTTTCCTTGAGCATGACGTTCAAGGAGCCTGCCTTCCGGCTTAAGGCATCGGCTACCACGTTCGCCTTGCCGGGATGATATTGAATGCTGAGGTCGTAATCCTTGATTAACTCAAGCCATCTCCGCTGCCTCATATTCAGCTCCCTTTGAGTGAAGATATATTTCAGACTTTTGTGGTCTGTATATATCTCACATCGCTTCCCCAGAAGGTAATGTCGCCACGTCTTCAGAGCATGCACTACAGCTGCTAGCTCGAGATCATGGGTGGCATAATTCTCCTCATGCGGTCGCAGTTGCCGTGACAAGTACGCCACGACCCTGCCATCTTGCATCAGGACTGCACCGAGCCCGGTTCCAGAGGCATCACAATATATTACGAATTCCTTGTTGATGTCTGGGGTAGCCAATACCGGGGTGGTAGTTAGCCTCTTCTTCAACTCCTGGAAACTTGCTTCACACACCGGTGTCCACTCGAACTTTCGGCCTTTCTTCAAGAGCTGAGTCATAGGTCGAGCGATGCTGGAGAAACCTTCTACAAACTTGCGGTAGTATCCCGCGAGCCTGAGGAAACTCCTGACATCCTTCACGTCCTTTGGTGATTCCCAGTTGGTCACTGTAGTAATCTTGGACTGATCTACGGCCAAACCGCTTGCCGTCAGGGTATGACCCAGAAATCCAACTTCGTTCAGCCAGAACTGACACTTGCTGAATTTGGCATAAAGCTGGTGCTCTCGAAGCTTTCCCAGAACTAACCTCAGGTGTTGCTCATGCTCCTCTTCGGACTTGGAGAAGATTAATATGTCATCGATGAACACGACGACAAACTTGTCCAAATATTCCATGAAGACCTTGTTCATGAGGTACATGAAGTAGGCTGGGGCATTTGTCAAACCGAAGGGCATGACAGTGCATTCATATAGACCGTATCGGGTCACGAATGCAGTCTTGGGTATATCTTCGTGTCGAATCTTCAACTGGTAATATCCCGATCGAAGATCGATCTTGGAAAATACATTGGCCCCGTTTAACTGGTCAAACAGGTCTTCGATCTTGGGGAGTGGTACTTGTTCTTAATTGTGACTTCATTAAGAGAACGGTAATCGACGCAGAGTCGAATGGTACCATCCTTCTTTGAAACAAATAGAACAAGTGATCCCCAAGGTGATGCACTCGGACGGATGAACCCTTTCCTGAGTTGCTCATCCAGCTGCTTCTCCAGCTCTGCCAGCTCTTCGGAACCCATCCTGTATGGCTTTTTATATATAGGCCTTGATCCGAGCATGAGCTCGATGATGAACTCGATGTCTCGGCCGGGAGGCATTCCGGGTAGCTCGTCAGGAAAGACGTCCGGGTATTCACAGACTACACACACTTGATCAAGTTCTACCTCGGATAGACTGTTGACTCAAGGCACTTGAGCCGATACTAGCTCGGAGACAAACTTGACCTTGAACCCTTGGTTGCTTGTCATGGTAATGGACCTGTTGGCACAGTCCAAAAGACTCTGGTGCTTGGCCAACCAATCCATGCCGAGGATTACTTCTACACCTTGCGATTTAAGCACAATGAGGTCTGCCAAGAAACTCGTTCCATTGATAACTATCTCGACCCTTCTACACCCTAGGTTGGTCCTCAATACTGCTCCCGGGGTTTGAATTGCCATCTGTCCACGGAGTAGAGTGGGTTTTAAACCACACTTCTCCGCAAACCTTTGAGTAACAAAAGAATGCGAGGCACCACAATCAAACAACACTGTTGCCGGAGTTGAGTTGACGAGCAACGTACCCAGAATGCAGTCCGGGTCTTCCCGCGCCTCTTCTGCAGTGATGTGATTGATCCGGCCCCTGCCATTGAACTTCTGGTTGCGGGGGGCCTCGTTCCTTCCTGGTGCACCTTGACCGGGGTTGGGTGCATTGGGACGCGGTGCGTCGGGCTTCTTGTTGGGGCACTGCCTGGAATAGTGCCCGGTCTGACCACACCCAAAGCAGGTGACCTGCCCCGGAGGGTTGGTCTTGACTCCCCGTTGTTCGGCGGGTTGACTACTGGCTTGGCTTGCTGCTGAGGCTGATAATTCTGGCGGAACACCGGGTGCTTGTACTGCTGCTGCTGAAAGTTGGGTCTTGCAGGTGCTGACTACCATGGTCTTGGTCTTGCGCTACTGGGTCCTCCACTGCCTATCAGTTTACGCTTGCGGGTGTCGTCCATCGCACGACGCTTGTCTTCCAGCATAAGCGCCTTGTTAACCAACTCACAGAAAGTCTGGCAGTCGCAAACCACCAGCTGGTATTGCAGGGACTGCTGTAACCCTTCCATGAAGCGTTCTACCTTAGCGGCCTCAGTGTTAATATCTTCAGGCGCGTACCTCGACAAGAGGTTAAACTTCTGCAGGTACTCCTTAACAGTTCCACTGCCCTGCCTCAAGGCTCGGAATTCCCGCTTCTTAATGGTCATCAGTCCAGGTGGAATGTGAGCCGCGCGAAATCCTTCCTTAAACATCACCCAAGTGATGACTTGCCCTATCCGCATGATCTGAAATCCATCCCACCATGCCCTGGCGATGCCTCCGAGACAGTGAGAAGCATAAAGGACCTTCTCATGATCGTCGGTGCACTTGACCAACGCAAGGAGGTCTTCAATGGTGCGGATCCAGTCATCGGCGTCCAGTGGTTTAGTCGTCTCCGTGAATATGGGGGGCGTAGTCCGCATGAACTCAGAAAGAGTAGAGCGGCCACCGCCATTCCCATTCCGCGGCGGGTTGTCCACCAGGACTTGAGTCAGCTGCTGAATAGCGGCATTGCTGGCTTGACGCTCCTCCCGAAGAGCTTGAAGGAACTGAGCCATCGTCAAGTTCTCAGGAGGAGGTGGTGGCGGAAGGTCTCTAGGCTGCTCGTGGTGACCTCCAGCGTGAGCTTCTCCTTTGGTTCCCTACGGCGTCCCTAAGGAGCCGGTGCCGGGGTTGCCGAAGGTGCTGTTGCGGGTTGCGTTCACCATCCTGTCATAGAAACAGACAGGTCAAAATGCCACCTTGCTCGGGAATACAAGGATTCATTCCTCGTAAGAGGGGGTCCAATACGTGCAAGTGCCAAGTTTTCAAAACCAAAGTTTTTGACAAACAGAAATTGCATTCATAAAACTAGGTGATGTAGTCACTTACAGGCTGCCTAAGGCAATAGGTGACTTACATCATGCACACATACGTAAATTAGAAATGGATACATGGATACCCTATGCTCGGGGTACTCCTAATTGCCTACGCTAAATCCTACGCGGCGGACTGCTCAGTCTCAAAGGCGGATTCAACAAGATGCTCATCTTTGTCCTTGTCTTCATCAGCATCTTCTTCCTTTATAGGAGTGGAAGAAAGAATCCGCACATCACGACGTCTCTTAGGCGAGGCGGCGAAGATCTCAGTGTACTCTTCCGCTGTCAGGCGGTGACTCCGAAGAGGGACTGCCTGGATGGGTAACACACCACCCCTAGTAGCAACAACTATCCTCCCTTCAGGTGCGCCTGCCTTCTTTACTTTGCGATTCTGCATCTTCTCAGTGTGGAGCAGGCCCTTGACTAGGTGCAACTCTTGGCGAAGCTTGGCTGATTCCTTAACCAGGAAGTGCGTCAGGGTGTCCGACGAGAGGCTGAAGTAGGTCTGAAACCTTAATGGCATCCCATCCTCCGTGGCTGGGGTGAGTGTCCAACTCCCATCCACTCCTTCCTTAATGAAAGGTAGGTGACGAGTGACAGGCTCATTAGCCATCTCAGGGAGGATGCTGCGGAGACGCACGAGCGCCTCTCGTGCGACCGTCTCCACTTCCAACATCAGCTCTCCCATATGTGGTCCTTCGAAGAACCAACTAAACGGGGAGTCATTAGCCTTCACTATCACGTCCACGTACGGCAGCCATCTACAAGGCATAGGAGAGAGGTCAGAAGGTTGTATGCGCAAAAGTTTGTGCAAGGATGGCGTTCTAACGTTCTCGGCTAACGTCCATGCTATCTAAGGCTTCCTATACTCAGGATGGCTCTGATACCAGTTCTGTGGGGACCCCGACTAGCAAGTCGAGTTCGCCGTGCCCAGTGACCCCAAGGATTAATGTTCACTGAACACAGATACTGAATAATAGAGTCTTACATCCAAGTACCGAAATTATTACATCAAACGACCAGAAGGTCGGGTTCAAGAGCGAGGCCTAAAGCCAAATTAGACAGATACATCGAGTAGCGGAAACTCGTAAGGGCTAAGTGGTGCGCATGCCATCAAGCCTACACAGACAGGCATTCTGACTTGGAAGCGTCCTAGATCACAGGTTCGTCTCCGAAGGCGTACTCGTTGCCAAACTCCGGTCCTTCCATGTCTGGTCAATAATATAACCAGTGGCAAGCCAATGAGTACTTTGAATGTACTCGCAAACAGCCCATGATATGAACATTGATACTGAAGAATAATAGTAACATGTATCTATGGTGGAATGCAATTTGGTGGAATGATCAGGTATATGCAACAAGTTAAAGAACTACTCTTGAAGAACAGGTTACAGATATCAACATATCTGCTAAGGGTTGAACACACTGGGTTCACCCTATATGCCAAGTCACCGAACTTGGTCATATCAATTCCTCAAGTAACTCCGGTTATTATCACCATTCACTGAACTCACACACACACACACACTTGGTTTATGCGGAAACGCTGGACGTAGTTTAAGCACCACCACCCAACTGTCCTTGACCGCGGACACGGCTATTCGAATAGTTTGACACTCTGCAGAGGTAGTACGCTGGACCCACGAGAAACGGGAAACTTCCGTGTTATCCATGACTCGCGGTATATCACATATACCCGAGGTAAGTACCCGATCATCATCTTTCCCCTGACGATACTAGACAAAGAGGTCCACTCGATTGGTACCCAGCCCACATGTTGTACGTCTTACGAGCACCGACTCTGGATAGTATCAACCATGCGGGGACCAACGGTGTGCCTGGAACTCATAATAATGGCATAGTTGTCCTACCTGGCACGACCCCATCACGAGAGTGACACCGATCACTCCCGCCACTAGTAATGTGGCTCTTTGCTAGTACCGACCAGAGTAATCAACAAAGCCCCGTCCCATAAAGGGGTATCGTGGTCGTACTGGTAAGGTTGGGACGGTCGACACATCATAAATCTAATCCCATTTCCGAAACCACACACGCAAAATACCCGGTGCACCACTTCTCCAAAAGAAGCCACCAACTCATCATCACCCTCGGGCATTAGTGGCACCCGACGGGGTTTTCATAAACTCTTTATTTAACTCATCATCATGCTCATGATAACATGCTCTATCTTTACTTGTCAACATGGTATAACATGACCCTCAAGGGGTAGGGTCAAGCTCAATGCAATGATCTTACTCTACTAGTCAACATGACAGTAGCATGATCCTCATAAGTGGTAGGGTCAAGCTCATCATGTTTGTGCTTCGAGGAGCCACATGAATAACACCATCAACATGTAAGGTCTTTGAAGAAGCCTCCGGTGCCATCACCACAATGATGAACCAGCATCGTGATCACATGCAACGGGAAAATACCAACTATACTAGCATGCAACAATGTTTGTGCTCAAGTCATGGTCAAAAGGCTGCTTGCCTTGGTCAGCTAGGTATCCAGGGTCTTCGAGGTCTTCCGCTCCGGATCCTCCATCACTCGGTAACTCTATCGTCGAGAAAGGAATAAATAAATAATAGCTCACACCAAAACAAATCACAAGGTGCTTTTAAAAATGTTGCAAAGCTTGAATAAATTCGGTTTATTATTTTGGAAAATGTTTCCTATGGTTTTTATTAGCTAAGCATATTTATTTAAAAGCAAACATGAGCAAACAAATGCTTTTAATATCATTTTATTATACAAAAACAGGTTCTGTTTTTGATAAATGTCAAACTCTACAGAATCAATTACTACACATTTTTAGAAAATTGTTGGTGGAAGAATCATATTTTTCTACTGGCTAAATATTTTTATAAAAATCATTTAAGCTGCAGGTTAAAAATAAAAGAAAAAGGCCAGGGGTAGACCCAGTCGGCCCAGCCAGCAGACCGACCACCAGGCGCGCGCGGGCCAGGTTCAAACCTGACCTGCGGGCCCCTGGGGTCAGTGTCAGCGGTTGCGCGCGCTGTCTGCCCCAGGACACCGACAAGTGGGCTCCACCTGTCGGGTCCTTCTCCTACCTCCAGCCAGAGAGATGGAGACAGACGTCGGCGAGGCTACCGTTGCCCTCAGGCCAATCTAGGAGCGGGAATGGGTCCCTCGTTCCTCCGCCTACCTGCTCGTGGTCGGGACATCACCGGAGGTGGTCTGGGTCGCCGGCGACGAGGTGATCGTGGCGGAAAGGTTTCGGGCTGGTGTCGAGCTAGTGGCTAGGGGCACGGACTCACTCGGGGAAGTTGGGGGAAATGATCCTGGCGTCAAGGGGAGTGCAATGGGAAGTCGGGCGGCACAGGAGTCGGCGTGTAGCCGGAGATCGACCGGAGCTCCGAGGCGGAGGGGCCTCGGTCGATCTCGAGCACCGGGGCTCTGCGAGCTCGATTGGGCGGCTAGGGGGAGTCTAGTGGTTGTGATGAAGCTGCCTGGGGGGTGGTGGGGTGCCCGGGGGACCTATTTATAGGCCAGTGGCGGTGAGCCGACTCGGGCGCGCCGGTGACTCACCGTGGCGTGCGTGCGATTACAGTGAGGTGCTGGCCACGAAACCACGGGTTAGGGACGTGGTTTAGGACCTCCTGGTGCGTCGGGCGCGCGCGGGCACGCATCGCCTGAGCTCTTGCGCGAGGAGAGGGGCCCCCTGATGGTAGCTTTGCACAGAGTGGGTGTCGGGGGAGCGTTTGGACATTGCTGGGGGGGTTGGAACTGGCCGGGGCGACGTCCCCTTGCTGGAGGCTCTCTGTAGCGCGCCTAGAGCGCAGTTTTGGCATGCCACGGCATGCTGGCGCACTCTAGGGCACTTGGGACGTGTCCTCCATGTCCTGAGTGTTGCTGGGAGTGTGCCTACCGTTGTGTGTTAGTGGGAGCATGAGCTGGTCAAAGGAGGCAAGGAACACCAGTGTTGCCAGTACTGGCCTGCGGCTCAAATTGAAGATCTTGTCACTAGTGCTTGGAGTTGGGGAGGGGCTGGTTGACTGGGTGCTCAGGGTTTTCTGGGGCTCTAACTCACCAAGTTAGGGGCTTTGACATTCGGTAAAACAGTGGCTAGGAGGGGTTTTACCTTCCTGTCAGTAGGTGTTCGACAGTGATTTGGGGTACTTCCACTCCACCACTAGAACTGAAACTTAACATGTTTGGTCTTGGGGTAGAAACATGGGGTTCCACCAAATTTGAGCTCCATTGAACAAGTTTAGCTTTGTAAACTTGGAAATGCTCCAAAATGACCAGTATTGTCCTTTACAAAGGAAGTGTGGCCAATCAGAGTTTCACAAATCTCATCTTTGGTGTGGAGTCCTCATTTGGGGTGTCAACACCTCTGCAAAGTTTCAGCTCCATTGGAGAAACTTTGCAATGTAGAGTTGTTCCAACTCTTCTCTGGACAGAGAGGGTTTTTGGCTCATTAGGTGCACTTCCCCACCTTGGATCAAGGTGAGATTTTATGTGAGCACCTAATATGGCTTGGGAGGGCTCCTGTAATTTTATGGGAATTTATTGAGATCATTTCCTTTTGAAACATCTCAAAAAGCTAAAACAGACAGAAATGGTTTTCAGGGTTTTACTCAAATAATGTTAATATAAAATAGGGTTGAAAAATCTTATATATGGAAAATATATGTCCTTCTGAGCTTCCATGAATTTACTCAGAATTTTCTAAGGCAGGAAAGAAATTTTCCTTATGGGAATATCATTCCTGGCCTTAGAAACAGACAGAAATATAAAATAGGAAAATAATATTTTAAATCACCAATTAATGTTTTTAATGAATGAAAATAATATTTGGATCAGATCACCAACTTTGGTTGGAAGTGCCACTTGGCTTCATGAGCTAGTAGTGTATCCCAACATGATGAAGGTGATCTTGATATAAAGGAAAAAGGGTTTTTGAAGAGAGCAAAATAATAAGTTTTTCATGGGTTTGAGTCATCAAGCAAGCAAGCATTCACTCATACAAGGGCTGACATTGCACTCACAACATTATTTGAAAGAGTTTTAACAAGCTCTGATTTTTGCAACATAAAATACTTGTGATGAAAAACAGGGTGTGACACGAATTGACGGCACCTCCGCGTTCATCACACGTACAGCTCGACGATGATCTCGGCCTTCTTGATCCAGCAAGAGAGACGGAGAGGTAGATGAGTTCTCCGGCAGCGTGACGGCGCTCCGGAGTTTGGTAGTGATCTAATATCAGCAGGGCTCCGCCCGAGCTCCGCAGAAACGCGATCTAGAGGTAAAACCGTGGAGGTAACCTTAAGTGTGCAGACCCTGCGGGTTCGAGAACTATGTAGACATGACCCGAGTGACTCCTCGGTCAATATCCAATAGCGGGACCTGGATGCCCATATTGGATCCCACATATTCTACGAAGATCTTATCGTTTGAACCTCAGTGCCAGGGATTCATACAATCCCGTTTGTCATTCCCTTTGTCCTTCGGTATGTTACTTACCCGAGATTCGATCGTGAGTATCCGCATACCTATTTCAATCTCGTTTACCGGCAAGTCTCTTTACTCATTCCGTAATACAAGATCCCGTAACTTACACTAAGTTACATTGCTTGCAAGGCTTGTGTGTGATGTTGTATTACCGAGTGGGCCCCAAGATACCTCTCCGTCACACGGAGTGACAAATCCCTGTCTCGATCCATACTAACTCAACGAACACCTTCGGAGATACCTGTAGAGCATATTTATAGTCACCCAGTTACGTTGCGACGTTTGATACACACAAAGAATTCCTCCGGTGTCAATGAGTTATATGATCTCATGGTCATAGGAACAAATACTTGACACGCAGAAAACAGTAGCAACAAAATGACACGATCAACGTGCTACGTCTATTAGTTTGGGTCTAGTCCATCACGTGATTCTCCTAATGACGTGATCCAGTTATCAAGCAACAACACCTTGTACATAGTCAGAAGACCCTGACTATCTTTGATCAACTGGCCAACCAACTAGAGGCTTGCTAGGGACAGTGTTTTGTCTATGTATCCACACATGTATATAAGTCTTCATTCAATACAATTATAGCACGGATAATAAACGATTACCTTGATACAGGAATTATAATAATAACTATATTTAATATTGCCTCTAGGGCATAATTCCAACAGCTTGAGGGATGTGCTGCTTGTTGATCTCCCTGTGGCAACCTTTTGCATGGAGGCTTGAGGGCAAACTTCTTGGCATATTTTGGAGTGACATATCTGTATTCTTTCCGCTCCTTTGCCCATCTGCATTCTATCTTTTGAAGCCTTATCTTGCGCTTCGCCATGGTCTCTTTACCATGAATTTCCTCACCAGGTGTACAATACTCATGATAGATCTCCTCAGGGATCTCAAAGGCAATGTTCTGTTCGAGCTTCTTGCCACCTTTCCGTTTTCTTTCTTCCTCCATTTTCTTCAGCTGAGGCTTTTGTCGAGGAATTTGTATTCTTGATGGTTCTGAGGACACATGTAATGTTTCTTCTAGAAATGCTGCAAATGAGTTAAGTTTATGAGAACCTAGTGATTCATCAGCTCACATTTTGTATGTGTGAACATAGTATAGGTGCGAAAAATTTGGAGAGGTCATATGCATTCTCACATTTGAGGAAATTGAAAAATTACTTGAGGAATTTGACTAAGCATTCTGATCTGGGGTTCCAGAGTTGTGCTAATTCAAAAATTTACACAATTGAGGAATCTCATGAAGAATTTAGTGTCTTAGTGAAATTCATCAAGTGTTCTAGATATGGGTGTGCACAGCTGAGAGAATTTCTGATGAAAAACTGATTTCACGAATCTAAAGAGAATTAGGAGATCAACACGGGCAGTAAAATATAATTTTATTTACCCTGTGCGATGAACACGATGAACTGAAGTAGTAAAAAGAGGAAGTTCTTCGGTCCAGATTTTCAGCGCCCTAACTTGGCGACTGAAGACAACTACGACGGCAGAGGAGGAAGATGTTCCGTAGTCGGCGTGAGTCCGACGACGGCGAGGGCGAGGCGGTGAAGCTTTTCCTCACCGGCGACGAAGATGCTAGAGGCGGAGCTAGGGTTTGAGCTCGGGCGAAGAAGATGAGAGGAAGAGAATAGTTTTAACTGGGGGGGGGGGTAAGAGGCTATTTATAGCTCAGGTGGAAAACGGTACGGGCCGAAACTTTCGGACTGAACTACCCTTGCCCCTTCGTCTCCGCATGACACGTGTTACCCACGATTGAAGCGGTGGAGATCGTGGTTATCCGAACGTGAGTAGTGGGTGCGGTGAAAGTGGTAACGTTAAAAGAAAATTTTGAATTTTGATGATTTTGTTGCAAAGTCCTCACCTGACAAGGACTCAGTGAGGATTTTGAACAAGTGTCAAACAGAACACATAGGAAGAATTGAGAATAAACTGGGTTGAGCATAGCATAGAGGGGAGTCGGGTCCGATCACATTCACTTAGAGGAAATACCAAATTGAAGAATGAGCAATAAGTGAATGCTGTTGAGGACATTGAAAGCTCATTATAATATATATATATATATATATATATATATTATAATATATATATATATATATTCAAATGAAGATTATCTCAAAAAGTTTTTTAAGAATTTGAAGATTTTGAAAATTTGAGGTTTTTGTGACAAAGTCTCAGATTGAAGAATTTCCAACTTGAAGAATTTCAAAGTTGGGTGTTGGCGTGACCCACCGTATAAGAATGATGATTTCAGGCGCCGCGTACAATTGTCGTAGGGCCCTGAGAACCAAAATTTTCATTGATTTCTTCACACTTAGAGTGATATTCTTCATTGATTGAAGAAAGTCGTTACTCTGTGTGTTGCACATCTAAGTCATCAATTTTTCATAAGTGTCAGGATGTGTGTAAGTTTACAAAACATTCGAAGATTCTAGGATATTTATCTCACACCGGAACTTGCAAAACCTTCTCTCATCTAATGGCTTTGTGAAAATATCTGCTAGTTGATCAACAGTCTTCACATGGTCGATGATGATATTGCCCTCGAGGACATGGTCACGAAGAAAATGATGACAAATCTGGATGTGCTTGGTCTTCGAGTGTTGTACTGGGTTGTAGGCGATCTTGATTGCACTCTCATTGTCGCAGTAGAGGGACACATTCTTCATATTGATGCCATAGTCTCTGAGGGTTTGCTTCATCCATAGTAGTTGAGCACAGCAAGATCGAGTAGCAATGTACTCAGCTTCGGCAATGGAGAGAGATACAAAGTTCTGCTTCTTTGAGGACCAGCAGACAAATGATCTTCCGAGGAAATGGCATGTGCCTGATGTTGACTTGCGATCCACACGGTCACCAGCGTAAACAGAATCCGAAAATCCAACAAGGTGAAGATTTGAGCCCTTGGGGCACCATAATCCTAGTGTTGGTGTGTGAGCTAGATATCGAAGATATCGAAGAATATGTTTCACAGCCTTATGGTGTGATTCCTTCGGTTTTGCTTGAAAACGAGCACACATGCAAACACTAAGCATAATATCTAGCCTAGATGCACATACGTACAATAAAGAGCCAATCATAGAATGATATACCTGCTGACTGAAATCTTTACCATTTTTGTCAGTGCAGAGGTGGCCGTTGGTAAGTAGAGGAATCTTGACGCCTTTGCATTCATGCATGCCGAATTTATTCACAACGTCCTTGTGGTATTTCTCCTAAGATATGAAGATGCCATTGCGTTGTTGATGAATTTGCAGACCAAAGAAGAATTTCAACTCCCCCATCATAGACATTTGATATTCTTCACCCATCATGTTGGCAAATTCATCACTGTAACGTTTGTCAGTACAACCAAAAATAATGTCATCGACATATATTTGGCACACAACTAGTTCATTGTCATAGGATTTTGTGAAAAGAGTATGATCAAGTGAACCGGGTTTGAAGCCTTTCTTCATGAGGAATTCCTTCAATGTATCATACCACACCCGAGGGGCTTGCTTTTGCGGAGGAGGTGAAGACTTTGTTGCAGTTGAGGATTTTGCAGTCGTTGCTACTTTCTAAGGAAGTTGCTCTTTTGATACTGCTGTTGAGGCTTTTGGCTTGAGACTTGGCTTCTTGAACATGGCCTTCTTCTGAGGATTTTTTGTAGCAGAGGCCTCAACAGCTGAAGAAGTGGCAGCAGTAGCTGCAGGAGCAAAGTCCTCATTGAATTTTGTGACAACAACTTTAGGCTTTTTGTGCAGCTTAGCCAAATATTTGTCTTTTTCATCAGGGTAATCCTCAATTGTGGCTACGCTTGAGGGATGTGCTGCTTGTTGATCTCCCTCTGGCAACCTTTTGCAGGGAGGTTTTAGGGCAAACTTCTTGGCATATTTTGGAGTGACATATCTGTATTCTTTCCACTCCTTTGCCCATCTGCATTCTATCTTTTGAAGCCTTATCTTGCGCTTCGCCATGGTCTCTTTACCATGAATTTCCTCACCAGGTGTACAATACTCATGATAGATCTCCTCAGGGATCTCAAAGGCAATGTTCTGTTCGAGCTTCTTGCCACCTTTCCGTTTTCTTTCTTCCTCCATTTTCTTCAGCTGAGGCTTTTGTCGAGGAATTTGTATTCTTGATGATTCTGAGGACACATGTAATGTTTCTTCTAGAAATGCTGCAAATGAGTTAAGTTTATGAGAACCTAGTGATTCATCAGCTCACATTTTGTATGTGTGAACATAGTATAGGTGCGAAAAATTTGGAGAGGTCATATGCATTCTCACATTTGAGGAAATTGAAAAATTACTTGAGGAATTTGACTAAGCATTCTGATCTGGGGTTCCAGAGTTGTGCTAATTCAAAAATTTACACAATTGAGGAATCTCATGAAGAATTTAGTGTCTTAGTGAAATTCATCAAGTGTTCTAGATATGGGTGTGCACAGCTGAGAGAATTTCTGATGAAAAACTGATTTCACGAATCTAAAGAGAATTAGGAGATCAACACGGGCAGTAAAATATAATTTTATTTACCCTGTGCGATGAACACGATGAACTGAAGTAGTAAAAAGAGGAAGTTCTTCGGTCCAGATTTTCAGCGCCCTAACTTGGCGACTGAAGACAACTACGACGGCAGAGGAGGAAGATGTTCCGTAGTCGGCGTGAGTCCGACGACGGCGAGGGCGAGGCGGTGAAGCTTTTCCTCACCGGCGACGAAGATGCTAGAGGCGGAGCTAGGGTTTGAGCTCGGGCGAAGAAGATGAGAGGAAGAGAATAGTTTTAACTGGGGGGGGGGGGTAAGAGGCTATTTATAGCTCAGGTGGAAAACGGTACGGGCCGAAACTTTCGGACTGAACTACCCTTGCCCCTTCGTCTCCGCATGACACGTGTTACCCACGATTGAAGCGGTGGAGATCGTGGTTATCCGAACGTGAGTAGTGGGTGCGGTGAAAGTGGTAACGTTAAAAGAAAATTTTGAATTTTGATGATTTTGTTGCAAAGTCCTCACCTGACAAGGACTCAGTGAGGATTTTGAACAAGTGTCAAACAGAACACATAGGAAGAATTGAGAATAAACTGGGTTGAGCATAGCATAGAGGGGAGTCGGGTCCGATCACATTCACTTAGAGGAAATACCAAATTGAAGAATGAGCAATAAGTGAATGCTGTTGAGGACATTGAAAGCTCATTATAATATATATATATATATATATATATATATTATAATATATATATATATATATTCAAATGAAGATTATCTCAAAAAGTTTTTTAAGAATTTGAAGATTTTGAAAATTTGAGGTTTTTGTGACAAAGTTTCAGATTGAAGAATTTCCAACTTGAAGAATTTCAAAGTTGGGTGTTGGCGTGACCCACCGTATAAGAATGATGATTTCAGGCGCCGCGTACAATTGTCGTAGGGCCCTGAGAAACAAATTTTCATTGATTTCTTCACACTTAGAGTGATATTCTTCATTGATTGAAGAAAGTCGTTACTCTGTGTGTTGCACATCTAAGTCATCAATTTTGCATAAGTGTCAGGATGTGTGTAAGTTTACAAAACATTCGAAGATTCTAGGATATTTATCTCACACCGGAACTTGCAAAACCTTCTCTCATCTAATGGCTTTGTGAAAATATCTGCTAGTTGATCAACAGTCTTCACATGGTCGATGATGATATTGCCCTCGAGGACATGGTCACGAAGAAAATGATGACAAATCTGGATGTGCTTGGTCTTCGAGTGTTGTACTGGGTTGTAGGCGATCTTGATTGCACTCTCATTGTCGCAGTAGAGGGACACATTCTTCATATTGATGCCATAGTCTCTGAGGGTTTGCTTCATCCATAGTAGTTGAGCACAGCAAGATCGAGTAGCAATGTACTCAGCTTCGGCAATGGAGAGAGATACAAAGTTCTGCTTCTTTGAGGACCAGCAGACAAATGATCTTCCGAGGAAATGGCATGTGCCTGATGTTGACTTGCGATCCACACGGTCACCAGCGTAAACAGAATCCGAAAATCCAACAAGGTGAAGATTTGAGCCCTTGGGGCACCATAATCCTAGTGTTGGTGTGTGAGCTAGATATCGAAGATATCGAAGAATATGTTTCACAGCCTTATGGTGTGATTCCTTCGGTTTTGCTTGAAAACGAGCACACATGCAAACACTAAGCATAATATCTAGCCTAGATGCACATACGTACAATAAAGAGCCAATCATAGAATGATATACCTGCTGACTGAAATCTTTACCATTTTTGTCAGTGCAGAGGTGGCCGTTGGTAAGTAGAGGAATCTTGACGCCTTTGCATTCATGCATGCCGAATTTATTCACAACGTCCTTGTGGTATTTCTCCTAAGATATGAAGATGCCATTGCGTTGTTGATGAATTTGCAGACCAAAGAAGAATTTCAACTCCCCCATCATAGACATTTGATATTCTTCACCCATCATGTTGGCAAATTCATCACTGTAACGTTTGTCAGTACAACCAAAAATAATGTCATCGACATATATTTGGCACACAACTAGTTCATTGTCATAGGATTTTGTGAAAAGAGTATGATCAAGTGAACCGGGTTTGAAGCCTTTCTTCATGAGGAATTCCTTCAATGTATCATACCACACCCGAGGGGCTTGCTTTTGCGGAGGAGGTGAAGACTTTGTTGCAGTTGAGGATTTTGCAGTCGTTGCTACTTTCTAAGGAAGTTGCTCTTTTGATACTGCTGTTGAGGCTTTTGGCTTGAGACTTGGCTTCTTGAACATGGCCTTCTTCTGAGGATTTTTTGTAGCAGAGGCCTCAACAGCTGAAGAAGTGGCAGCAGTAGCTGCAGGAGCAAAGTCCTCATTGAATTTTGTGACAACAACTTTAGGCTTTTTGTGCAGCTTAGCCAAATATTTGTCTTTTTCATCAGGGTAATCCTCAATTGTGGCTACGCTTGAGGGATGTGCTGCTTGTTGATCTCCCTCTGGCAACCTTTTGCAGGGAGGTTTTAGGGCAAACTTCTTGGCATATTTTGGAGTGACATATCTGTATTCTTTCCACTCCTTTGCCCATCTGCATTCTATCTTTTGAAGCCTTATCTTGCGCTTTGCCATGGTCTCTTTACCATGAATTTCCTCACCAGGTGTACAATACTACATAGATCTCCTCAGGGATCTCAAGGCAATGTTCTGTACCAGCTTCTTGCCACCTTTCTATTTTCTTTCTTCCTTCATTTTCTTCTACTGAGGCTTTTGCTGAGGAATTTGTATTCTTGATGATTCCGAGGACACAGGTAATATTTGTTCTAGAAATGCTGCAAATGAGTTATGTTGATGAGAACCTAGTGGTTCATTGTCACATCCCTGACACCTTAAACAAGTTAGTCTTGTGCTCATGTCTTCTTTGCATTGCATCTAAGAAAATTTCAACAAGAACAAAGGAAGTGATGAAGGAAAGCTCAAAAACCCTAGCCACTTCTTTAAATAAAGGAAATCTCAAAACTAGTTAAAATCAATGAACCCAAAATGGCCTCAAGAAAAGTTCAAACTTTCTGATAAGTCATGAAAGTAAATGAGCAATGAAGAAAACCATTTTCTTGACACTTTAAACATTTTAAAGAAATGCAAAAAGCTACTGGTTTCAAGTTTTAAATTTGAAATCAGAAACTTTAAATTTTCAAAAAATGTTGAAAACCTTGGAAACGGATGGAAATATTCCAACAAATATTCTAAGGTGCTCAACATAGTTTTTTCAATTTATTAGGGAGTTGAAATAAATAGAAAACCAGTGAAATAGCAAAACAGAAACAAAAACAGATTTTTTTTTGGAAAAACTTACCTGTCGCCTAGCCGGCCAGCCTAGCTCCTCCTGTCGTCTCCCTCCTCGCCAGTAGGAGCAGGAGGTTGCCGGCACGTCGCCGCACGCCTCCACGCAGCTCCCTGGCTGCGTGGCCGCCGTTTCGCGCTGGCAAGCACGGGGATAAGCTCCCCGTGGCCGACCCTATCCATTACCAGCGCCAGATCCCCCGTCCTCTCGAATCGCTCCTCCCTTCTTCTGCCGCCATTGGAGCCCGAGCAAAGCTCGAGCTGCCCGTGCCCCTAGCCATAGGATCCCCTCTCTGAGTGCGCTGTTAGCTCCGCCTCATCGATCTGGTCCTCCCTGCAGAAGCCGAAGCTTCCCCGAGCCCTGCAACGCCCACGGCACCATCGTCTTCAACCTTCGGCCGCCGGCGAGCTCTGCTCGATTCGTCGCCCTCAGCTCTTCCCCGAGCCGTCCAAGCTCTGCTCTGCACTCCCTGTGAGCATGTGGCCGTTTCCCCTAAGATCTCCCTGTCGATCCCCTCCTCTAGGCCTAGTTCCACCGGAGCCCGACAAGATCCGCAGCTGCAGCTCGTCGCCGGTAGCCCTCCGGTGATCAGCTCGTCCTTCCGAGGGCACCAGCAGCTTCAGGCCGTCGCGTAGATGCTGTAGGAGCTAAGAACCGTGTGTAGTTCTCTCTCTATCAATGACCTCGATGACGCCCGAACCTTGGCCGCCGCCAAGGTCGTCGCCGGCGTCATCTCCGGCTAGATCAGTCCCGGCTAAGTGCAGAAATGGAGCTGCGGGAGATGTGTCGTTCTTCTGGTGCTCTCCGCGCAGCGTTTGGCCCCTTGGGTGCCGTTTCCGAGCCCCTCCGCCGTTCTGGTGGTCGCCGGAGGCTCCCCGCCAGCGAGGACGACCTCGCCGCCGGTGGATCTCGGCTGGCCTGAGCCACTGACGGGTGGGGCCAGCCTCTGGATAGTTTAGAGATAATAAAAATAAATCAGATTAATAAATAAGACACTCACATGTGGGTTCAGTGAGTTTATTTAACTAAATAAGATTAATCCTAATCTAAAATTGACCAGAGAGACTGACCAGTGGGTCCCACTGGTCAGGTTTGACTTTCAACGGCCAGATGGACCTGCTCATGTCATGCTGATGCAATAAAAGTATTTTCCAGTATAAAAATAATTCCAGAAATGTTTAAGACTTCAAAAATTCATAGAAATTAATCTGTAACTCCAATGAAAATAATTTATATATGAAAAAGTATCAGAAAAATTCAAGGAATCTGAATATGCTATTTTCAATCATGTTTGATAAAGTTACAGAACCCAAACATGTAGATTAATGAATAAGTCAATTCTTATAAATACTTTATAAATAGAATATGAAAAGTATTTAAATTTCTTCTTGTTTGACATGATCAAACATGGTTCTAATAACAAACCAGTACCTTAACATGACATCTCATGCATGCGAACATCAAGTTGATCTGAGCATCAGGTCGAATCAATTAAATCGGTATCCGAGAATACCTCGTTTGAATTGATATTTGAATGTGATTCAAATCAACTTCAAACCTAATACATGTTGATTATATTAGTATATCACCTTGCATTCTCATGCCATGCTCATGCATCATCATGTTTGCATATGATTGTTATTGATTGTTGCCCTTCATCTCGGTAGGCTCCGCACTCCCGGATTCCACCGAATATCCGTCTGACGGATATTGTCCCTCCTCTGAGCAACAAGGCAAGCAACCATTTTGATCATCCCGATAAATCCCATGTTCTTGCTCCTGCACTTATTTATTGCATTAGGATCAAATGCTTCAACTGCTTTTGCCACGTTAGTTGAACCCACTTCCTTTGCATGACCTAACCTTGTCATAGTAAATAGCCGAACCTTGCAACCTAGCATACCTGATAGTTGCTTGAGCTACGTTGTGCCTTATCCTGCTATGCATGCTATGCTTAGAGTTGTGTATGGTCTGTCATCTGGGAGATGAACAGAATTGTGAGAATGTGTTCGGTAAGCAAAGGTTGTGTGTTGAACCTGATTTGGTAAAGGTACCGGTGAAAGGCTGTGTAGGAGTACATGGCGGGTTGTTTCATTGGAACCGTCCTTAGGAACTGAGTTCCGTGTATGTAATCCAAAACTAGATACTACCACATGCTGGGCCCTGAAATATGACCCCGCTCGGCCTATTAATCGCTTAGTACTCAGTCCATGAGTTGCAAGTAGTTTCTGGTGTTTATAGTAATGTTGGAGACCGTGCATGGTGCTGACTTGAGAGGTGGGCCGTGATGCGGTAGGCAGTGGCATGGTGTACCAAGTGGCACCCGGATGGTGGGCTTGGGAACCCTGCGCACATCGTTTGAGGCCGTGGCGGAAACCTCGGCCGGACTTCCGTACGGGTTACTCTCAGATAGGCATTGAACCTGGACTAGGTACTAGTGTGGTTAACGGTCGTGGCCGACTCCCTCGTTGGGCTTCCGCTTGAAGGTTGCCGAGGTGCATGACGTGCACATGGCGATAAGTGGCGAGAGCGTGTGTGTCAAAGTACACCCCTGCAGGGTTATGATCTATTCGAATAGCCGCGTCCGCGGATATGGACTACTTGGAGACATATGTTGTTCATAGATAACTTCAATGGCTACTCATAAAATTGTCAAGATAAGCGTGAGTGTCGTGGACGGCAATTCCGTATGGAGACGGGATGATTCCACGATAGTGTATTGTTGTGGTGTTAGTGGACTCGTGTGCGAGAAATCAAGTTGTCAAAATTTGAAAAAAAAATGCAAGTTGTTTAGCCACGAGTCAGATGCTGGCTTTCCGCATGAAACCCCACAATACTCTTTTGATACCTTGCATGAGTAGTTAGATATCCTAAAGTCTTGCTGAGTACCTTCGTACTCATGTTTGCTTAATAAATGTTGCAGAGGTTGCTAATGACCCTAATGGAGGGTTCTTCGTAGACATCGACGACGACGAGTAGCTGGTGTCCCAGCTATGATATGGCTCTAGGTTGGGTCTGTAGTATAGTCAGGTCGTGTGCCTTCTAGTTGCCCTGTCTGTACTTAGACAGTTTAAGCTCTTCCGCTGGCTTGTAACTGAATGACTGCTATTATGGGTCGTGAGACCCTTAATGTGCAATATTATGTGTGTGGCTCTTCCGAGCCTCTTAAATAAAGCTTGTATGTTTATAGTTATGTTGTGATGCCATCGATGTATCTATACATATCGGTATGCCATGCGTACGTGTGTCGTACTTGATATGTATGGGGTTCGATTACCTAGTCGTGAACTTTAGTAGCACTCCTTACAAGGAAATGCCCCTTTGTGATCCAACGAGCCTTGGTAGTTCGCTACTGCTCCGGACACATTGGTTGACCGGCATGTGTCATTCTTAGCTGCTGTGTCTGTCCCCTTTGGGGAAATGTCACGCGATGTAATGGAGTCCTGGTAGCTTGCTACGACTCGTCTACACTCGCTGGTGACCGACACCTGCTTTGTTGGATCATGTATGCCTGTCCTTGTGCGGTACTGCCACTTTGGTTTGTGACTAGACTTGTCGATCCGGGTTCTGTGACATTGGAATGCTAGCGACACAATTGCATACGTGAGTCAAAAGACGCAAACGGTCCCGGCTAAGGTAAGGCTGCAACCGTGGAGTTAACCGTGCGTGAGACCGCAAAGAGATGCGATGTGTTACAGGCTGGATTCCTATGACTTAGGATCGGGGTCCCGACAGCGTTGGTATCATGGCCTGACTGACTGTAGGATTACTAAGCCAAACTGGTCGAAGTTGAGTCTAGAATTGCTTTAGTTATATATAAGGGAATTGTTTGTGGAAGGGAACGTAAGACTCTTGTTCTCTTCTCAAGTTATTCTATTCTGGTCATCCTCATCTTTTCTGCGGGAATTAAGGACTAGGTTACTCATCTTCTTCTAGGCTCGTGTTTCTGATCGGTAGATTATAGGACTACGGGTCAAGAGATATTTGGGTTTCTTTCGTTCCTAGGAAAAAGGAAGTAAGTTTGATGATCAGAGAGTTGAACTTGATAGTTGAGTGGTTACGCTATTCCATTTTGGGTTGTCTCAAAATTTGTTTTGAGCATTTACAGCCGTTATGCTGCCCAATTTTGCATTCAGAGCTCTAATGCTTTTGCATTACTCTCTATTTACAGATGCCTGGCCGTCCTTCTCGTCAGGTGGTACGTCTGACCAGTTGCATCGATGTACCGGGTCATACGGCCATGCTGGTCAGGGTGATGTCGGTGTGCGGTTACCGCTGGTACCCTGAGTACACAATGGAGGAACAGTACCGAGACTTCAACCAGAGCCAGTACATCTGCACTGTTAGGGTATTTCCAGACTACCGTGGAGCTGAGAAGCCAATCCATTGGTCCTATGGGTTGGGAGTCATTCTTGACATGGCAGTACAAGATGCTGCCTATTCAGAGTTCTGCTATGTTCCGGCCTCTCAGCCTGGTGAAGAGGGATACCTCAGTGGAGTCTATTTTGATTCTTCAATGGAGGATCCACTACTGCAGTCCACTATTGAGATGCTAGAAAACAGAGACAGGGATGCTCGTGCTCTCCGCATGGAGCTTTATGCTACCCGTGCCCATCTGTGGACGGCTTTGACGCAGCTGGCACCGGTAGTCTAGACAGGGTATGGAGAAATGGAGATGTTGAACCCTGTTAGGACCCATCTTCCGGCTCACGTTGACTGGCCAGCTATAGGAGGAGTCACACCTCTTCGGGGACCCCTCTTACCACCAGTCAGGGGACCAAGGCCACATCCGTGTCCTTACGGATCCCAGGGATCTCAGGCTAGAGTGTTTCCTGATCCGCAGGTTGAGCTTCCAGGTCATGGAGGTAATCTCTATGAGATGTTCTATGCGGATGCCTGAGCTGTGAGCGGAAGGATAGTGTGGTAGTAGCCGTACGTTCACAGTCCTGCGTGACTTGTGAAGTATGCTTGTAATGTGAAATGAATTTCGGAGGCCTAGATAAATAATGTATAGGAAGCTTGTAAGCCTCTGATGAGTAGTTTCATAATTTCAGTAGTTTGCTCTTCGGTTAAGGTTGTACTAGACTATGTAAGGGTGTGTATGAACCATGGTGTATATATAGCAGTTGCTTGTTACCATGCTGTTCGGATATTCATTTCCGCATTCGGTGTGTTCAATACATTCTTAATCCATAGATAGTATTGATATGATATTGGTCTAAGCTGTGAGTTTGTTTGTGAGGATGGTGTTCACCAGGTTGAACCGTGCCCCTTCTCATGAGCAAGGCGAGGGTAGTCAAGCGTCGTAGGAAGACCTGCCTCACCCGCCCTCTCTGGCGGAAGTGATGCTTGAGGCAGAGAGAAACAAAAGGGAGACCAACCGACTGTTAGAGCGTATTGAGCAGAATACGGCTCGACAGCCTAGGAATGCTGCAGTGTCCCTCAATGACTTTGTGAAGCTGAATCCTCCAAAGTTTCATCATTCCCTCGATCCCCTAGACGCTGATGACTGGCTGTGCAGCATCTCACGCAAGATTCGCTCTGCGAATGTGTCTGAGGCCGACAAGGTAACCTTTGCGGCGTATTTCCTGGAAGGACCCGCCAATCTGTGGTGGGAGAACTTTGAAGCTATGCGTCCCGCTGAACCAGTAGCCACATGGGCAGACTTCAGTGTAGCTTTTCGTCTGCACCATATTCCAGAGGGCCTGATGGACAGAAAGAGAGAGGAGTTCTGTGCCTTCACTCAGGGCAAGTTGTGTGTGGATGCCTATAGCCGCGAGTTCGGTAACCTCGCCCGCTATACAACAGAGGAGGTGTCTACTGACGCCAAGAAGCAAGCAAGGTTCCGTAAGGGTCTGAGCCCTGAGCTTCGTCGTGATCTGCGCCTCCACGAGTGTGCAAGCTTTCAAGCTCCGGTCAACAAGGCAATTAGTGTCGAGACTGGTCATACTGACTTCGAAGCCACAAGGAAGCACTCCCGTGACTTCGGCTCGTCTTCTGGTTCCGCGTTTCCAAAATGCAGGCTGTGGGTTCCGAACAGTTCTCTGCCGCCAAGATACACTCCGAGGCCATCCTACGTGGCGCCTCAGACGAATCAGGCCAACTCTCCCGCAAAAGCTTATGGTGGTCCAGCTAGCAATGCTGCACCACGTGCCAACCAAGTGATATGCTACAAGTGTGGAGAACCAGGGCACTATTCCCGTGAGTGTCCTCAGAATGTGGGTGCCAAGCAACCCGGAAAGTCCGTCGGCAAGCCAAGTCGGGCAAAGCTTACTATGTGAAGCCGACTCCTGCACGTGGCCGTGTGAACTATGTGTCAGCAAAAGAAGCTGCAGAGGATCCCGACGTCATGCTGGGTACGCTTCTTGGTAATCATCACCCAGCGTTCGTTCTCTTTGACACTAGGTCTTCTCATTCCTTCATTTCAGAAAGTTATGCACAGTTGCATAACAAGTCTTTTTGTGATATGCCAATCCCATTGGTTGTCCAAACTCCTGGTAGTAAATGGCAAACCTCTAGGATAACCCATGGCAATGAAATTCTAGTAGACATGCTAGTTTTTCTAGCCTCATTGATAGAATTGAAATCTTCGGATATTAATATCATCTTGGGCATGGACTGGATGTCAGCTCACTATGCCAAGATTGATACCCATTCTAGAAATGTCCAGCTTACCCATCCCTCGAGGGAGATAGTAAATGTCTCTACTCGAGTTTCCAAATGCCAACTCTATTCCCCAAATGCCAACCCTCTTCCAGAACTTGAGGACATTCCGGTAGTCCGTGACTTCCCGGATGTTTTTCCAGAGGAACTGTCAGGAATTCCACCTGATAGAGATGTAGAGTTCGTGATAGATCTTGTTCCGGGAACTGTCCCAATAGCCAGAAGACCTTATAAGATGGCACCCCTGGAGCTAGCCGAACTTAAGAAGCAACTAGATGAGGCCTTGAACAAAGGTTTCATTCGTCCTAGCTCTTCTCCTTGGGCTTGTCCCGTCCTCCTCGTCAAGAAGAAAGACGGAACGGATCGGATGGTTGTAGATTACTGACCAGTTAATCTAGTCACCATAAAGAACAAGTATCCGCTCCCCAGGATCAACGATCTGTACGATCAGCTCGCTGGATCCTCAGTCTTCTCCAAAATGGATTTGAGATTTGGATACCATCAAATCAAGATCAAGAATGGGGACATCCCAAAAATGGCTTTTGTTACTCGTTATGGCCAATACGAGTACACCGTCATGTCTTTCGGTTTAACCAATACCCCAGCCACCTTCTCTCGTCTGATGAATTCAATCTTCATGGAGTATTTGGATAAATTCGTCGTGGTATACCTCGATGATATTCTCATCTACTCGAAGAACGAACAAGAACATGCCGAGCATCTAAGGCTGGTATTGATGAAACTTCGAGAGCATCGCCTTTATGCCAAGTTTTCAAAATGTGAATTTTGGTTACCAGAAGTGACCTATTTAGGTCACGTAATCTCTGGTAAGGGTATTGCTGTCAATCCCGAGAGAGTTCAAGCTGTCCTTGATTGGACTCAACCTGAATCGGTTAAGCAAGTTAGGAGTTTTCTTGGTCTAGCGAGCTATTGTCGCCGCTTTGTCAAGAATTTCTCCAATGTTGCAAAGCCTCTAACTGAACTCCTCAAGAAGGATAAAAAGTTCGAGTGGACACCACAGTGTGAGCATTGTTTTCAGGAACTGAAAAGACGCCTGACTTCCGCACCTGTGTTGCTACCACCAGATTTTTCTAAGGACTTTGTTATCTATTGCGACGCCTCGCGACAAGGATTAGGTTGCATTCTCATGCAAGATCGTCATGTGATCGCATACACATCTCGTCAGTTGCGTCCACATGAGGATAATTATCCCACACATGACCTTGAGCTTGCAGCTGTGGTCCATGCACTAAAAACCTGGCGACATTACCTTTTGGGTAATCGTTGCGCAATATTCACAGATCACCAAAGTCTGAAATATATCTTCACCCAACCGGATTTGAATCTCAGGCAAAGACGGTGGGTTGAGTTGATCTCGGATTACGACTTAGGGATAACTTACACCCCGGGGAAGGCCAATGTTATGGCCGATGCACTAAGTCGTAAAGCTTATTGTAACAATTTGATGCTACAACAAGGTCAACCACATCTCCATGAGGACTTCCGGAAGTTGAATCTTCATATTGTTCCTCAAGGATTCCTTTCTACCCTGGTGGCGAAGCCTACTCTTAAGGATCAAATTATCGCTGGCCAAAAGCGTGACAAGGGTATATCACGGATCAAGGAGAATATTTTTAGCGGAAACGCTAAAGAATTGTCCATGAATGATCAAGGTGTTGTGTTCTTTCAGAATCGTCTAGTGGTTCCTAAGAACCCACACCTAAGGCAGTTAATCCTTAAGGAGGCTCATGATTCTCCTCTCACCATTCATCCCGGTAGTACTAAGATGTATCAGGACCTACGCCAGAGGTTCTGGTGGACTAGGATGAAGAGAGAAATTGCTGAGTTCGTTGCTAACTGCGAAGTTTGTCGTCGAGTTAAGGCAGAACATCAAAGGCCTGCTGGCACCCTTCAACCTCTAGCTATTCCTGAATGGAAATGGGATAAAGTTAGCATGGATTTCATTACCGGATTTCCCAAGACCAAGAAAGAAAATAATGCTATCTTTGTGGTCATTGACCGTCTTTCCAAAGTGGCTCATTTTCTTCCCGTTCGTGAGAGTATAACAGCTAGCCAGCTAGCAGAGTTATATATCTCCCGAATAGTGTCTCTTCATGGTGTTCCCCTGGAGATTAACTCGGACCGTGGGAGTATCTTTACTTCTCTCTTCTGGGAAAGTTTTCAGAATGCCATGGGGACTCACTTATCTTTTAGTACTGCTTTCCATCCCCAATCAAGTGGTCAAGTAGAAAGAGTGAATCAAATCCTAGAAGATATGCTTCGAGCTTGTGTTATATCGTTCGGTATGAATTGGGAGAAGTGCCTTCCATTCGCCGAATTTGCTTATAACAATAGTTATCAACCAAGCTTGGGCAAAGCCCCTTTTGAAGTTCTCTATGGACGAAGATGTCGAACACCTCTTAATTGGTCAGAAACCGGAGAGAGGCAACTCTTTGGCCCGGATATGATCCAGGATGTAGAAGAGCAGATTCGCATTATTCGTGAAAAGTTGAAAACAGCCCAGTCTCGTCAAAACAGCCAATATGATCGTCATCATAAGGTTGTGACCTTTGAAGTTGACGAGAAGGCTTACCTTCGGGTTACACCTTTGAAGGGTACCCGTCGATTCGGTATCAAGGGCAAGTTGGCTCCTCGTTATATTGGTCCTTTTCGCATTCTTGCCAAACGAGGAGAAGTTGCCTACCAGTTGGAACTTCCTCCGCATCTTTCCAAGGTTCATGATGTCTTCCACGTCTCGCAACTCACGCGTTGCTTTTCGGATCCTATCCGTGAGGTGGACCACGAAACGCTTGATCTCCAAGATAACCTTTCATACCGAGAATACCCCGTGCGTATTCTTGATCAAGCTGAGTGTACCACTCGACATCGAAAACCTCAAGTTTCTTAAAGTTCAATGGTCAAATCATTCTGAAAAGGAGGCAACTTGGGAAAGAGAGGATCGTCTCCGACTTGAGTATCCTGCGTTATTCCCGGCGACTTCTAAATCTCGGGACGAGATTCGTTTGAGTGGGGGTGAGTTGTCACATCCCTGACAGCTTAAACAAGTTAGTCTTGTGCTCATGTCTTCTTTGCATTGCATCTAAGAAAATTTCAACAAGAACAAAGGAAGTGATGAAGGAAAGCTCAAAAACCCTAGCCACTTCTTTAAATAAAGGAAATCTCAAAACTAGTTAAAATCAATGAACCCAAAATGGCCTCAAGAAAAGTTCGAACTTTCTGATAAATCATGAAAGTAAATGAGCAATGAAGAAAACCATTTTCTTGACACTTTAAACATTTTAAAGAAATGCAAAAAGCTACTGGTTTCAAGTTTTAAATTTGAAATCAGAAACTTTAAATTTTCAAAAAATGTTGAAAACCTTGGAAATGGATGGAAATATTCCAACAAATATTCTAAGGTGCTCAACATAGTTTTTTCAATTTATTTGGGAGTTGAAATAAATAGAAAACCAGTGAAATAGCAAAACAGAAACAAAAACAGAAAAAATGGAAAACTTTACCTGTCTCCTAGCCGGCCCAGCCCAACTCCTCCTGTCGTCTCCCTCCTCGCCAGTAGGAGCAGGAGGTGGCCGCCGTGTCGCCGCGCGCCTCCACGCAGCTCCCTGGCTGCCTGGCCGCCGTTTCGCACTGGCAAGAACGGGGATAAGCTCCCCGTGGCCGACCCTATCCATTCCCAGCGCCAGATCCCCTCTCTGAGTGCGCCGTTAGCTCTACCTCGTCGATCTGGTCCTCCCTGCAGAAGCCGAAGCTTCCCCGAGCCCTGCAACGCCCACGGCACCGTCTTCTTCAACCTTCGGCCGCCGGCGAGCTCTGCTCGATTCATCGCCCTCAGCCCTTCCCCGAGTTGTCTAAGCTCTGCTCTGCACTCCCCGTGAGCATGCGACCGTTTCCCCTAAGATCTCCCCGTTGATCCCCTCTTCTAGGCCTAGTTCCACCGGAGCCCGACAAGATCCGCCGCTGCAGCTCGTCGCCGGTAGCCCTCCGGTGATCAGCTCGTCCTTCCGAGGGCACCAGCAGCTTCAGGCCGTCGCGTAGATGCTGTAGGAGCTAAGAACCGTGCGTAGTTCTCTCTGTATCAATGACCTCGATGACGCCCGAACCTTGGCCGCCGCCAAGCTCGTCGCCGGCGTCATCTCCGGCCAGATCGGCCCCGGCTAAGTGCAGAAATGGAGCTGCAGGAGATGTGTCGTTCTTCTGGTGCTCTCCGCGCAGCGTTTGGCCCCTTGGGCGCCGTTTCTGAGCCCCTCCGCCGTTCTCGTGGTCGCCGGAGGCTCCCCGCCGGCGAGGACACCCTCGCCGCCGGTGGATCTTGGCTGGCCTGAGCCACTGACGGGTGGGGCCAGCCTCTGGATAGTTTAGAGATAATAAAAATAAATCAGATTAATAAATAAGACACTGACATGTGGGTTCAATGAGTTTATTTGACTAAATAAGATTAATCCTAATCTAAAATTGACCAGAGAGACTGACCAGTGGGTCCCAATGGTCAGGTTTGACTTTCAACGGCCAGATGGACCTGCTGATGTCATGCTGATGCAATAAAAGTATTTTCCAGTATAAAAATAATTCCAGAAATGTTTAAAACTTCAAAAATTCATAGAAATTAATCTGTAACTCCAATGAAAATAATTTATATATATAAAAGTATCAGAAAAATTCAAGGAATCTGAATATGCTATTTTCAATCATGTTTGAAAAAGTTACAGAACCCAAACATGTAGATTAATGAATAAGTCAATTCTTATAAATACTTTATAAATAGAATATGAAAAGTATTTAAATTTCTTCTTGTTTGACATGATCAAACATGGTTCTAATAACAAACCAATACCTTAATATGACATCTCATGCATGCTAACATCAAGTTGATCTGAGCATCAGGTCGAATCAATTAAATCGGTATCCGAGAATACCTCGTTTGAATTGATATTTGAATGTGATTCAAATCAACTTCAAACCTAATACATGTTGATTATATTAGTATATCACCTTGCATTCTCATGCCATGCTCATGCATCATCTTGTTTGCATATGATTGTTATTGATTGTTGCCCTTCATTTCGGTAGGCTCCGCACCCCCGGATTCCACCGAATATCCGTCTGACGGATATTGTCCCTCCTCTGAGCAACAAGGCAATCAACCATTTTGATCATCCCGATAAATCCCATGTTCTTGCTCCTGCACTTATTTATTGCATTAGGATCAAATGCTTCAACTGCTTTTGCCACGTTAGTTGAACCCACTTCCTTTGCATGACCTAACCTTGTCATAGTAAATAGCCGAACCTTGCAACCTAGCATAACCGATAGTTGCTTGAGCTATGTTGTGACTTATCCTGCTATGCATGCTATGCTTAGAGTTGTGTATGGTCTGTCATCTGGGAGATGAACATAATTGTGAGAATGTGTTCGGTAAGCAAAGGTTGTGTGTTGAACCTGATTTGGTAAAGGTACCGGTGAAAGGCTATGTAGGAGTACATGGCGGGTTGTTTCATTGGAACCGTCCTTAGGAACTGAGTTCCGTGTATGTAATCCAAGACTAGATACTACCACATGCTGGGCCCTGAAATATGACCCCGCTCGGCCTATTAATCGCTTAGTACTCGGTCCAGGAGTTGCAAGTAGTTTCTGGTGTTTATAGTAATGCTGGAGACCGTGCACGGTGCTGACCTGAGAGGTGGGTCGTGATGCGGTAGGCAGTGGCACGGTGTACCAAGTGGCACCCGGATGGTGGGCTTGGGAACCCTGTGCACATCGTTTGAGGCCGTGGCGGAAACCTCGGCCGGACTTCCGTACGGGTTACTCTCAGATAGGCGATAAACCTAGACTAGGTACTAGTGAGTTTAACGGTCATGGCCGACTCCCTCGCTGGGCTTCCGCTTGAAGGTTGCCGAGGTGCATGACGTGCACATGGCGATAAGTGGCGAGAGCGTGTGTGTCGAAGTACACCCCTGCAGGGTTATGATCTATTCGAATAGCCGCGTCCACGGATATGGACTACTTGGAGACATATGTTGTTCATAGATAACTTCAATGGCTACTCATAAAATTGTCAAGATAAGCGTGAGTGTCGTGGACGGCAATTCCGTATGGAGACGGGATGATTCCACGATAGTGTATTGTTGTGGTGTTAGTGGACTCGTGTGCGAGAAATCAAGTTGTCAAATTTTTTAAAAAAGTGCAAGTTGTTTAGCCACGGGTCATATGCTGGCTTTCCGCATGAAACCCCACAATACTCTTTTGATACCTTGCATGAGTAGTTAGATATCCTAAAGTCTTGCTGAGTACCTTCGTACTCATGTTTGCTTAATAAATGTTGCAGAGGTTGCTAATGACCCTAATGGAGGGTTCTTCATAGACATCGACGACGACGAGTAGCTGGTGTCCCAGCTACGATCTGGCCCTAGGTTGGGTCTGTAGTATAGTCAGGCCATGTGCCTTCTAGTTGCCCTGTCTGTACTCAGACAGTTTAAGCTCTTCCGCTGGCTTGTAACTGAATGACTGCTATTATGGGTCGTGAGACCCTTAATGTGTAATATTATGTGTGTTGCTCTTCCGAGCCTCTTAAATAAAGCTTGTATGTTTATGGTTATGTTGTGATGCCATCGATGTATCTATACATATCGGTATGCCATTCGTACGTGTGTCGTACTTGATATGTATGGGGTTCGATTACCTAGTCATGAACTTTAGTAGCACTCCTTACAAGGAAATGCCCCTTTGTGATCCAACGAGCCTTGGTAGTTCGCTACTGCTCCGGACACATTGGTTGACCGGCATGTGTCCTTCTTAACTGCTGTGTCTGTCCCCTTTGGGGAAATGTCACGCGATGTAGTGGAGTCCTGGTAGCTTGCTACGACTCGTCTACACTCGCTGGTGACCGACACCTGGTTTGTTGGGTCATGTATGCCTGTCCTTGTGCGGTACTGCCACTTTGGTTTGTGACTAGACTTGTCGATCCGGGTTCTGTGACATTGGAATGCTAGCGACACTATTGCATACGTGAGTCAAAAGACGCAAACGGTCCCGGCTAAGGTAAGGCTGCAGCCGTGGAGTTAACTGTGCGTGAGACCGCAAAGAGATGCGATGTGTTACAGGCTGGATTCCTATGACTTAGGATCGGGGTCCCGACATTCATCAACTGACATTTTGTACCTGTGAATAGAGTTTAGGTGCGAAGAATTTGGAGAGGTCAGATGCGTTCTGAGATTTGAGGAAACTAAAAAATTACTTAAGTTGAGAAATTTGACCAGTGAGTTGAGGAATTAGACTAAGCATTCTTATGTTGGGTTCCAGAGTTGTGCAGATTCAAAAATTTACACAATTGAGGAATCTCGTGAAGAATTTAGTGACTTAGTGAAATTCATCAAGTGTTCTCGACATGGGTGTGCACAACTGAGAGAATTTCTGCGGAAAAACTGATTTCACGAATCTAAAGAGAATTAGGAGATAAACACGGGCTGTAAAATAGAATTTTATTTACCCTGTGCGAAGAACACGATGAACTGAAGCAGTAAAAAGAGGAAGTTCTTCGATCCAGATTTCCAGTGCCGTAACTTGGCGACTGAAGACAGCTACGGCGGCGGAGGAGGAAGATTTTCTGCAGTCGGCGTGAGTCCGGCGATGGCGAGGGCGAGGCAGTGAAGCTTTTCCTCACCGGCGACGAAAATGCTAGCGGCGGAGCTAGGGTTTGAGCTCGAGCGGAGATGATGAGAGGAAGAGAAGAGTTTTAACTCAGGTGAAAAACGGTCCGGGACAAAACTTTCGGACCGAACTGCCCTTGCCCCCTCGTCTCCGCATGACACGTGTTACCCATGATTGAAGCGGTGGAGATTGTGGTTATCCAAACGTGAGTAGTGGGTGTCGTGAGAGTGGTAACGTTAAAAATAAATTTTGAATTTTGAGGATTTTGTTGCAAAGTCCTTAGCTGACAAGGACTCAATGAGGATTTTGAACAAGTGTCAAATATAACGCATATGAACAATTGAGAATAGACTGGGTTGAGCTTAGCATAGAGGGGAGTCGGGTCCAAACACATTCACTTAGAGGAAATACCAAATTGAAGACTGAGCAATGAGTGAATGCTGTTGAGGACATTGAAAGCTCATTATAATATATATATATATATATATATATATATTGAAATGAAGATTATCTCAAAAAGTTTTTAAGAATTTGAAGATTTTGAAAATTTGAGGTTTTTGTGACAAAGTCTCAGATTGAAGAATTTCAACTTTTGAATAATTTCCAACTTGAAGAATTTCAAGGTTTTGTGGTGGCATGACCCACCGTACACTACTGGAATCCAGAAATTTGCCGTCAGCCAGTTCTTTACCGTCTGCTGGCTGACGGCAAAGATCCTCTTTGCCATCAGTTGACACAATACAGACGGCAAAGAACTGACACATGGCAAAAATACTATTTGCCATGTGTGGGTCCTTTGCCGTCTTCCAGCAGATGGCAAAGAGCCCCAGGGCAGACGGCAAAGGGGACGCATGGGTCCCATGCGTGCCGTGTCCGAAATCCGGGGGCCTTTGCCGTCCGCGGGCCTTTGTCATCTGCCATACGGCCCTTTGCCGTCGGGGGGCGGACGACAAAGGGGCAGCCCTATAACGGCCGTTACCCCCCTCGCTCACTGTCTCTCTCTCTCTCTCACCCCGACCACTCTCTCTCTCCATGGCGGCGACCCCCTCCCCGCGAGATCCCCTCCCCGCGGCGAGCCCACCGCCCCCCCCGGCGAGCCCACCGCCCCCCCCGGCGAGCCCACCCCCCGGCGACCCCCTCCCCGCGAGGGCACCTCCCCGCGGCGACCCACCCCCACGGTGAGCACCTCCCCTGCGGCGCACCCCCTGCCGCCGCCGCCCCCTGCCACGCGCCCGCGCCACCTGCATTGCGCCCCCTGCCGTCGGCGCCCCCTGCCGCCGCCCCCCCTGCTGCGCGCCACCTGCATTGCACCCTCTGCCGTCGCCGCCCCTGCCGCCGACGCCCCCTGCGGCGAGCCCCCAGCCGCGCGCCCCCTGCCGCCGCCGCCCCCTGCCGGTGAGTTTTTCCTGTTTTTCTTTTTAAAAAATTTAATTACTTTAGTTAGTTTATTAGGTTAGTTTTTTTATTATATATAGGGTAATTTAGTTAGTTTATTTGGTTAGATTATTAGGCTAATTAGGTTAGTTAGTTAGATTAGAAGAAAAAAAGCAGAAGGAAAAAAAGCAGGAGAAGAAGAAGAAGAAGAAGAAGAAGAAGAGGAGGAGGAGGAGAAAAAAGAAGAAGAAGAAGAAGAAGAAGAAGAAGAAGAAGAAGAAGAAGAAGAAGAAGAAGAAGAGGAGAGGAGGAGGAGGAGAAAGAGGAGGAGAAAGAAGAAGAAGAAGAAGAAGAAGAAGAAAAAGAATAGAAGGAGAAAAAGAGGAGGGGGAGTAGGAGGAGAAAAAAGAAGAAGAAGAAGAAGAAGAAGAAGAAGAAGAAAAAGAGGAGAGAGGAGAAGAAGAAAGAAGAGGAAAAGGGAACCCCGGCACCTCGAAACTGACCCTCGACCCCCAACCCCTGACGCCCGACGCCTTTGACCCCCGACCATCGACCTCCGACGCCACTGACCGCCGACCCCCGACCCCCGACACCACTGACCCCTGACGCCACTAACCCTTGACCCCCGACGCCACTGCCCCCGACCCAGACCCTCGGCCCACGACTCCCGACCCCCGACGCTCGACGCCACCAACCCCGACCCCCGACGCCACTGACACCCGACGTCACTGACCCTGGACCCCCGATGCCACTGACCCTGGACCCCCGACGCCACTGACCCCCCACAACCGACGCCACTAACCCCCCGATCCCCGATGCCACCGACCCTCGACGGCACTGACTCCTGACGCCACTAAACCCCGACCCCCGACACCTCTTCTGCCTTCTTTTGAACGAGAAGGTGCTTTTCGGCCTTCCAGAGGCCCACGGGGTCATAGTTTTGTAAATTATGAGTTAGGTCACATATTTTCCGATCATGTTAATTATAAAAACATCGTATTTGTGTTGATCAGGTGAATTTCAATGTGCAGTTGTTCGACGACCTCCACGTGCGTTGGACGAGCTCCGCCCTTGCGTTTGTTGGTGAGCACAAATGACTTCTCCTCCTACCCCCTTAATTTGCTCTGTCCCGGTCTTCGTGCCGATGAAACTTGCTAGCTATAGGTTTCTTCAATCATGAGTATGCGTGACCAGTATGCGTCTCCCGTTCGAAAGGGCGACATCTATAAATATGCATTTCTTTGCATATTTATAACCGCCATCCTTTCGAATTGTCCAACATTATCCATGGACAACCCGAGTATGTGTAGATTGGGTTTGTTTTCCCGTATGCTGTGCTCCTTCTCCTTCTTCTTCTCCTTCTTCTCCTTCTTCTTCTCCTTCTTCTTCTTCTCCTCTTCCTTCTCCTTCTCCTCCTCCTCCTCCTCCTCCTTTTTCTTCTTCTTCTCCTCTTCCTTCTCCTTCTCCTCCTCCTCCTCCTTCTTTTACTTCTTCTTCTCTTTCTCTTTTCCTATAGTTAGCTAGGGTTCCACCTAAATGACATAATTAGCTTAGTTAGCTCCTAAATGGTCTATACTTAGCTAATTTCTCTCCAAAATAACCTATATATACACTACTTCATCTAGTATTATTTTTCTAACTTTCTTATTTGCCATTTTGCAGATTACCTTCACTTCACGGGAAGCTTGGTTGATGGAATGCTTGAAGATGATTTCTTGTACCATGGGTTGTATTGAAACTATTGTAGTATATGAATATATGAAACTTTGTATGCACGTGGATGAAACTGGTGTAATATATGGTTTGGTACGGATGTAACTTCCATAATATGTATGCACTATGGATGAGAGTTATTTTAATATGGTTATGAGTACGGAAAGAAATTTATTTATGTCAAATATATATATATATATATCCTGATTATTGTTAAAAATGCTGGATATAACAAAAAATAAATAAAAAAGGGGCTGGTTCCCCTCTTTGCCGTCTGCCAACACATGGCAAAGGGGTGGAGGCAGACGGCAAAGGGGGAATCTGCCCCCTCTCTCTCCCCTCTTTGCCGTCTGCCCCCACATGGAAAAGGGGGGGAGGCAGACGGCAAAGAGAGAATCTGCCCCCTCTCTCTCCCCTCTTTGCCGTCTGCCCCCACATGGCAAAGGGGGGGAGGCAGACGGCAAAGAGAGAATCTGCCCCCTCTCTCTCCCCTCTTTGCCGTCTGCCCCCACATGGCAAAGGGGGGGAGGCAGACGGCAAAGAGAGAATCTGCCCCCCTCTCTCCCCTCTTTGCCGTCTGCCCCCACATGGAAAAGGGGGGGAGGCAGACGGCAAAGAGAGGAGGCCTGCCGTTAACACTTAACGGGGACGTTGCAATATATGTCGTCCCACTTATTTTGCCGTCTGCCCCCTCATGGCAAAGATTCTTTGCCGTCTGCTTTGTGAAAGCAGACGGCAAAGAGCCTCTTCACCGGATTTTTTTTGCCATGAGGGGGCAGACGGCAAAGCCTTTGCCGTCCTTGGTTGCCCCCTTTGCCGTCCGCCTTGGCAGACGGCAAATTTCTGAATTTCAGTAGTGGTATAAGAATAATGATTTAAGGCGCCGCGTACAATTCTCGTAGGGACCTGAGAACCAAATTCTTCATTGATTTCTTCACACTTACACTGATATTCTTCATTGATTGAAGAAAATATTTACTTTGTGTCTTGCACATCTAAGTCATCAATTTTGCATAAGTGTCAGGATGTGTGCAAGTTTACAAGACATTCGAAGATTCTAGGATATTTAGCTCACACCGCAACTTGCAAAACCTTCTCTCATCACAGGGCTTTGTGAAAATATCTGCTAGTTGATCACCAGTGTCGGTGCACTAAAGACTGGGGTCCCTAGTGCCCGAGACTTGTGCACGGGCGTGAAGAGCCCGTGCCGGCAGGGCATGGCAGGACCGAATCAAAGGTGCAACCCCCAAGATTATCAAGGCCTCGGCAAGCCTGCCTTGCCGGGAAGATGACCAAGGCCACGCCCATTTGGTGGGCGTGATGAACTCACCAAGTACAAGACCCCAGCAAGATCCCTTGCCGGGATGACGACTGAAGCCCCCGACAAGCTTCCTAGCTGGGACAAAGACTCAAGGCCCCGGCAAGATCCTTGCCGGGATGATGGGCCTGGACACCGGTGGGCAACCACCCTTGCCACAGTGCCACCACCCCCAAGTGCCAGCGTATTTCGCATGCGCCAGTGCAACGTCAAGGTGTTGAAACACCTGGATACGTGTCTTGACCAGCACATCGCTGACAAGGACAAGCCATGCATTAAACGCACCTGACATTCGTAGATGGATAAGCATCGCCCTAGGTTCACTATAACTCCCCGTGAACCTACCACCGAGCACTGTAGGTGACTCCTTTGCCTATAAAAGGAGGCCCTTAGCTCATTTCGAAGGGGTTAGACTTTTTGACATCGACCCATAAGACGGTCATCAACGATCACTGTAACAATCAACAACAAAAGGCTTAATACAACCAGACAAGTAGGACCTAGGGTTTTATGCGTAAGCGGCCCGAACCTGGGTTAAAAGGCTTGCCGGGTGCTGATTGTTAGCTCTGCTCTTCACGTCACCTCTCCCTGCCCTACGATCACAAGGGTTTCATGTTGATTCCCATAGGTGTCGACCTCGCATCGCCGACATCTTTGGCGCGCCAGGTAGGGGGTGTGGACTTTTGTGCAAATCTGAGAAAACTCAGCACCAGATTCTTGGAAGTTTGGGCGCTGCGCCGCAGTTCCCACGGAAACGGGGTACCGCGGCGGACGCTCTATTCTCGTACGCTTCCCAAGGTCTGAACGAGCGCGTTGCTGCTCGAGCGCAAGGCACGGAGGCGGAGGCTCCAAAGGCGGTGTCTTCAGGCTGATGCGTCGCTCGGGGCCAACGCGCAGCTCTGGAGTGCGTACCTGGGAGCTTCACAGAGGCCTCGGTGCATACTCCGGCGGACGCACCTCTGCGGAGTGATGCATAGTCGTTGAGGATGCGCCAAACGGTCCAGAAGCCCCAGCGCGCACTCCAACGCAAGTGTTGTGCCCCTGAGAGCGTCGTATTGTCGCCCAAGATGCACTCGGGGGCTCCGCAAGTACATCCTAGCAAGAGAAAAGTAAAGGGGTTACGCCCTGGCCAACTTTTTCTCCAAACGACAGTCGCGGACTGTCGGCAAGAAGTCTTTGCCGGAGAAAAAGTTGCCAGGAGCGGCAATTTCCTGCTTGCTGGGGACCCCGACGCCCCGGCAAAATATTTAGGCGCCATCCAACCACAGCATGAGCAGATAAGTTGTAAGTTTAAGACTCGGATCTGAAGTAGATAGATTCTTTGTTTTCCCTTTCAAACTTTCCCATCTTTGTGTGTGGAGTCTGCGCATACTGGGACCTTACAAAAGATCACTGCACCTTGTCTTTGTTTCGAACTCGTTCAAACGACTTGAATGGCCACAGAGCGCCTTCAAACTGTTTCGAACCTGATGAACAATGCAAGCGGCTACGTAGCGCCTGATTTCGTCTCAAGCTGCGCTTGTTGATTTCTATGGATGCACTGAATGCGGCAAGGAGACTTGCCGGTAATTGCCGGCAAGCTCCCGGAAAATGCAAAGACAAATCATACAAAGAATGGAATCGGAGAAAGGGAAAACAGTCTTTTCATTCATTTGTTTGGGATACTCTCAAACATATTACATGGATGATATGATCTACTCTAACCTAGAACTATTGTCTTTGGCGAGGAACTACGCTCGCCGGACTGGAGTTCAGGAAGACATGGAGCAACCCTCTGCGCGATCCAGGCTGGTTCCTCTGGGACCAGCACTGCGCGAAGGAGAACTAGGCCAGGAGAGATGGAGGAGAAGAAGTCCGGGCGCTGCCAGGAAGGTGAGGTAGCTCCGGTCGGTCCGACACGGGAGGGAGCGAATGGCGGACTGACGGTAATGGCACGACCGGTGGTTAGTCTGAGGACAAGTCCTTGTATGCAGACAATGTCTGCGGGGGGCCTGACCCGCTTCCGCTGTCATCACCATCCTTCCCTTGCTCGTCACTCCCACGCGAGGAAGGGCTTTCAGTCCCGCTCGAGCTCTCTTCACAGCAGCCGAGACGTGCACTTGAGCTCCCATATAGCTTAATGGAGAGCATGTTATCCGCTAGCTTCTTGAAGCGGAGAACGTGCCCATTCCAGAGGCTGTGGGCGCGGGCGAAGCTTTTCCACCCGCGGCCGAGGAACAGGGTCCGAGGCCCAGTACGCTCCGCGACCACCGGCACGACGCCATTGCCACAACCATGCATGCGAAGCCACAGGGTCAGGGACCCCTCTCCTTCCGTTGCCTCGGCAAAGACACCAGGGAGTCAGAGGCGGGACCGGATGGGTCCTTGTAACTCGACGAGGAAATCCATCGGTTCCTTCCCACGTGGACGGCCACAAAAGCAAGCCTTGGGGAAGGCAGAGGCGCTGGAGTAGCGCTCCGCGTCTCCCAACCTCGACCTCCACGACGACCGTGGCCCCTCGCCCTTCCTCCGCCATGGGCGCTCGGTCCGACTTCCGCCGCGGCGCCCCCAGAAGCTGTGGCATGATCCGAACGGTATCCTCTCGCCGCCCTAGCGAACGATGGTGGCCGACCCGTCCCCTAACCATGGTTAGGGGCGAGAGCCACCTACAAATAGAAGAAGACTCTGAAGACCAAGGCTGAGGAGTTGGTGGGTTCACAAGGAGTTGGGTGGGCAAACCCCCTTGCAAACCCTCCCAATTTATAAGACGGGGCACGAGGGCTAACCTCCCTTGCCCCAGAAGCCACCACCCCTCTCGCCCAATCGCTCGTGCTCACGGGCGAACAGGGAACCGCCCTGCTCAGCCAATACATGCACGGGCGGGCCCAGCCACTACTACGTCTGGCACCTGTCCATCCATAACTGTGCATGCCACGCGTGTGGGAGAGGTGTTTCAAGAGGTGGAAAGGCCACTCCGCGCACCCCCCACTTCACGCGTCCAAGGCGCGATGTGGGGAAAAGCAACTGCCAGCGGATCCAACCAAGAAAGCTCGTGCACCTCTTTGGGCCTAGCCCAACAACTCTTCACATGCGTGTGTGGCCGAGGCCCGGGGGCTCCTATCGGTGCACCTAAGAGTGGGGTCCCTAGTGCCCCAGAATTGTGCACGGGCGCGAAGAGCCCCTACTGGCAGGGCATGGCAGGACTCAGTCAAAGGTGAAACCGCCAAGATTATCAAGGCCTTGGCAAGCCTGCCTTGCCGGGAAGATGACCAAGGCCGCGCCCATTTGGTGGGCGTGATGAACTCACCAAGTACAAGACCCCGACAAGCTCCCTTGCCGGGATGACGACTGAAGCCCCCGGCAAGCTCTCTTGCCAGGACGAAGACTCAAGGCCCCAACAAGCTCCTTGCCGGGATGACGGGCCTGGCCACTGGTGGGCAACCACCCTTAACACAGTGTCACCGCCCCCCAAGTGCCAGTGCATTTCGCATGCGCCAGCGCAGCGTCCCGGTGTCGAAACACCTGGATACGTGTCTTCACCAGCACATCCCTGACAAGGACAAGACGTGCATTAAATGCACCTGACATCGGTAGATGGATAAGCATCGCCCTAGGTTCACTGTAACTCCTCATGAACCTACCACCGAGCACTGTAGGCGACTCCTTTGCCTATAAAAGGAGGCCCTTAGCTCATTTCGAAGGGGTTAGACTTTTTGGCCATTGACCCTTAAGACGGTTATCAACGATCACTGTAACAATCGACAACAAAACGCTTAATACAACCAAACAAGCAGGACATAGGGTTTTATGCGTAAGCGGCCCGAACCTGGGTAAAAAGGCTTGCCTGGTGCTGATTGTTAGCTCTGCTCTTCATGTCACCTCTCCCCGCCCTATGATCACAAGGGTTTCACGTTGATTCCCATAGGTATCGACCTCACATCGCCGACAACCAGTCTTCACATGGTCGATGATGATATTGCCCTTGAGGACATGGTCACGAAGAAAATGACGACGAATATGGATGTGCTTGGTCTTAAAGTGTTGTACTGGGTTGTAGGAGATCTTGATTGCACTCTCATTGTCGTAGTAGAGGGGCACATTCTTCATGTTGATGTCGTAGTCTCTGAGGGTTTGCTTCATCCATAGTAGTTGAGCACAGCAAGATCCAGTAGCAATCTACTCACCTTCGGCAATGGAGAGAGATACACAGTTCTGCTTCTTTGAGGACCAGCAGACTAATGATCTTCCGAGGAAATGGCATGTGCCTGATGTTGACTTGAGATCCACACGGTCACCAGCATAATAAGAAACGGAAAATCCAACAGGTGAATATTTGAGCCCTTGGGGTACCATTATCCTAGTGTTGGTGTGTGAGCTAGATATCGAAGAATATGTTTCACAGCCTTATGGTGTGATTCCTTCGGTTTTTCTTGAAAACGAGCACACATGCAAACACTAAGCATACTATCTGGCCTAGATGCACATAGGTACAATAAAGAGCCAATCATAGAACGATATACCTGTTGATTGAAATCTTTACCATTTTCGTCAGTGTAGAGGTGGCCATTGGTAGGCGTAGGAATCTTGACGCCTTTGCATTCATGCATGCCGAATTTCTTGAGAACGTCCTTGAGGTATTTCTCCTAAGATATGAAGATGCCATTGCATTGTTGACGAATTTGCATACCTAAGAAGAATTTCAGCTCCCCCATCATAGACATTTGATATTCTTCTCCCATCATGTAGGGAAATTCATCACTGTAACGTTTGTCAGTACAACCAAAAATAATGTCGTCGACATATATTTGGCATACAAATAGTTCATTGTCATAGGATTTTGTAAAAAGAGTAGGATCAAGTGAACTGGGTTTGAAGACATTCTTCATGAGGAATTCCTTCAATGTATCATACCACAACCGAGGGGTTTGCTTCAGGCCATAGAGTGCCTTTTTGTGTCTGAAGACTTTGTCAGGATACTTCGGGTCTTCAAAACCTTGGGGCTGAGCAACGCACACTTCTTCCTCAAGCTTACAATTGAGGAATGCACTTTTCACATCCATTTGATAGAGTAATATTGTGATGGTTAGCATAAGCAAGTAATATTCGAATAGCTGCAAGCCTAGCAACAGGTGCAAAAGTTTCATCGAAGTCAATTCCTTCAACCTGTGTGTAGCCTTGGGCTACAAGCCGTGCCTTGTTCCTCACGACCTAACCATCCTCATCTTGCTTGTTTCGGTTGATCCACTTGGTGCCGATGATATTGTGCTTGCGAGGATCTGTACTTTTAACGAGTTCCCATACGTCATTTAGCTTGAACTGAAGAAGTTCGTCTTGCATAGCTTGAATTGACTCAGGTTCCATGAAGGCTTCAACAACTTTTGAGGGTTCTGTGATAGACACAAAAGAGGAATGCCCACAAAAGTTTACTAAATGTGAAGCTTTTGAGTGAGTGAGAGGACCTGGCACATTGATGTCATCGAGGATTTTGTCAAGTTCCACTTCATTTGCAATCCTTGGATGAGCAGGTTGAAGTCTTCGGTTGGGCTGAGAAATTTGATCTGAAGCAGTTTCTTACGTGCACCTGCTTGAATTTCCTCAATGTTGGGTCCGACTTCTTTAACAAGGGGTTGTTCCTCAGTAGGAATGATATCTTCAGTTGTGTTGAGCTTGATGGCTTCCTCAGGATTCAATTTATCTGGCATAGGAGGTAGTTGCTCTCTTTGCGAGCCATTAGTTTCATCAAACCGCACATCTACAGTTTCAACAACCTCGTTGTGATAGGTGTTGAAGATTGTGTAGGTGTGCGAGTCCTTTTCGTAACCAAGCATAAAACCCTCATGTGCCTTAGGTGCAAAATTTGAGCTATGGCGAGGATCTCTAATCCAACACCTTCCACCGAAGACTTTGAAATAACTTACACTAGGTTTCTTGTCAGTGAGGAGTTCATATGAGGTTTTCTCGAGGAATTTGTCAAGATATACCCGGTTGATGATGTGGCACGCAGTGTTGATTGCTTTAGGCCAGAAGCGACGAGGAGTCTGATATACATCAAGCATAGTCCGTGCCATTTCAACCAGAGTCTTGTTCTTGCGTTCAATGATGCCATTCTATTGAGGTGTATAAGGAGCAGACAATTCCTGAGTAATACCAAGTTCATCAAGATAATCAACAAGACTAGTATTTTTCAATTCTGTCCCATTATCACTCCTGATGTGTTTGATCTTGACGCCGAAGTTCGTCGAGGACCTTGAGGAAAATTGTTTGAAGATTTCCTGCACTTCAGTTTTATACAGAATGATGTGTACCCAAGATTAGCAAGAATAGTCAGCAACAATGACAAAGCCATATTAAGATGCTACATTGGTTAGAGTAGCATAATCAGTAGGTCCAAACAGATCCATGTGAAGCAATTCAAACGGACAAGTAGTAGTCATGATAGTCTTCAAGGGGTGTTTGGATCTGGTTATTTTTTTAAACTCACAAGCACCATAGAGATGGTCCTTGAGGAATTTGACGGATTTGATGACAATGACATGCTTTTTCTTCGCCAGTGTGTGCAAATTCCTCATGCCCGCATGACCAAGTCGTCGATGCCATAACTAGCCTTATGAGTTTTTTGCTAGTAAACAAGTGGCTGGTTGAGGACCTGTGGAAAATCAACAATATACAAATCTCCTCTCCTAAAGCCTTCGAAGACTTTGGATTTGTCAGATTCCATGATGACTACACATCTATATTTTCCAAAGATGACAATCATATCAAGATCACAAAGCATTGAGACTGACACGAGGTTAAACCCAAGGGATTCGACAAGCAGTACTTTGTCCATGTGTCTGTCCTTGGAGATGGCCACTTTGCCAAGTACCAATACCTTGCTTTTACGTTTATCAGTGTAAGTGATTTTCTTTAGTGGTGATGGAGTCAGTGGCATATTCATTAACAAGCTTTTATCACTAGTCATGTGATTTGTGCAACCACTGTCAAGAACCCATTCTGTATTCTTGGGTTTGTCATCCTGCAGATGAATTAGTATAGCTTACCATCTCATATGCTTCAGACTTGAAGAATACGATATCAATTTCATTAGATAAGAATTTCATCATAAATAGTAAGTTGAGGACGTGTGAAATGTTATCATTTCATCATTTTTAGCTTGCGTCCAATCAAGCAATTTCCTCGGGTCTCCAGTAAATTCTTCAGATGATGACTTTCATCTGGAGACCTGACCTGCAAAAGTGATTAGTTCAATTTCCTCACCACCCACATCTGAAGGGATGGCAAAGAGTTCATCATCCTGCGAACACCATATGAGAATGGAGGCATTGAACCTAATGCACTTCTTTTCACAGTAGGGGGGTTAGAGTACTCAAATGAATAGGCAGAGAAATTCTTTGAGGACTTATGAACATAATGTCCCTTTTAGTTTCCCTCCATATCAGAGGCATTAGAGCGAGTACGAACATGATATTGACCATTTGAGGAATTTGATCCTCGTGAAGACTTCAGTCCACTTGAGGAGTTTGATCTGAGGTTCTGATTGTTCACTGGTGGTGTCATGAGTACATTCACTTGAAGATTTGCCAAGCAACTTTTGGGGACCTAGATTTTCCACAGGGGTGGTCCATTCCTGCACTTAGTTCCAACATATCGACAAAATACTTCACCAGATTGATTTTTGAATAGTTTATAGTTGGAGTCAAATGACTCATGAGAGGAATAGGACATTTCACATGCAAAGCATGTTAGAGTGGATGGATCAAAGGGAGGGCCTTTAGCAGCAACCCATGAGGTTTTGTGGTACTACTCAGGTGTCCAGTATGATCCATCGACATTTAATTTCCTCTTTAAGGCAATGCATTCTTTACTCGGGTTCCTATTCAGAATCTACTTTTTGAGCACATCACAAATGGTTTGATGCCCTTCGAGACTTTTGTATATGCCTGTCACATACAATTCCTTCAACCCTGCATTTTTGTCAGTAGCATTTGTGCTTTCTTCAAGTGAAGAATTTGATACCACATGAACAGTTGAAGAGTTTGTAGCGATAGAAGCATTTGATGATTCTGGTGAAGAATTAGCAGTTTCACGCTTGAGGCATTTCAAACAAGGTGGAATTAATTCAACTTGAGCGGTACTGATCTGTTGAGCAAGTAATGAATCATTTTCCATTCGAAGATCATCATGAGACATTCTCAACTTCTCAAGATCAAGCTTCCTTTGAAGAAATTCATAGGAGAGTTTCTCATGATCAGCCAAGAGTGTACCATAACAATCTTGAAGACTATCAAATATGGACTGAAGACTTTTTACATCTTCAGTGAGGACTTGAGTATGATTCATTTCATTGTTCAACAGATCATCACTTCTGTCTAGCAGTTTCTGAAGTTTTCAATGGCAGTTTGTTGCTTAGTGGGAATGTTGGCAAGTTTATAGTAACTGGTTTTGTGATAATTATCAGGTTCACAGTCACTAGAATCAGAGGAGGAAGTATGGTTTGGTACCTTTCAACCTTTTGCCATCAAGCAATAGGTTGGAGCGAAGTCATCAGCATATTCACCACTGTAGATTGTGTTGTCATTTTCTTCAAGGTTGAAGATTGACTTGCTGACGAATTTGGTAGCCAGTGCGAGACTTGCCACACCCAACTCTGACTGCAGTTCAGAACCTTCCTCTTCATCACATTCCTCCGATACTTCTTCAGAATCCATTTCCTTGCCAATGAGTGCCCGAGCCTTTCTAAAACTGGTCTTCTTGTGTGATGAGGACTTTGAAGATGAGGATTTTGAAGATTTATTCTTTTTCTTCGAGTCATCAAAACTCTCACCCATGTATTTCTTCTTCCTTGATTCTTTCACCCAGCAAGGACAATCAACAATGTAGTGACTAGATTTCTTGCATTTGTGGCAGATTCTTTTCTTGTAGTCCTTAGATGAATATTCTGATTTCCTCATATCTCTTCTTGAAGATTTTCTGAACTGGCCATGCTTTGTGAACTTCTGGAATTTACTCACAAGCATTGCAAGTTCCTGTCCAAGTTCTTCACGGTCACCAATGCTGCAATCCAAGTATTCTTCTTCAGATGAGGAAATAGCCTTAGCCTTCAGCGCACGAGGTCTTGAGTAGCTTGGTCCATACATATATCTCTTTTCTTCTAGTTGGAATTCATGAGTATTGAGTCTCTCAAGTATATCAGCAGGATCAAGCATCTTGTAGTCTCTTCGTTCTTGAGTCATCAGAACGAGTGTATCAAATGATGGATCAAGAGATCGTAACAGTTTCTTCACAACTTCATGGTCAGTGATGTCTCTAGCTCCCAATGCTTGTAGTTCGTTTGAGATGTCAGTGAGGCGATCAAAGGTATCTTGGCAAATTTCATTGTCAAGCCTATGGAAGCGTTTGAAGAGATTGCGAAGAACATTGACACGAGAGTCTCGTTGTGTTGAGACTCCCTCACTGACCTTGGATATTCTATCCAAGATAAGCTTAGCCGTGCCCAAAGCACTCACTCTGCCATACCGACCTTTGCTCAGATGGCCACAGATGATATTGTTCGCTTGCGAGTCAAGTTGCGTGAACTTCTTCACATCAGCGGCAGAGATAGTAGCAGTGATGGAGGGAACACCATTTTCCACAATATTAGAGATCATTGTTAATAGCTTGAAGATGCATTTGAATCTTGGTCTTCCAGTAGGGGAAGTCCTTTCCTTCGAAGGTAGGACATCCTGTAGTAACCTTGATCATACCTATGGTCGACATAACTTAAACTCCAGGCGGTTAAACCAAAATCACGCAGAACAAGGGAGTACCTTGCTCTGATGCCAATTGAAAGTGCGTTATATTGACTAGAGGGGGGGGGGTGAATATGAGTTTTTTATAATTTCATCACTGAGGAAATTCCTTGTGAGGAAAGTCCTCAGTTATGAACTGAGTGCAGCGGAAATAGTAGAGGATCAGGTGTGCAAAAACGTCTACAACAAAGTACTCAATGAGATTTCAGAGATTTGGTTTGCAAAGTTCATAAGTATTAGAGTAACCAGGTGAAGATTAACTCAAGTGAAGAATTTGAGGTTGAGGAAATTAAGAGAAAGTCTTCAGACAAATTCTTCAAACAGTACAAATGAAAGTCTTCAACATACAATTGAGGAAATAAAAGAGTTGAAGAAACAGAACCCGTAGCTCGATGAAGATAGTTGTTGATGACCCAGTTCCAACTGCTGTGACAGTTGTACGTCTGGTTCGGAGCGGCTTGGTATTGAAACCAAAGGACACACAGTCCCGGGACACATAAGCCCTACAGTTTTCTCCTTCAGCTAAGGACACACAGTCCTCGCCCAACACTCCTGCTAAATCCTCAGGGCAGACTTCGAAACCTGCACAAACTCGGTCACCCGTCGATCCACAATTGACTGCTGGATGCTCTAGACCATGACACCTAACCGTCTGGAGGATACATAGTCCTCAATGGTAACAAGCGTTGGTTCCACACAGGAACAACTTCTTCAGTGATGCTCAATCACTTTGGTTTTTGGTTTGGATTTGGTGTTCGGGGTATTTCCTCACTTGATGATTTTCTCTCGAATACTCTGAGGAATTTGGGTTGCTCTAAATGACAAGTGTCAGTTTCTCTCGGAGCAGCCAACCAGCAAGTGGTTGTGGGGGCGGCCATTTATAGTCCGAGAGAATCCCGACATGATTTGACATAAATGCCCTTTAATAATACGACCCTTGGGTGGATAAGATTAGTGAGGGGGCGCGTGGCACGGTAACGGTCGGAAGTTTCAACTGTGAAAGTCCTTATGTCTCTCATATTCCTCACTTTAAGGCGTTGGTAGATTTAGGCTTGGGTTGAGCATCATGAGGAAAATCATTCCGTAGTTTTACCTCGACCCCCTTTAACAGTACGGTGTTCCTATGACTCAAGTGTAAAGAAAATGAAATAGAAGGAGTAAATCTTCACGCTTCAAAGTCTTCAGAGTGTTTTCTTCAGGACGCACCGAATTCCTCATCTTCAATATCTTCATGAGGGATATCAATTTCTTTGCAATTTCTTCGCGATCAAAGTCTTCAAGGAAAGACCAAAGTCTTCACCCGAAGACATACATTTTTAGGGGTCGATATTCATTGGATAAATCAAACTCCTAAGTGACTTATAGAGCCTGCGTACACTCACAAAGATATCAGTCTCTTAACCAGAAGTCTTCAAACAACCAAAATCACTAAGGTACACTAGATGCACTTACAGTTAACACCGGACTCAGCGAAGCCTTCAATGGCTTGCTAGCGGGCTTTAAGGTAAGCCATGTAATGTTTTAAGTTTATTTATAAGGTTATTTGTGCCTTTATGGGTATAACAGCCCCCGAGCCATGGGTAAGTTTGACAAGATTATCTGTGGCTCAAAATAACTCCTACGTATAAAAATATAATCAGGAGCCTTTGCAATTATAACGGCTCGGTGGAGTAGTTCTGACCGAGTGTCTCGCGTTTCGATAACTCAAAGTCCTTTTAATTCATAATTTTGCCTTGTAGGCCTCATCCTGCACTGCTGATGCCAACCCTTTGAGATTGCCGAGATAAACCGGAAACTCATCGTTTTTTACGAAGAGCTCAACCGTGTAAATGACCGGCTCGACGAAACGTAGGGTCAGTTTTAATAAATGTTGTAAAAATTATTATTGTCCTTAGTAGGAAAGGACAATCCGGGCTTTAATATCTAACCCCGTCATATCGATTTGGTCAGCAGTCCAGGATAAAGGGTTCGAAAAGATCAAGGCCGAATTGGAGAAGGCCAAGCAGGAGGCCGCTGCTCACAAGGTGGCGGACGAACATGTAACTACCGAGCTGAGCTCCCTCAAGGTGATAGCAGCAAGCATAAAGCCAGGGTGGCAGAGTGTCAACACGAGCTGCAAGAGGCCAGCTGTAATTGTGAAGCCTTGGAGCAGAAATTCTGGGAGCAGATGACCGAGCTCTCCAAGCTATCCACCGAGCTCAAATTAGAGCGGGTGGACCAGAGGTTCTTTGAAGAAGAGGTGCGCGAGGGGAAGCTAATGGCAAATGGTAAGCCATACTTATTGCAATGTGCCTTTGGTGGAAATAGGTATGCCTTTCTTACGCGGATATGGCGTTCCTCACGCACCTTCTCGGACCCCCACGGAGTGTGGCACAAGCGACGAAGCACTAGACGGCCCATGACGAGGTGATACGTCCATTTTGCATCATGCTTTTATATCGATATCTATTGCATTATGGGCTGTTAATACACATGATGGTACAATACTTATGCCTTTTCTCTCTTATTTTACAAGGTTTACATGAAGAGACCTATTCTGCAGAACTACAAAAATACTGAAAACTTACGAAGAATTACTTTGGAATATAAAAAATATTGGGTGAAATAAATACATAAAGGGACCCACCAGGTGGACACAAGCCAAGTGGCGCGACCTACCCCCCTAGGTGCTCCCAGCACGCTTGTGGGCCCCCCTAGCAGGCCTCCGGTTCCCGTCTTCTGCTATATGAAGGGTTTTAACTTGGAAAAAATCATATCAGAAGTTTCAAGGCGAAGTGCCGCCGTCTCGAGGCGGAACTTCGGTAGAACCAATCTAGAGCTCCGGCGGAGCTATTCTGCCTGGGAAACTTCTCTCCCAAAGGGGGAAATTGAAGCCAACGTCATCACCAACGATCGTCTCATCGAGAGGGGATCAATCTCCATCAACATATTAATCAACACCATCTCCTCTCCAAACCCTAGTTCATCTCCGGTATCCGATCTTCGTCTCAAAACCTGAGTTTGGTACCTGTGGGTTGCTAGTAGTGTTGATTACTCCTTGTAGTTGATGCTAGTTGGTTTACTTGATGGAAGATCATATGTTCAGGTCCTTATTGATTCTTAATACTCCTCTGATTATGAACATGAATCTTCTTTGTGAGTAATTACGTTTGTTCCCGAGGACATGGGATAAGTCTTGCTATAAGTAATCATGTGAATTTGGTATGCGTTCGATATTTTGATAAGATATATGTTGTCTCTCCTCAAGTGGTGTCATGTGAACATCGACTACATGACACTTCACCATTATTTGGGCTTAGGGAAAGTCATTGGGAAGTAATAAGTAGATGATGGGTTGCTAGAGTGACAGACGCTTAAACCCTAGTTTATGCGTTGCTTCGTAAGGGGCTGATTTGGATCCATATGTTTCATGCTATGGTTAGATTTATCTTAATTCTTCTTTTGTAGTTCCAGATGCTTGCGAGAGAGGTTAATCATAAGTGGGATGTTTTTCCAAGTACGGGCAGCACCCAAGCACCGGTCCACCCACATAGCAAATTATCAAAGTAACGAACGCGAATTTCATGAGCATGATGAAAACTAGCTTGACAGAAATTCCCATGCGCCTGTTGGAAATATGCCCTAGAGGCAATAATAAAATGGTTATTATTATATTTCCTTGTTCATGATAATTGTCTATTTTTCATGCTATAATTGTTTTAACCGGAAACCGTAATACATGTGTCAATAAATAGACCACACCATGTCCCTATTGAGCCTCTAGTTGACTAGTTTGTTGATCAATAGATGGTCATGGTTTCCTAACCATGGACATTGGATATCGTTGCTAACGAGATCACATCATTAGGAGAATGATGTGATGGACAAGACCCAATCCTAAGCATAGCAAAAGATCGTGTAGTTCGTCTGCTAGATCTTTTCTAATGTCAAGTATCATTTCCTTAGACCATGAGATTGTGCAACTCCCGGATACCGTAGGAATGCTTTGGGTGTATCAAACGTCACAACGTAACTAGGTGACTATAAAGGTGCACTATAGGTATCTCCGAAAGTGTCTCGTGGGTTGGTACGAATTGAGACTGGGATTTGACACTCTGTGTGACACAGAGGTATCTCTGGGCCCTCTCGGTAATACATCATCATAATGAGCTCAATGTGACTAAGGAGTTAGTCACAATATCATGTCTTATGGAACGAGTAAAGAGATTTGCCGGTAACGAGATTGAACAAGGTATAGGGATACCGATGATCGAATCTCGGGCAAGTAACATACCGATAGACAAAGGGAATTCAATACGGGATTAATCGAATCCCCGACATCGTGGTTCACCCGATGAGACCATCGTGGAACATGTGGGAGTCAATATGGGTATCCTGATCCCGCTATTGGTTATTGGCCGGAGAGGCGTCTCGGTCATGTGTGCATGGTTCCCGAACCCGTAGGGTATACACACTTAAGATTCGGTGACGCTAGAGTTATAATGGGAATTGTATATGTGTTTACCTGTCGGGACCCCGATCCTAAGTCATAGGAATCCAGCCTGTAACACATCACATCTCTTTCCGGTCTCACGCACGGTTAACTCCACGGCTGCAGCCTTACCTTAGCCGGGACCGTTTGCGTCTTTTGGCTCACGTATGCAATAGTGTCGCTAGCATTCCAATGTCACAGAACCCGGATCGACAAGTCTAGTCACAAACCAAAGTGGCAGTACCGCACAAGGACAGGCATACATGACCCAACAAAGCAGGTGTCGGTCACCAGCGAGTGTAGACGAGTCGTAGCAAGCTACCAGGACTCCATTACATCGCGTCACATTTCCCCAAAGGGGACAGACACATCAGCTAAGAAGGACACATGCCGGTCAACCAATGTGTCCGGAGCAGTAGCAAACTACCAAGGCTCGTTGGATCACAAAGGGGCATTTCCTTGTAAGGAGTGCTACTAAAGTTCACGACTAGGTAATCGAACCCCATACATATCAAGTACGACACACGTACACATGGCATACCGATATGTATAGATACATCGATGGCATCACAACATAACCATAAACATACAAGCTTTATTTAAGAGGCTCGAAAGAGACACACACATAATATTACACATTAAGGGTCTCACGACCCATAATAGCAGTCATTCAGTTACAAGCCAGCGGAAGAGTTTAAACTGTCTGAGTACAGACAGGGCAACTAGAAGGCATACGGCGTGACTATACTACAGACCCAACCTAGGGCCAGATCGTAGCTGGGACACCAGCTACTCGTCGTCGTCGATGTCTACGAAGAACACTCCATTAGGGTCATTAGCAACCTCCGCAACATTTATTAAGCAAACATGAGTACGAAGGTACTCAGCAAGACTTTAGGATATCTAACTACTCATGCAATGTATCAAAAGAGTATTGTGGGGTTTCATGCGGAAAGCCAGCATCTGACTCGTGGCTAAACAACTTACATTTTTTTTAAAAATTTGACAACTTGATTTCTCGCACACGAGTCCACTAACACCACAACAATACACTATCGTGGAATCATCCCGTCTCCATAGAATTGTCGTCCACGACACTCACCCTTATCTTGACAATTTTATGAGTAGCCATTGAAGTTATCTATGAACAACATATGTCTCCAAGTAGTCCATATCCGCGGACGCGGCTATTCGAATAGATCATAACCCTGCAGGGGTGTACTTCGACACACACGCTCTCGCCACTTATCGCCATGTGCACGTCATGCACCTCGGCAACCTTCAAGCGGAAGCCCAACGAGGGAGTCGGCCACGACTGTTAACCACACTAGTACCTAGTCCAGGTTCAATGCCTATCTGAGAGTAACCCGTACGGAAGTCCGGCCGAGGTTTCCGCCACGGCCTCAAACGATGTGCGCAGGGTTCCCAAGCCCACCATCCGGGTGCCACTTGGTACACCGTGCCACTGCCTACCGCATCACGGCCCACCTCTCAGGTCAGCACCATGCACGGTCTCCAACATTACTATAAACACCAGAAACTACTTGCAACTCATGGACTGAGTACTAAGCGATTAATAGGCCGAGCGGGGTCATATTTCAGGGCCCAGCATGTGGTAGTATCTAGTCTTGGATTACATACACGAAACTCAGTTCCTAAGGACGGTTCCAATGAAACAACCCGCCATGTACTCCTACACAGCCTTTCACCGGTACCTTTACCAAATTAGGTTCAACACACAACCTTTGCTTACCGAACACATTCTCACAATTCTTTTCATCTCCCAGATGACAGACCATACACAACTCTAAGCATAGCATGCATAGCAGGATAAGGCACAACATAGCTCAAGCAACTATCAGGTATGCTAGGTTGCAAGGTTCGGCTATTTACTGTGACAAGGTTAGGTCATGCAAAGGAAGTGGGTTCAACTAACGTGGCAAAAGCAGTTCAAGCATTTGATCCTAATGCAATAAATAAGTGCAGGAGCAAGAACATGGGATTTATCGGGATGATCAAAATGGTTGCTTGCCTTGTTGCTCAGAGGAGGGACAATATGCGTTAGACGGATATTCGGTGGAATCCGGGGGTGCGGAGCCTACCGAGATGAAGGGCAACAATCAATAACAATCATATGCAAGCAAGATGATGCATGAGCATGGCATGAGAATGCAAGGTGATATACTAATATAATCAAGATGTATTAGGTTTGAAGTTGATTTGAATCACATTCAAATATCAATTCAAGCGAGGTATTCTCGGATACCGATTTAATTGATTCGACCTGATGCTCAGATCAACTTGATGTTAGCATGCATGAGATGTCATGTTAAGGTACTGGTTTGTTATAACAACCAAGTTTGATCATGTCAAACAAGAAGAAATTTAAATACTTTTCATATTCTATTTATAAAGTATTTATAAGAATTGACTTATTCATTAATCTACATGTTTGGGTTCTGTAACTTTTTCAAACATGATTGAAAATAGCATATTCAGATTCCTTGAATTTTTTTGATACTTTTTCGTATATAAATGATTTTCATTGGAGTTACAGATTAATTTCTATGAATTTTTGAAGTTTTAAACATTTCTGGAATTATTTTTATACTGGAAAATACTTTTATTGCATCAGCATGACATCAGCAGGTCCGTCTGGCCGTTGAAAGTCAAACCTGACCAGTGGGACCCACTGGTCAGTCTCTCTGGTCAATTTTAGATTAGGATTAATCTTATTTAGTTAAATAAACTCACTGAACCCACATGTCAGTGTCTTATTTATTAATCTGATTTATTTTTATTATCTCTAAACTATCCAAAGGCTGGCCCCACCCGTCAGTGGCTCAGGCCAGCCGATATCCACCGGCGGCGAGGTCGTCCTCGCCGGCGGGGAGCCTCCGGCGACCACCAGAACGGCGGAGGGGCTCGGAAACGGCGCCCAAGGGGCCAAACGCTGCGCGGAGAGCACCAGAAGAACGACACATCTCCCGCAGCTGCATTTCTGCACTTAGCCGGGGCTGATCTGGCCGGAGATGACGCCGGTGACGAGCTTGGCGGCGGCCAAGGTTCGGGCGTCATCGAGGTCATTGATATAGAGAGAACTACTCACGGTTCTTAGCTCCTACAGCATCTACGGGACGGCCTGAAGCTGGTGGTGCCCTCTAAAGGACGAGCTGATCACCGAAGGGCTACCGGCGACGAGCTGCAGCGGCGGATCTTGTCGGGCTCCGGTGGAACTAGGCCTAGAGGAGGGGATCGACGAGGAGATCTTAGGGGAAACGACCGCATGCTCACGGGGAGTGCAGAGCAGAGCTTAGACGGCTCGGGGAAGGATTGAGGGCGACGAATCGAGCAGAGCTCGCCGGCGGCCGAAGGTTGAAGACGATGGTGCCGTGGGCGTTGCAGGGCTCGGGGAAGCTTCGGCTTCTGCAGGGAGGACCAGATCGACGAGGCGGAGCTAACGGCGCACTCAGAGAGGGGATCCTATGGCTAGGGGCACGGGCAGCAGAAGGAGGGAGGAGAGATCCGAGAGGAGGGGGGGATCTGGCGCTGGGAATGGATAGGGTCGGCCACGGGGAGCTTATCCCCGTGCTTGCCAGCGCGAAACGGCGGCCAGGCAGCCAGGGAGCTGCGTGGCGGCCACCTACTGCTGCCCACTGGCGGGGAAGGAAGACGACAGGAATTGCTGGGCCGGGCCAGGTTAGGCGACACGTAACTTCTTTTCTCTTTTTTTTCTGTTTTTGTTTCTGTTTTGCTATTTAATTGGTTTTCTATTTATTTCAACTCCCAAATAGTTTGTAAAAACTATTTTAAACACACCAGAATATTTGTTGGAATATTTCCAACCATTCCTAAAGTTTTCAACATTTTTGAAAGTTTAAAGTTTCTGATTTCAAATTTAAAACTTGAAACCAGTAGCTTTTTGCATTTATTTAAAATGTTTAAAGTGTCAAGAAAATGGTTTTCTTCATTGCTCATTTACTTTCATGATTTATCACAAAGTTTGAACTTTTCTTGAGGCCATTTTGGGTTCATTGATTTTGACTAGTTTGAATTTTCCCTTACTTTAAGAAGTGGCTAGGGTTTTAACATTTTCCTTCATCTCTTTCTTTGTTCTTGTTGAAAGTTTCTTAGATGCAATGCAAAGAAAACATGAGCACAAGACTAACTTGCTTAAGGTGTCAGGGATGTGACAACTCACCCCCACTCAAAAGAATCTCTACCCGAGATTTAGAAGTCGTCGGGAATAACGCAGGATACTCAAGTCGGAGACGATCCTCTCTTTCCCAAGTTGCCTCCTTTTCAGAATGATTTGACCATTGAACTTTAAGAAACTTGAGGTTTCGACGTCGAGTGGTACGCTCAGCTTGATCAAGAATACACACGGGGTATTCTCGGTATGAAAGGTTATCTTGGAGATCAAGCGTTTCGTGGTCCACCTCACGGATAGGATCCGAAAAGCAACACCTGAGTTGCGAGACGTGGAAGACATCATGAACCTTGGAAAGATGCGGAGGAAGTTCCAACTGGTAGGCAACTTCTCCTCGTTTGGCAAGAATGCAAAAATGACCAATGTAACGAGGAGCCAACTTGCCCTTGATACCGAATCGATGGGTACCCTTCAAAGGTGTAACCTGAAGGTAAGCCTTCTCGTCAACTTCAAAGGTCACAGCCTTATGATGACGATCATATTGGCTCTTTTGATGAGACTGGGCTGTTTTCAACTTTTCACGAATAATGCGAACCTGCTCTTCTGCATCCTGGATCATGTCCGGGCCAAAGAGTTGCCTCTCTCCAGTTTCTGACCAATTAAGAGGTGTTCGACATCTTCGTCCATAGAGAACTTCAAAAGGGGCTTTGCCCAAGCTTGATTGATAACTATTGTTATAAGTGAATTCGGCGAATGGAAGGCACTTCTCCCAATTCATACTAACACAAGCTCGAAGCATATCTTCTAGGATTTGATTCACTCTTTCTACTTGACCACTTGATTGGGGATGGAAAGCAGTACTAAAAGATAAGTGAGTCCCCATGGCATTCTGAAAACTTTCCCAGAAGCGAGAAGTAAAGATACTTCCACGGTCCGAGTTAATCTCCAGGGGAACACCATGAAGAGACACTATTCGAGAGATATATAACTCTGCTAGCTGGCTAGCAGTTATACTCTCACGAACAGGAAGAAAATGAACCACTTTGCAAAGACGGTCAATGACCACAAAGATAGCATTATTTCCTTTCTTGGTCTTGGGAAATCCGGTAATGAAATACATACTAACTTTATCCCATTTCCATTCAGGAATAGCTAGAGGTTGAAGGGTGCCAGCAGGCCTTTGATGTTCTACCTTAACTCGACGACAAACGTCGCAGTTAGCAACGAACTCAACAATTTCTCTCTTCATCCTAGTCCACCAGAACCTCTAGCATAGGTCCTGATACATCTTAGTACTACTGGGATGAATGGTGAGAGGAGAATCATGAGCCTCCTTAAGGATTAACTGCCTTAGGTGTGGGTTCTTAGGAACCACTAGACGATTCTGAAAGAACACAACACCTTGATCATTCATGGAAAATTCTTTAGCGTTTCCGCTAAAAATATTCTCCTTGATCTGTGATATACCCTTGTCACGCTTTTGGCCAGCTATAATTTGATCCTTAAGAGTAGGCTTCGCCACAAGGGTAGAAAGGAATCCTTGAGGAAAATATGAAGATTCAACTTCCGGAAGTCCTCATGGAGATGTGGTTGACCTTGTTGTAGCATCAAATTGTTACAATAAGATTTACGACTTAGTACATCGGTCGTAACATTGGCCTTCCCCGGGGTGTAAGTTATCCCTAAGTCGTAATCCGAGATCAACTCAACCCACCGTATTTGCCTGAGATTCAAATCCGGTTGGGTGAAGATATATTTCAGACTTTGGTGATCAGTGAATATTTCGCAACGATTACCCAAAAGGTAATGTCGCCAGGTTTTTAGTGCATGGACCACAGCTGCAAGCTCAAGGTCATGTGTGGGATAATTATCCTCATGTGGACGCAACTGTCGAGATGCGTATGCGATCACATGACGATCTTGCATGAGAATGCAACCTAATCCTTGTCTCGAGGCGTCGCAATAGATAACAAAGTCCTTAGAAAAATCTGGTGGTAGCAACACAGGTGCGGAAGTCAGGCGTCTTTTCAATTCCTGAAAACTATGCTCACACTGTGGTGTCCACTCAAACTTTTTATCCTTCTTGAGGAGTTCAGTTAGAGGCTTTGCAACCTTGGAGAAATTCTCGACAAAGCGGCGACAATAGCTCGCTAGACCAAGAAAACTCCTAACTTGCTTAACCGATTCAGGTTGAGTCCAATCAAGGACAGCTTGAACTCTCTCGGGATTGACAGCAATACCCTTACCAGAGATTACGTGACCTAAATAGGTCACTTCTGGTAACCAAAATTCACATTTTGAAAACTTGGCATAAAGGCGATGCTCTCGAAGTTTGATCAATACCAGCCTTAGATGCTCGGCATGTTCTTGTTCATTCTTCAAGTAGATGAGAATATCATCGAGGTATACCACGACAAATTTATCCAAATACTCCATGAAGATTGAATTCATCAGACGAGAGAAGGTGGCTGGGGCATTGGTTAAACCGAAAGACATGATGGTGTACTCGTATTGGCCATAACGAGTAACAAAAGACGTTTTTGGGATGTCCCCGTTCTTGATATTGATTTGATGGTATCCCGATCTCAAATCCATTTTGGAGAAGACTGAGGATCCAGCGAGCTGATCGTACTGATCGTTGATCCTGGGGAGCGGATACTTGTTCTTTATGGTGACCAGATTAACTCGTTGGTAATCTACAACCATCCGATCCGTTCCGTCTTTCTTCTTGACGAAGAGGACGGGACAAGCCCAAGGAGAAGAGCTAGGACGAATGAAACCTTTGTTCAAGGCCTCATCTAGTTGCTTCTTAAGTTCGGCTAGCTCCAGGGGCGCCATCTTATAAGGTCTTCTGGCTATTGGGACAGTTCCCGGAACAAGATCTATCACAAACTCTACATCTCTATCAGGTGGAATTCCTGGCAGTTCCTCTGGAAAAACATCCGGGAAGTCACGGACTACCGGAATGTCTTCAAGTTCCGGAAGAGGGTTGGCATTTAGGGAATAGAGTTGGCATTTGGCAACTTGAGTAGAGACATTTACTATCTCCCCCGAGGGATGGGTAAGCTGGACATTTCTAGAATGGGTATCAATCTTGGCATAGTGAGCTGACATCCAGTCCATGCCCAAGATGATATTAATATTCGAAGATTTCAATGCTATCAATGAGGCTAGAAAAACTAGCCTGTCTACTAGAATTTCATTGCCATAGGTTATCCTAGAGGTTTTCCATTTACTACCAGGAGTTTGGACATCCAATGGGATTGGCATATCACAAAAAGACATGTTATGCAACTGTGCATAACTTTCTGAAATGAAGGAATGAGAAGACCCAGTGTCAAAGAGAAAGGACGCTGGGTGATGATTAACAAGAAGCGTACCCAGCATGACGTCGGGATCCTCTGCAGCTTCTTCTGCTGACACATAGTTCACACGGCCACGTGCAGTAGTTGTCTTCACATAGTAAGCTTTGCCCGACTTGGCTTGCCCGACGGACTTTCCGGGTTGCTTGGCACCCACATTCTGAGGACACCCACGGGAATAGAGCCCTAGTTCTCCACACTTGTATCATATCACTTGGTTGGCACGTGGTGCAGCATTGCTAGCTGGACCACCATAAGCTTTTGCGGGAGAGTTGGCCTGATTCGTCTGAGGCGCCACGTAGGATGGCCTCGGAGTGTATCTTGGCCGCAGAGAACTGTTCGGAACCCACAGCCTGCATTTTGGAAATGCGGAACCAGAAGACGAGCCGAAGTCACGGGAGTGCTTCCTTGTGGCTTCGAAGTCAGTATGACCAGTATCGACACTAATTGCCTTGTTGACCGGAGCTTGAAAGCTTGCACACTCGTGGAGGCGCAGATCACGACGAAGCTCAGGGCTCAGACCCTTACGGAACCTTGCTTGCTTCTTGGCGTCAGTAGACACCTCCTCTGTTGTATAGCGGGCGAGGTTACCGAACTCGCGGCTATAGGCATCCACACACAACTTGCCCTGAGTGAAGGCACATAACTCCTCTCTCTTTCTGTCCATCAGGCCCTCTGGAATATGGTGCAGACGAAAAGCTACACTGAAGTCTGCCCATGTGGCTACTGGTTCAGCGGGACGCATAGCTTCAAAGTTCTCCCACCACAGATTGGCGGGTCCTTCCAGGAAATACGCCGCAAAGGTTACCTTGTCGGCCTCAGACACATTCGCAGAGCGAATCTTGCGTGAGATGCTGCACAGCCAGTCATCAGCGTTGAGGGGATTGACGGAATGATGAAACTTTGGAGGATTCAGCTTCACAAATTCATTGAGGGACACTGCAGCATTCCTAGGCTATCGAGCCGTATTCTGCTCAATACGCTCTAACAGTCGGTTGGTCTCCCTTTTGTTTCTCTCTGCCTCAAGCATCACTTCCGCCAGAGAGGGCGGGTGAGGCAGGTCTTCCTGCGACGCTTGACTACCCTCGCCTTGCTCATGAGCAGGGGCACGGTTCAACCTGGTGAACACCATCCTGACAAACAAACTCACAGCTTAGACCAATATCATATCAGTACTAGCTATGGATTAAGAATGTACTGAACACACGAAATGCGGAAATGAATATCCGAACAACATGGTAACAAGCAACTGCTATATATACACCATGGTTCATACACACCCTTACATAGTCCAGTCAACCTTAACCGAAGAGCAAACTACTGAAATTATGAAACTACTCATCAGAGGCTTACAAGATTCCTATACATTATATTTATCTAGGCCTCCGGAATTCATTTCACATTACAGGCATACTTCACAAGTCACGCAGGACTGTGAACGTACGGCTACTACCAGACTATCCTTCCTCTCACAGCTCAGGCATCCGCATAGAACGTCTCATAGAGATTACCTCCATGACCTGGAAGCTCAACCTGCGGATCAGGAAACACTCTAGCCTGAGATCCCTGGGATCCGTAAGGACACGGATGTGTCCTTGGTCCCCTGACTGGTGGTAAGAGGGGTCCCCGAAGAGGTGTGACTCCTCCTATAGCTGGCCAGTCAACGTGAGCCGGAAGATGGGTCCTAACAGGGTTCAACATCTCCATCTCTCCATACCCTGTCTGGACTACCGGTGCCAGCTGTGTCAAAGCCGTCCACAGATGGGCACGGGTAGCATAAAGCTCCATGCGGAGAGCACGACCATCCCTGTCTCTGTTCTCTAGCATCTCAACAGTGGACTGCAGTAGTGGATCCTCCATAGAATAATCAAAATAGACTCCACTGAGGTATCCCTCTTCACCAGGCTGAGAGGCCGGAACATAGCAGAACTCTGAATTCTGCAGCAGTGCATGTCTCGCTCTCATAATGGTCAGCATTGAATAGGCAGCATCTTGTAATGCCATGTCAACAGTGACTCCCAACCCATAGGACCAATGGATTGGCTTCTCAGCTCCAGGGTAGTCTGGCAATACCCTAACAGTGCAGATGTACTGGCTCTGGTTGAAGTCTCGGTACTGTTCCTCCACTGTGTACTCAGGGTACCAGCGGTAACCGCACACCGACATCACCCTGACCAGCATGGCCGTATGACCCGGTACATCGATGCACCTGGTCAGACGTACCACCTGACGAGAAGCACGGCCAGGACTCTGTAAATAGAGAGTAAAGCAAAAGCATTAGAGCTCTGAATGCAAAATTGGGTAGCATAACGGCTGTAAATGCTCAAAACAAATTTTGAGACAACCCAAAATGGAATAGCGTAACCACTCAACTATCAAGTTCAACTCTCTGATCATCAAACTTACTTTCTTTTTCCTAGGAATGAAAGAAACCCAAATATCTCTTGACCCGTAGTCCTATAATGTACCGATCAGAAACACGAGCCTAGAAGAAGATGAGTAACCTAGTCCTTAATTCCTGCAGAAAAGACGAGGATGACCAGAATAGAATAACTTGAGAAGAGAACAAGAGTCTTACGTTCCCTTCCACAAACAATTCCCTTATATATAACTATAGAAATTCTAGACTCAACTTCGACCAGTTTGGCTTAGTAATCCTACAGTCAGTCAGGCTCTGATACCAACGCTGTCGGGACCCCGATCCTAAGTCATAGGAATCCAGCCTGTAACACATCGCATCTCTTTGCAGTCTCACGCACGGTTAACTCCACGGCTGCAGCCTTACCTTAGCCGGGACCATTTGCGTCTTTTGACTCACGTATGCAATAGTGTCGCTAGCATTCCAATGTCACAGAACCCGGATCGACAAGTCTAGTGACAAACCAAATGGCAGTACCGCACAAGGACAGGCATACATGACCCAACAAAGCAGGTGTCGGTCACCAGCGACTGTAGACGAGTCATAGCAAGCTACTAGGACTCCATTACATCGCGTGACATTTCCCCAAAGGGGACAGACACAGAAGCTAAGAAGTACACATGCCGGTCAAACAATGTGTCCGAAGCAGTAGCGAACTACCAAGGCTCGTTGGATCACAAAGGGGCATTTCCTTGTAAGGAGTGCTACTAAAGTTCACGACTAGGTAATCGAACCCCATACATATCAAGTACGACACACGTACGCATGGCATACCGATATGTATAGATACATCGATGGCATCACAACATAACCATAAACATACAAGCTTTATTTAAGAGGCTCGGAAGAGCCACACACATAATATTACACATTAAGGGTCTCACGACCCATAATAGCAGTCATTCAGTTACAAGCCAGTGGAAGAGTGTAAACTGTCTGAGTACAGACAGGGCAACTAGAAGGCACACGGCCGGACTATACTACAGACCCAACCTAGGGCCAGATCGTAGCTGGGACACCAGCTACTCGTCGTCGTCGATGTCTACGAAGAACCCTCCATTAGGGTCATTAGCAACCTCTGCAACATTTATTAAGAAAACATGAGTACGAAGGTACTCAGCAAGACTTTAGGATATCTAACTACTCATGCAAGGTATCAAAAGAGTATTGTGGGGTTTCATGCGGAAAGCCAGCATCTGACTCGTGGCTAAACAACTTGCATTTTTAAAAAAAAATTGACAACTTGATTTCTCGCACACGAGTCCACTAACACCACAACAATACACTATCGTGGAATCATCCGGTATCCATATGGAATTGCCGTCCACGACACTCACGCTTATCTTGTCGATTTTATGAGTAGCCATTGAAGTTATCTATGAACAACATATGTCTCCAAGTAGTCCATATCCGTGGACGCGGCTATTCGAATAGATCAGAACCCTGCAGGGGTGTACTTCGACACACACGCTCTCGCCACTTATCGCCATGTGCAAGTCATGCACCTCGGCAACCTTCAAGCGGAAGCCCAGCGAGGGAGTCGGCCACGACCGTTAACCACACTAGTACCTAGTCCAGGTTTATCGCCTATTTGAGAGTAACCCGTACGGAAGTCCGGCCGAGGTTTCCGCCACGGCCTCAAATGATGTGCGCAGGGTTCCCAAGCCCAGCATCCGGGTGCCACTTGGTACACCGTTCCACTGCCTACCGCATCACGGCCCACCTCTCAGGTCAGCACCATGCACGGTCTCCAGCATTACTATAAACACCAGAAACTAGTTGCAACTCCTGGACCGAGTATTAAGCGATTGATAGGCCGAGCGGGGTCATATTTCAGGGCCCAGCATGTGGTAGTATCTAGTCTTGGATTACATACACGGAACTCAGTTCCTAAGGACGGTTCCAATGAAACCACCCGCCATGTACTCCTACACAGCCTTTCACCGGTACCTTTACCAAATCAGGTTCAACACACAACCTTTGCTTACCGAACACATTCTCACAATTTTGTTCATCTCCCAGATGACAGACCATACACAACTCTAAGCATAGCATGCATAGCAGGATAAGGCACAACATAGCTCAAGCAACTATCAGGTATGCTAGGTTGCAAGGTTCGGCTATTTACTGTGACAAGGTTAGGTCATGCAAAGGAAGTGGGTTCAACTAACGTGGCAAAAGCAGTTGAAGCATTTGATCCTAATGCACTAAATAAGTGCAGGAGCAAGAACATGGGATTTATCGGGATGATCAAAATGGTTGCTTGCCTTGTTGCTCAGAGGAGGGACAATATGCGTTAGACGGATATTCGGTGGAATCCGGGGGTGCGGAGCCTACCGACATAAAGGGCAACAATCAATAACAATCATATGCAAACAAGATGATGCATGAGCATGGCATGAGAATGCAAGGTGATATACTAATATAATCAACATGTATTAGGTTTGACGTTGATTTGAATCACATTCAAATATCAATTCAAACGAGGTACTCTCGGATACCGAATTAATTGATTCGACCTGATGCTCAGATCAACTTGATGTTAGCATGCATGAGATGTCATGTTATGGTACTAGTTTGTTATTAGAACCATGTTTGATCATGTCAAACAAGAAGAAATTTAAATACTTTTCATATTCTATTTATAAAATATTTATAAGAATTGACTTATTCATTAATCTACATGTTTGGGTTCTGTAACTTTTTCAAACATTATTGATAATAGCATATTCAGATTCCTTGAATTTTTCTGATACTTTTTCATATATAAATTATTTTCATTGGAGTTACAGATTAATTTCTACTAATTTTTGAAGTTTTAAACATTTCTGGAATTATTTTTATACTGGAAAATACTTTTATTGCATCAGCATGACATCAGCAGGTCCATCTAGCCGTTGAAAGTCAAACCTGACCAGTGGGCCCACTGGTCAGTCTCTCTGGTCAATTTTAGATTAGGATTAATCTTATTTAGTTAAATAAACTCACTGGACCCACATGTCAGTGTCTTATTTATTAATCTGAATTATTTTTATTATCTCTAAACTGTCCAGAGGCTGGCCCCACCCGTCAGTGGCTCAGGCCAGCCGAGATCCACCGGCGGCGAGGTCGTCCTCGCCGGCGGGGAGCCTCCGGCGACCACCAGAACGACGGAGGGGCTCGGAAACGGCGCCCAAGGGGCCAAACGCTACGCGGAGAGCACCAGAAGAACAACACATCTCCCGCAGCTCCATTTCTGCACTTAGCCGGGGCTGATCTGGCCGGAGATGACGCCGGCGACGAGCTTGGCGGCGGCCAAGGTTCGGGCATCATCGAGGTCATTGATACAGAGAGAACTACGCACGGTTCCTAGCTCCTACAGCATCTACACGACGGCCTGAAGCTGCTGGTGCCCTCGGAAGGACGAGCTGATCACCGGAGGGCTACCGGCGACGAGCTGCAGCGGCAGATCTTGTCGGGCTCCGGTGGAACTAGGCCTAGAGGAGGGGATCGACGGGGAGATCTTAGGGGAAACGACCGCTTGCTCACGGGGAGTGCAGAGCAGATCTTAGACGGCTCGGGGAAGGACTGAGGGCGACGAATCGAGCAGAGCTCGCCGGCACGCGAAGGTTGAAGACGACGGTGCCGTGGGCGTTGCAGGGCTCGGGGAAGCTTCGGCTTCTGCAGGGAGGACCAGATCGACGAGGCGGAGCTAACGGCGCACTCAGAGAGGGGATCCTATGGCTAGGGGCACGGGCAGCTCGAGCTTTGCTCGAGATCCAATGGCGGCAGAAGGAGGGAGGAGAGATCCGAGAGGAGGGGGGATCTGGCGCTGGGAATGGATAGGGTCGGCCACGGGGAATGGATAGGGTCGGCCACGGGGAGTTATCCCCGTGCTTGACAGCGCGAAACGGCGGCCAGGCAGCCAGGGAGCTGCGTGGCGGCCACCTCCTGCTGCCCACTGGCGGGGAAGGAAGACGAGAGGAATTGCTGGGCCGGGCTAGGTTAGGCGACACGTAACTTCTTTTCTCTTTTTTTTTCTGTTTTTGTTTCTGTTTTGCTATTTCGTTGGTTTTCTATTTATTTCAACTCCCAAATAGTTTGTAAAAACTATTTTAAACACACCAGAATATTTGTTGGAATATTTCCAACCATTCCTAAAGTTTTCAACATTTTTGAAAGTTTAAAGTTTCTGATTTCAAATTTAAAACTTGAAACCAGTAGCTTTTTGCATTTATTTAAAATGTTTAAAGTGTCAAGAAAATGGTTTTCTTCATTGCTCATTTACTTTCATGATTTATCAGAAAGTTTGAACTTTTCTTGAGGCCATTTTGGGTTCATTGATTTTGACTAATTTGAATTTTCCCTTACTTTAAGAAGTGGCTAGGGTTTTAGCATTTTCCTTCATCTCTTTCTTTGTTCTTGTTGAAAGTTTCTTAGATGCAATGCAAAGAAAACATGAGCACAAGACTAACTTGCTTAAGGTGTCAGGGATGTGACATTACCGAAAGTTGTTCGGAGTCCCAGATGAGATCACAAATCTCATGAGGAGTTCCAGAATAGTCCGGAGATGAAGATTTATATATGGGAAGTCCAGGTTTGGTCACCGGAAAGGTTTTGGGTTTATCGGTATTGTACCGGGACTACCAAAAGGGTTCCGGGGGGTCCACCAGGAGGGGCCACCTGTCCCGGAGGGCCACATGGGCCGAAAGAGGGAGGGAACTAGCTCCCTGGTGGGCTGGTGCGTGATACGTCTCTGTCGTATCTATTTTCCGAACTCTTTTGCCCTTGTTTTTGACTCTAATTTGCATGATTTGAATGGAACTAACCCGGACTAACGCTGCTTTCGGAAAAATTGCCATGGTGTTGTTTTTGTGCAGAAATAAAAGTTCTCGGAATGACCTGAAAATTTACGAAGAATTTTTCTAGAATTAATGAAAAATACCTGCGCAAAGATCCACCGGAGGGGGTGAACCAGTGGGCCACAAGCCCACTAGTTGCGGCCGCCCCCCACGCCGCACCAACCAGGCTTGTGGATCCCACGAGGCTCCACCGCCTCCAAACTCAGTTCTATATATTCCGTTTCGCCCGGAAAAAATCAGAGAGAAGGATTCATCGCGTTTTACGATACGGAGGCGCCGCCACCTCCTATTCTTCATCTGGAGGGCAGATCTGGAGTGCGTTCCGGGCTCCGGAGAGGGGAAATCATCGCCATCGTCATCATCAACCTTCCTCCATCGACAATTCCATGATCCTCTTCACCGTTCGTGAGTAATCCCACCGTAGGCTTGCTGGACAGTGATGATTTGGATGAGATCTATCATGTAATCGAGTTAGTTTTGACGGGGATTGATCCCTAGTATCCACTATGTTCTGAGATTGATGTTGCTACTAATTTGCCATGCTTAATGCTTGTCACTAGGGCCCGAGTGCCATGATTTCAGATCTGAACCTATTATGTTGTCGCCAATATATGTGTGTTTTAGATCCTATCTTGCAAGTTGTAGTCACCTACTATGTGTTATGACCCGGCAACCCCGGAGTGACAATAGCCGGAACCACTCCCGGAGATGACCATAGTACGAGGAGTTCATGTATTCACCACATGTTAATGCGTTGGTCCGGTTCTTTATTAAAAGGAGAACCTTAATATCCCGTAGTTTCCATTAGGACCCCGCTGCCACGAGAGGGATGGACAATAGATGTCATGAAAGTTCTTTTCCCTAAGCACGTATGACTACATACGGAATACATGCCTACATTAGATTGACGAACGAGAGCTAGTTACTTATCTCTAAGTGTTATAGCTGTTACATGATGAATCACATCCGACATACTCATCCATCACCGATCCACTGCCTATGAGTCTTTTACTGCTGGTCCTTTCTACGTTACTTTGCTGCTACTCCTGTTACTGCTGCTGTTGTTACTCTGTTGATACTGTTGTTACACTGCTGCTACTACTATTACTTGCTACTGCTGTCACTACTGCTGTTACTTGCTACTTTGCTATTACTTGCTGCAACACTTTACTGGCGCCATTGATACAACAAGTTAGGAATAGTCTGCCGTCAACAAACCTGTTTCTGGCACCGTTGCTATCATACCACTTTGCTACTGATACTTTGCTTACAGACACTAATCTTTCAGGTGTGGTTGAATTGACAACTCAGCTGCTAATACTTGAGAATAGTCTTTCGCTTCCCTTTGTGTCGAATCAATAAATTTGGGCTCAATACTCTACCCTCGAAAACTGTTGCGATCCCCTACACTTATGGGTTATCAGTGCGCACCACGCAAGGTGGACAAGGCGCCTAGGGCTGGGAACCCTAAGGCGTTGGCGCTGCCTCCCGCTAACTCGGGAGGCAAGCCACCCCCTTGGCCGCTGTAACCCCTCCTAGGGTTTCTAGGGTGACCGCCCCCTCGCCCCTTCCTCCTATAAATAGAGGAGGGGTGAGAGGGCTGCGCACACACCTGAACTCTCCCCCTTGGCGCAACCCTACCCCTCCACTTCTCCTCCTCCGCGGCGCTTGGCGAAGCCCTGCCGGAGAACCACAAGCTCCACCGCCTCCACGCCATCGTGCTGTTGGAGCTCTCCCTCAACTTCTCCCCCTCTTGCTGGATCAAGAAGGAGGAGACGTCCCCAGGTTATACGTGTGTTGAACGCGGAGGTGCAGTTCATTCGGTGATTGGATCGGATCTTCCACAATTTGAATCGCCGCGAGTACAACTCCATCAACCGCGTTCATCGCAATTTTCCCGCTTAGTGATCTTCAACGGTATGAAGATGCTCTCCCTCTCTCGTTGCTACATATCCTAGAGTGATCTTGGTGACACGCAGGTAATTTTTGAATTATTACTACGTCCCCCAACAGTGGCATCATGAGCTAGGTCTATGAGTAGATTATATGCACGAGTAGAACACAAGTAAGTTGTGGGCGATGATTTGGTCAATTTGCTTACCGTTACTAGTCCTATCTTGATTCGGCGGCATTGTGGGATGAAGCGGCCCAGACCGACTTTACATGTACGCTTATGTGAGACATTTTCCATCGGCTAACATGCACTTGTTGCATAAGGTGGCTAGCGGGTGTCTGTCTCTCCCACTTTAGTCAGACCAGATTCAATGAATAGGGTCCTTATGAAGGGTAAATAGCAATTGGCATATCACCGTTGTGGCTGTAATGTAGGTATGAAACATTCTTGCTAGAAACCAATAGCAGCCATGTACAACTTGCAACAACAATTATAGGACGTCTAACTTGTTTTTGCAGGGTATGCTATGTGATGTGATATGGCCAAAAGGATGTGATGAAATATATGTGATGTATGAGATTGTTCATGTTCTTGTAATAGGATTCACGACTTGCATGTCGATGAGTATGACAACCGGCAGGAGCCATAGGAGTTGTCTTAATTTATTGTATGACCTGCGTGTCAATCAAAAACACCATATGATTACTTTACTTTATTGCTAACCTCTAGTCATAGTAGTAGAAGTAATGGTTGGCGAGACAACTTCATGAAGAGACGATGATGGAGATCATGGTGTCGTGCTGGTGCCGATGGTGATCATGCCGTGCCCCGAAAATGGATATCAAAGGCGCAAGGTGATATTGGCCATATCATGTCACTTTATGATTTGCATGTGATGTTTATCATGTTTTTACATCTTATTTGCTTAGAACGACGGTAGTAAATAAGATGACCCCTCACAATTTTTTTCAAGAAATGTGTTTCCCCTTAAGTGTACACCATTGTGAATGATCGTTGTTTCGAAGCACCACGTGATGATCGGGTGTGACAGATTCTAACGTTTGCATATGATACGTCTCAAACGTATCTATAATTTTTGATGGTTCCATGCTATTATCTTGTCAAACTTTGGATGTTTTGTATGCCTTTTATATCTTTTTTTGGGATTAACTTATTAACTCAGTGCCATGTGCCAGTTCCTGTTTTTTCCGTGTTTTTGACCCTTTTCAGAGGAGAATATTAAACGGAGTCCAAATGGAATAAAACCTCCGAAAAGATTTTTTTTCTGGAACAGAAGATACAAAGGGATCGTGAGAACCAAGGCAGAGGCCACCAGGGGAGGCCACAAGCCCCCTAGGCGCGGCCAGGGGGGCCCGTGCCTATCAGGCTTGTGGGCCCCGTGTGCCTCGTCTGCCCTACTTCTTCCGCCTATAAATCCCCGAAAAATCCAAAACTACGGGAGAGATCCACGAAAATACTTTTCCGCCACCGCAAGCTTCTGTCTCCGCAAGATCCCATCCGGGGCACATTCTGGTGCCCTGCCGGAGGGGATTCGGATACAGAGGGCTTCTTCATCAACACCATTTCCTCTCCGATGATGCGTGAGTAGTTCACCATAGACCTTCGGGGTCCATAGCTAGTAGCTAGATGGATTCTTCTCTCTCTTGGATCTTCAATACAAAGTTCTCCATGATCTTCATGGAGATCTATCCAATGTAATCTTCTTTTGCGGTGTGTTTGTCGAGATTCGATGAATTGTGGATTTATGATCAGATTATCTATGAATCTTATTTGAGTTTCTTCGAGTTGTGGGTTCTGTTTGGCCAACTTGATCTATGATTCTTGCAATGTGAGAAGTGCTATGTTTTGGGTTCATACCGTGTGATGACCTCACCCAGTGACAGAAGGGGTAGCAAGGCACGCGTCGTGTTGTTGCTATCAAGGGTAAAAAGATGGGATTTATATCTATTGCATGAATTTACCCCTCTACATCATGTCATCTTGCTTAAGGCGTTACTCTGTTTGTCATGAACTCAATACACTAGATGCATGCTAGATAGCGGTCGATGTGTGGAGTAATAGTAGTAGATGCAGAAAGTATCGGTCTACTTGTCTCGGACGTGATGCCTATATGTATGATCATTGCCTTAGATATCGTCATGACTTTGCGCGGTTCTATCTATTGGTCGACAATAACTCGTTCACCCACCTTAATATTTGCTATTTTGAGAGAAGCCTCTAGTGAACACTATGGCCCCCGAGTCAACTTCACATCATATTTTCAGCCCTACACTTTTACTTTGTTGCACTTTCCGCCTTCAGATCTCACCTTGCAATCAATCGTGAAGGGATTGACAACCCCTTTGTAGCGTTGGGTGCAAGTTTGCTGTTTTTGCGTAGGTACATCGGTGCTTAATTTTGATACTCGTACTGGATTGATACCTTGGTTCTCAAAACCGAGGGAAATACTTACTGCTACTGTGCTGCATCACCCTTTCCTCTTCAAGGGAAAAAACCCAGCGGAAGCTCAAGAGGTAGCAGCATACAACGGGTGTAAGCGAGATTTACACACGTGAAACACTTAGGTTGACTTGACGAGCCTAGCATGTACAAACATGGCCTCGGAACACGAGAGACCGAAAGATCGAACATGAGTTGTATAATTGATGCGATCAACATGGAGATGTTCACCATTGATGACTAGTCCGTCTCACGTGATGATCGGACACAACCTAGTCGATATGTATCATGTATCACTTAGATGACTAGATGGATGTCTATATGAGTGGGACTTCATTAAATAATTTGATTAAATGAACTTAATTATCATGAACTTTGTCTAAAATTGTCTTTACAATCTATATTGTAGATCTAGTGGCCCACGCTAATGTTCCCCTCAACTTCAACGCGTTCCTAGAGAAAACCAAGCTGAAAGATGATGGAAGAAACTATACGGACTGGGTCCATAACTTTAGGCTCATCCTCATAGCTTCCAAGAAAATATATGTCCTTGATGTACCGCTAGGTGACACACCTGAATTCCCAGCGTCTCAAGACATTATGAATGCTTGGTAGCCGCGTAGTGATGATTACTCCCTGATTCAGTGCTGCATCCTTTAAAGTTTAGAACCCGAGCTCCAAAATCGGTTTGAGCAATATGGAGCATATGAGATGTCCCAAGAGCCGAAACTAGTTTTCCAAGCTCATGCCTGGTCGAGAGATATGAAGTCTCCAACAAGTTCTTTAGTTGTAAGATGGAGGAAAATGGTTCTGTCAGCGAACACATACTCAAAATGTCTCGGTTGCACAACCGCTTGTCTCAGCTGGGAGTTAATCTTCCGGATGACTAGGTCATTGACAGAATCCTCTAGTCGCTTCCACCTAGCTGCAAGAGCTCTGTGATGAACTACAATATACAAGGGATGGAGAAGTCCATTACTGAGTTATATTCGATGTTGAAATCAACGGAGGTGGAAATCAAAAAGGAACATCAAGTGTTGATGGTTAATAAGACCACTAGTTTCAAGAAAGTCAAGGGTAAGAAGAACTTCAAGAAGGACGGAAAAGTAGTTGGCGCGCCTGGTAAATCAGTTGTCGGGAAGAAGCCCAAGAATGGACCCAAGCCTGAGACTGAGTGCTATTATTGCAAGGGAACTGGTCACTAGAAGCGGAACTGCCCCAAGTACTTAGCGGATAAGAAGCCCGACAACGTCAAAGGTATATATGATATACATATTACTGATGTTTACCTTACCAGCGCTTGTAGTAGCTCCTGAGTATTTGATACTGCTGCATTTGCTCATATTTGTAACTCAAAATAGGAGCTCCAGAATAAGCGGAGACTGGCAAAGGACGAGGTGACGATGCGTGTAGGGAATGGTTCCAAGGTCGACGTGATCGCCGTCGGCATGCTACCTCTGCATCTACCTTCGGGATTAGTTTTAAACCTAAATAATTTTTATTTAGTACGAGCTTTGAGCATGAACATTGTATCCATAACTCTTTTGATGGGAGATGGCTACTCATTTAAATCTGAGAATAATGGTTGTTCTATTTATATGAGAGATATGTTTTATGGTCATGTCCCGATGGTCAATGGTTTATTCTTAATGAATCTCGAATGTGATGTTACACATATTCGTAGTGTGAGTACCAAAATTTGTAAGGTTGATAATGATAGTCCCACATACTTGTGGCACTGCTGCCTTGGTCATATCGGTGTCAAACGCTTGAAGAAACTCCATACAAATAGACTTTGGGAGTCTCTTGATTTTGAATCATTTGACACGTGCGAACCATGCCTCATGGGCGAGATGACTAAGGCTCCGTTGTCCATAACAATGGAGCAAGCAACCAACTTGTTGGAAATAATACATACCGATGTATGCGGTCCAATGAGCTTTGAGTCTCGCGGTGGCTATCGTTATGTTCTCACCCTCACTGATGACTTAAGCAGATATGGGTATGTCTACTTAATGAAACACAAGTCTGAGACCTTTGAAAGGTTCAAAGAATTTCAGAGTGAGGTAGAGAATCAACGTGACAAGAAAATAAAGTTCTTTCGATCTGATTGTGGAGGAGAACATTTGATTCACAAGTTTGACACACACTTAAGGAAATGTGGAATTGTTTCACAACTCATGCCACCTGGCACACCTCAGCGTAACGGTGTGTCTGAATGTCGTAATCACACTCTATAGATATGGTGCCATCTATGATGTCTCTTACTTATTTACCGCTATCATTTTGGGGATATACATTGGAGACTGCCGCATTCACTTTAAATAGAGCACCATCTAAATCCGTTGAGACGACACCGTATGAATTATGGTTTGGGAAGAAACCTAAGCTATCGTTTCTGAAAGTTTCGGGATGCAATGCTTATGTCAAGAAACTTCAACCTGAAAAGCTCAAACCCAAGTCGGAAAAGTGTGTCTTCATAGGATATCCTAAGGAAACTATTGGGTAAACCTTCTATCTCAGATTTGAAGGCAAGATCTTTGTTGCCAAGAATGGATACTTTCTAGAGAAAGAGTTTCTCTCAAAATAAGTGAGTGGGAGGAAAGTAGAACTTGATGAGGTAATTGTACCCCCTCTCGAACCGGAGAGTAGTGCACCGCAGGAAAATGTTTCTGTGGTGCCTGCACCGACTAGAAAGGAAGTTAATGATGGTGATTATGAAACTTCAGATCAAGTTACTATTGAACTTCGTAGGTCCATGAGGACACGTTCCGCACTAGAGTGGTACGACAATCCTATTCTGGAAATCATGTTGTTAGACAACAGTGAACCTTTGAACTATGAAGAAACGATGGAGGGCCCAGATTCCGACAAATGGCTAGAAGCCATGAAATCCGAGATAGGATCCATGTATGAGAACGAAGTATGGACTTTGGTGGACTTGCCCAATGATCGACAAGCCATAGAAAATAAATGGATCTTTAAGAAGAAGACTCATGTGGATGGTAATGTGACCGTCTATAAGGCTCGACTTGTAGCTAAGGGTTATCGACAAGTTCAAGGAGTTGACCATGATGAGACTTTCTCACCTGTAGCGATGCTGAAGTCCATCAGAATCATGTTAGCAGTTGCTGCATTTTATGATTATGAAATCTGGCAAATGGACGTCAAAACGGCTTTCCTCAACAACTTTCCTAAGGAAGAATTATATATGATGCAGCTGGAAGGTTTTGTCGATCCTAAGAATGCTAACAAGGTATGCAAGCTCTAGCGCTGCATCTATGGGCTGGTGCAAGCATCTCGGAGTTGGAACATTCGCTTTGATGAGGTGATCAAAGCGTTTGGGTTTGTACAGACTTATGGAGAAGCCTGTATTTACAAGAAAGTGAGTGGGAGCTCTGTAGCATTTCTCATTTTATGTGTGGATGACATATTGTTGATGGGAAATGATATATAACTTTTGGAAATCATAAAGGCCTACTTAAATAAGTGTTTTTGAATGAAGGACCTTGGAGAAGCTGCTTACATATTAGGCATCAAGATCTATAGGGATAGATCAAGACGCCTCATTGGTCTTTCACATAGCACATACCTTGACAAGATAGTGAATAAGTTCAATATGGATAAGTCCAAGAAGGGATTCTTGCGTGCATTGCAAGGTGTGAGATTGAGCACAGCTTAATGCCCGACCACGATAGAAGATAGAGTAAAGATGAGTATCGTCTCCTATGCTTTAGCCGTAGGCTCTATTATGTATGCCATGTGGTGTACCAGACCTGATGGGAACCTTGACATAAGTTTGGTAGGGAGGTGCCAAAGTGATCCCGGAATGGATCACCATACATCAGCAAGAATATCCTTAAGTACCTGATAAGGACTAAAGATATGTTTCTCATTTATGGAGGTGCCGAAGAGCTCGTCGTAAAGGGTTACGTCAATAATAGCTTTGACACAGATCCGGATGACTGCAAGTCACAAACCGGATACATGTATATTCTGAATGGTGGGGTAGTTAGCTGGTGCAGTTGCAAGCAAACCGTCTTGGCGGCATCTACATGTGAAGCGAAGTACATATCTGCTTCAGAAGCAGCGCAGGAAGGAGTCTGGATGAAGGAGTTCATCAGTGACCTGGGAGTAATTCCCAATGCGTCGGGCCCGATGAATCTCTTCTGTGACAACACTGGAGCTATTGCCATTGCCAAGGAGCCTAGGATTCACAAGAAGACCAAGCACATCAGGCGCCGCTTCAACTCCATTCGTGGATACATTCAGGATGGATATATAGATATTTGGAAAGTACATACATATCTGAATCTGTTAGATCCGTTGACTAAACCTCTTCCACGAGCAAAACATGATCAGCACCAGAACTTTACGGGTGTTCGATTCATCACAATGTAACTAGATTATTGACACTAGTGCAAGTGGGAGACTGTTGGAAATATGCCCTAGAGGTAATAATTAAATGGTTATTATTATATTTCCTTGTTCATGATAATTGTCTATTGTTCATGCTATAATTGTATTAACCGGAAACCGTAATACATTTGTCAATAAATAGACCACACCATGTCCCTAGTGAGCCTCTAGTTGACTAGATCGTTGATCAATAGATGGTCATGGTTTCCTCACCATGGACATTGGATGTCGTTGATAACGAAATCACATCATTAGGAGAATGATGTGATGGACAAGACCCAATCCTAAGCATATCACAAGATCGTGTAGTTCGTCTGCTAGAGCTTTTCTAATGTCAAGTATCATTTTCTTAGACCATGAGATTGTGCATCTCCCGGATACCATAGGAATGCTTTGGGTGTATCAATGTCAAAACGTAACTGGGTGACTATAAAGTTGCACTATAGGTATCTCTGAAAGTGTTTGTTGGGTTCGTACGAATCGAGACTGGGATTTGTCACTCCGTGTGACGTTGAGGTATCTATGGGCCCACTCGGTAATACATCATCATAATGAGCTTAATGTGACTAAGGAGTTAGTAACGGGATCATGTGTTACAGAACGAGTAAAGAGACTTGCCGGTAACGAGATTGAACAAGGTCTAGGGATACAGACGATCGAATCTTGGGCAAGTATCATACCGATAGACAAAGGGAATTGTATACCGTATTAATCGAATCCCCGACATCGTGGTGCATCCAATGGGATCACTGTGGAACATGTGGGAGACAATATGGGTATCCAGATCCCGCTATTGGTTATTGCCGGAGAGGCGTCTCGGTCATGTCTGCATGGTTCCCGAACCCGTAGGGTCTACACACTTAAGGATCAGTGATGCTAGAGTTGTAATGGTAATTGTATATGTGGTTACTGAAAGTTGTTCAGAGTCCTGGATGAGATCATAGATGTCACGAGGAGTTCCGGGATAGTCCGGATATGAAGATTTATATATGGGAATTCCAGTTTCGGTCACCGGAAAGGTTTTGGGTTTTATCGATATTGTACCGGGACCACCGAAAGGGTTTCGGGGGTCCACCGGGAGGGGCCACCTGTCCTGGAGGGCCACATGGCTCAAAATAGGGAGGGAACCAGCTCCCTAGCGGGGTGGTGCACACCACCCAAGGGGCCCAAGGTGCCTAGGGCTAGGAACCCTAGGGCTTGGGGGCTGTGATACGTCTCCAACGTATCTATAATTTTTGATGGTTCCATGCTATTATCTTCACAATCTTTGCATGTTTTGTATGCCTTTTATATATTTTTTGGGACTAAGTTATTAACTCAGTGCCAAGTGCAAGTTCCTGTTTTTTCCGTGTTTTGACCCTTTTCAGAGGAGAATATTAATAGGAGTCCAAACAGAATAAAACCTCCGAAAAGATTTTTTCCGGAGCAGAAGATACGCACGGAGCTTGAGAACCAAGGCAGAGGGCACCAGGGGTGGCCACAAGCCCCCTAGCCGCGGCCTCGGGTGGGGGCGACTAGCAGTCTTGTGAGCCCCCTGTGGCTCCTGTGCCCTACTTCTTCCGCATATAAATCCCCAAAATATCCACACCCACGGGAGAGAGCCACGAAAATACTTTTCCGCCGCCGCAAGCTTCTGTCTCCGCAAGATCCCATCTGGGGCACGTTCTAGTGCCCTGCCGGAGGGGGGATTCGGACACGGAGGGCTTCTTCATCAACACCATTGCCTCTCCGATGATGCGTGAGTAGTTCACCATAGACCTTCGGGTCCATAGCTAGTAGCTAGATGGCTTCTTATCTCTCTTGCATCTTCAATACAAAGTTCTCCATGATCTTCATGGAGATCTATCCGATGTAATCTTCGTTTGCAGTATGTTTGTCGAGATCCGATGAATTGTGGATTTATGATCAGATTATCTATGAATCTTATTTGAGTTTCTTCTGATCTCTTATATGCATGATTTCATATCCTTGTAATTCTCTTCGAGTTGTGGGTTTTGTTTTGCCAACTTGATCTATGATTCTTACAATGGGAGAAGTGCTTGATTTTGGGTTCATACCGTGCGGTGGCCTCACCCAGTGACAGAAGGGGTAGCGAGGCATGCATCGTGTTGTTGCCATCAAGGGTAAAAAGATGGGTTTATATCTATTGCATGAATTTATCCCTCTACATCATGTCATCTTGCTTAAGGCGTTACTCTGTTTGTCATGAAATCAATACAGTAGATGCATGCTGGATAGCGGTCGATGTGTGGAGTAATAGTAGTAGATGCAGAAACTATCGCTCTACTTGTCTCGGACGTGATGCCTATATGTATGATCATTGCCTTAGATATCGTCATGACTTTCGCGGTTCTATCAATTGCTCGACAGTAATTCGTTCACCCACCGTAATATTTGCTATCATGAGAGAAGCCTCTAGTGAACACTATGGCCCCCGGGTCTACTTCACATCATATTTTCAGCCCTACACTTTTACTTTGTTGCACTTTCCGCCTTCAGATCTCACATTGCAATCAATCGTGAAGGGATTGACAACCCCTTGGTAGCGTTGGGTGCAAGTTTGCTGTTTTTGCGCAGGTACGGTGGAGACTTGGCTTGATACTCCTACTGGAATGATGCCTTGGTTCTCAAACTGAGGGAAATACTGTCGGGACCCCGATCCTAAGCCATAGGAATCTAGCGTGTAACACATCGCATCCCTTTGTGGTCTCACGCACGGTTAACTCCACGGCTGCACCCTTACCTTAGCCGGGACCGTTTGCGTCTTTTGACTCACGTATGTGATAGTGTCGCTAGCAATCCAATGTCAAAGAACCCGGATCGACATGTCTAGTCATAAACCAAAGTGGCAATACCGCACAAGGACAGGCATAGATGACCCAACAAAGCAGGTGTCGGTCATCAGCGAATGTAGACGAGTCGTAGCAAGCTACAAGGACTCCATTACATCGCGTGACATTTCCCCAAAGGGGACAGACACAGCAGCTAAGAAGGACACATGCCGGTCAACCAATGTGTCTGAAGCAGTAGCGAACTACCAAGGCTCGTTGGATCACAAAGGGGCATTTCCTTGTAAGGAGTGCTACTAAAGTTCACGACTAGGTATTCGAACCCCATACATATCAAGTACGACACACGTACGCATGACATACCGATATGTATAGATACATCGAGGGCATCACAACATAACCATAAACATACAACCTTTATTTAAGAGGCTCGGAAGAGCCACACACATAATATTACACATCAAGGGTCTCACGACCCATAATAACAGTCATACAAATACAAGCCAGCGGAAGAGTTTAAACTGTCTGAGTACAGACAGGGCAACTAGAAGGCACATGGCCTGACTATACTACAGAGCCGACGTAGGGCCAGATCGTAGCTGGGACACCAGCTACTCGTCGTCGTCGATGTCTACGAAGAACCCTCCATTAGGGTCATTAGCAACCTCTGCAACATTTATTAAGCAAACATGAGTACGAAGGTACTCAGCAAGACTTTAGGAGAACTAACTACTCATGCAAGGTATCAAAAGGTATTGTGGGGTTTCATGCGGGAAGCCAGCATTTGAGTCGTGGCTAGACAACTTGCATTTTGAAATTAGTTTTGACAACTTGATTTCTCGCACACGAGTCCACTAACACCACAACAATACACCATCGTGGAATCATTCCGTCTCCATACGGAAATGCCGTCCACGACACTCACGCTTATCTTGACAATTTTATGAGTAGACATTAAAGTTATCTATGAACAACATATGTCTCCAAGTAGTCCATATCCGCGGACGCGGCTATTCGAATAGATCGTAACCCTGCAGAGGTGTACTTCGTCACACACGCTCTCGCCACTTATCGCTATGTGCACGTCATGCACCTCGGCAACCATCAAGTGGAAGCCCAGCGAGGGAGTCGGCCACGACCGTTAACCACACTAGTACCTAGTCCAGGTTTATCGCCTATCTGAGAGTAACCCGTACGGAAGTCCGGCCGAGGTTTCCGCCACGGCCTCAAACGATGTGCGCAGGGTTCCCAAGCCCACCATCCGGGTGCCACTTGGTACACCGTTCCACTGCCTACCGCATCACGGTCCACCTCTCAGGTCAGCACCATGCACGGCCTCCAGCATTACTATAAACAGCAGAAACTACTTGCAACTCCTGGACCGAGTACTAAGCGATTAATAGGCCGAGCGGGGTCATATTTCAGGGCCCAGCATGTGGTAGTATCTAGTCTTGGATTACATACACGGAACTCAGTTCCTAAGGACGGTTCCAATGAAACAACCCGCCATGTACTCCTACACAACCTTTCACCGGTACCTTTACCAAATCAAGTTCAACACACAACCTTTGCCTACCGAACACATTCCACATTTCTGTTCATCTCCCAGATGACAGACCATACACAACTCTAAGCATAGCATGCATAGCAGGATAAGGCACATCATAGCTCAAGCAACTACCAGGTATGCTAGGTTGCAAGGTTTGGCTATTTACTGTGACAAGGTTAAGTCATGCAAAGGAAGTGGGTTCAACTATCGTGGCAAAAGCAGTTGAAGCATTTGATCTTAAATGCAATAATTAGGTGCAGGAGCAAGAACATGGGAGTTATCGGAATGATCAAAGGGGTTGCTTGCCTTGTTGCTCAGAGGAGGAACGATATCCGTCAGACGGATATTCGGTGGAATCCGGGGGTGCGGAGCCTACCGAAATGAATGGCAACATTCAATAACAATCATATGCACTCAAAATGATGCATGAGCATGGCATTAGAATGCAAGGTGATAAGTTATTATTTTCAACATGTATTAGGTTTAGAGTTGATTTGAATCACATTCGAATAGCAATTCAAACGGGGTATTCTCGGATACCGGTTTAATTGATTCGACCTGATGCTCAGATCAACTTGATGTTAACATGCATGAAATGTCATGTTATGGAACTGAATTGTAATTAGGACAGTGGTGAACATTGTACATATAATGAAATTTGAATATTTTTGCAAATTCCATTTAAAAGGTGATTATAAGAATTGAATTATTCCTTATTCCACAATTTAGGGTTCTGTAACTTTTTTAAACATGGTTGAAAATAGCATAATCAGAATCCTTGAATTTTTCTGATACTTTTTCATATATAAATTATTTTCATTGGAGTTACAGATTAATTTCTATGATTTTTACAATTTTTAGCAATTTCCTGAATTAGTTTTATACTGGAAATTCTATTTATTGCATCAGACTGATGTCAGCAGGTCAGCCGACCTGTTCAGGTCAAACCTGACAGGGGGGCCCCACTGGTTAGCCTCTCTGGGACTAATCCCGCGCTGACCAGCCCTAATTGAGGTTTGACTTGGCCTTGGGCCCACTTGTCAGCGAGTGATTAGGTGCTGAGCTGCTGGGTTAGCTTTGCCACGTCGGCATCCACCGGCGGCGAGGTCGTCCTTGCCGGCGGGGAGCCTCCGGCGACCACCAGCACGGTGGAGGGGCTCGGAAACGGCGCACAGGGGGCCAAATGCTGCGCGGAGAGCACCAGAGGAACGGCACATCTCCCGCAGCTTCATTTCTGCACCTAGCCGGGGCTGATCTGGCCGGATATGACGCCGGCGACGAGCTTGGCGGTGGCCAAGGCTCGGGCGTCATCGGGGTCTTTGAATCAGAGGGATCTACGCTCGGTTCTTAGCTGCCTGATATTTGTTATAATATCCCCAACCATTTCCAAGGATTTCAACATTTTTGGAAATTTATAGTTTCTGATTTCAAATTTAAAACTTGAAACCAGTAGCCTTTTGAATTTAAAACTTGAAACCAGTAGCCTTTTCAAACTTAAAACTTGAAATTTCAAATTTATAGTTTCTTAGCTGCCTGATATTTGTTATAATATCCCCAACCATTTCCAAGTGTCTAGAAAATAGTTTCCTCCAATGCTCATTTACTTTCATGATTTATCAGAAAGTTTGAACATTTCTTGAGGCCATTTTGGGTTCATTGATTTTGAACTAGTTTGAGATTTCCTTTAATTGAAATGGTGGCTAGGGTTTTTGAGTTTTTCCTTTGCCACTTTGTTGTTTTTGTTGAAACTTCTTAGATGCAAATGCAAAGAAGACATGAGCACAATGCTATCTTGCTTAAGGGTTAGGGATGTGACAAATACTTACTGCTACTATGTTTCATCACCCTTTCCTCTTCAAGGGAAAAACCAACGCAAGCTCAAGAGGTAGCAAGAAGAATTTCTGATGCCGTTGCCGGGGAGGATCAAGTGAAGAATAGTCTCCCGTCAACGTGCTAATTCCCGGCGCCGTTGCCGGCGAGCATCAAGTGAAGCTTATCCAAGTAACTGTCGCAAACTCATCTCTTGCATTTACTTTTTTTCCTCTCGTTTTCCTCTCCCCCACTTCTGAAAAACAAAAATTTACAAAAATATTTCCCTTTTTTGCTTGCTTTCCTTTGCTTGTGTGTTGTGTGCCTTCAATATGCTTGCATCTTCGCTTGCTGAAAATCTAGTGATATGGATCCTCACCCACTTGCTAATCTCTTTAAGATATCCAATTATGTTGAACCATTTGCTAGTGAGTTGAGTGCACTTGACTTTTTCTATGGAGTTTTGCTTGAGATGCGTGAATCTGAAAATCGCGATGAAGAAATTTATTAATTGATTCACGAGGGCTCCTTGAATGAAAAGCATGAGTGCAATGATTTCATTATAAATTCTATTAATGGCGATCATGCTAAAAATATGCAAAACCCTAAGCTTAGGGATGCTAGTTTTGCTTTGTCCACTACTTGTTGCAATGATCGTGATTGGGGTGATAATTTTTCGTATGATCTTGAAAATTTGTTTAACCCTCATGATGATTATGATGTTTGCAATAATATTGAAACTGGGTTTGGAGAAGTCATGACTTTAGTTGATGATAATCCCACTATTTTTGAAGAGCGTCAACTTTGCATGCATGTGGATCATGAAATGAATATCCTTTGTGATAGCTATATTGTTGAATTTTATTACGATCCCACATGTAATTGCTTTGAGACAGGAAAATATTGTGGTAGAAACTTTCATGTTACCAAATCACCTCCCGTTATGTTGAGATTGATATTGTCTCTTTCTTCTTCCATGCATATGGTAACTATTGGTTGTCTTGACAATCTGTTTTCCTATAAAATGCCTATGCATAGGAAGTATGTTAGACTTAGATGTGATTTTCACTTGCTTTATGATGCTCTCGTTGTGCTTTAATTCTTGTCTTTTGTGTGAGCATCATTGAATTATCAATGCCTAGCTTAGGGCATTAAACAATAGCGCTTGTTGGGAGGCAACCCAACGAATTTATCTTTGCTTTTTGCTTTCTGTTTTGTTGCGTCCACACCATCATAATTCTGTTATGATTGTGTTTTTTGTGTTTCCTTTTGTGTTTGTGCCCAGTAAAACCTTTATGGCTAGTTTTGGTGATGGTTGTTTGATCATGCTGGAAAAAGACAGAAACTTTTCGCTCACGAAATTATTTTTCATTTTTATCCAGAAAGAGCTTTTGAGTTGATTTGTTTTGCTCATGGTTGATATGCCAATTGCCCAAATTCTCGTAATATTTCAGAATTTTTGGGATACCAGAAGTATACGAAGTATACAGATTGCTATAGACTGATGTGTTTTTGACAGATTCTGTTTTTGTTGTGTTGATTGCTTATTTTGATGAAACTATGGATAGTATCGGGGGGGGGGGGTACTAGCCATGGAAAAGTGAGAGTACAGTAATCTAACACCAATATAAATAGAAATCAAGTTTGCGAAAGTACCTAAAGAGGTGGTAGTTTGTTTTATAGTACTAATGATATCATGAGTTTCTGTTTAAGTTTTGTGTTGTGAAGTTTTCAAGTTTTGGATGATGTTCTCATGGACAAAGGGATAAAGAGCGGAAAGAGCTCAAGCTTGGGGATGCCCAAGGCATCGCAAGCCAAATTTAAGGACACCAAAAAGCCTAAGCTTGGGGATGCCCCGGGAAGGCATCCCCTCTTTCGTCTTCAATCCATCGGTAACATTACTTGGAGCTATATTTTTATTCACCACATGATATGTGTTTTTCTTGGAGCGTCGTGTATTATAGGAGTCTTTTCTTTTTGTTGTGTCACAATCATCCTTGCTGCAGACCTTTTGAGAGAGACATGCACTCATCGTGAATTTGCTAGAATACTCATTGAGCTTCGCTTATATCTTTTGAGTTAGGAAATTTAGCTCACATGTACTTCACTTGTACCTTTGGAGCTAGATAAATTTGCTCTAAGTGCGTCACTTAGATCTTTTAGAGAACGGTGGTGTCATATTTTGGAGAAATAAGAACTCTCGATCTTCACTTATATCTTTTTGAGAATGCTCTCTCTGAGTAACTTGGTAGTTGGCTTGTGCTATGAAAGTAGTCCTAAAGATGATAGGCGTCCAAAGAGGATACAATAAAACTTCCATATTCTTGTGCATTGATAAGAAAGAGAAGTTTGATTCCTCTCAATTAGTTTTGAGACATGGATTTGGTAATATTAAGAGACAAGTTAGTAGGGTGTTGTGAATCTAGAAATACTTGTGATGAAGTTAGTTATTCCCGTAACATGCACGTATGGTGAACCGCTATGTTAGGAAGTCCGAGCACAATTAATTTATTGATTGTCATCCTTTGTGTTGCGGTCGGGATCGCGCGATGGTTAACACCTACCAACCCTTCCCCTAGGAGTATGCGTTTAGCACTTTGTTTCAATTAGTAATAAAAACTTCCGCAATAAGTATGTGAGTTCTTCATGACTAATATGAGTCCATGGTATAGATGCACTTTCACCTTCCACCATTCCTAGCCTCTCTAGTGCCGCGCAACTTTCGCCGGTACACAAAAGCACCATAGACCTTCCTCAAAACAACCACCAGACCTACCCATCATGGCCTTTTCATAGCCATTCCGAGATATATTGCCATGCAACTCCCACGATTCCATCTCATGACTTGTGCCGTCACTTACATATTGCCATTGCATGATCGTAAGATAGCTAGCGAGTCATACGCCAAGCTAGATTGTTGCACATCCCGGTACACTGCCGGAGGCATTACCTATAGAGTCATCATCGTTCTAAGAATTGAGATGTGAGTAAATGAAAGTGTGATGATCATCATTTTAGAGCATTGTCCCATGTGAGGAAAATATAAAAAAGGAAGCCAAAGTTTCCCACAAAAAAATATATGGAAAGAGGCCGAAGAGCCCAATCAAACAAAATAGAGAGAAAAAGAGAGAAGGGACAATGCTACTATCTTTTTCCACACTTGTGCTTCATAATAGCACTATGTTCTTAATGATTGAGAGTCTCTTGTTTTGTCACCACCATATACTAGTGGGAATCTTCATTATGTAACTTGTCTTGTATATTCCAATGATGGGCTTCCTCAAAATTGCCTTAGGTCTTCATGAGCAAGCAAGTTGGATGCACACCCACTAGTTCTCCTTTTGAGCTTTCACACGCTTATAGCTGTAACTGCATCCATTGCATGGTAATCCCTACTCTTTCACATTGATATATATTGATGGGAATCTCCATAGCCCTTTGATACGCCGAGTCAATGTGACCATCTCCTCCTTCTTGCCTCACAACCTTCACCACACTCTATTCCACCTATAAGTGCTATATCCATGGCTCACGCTCATGTATTGCGTGAGAGTTGAAAATGGTTTGAGAAAGTGAGAGTGCGAAAATAATTACTTGGCCAATACCGGGGTTGTTCATGATTTAAATTCGTTGTGTGGGGATGATGGAGCATATCCAGACTATATGATTTTGTAGGGATAACTTTCTTTGGCCTTGTTATTTCGAAAGTTCATGATTACCTTGCTAGTTTGCTTGAAGTATTATTGTTTTCATGTCAATAGAAAACTATTGTTTTGAATCTTACGGATCTGAACATTCATGTCACATGAAAGAAGTTACGAAGGACAAATATGCTAGGTAGAATTCCACATCAAAAATTCAGTCTTTATCACTTCCCTACTCGAGGTCGAGCAGGAGTTAAGCTTGGGGATGCTTGATACGTCTCCAACGTATCTATAATTTTTGATGGTTCCATGCTATTATCTTGTCAAACTTTGGATGTTTTGTATGCCTTTTATATCTTTTTTGGGACTAACTTATTAACTCAGTGCCAAGTGCCAGTTCCTGTTTTTCCGTGTTTTTGACCCTTTTCAGAGGAGAATATTAAATGGAGTCCAAACGGAATAAAACCTCCGAAAATATTTTTTTCGGAGCAGAAGATACACCGGGAGTTTGAGAACCAAGGCAGAGGGCACCAGGGGAGGCCACAAGCCCCCTACCCGCGGCCTGGGGGGCCCGCGCACAGGAGGCTTGTGGGCCCCCTGTGGCTCCTCTGTCCTACTTCTTCCGCCTACAAATCCCCGAAAAATCCAAAACCACGGGAGAGAGCCACGAAAATATTCGGATACGGAGGGCTTCTTAATCAACACCATTGCCTCTCCGATGATGTGTGAGTAGTTCACCATAGTCCTTCGAGTCCATAGCTAGTAGCTAGATGGCTTCTTCTCTCTCTTGGATCTTCAATACAAAGTTCTCAATGATCTTCATGGAGATATATCCAATGTAATCTTCTATTGCGGTGTGTTTGTCTAGATCCGATGAATTGTGGATTTATGATCAGATTATCTATGAATCTTATTTGAGTTTCTTCTGATCTCTTATATGCATGGTTTCATATCCTTGTAATTATCTTCGAGTTGTGGGTTTTGTTTGGCCAACTTGATCTATGATTCTTGCAATGGGAGAAGTGCTTGGTTTTGGGTTCATACCGTGCGGTGACCTCACCCAGTGACAGAAGGGGTAGCGAGGCACGCATCATGTTGTTGCCATCAAGGGTAAAAAGATGGGGTTTATATCTATTGCATGAATTTATCCATCTACATCCCGTCATCTTGCTTAAGGCGTTACTCTGTTTGTCATGAACTCAATACACTAGATGCATGCTGGATAGCGGTCGATGTGTGGAGTAATAGTAGTAGATGCAGAAAGTATCGGTCTACTTGTCTCGGGCGTGATGCCTATATGTATGATCATTGCCTTAGATATCGTCATGACTTTGCGCGGTTCTATCAATTGCTCGACAGTAATTCGTTCACCCACCCTAATATTTGCTATCATGAGAGAAGCCTCTAGTGAACACTATGGTCCTCGGGTCTACTTCACATCATATTTTCAGCCCTACACTTTTACTTTGTTGCACTTTCCGCCTTCAGATCTCACCTTGCAATCAATCGTGAAGGGATTGACAACCCCTTTGTAGCGTTGGGTGCAAGTTTGCTGTTTTTGCGCAGGTACGCTGGAGACTTGGCTTCATACTCCTACTGGATTGATACCTTGGTTCTCAAACTGAGGGAAATACTTACTACTACTGTGTTGCATCACCCTTTCCTCTTCAAGGGAAAAACCAACGCAAGCTCAAGAGGTAGCAGGCTGGGTCCCACCAACTTGGGAGGCAAGCCACCCCCTTGGCTGCCGCCACCGCCTCCTAGGGTTTCTAGGGTGGCCGGTCCCCTCTCACCTTCCTCCTATAAATACAGGAGGGGTGAGAGGGCTGCGCACACACCTGAACCCTCTCCCTTGGCGCAGCCCTACGCCTCCACTTCTCCTCCTCCGCGGCGCTTGGCGAAGCCTTGCCTGAGAACCACAAGCTCCACCACCACCATGCCGTCGTGCTGCCGGAGCTCTCCCTCAGTTTCTCCTCCCCCTTGCTGCATCAAGAAGGAGGATACGTCCTCGGGTTGCACATGTGTTGAACGCGGAGGCGCCGTTCGTTCGGTGCTTGGATTGGATCTTCCGCGATTTGAATCGCCGCGAGTACGATTCCATCAACCACGTTCATCGTAACGCTTCCGCTTAGCGATCTTCAATGGTATGAATATGCTCTCCTTCTCTTGTTGATAGCATCTCCTAGATTGATCTTGGTGACACGTAGGAAATTTTTGAATTATTACTACGTTCCCCAACAGTGTCCTCGGGAGCACTTTGCTTGTCCTTTGCTACAAAAGGATTGGGCCACTTTTCTGCACCATTGTTACATTTGTTACTTGCTACCTGTTACGAGTTACCTTATCACAAAACTATTTGTTACCGATAATTTCAGTGCTTGTAGAGAATACCTTACTGAAAACCGCTTGTCATTTCCTTCTGCTCGTCGTCGGGTTCGACACTCTTAGTTATTGAAAGGACTATGATAGATCCCCTACACTCGTGCATCATCAAGACTCTTTTATGGCGCCGTTGGCGAGGAGTGAAGCGCCTTTGGTGAGTGGAACTTGGTAAGGAAAAATGTATATAATGTGCTTAAATTTAGTGTCACTTGTCACTGTGGAAAATAATCCTTTGAGGGGCTTGTTTGGGGTATCTTCACACCAACCGGAAGGACAAAGAGATGATCCTCAACCTGCTGCACCTACTGAAAATATTTATTATGAAATCCTTCGAGTATGATAGAAAAACTGCTAGCTAATACTTATGCAGGAGATGGAACACTACATCCTGATTTGCATCTAATCTATGTGGATGAAGTTTGTGGATTATATAAGGTTGCAGGTTTGCCCGAGGATGATGTCAAGAAGAAGCTCTTTCCTTTATCTTTGAAGGAAAAGTCATTGACGTGGTATAGGATATGTGATGATATTGGATCATGGAACTACAAGAGATTAAAATTGGAATTTCATCAGAAGTTTTATCCTATGCATCTGGTTCATCGTGATCGGAATTATATTTATAATTTTTGGCCTTGTGAAGGAGAAATAATCGCTCATGCTTGGGGGAGGCTTAAGTCAATGTTATATTCATGTCCCAATCATGAGCTCCTGAGAGAAATTATTATTCCGAATTTTATGCGCGGCTCTCTCATAATGATCAGTCCATGCTCGATACTTCTTGTGCTGGTTCCTTTATGAAGAAAGATATTGAATTCAAATGGGACTTATTGGAAAGAACTAAACACAACTATGAAGATTGGTAACTCGACGAAGGTAATGAGTCAGGTATAAGCCTTAAGTTTGATTGTTAAATCCTTTATAGACACCAATGCTTTTCATGATTTTCGCACTAAATATGGACTAGACTCTGAGGAAGTAGCTTAATTCCATGAATCTTTTGCTACTCATGTTGATCTCCTAAAGGAGAAGTGGTTTAAATATCATCGTCCCATTGAAGTTAAAGTGGTTGAACCTATTAAAGTTGAAGAAGAAACTATTATTTGTAATGCTGATCATGCTATTCCTACTGCTTATATTGAGAAACCACCCTTTCCTGTTAGAACAAAGGAACATGCTAAAGCTTCAACTATGGTTCATAAGAGTTGTACTAGAACACCTATACCTCCTGAACAAATTAAAGTTGAACCTAATATTGCAATGGTTAAAGATCTCATGGTTGATAATATTGATGGGCATGTCATTCATTTCTGTGACGAAGCTGCTAGAATTGCTAGACGTGATACTAAAGGTAAACATAGACCTATTGTTGGAGTGCCTATTTTTTGTTAAAATAGGAGATCATTATTATCATGGCTTATGTGATGCAGGTGCTAGTGTGAGTGCGATTCCCTTTACCTTATACCAAGAAATTATGAATGATAGTGCACCAGCTGACTTAGCAGAAATTGATTTTACCATCAAGCTTGCTAATAGAGATACTATTGGACCAATTGGGATTGTTAGAGATGTTGAAGTCTTGTGTTGGAAAATAAAGTATCCTACTGATTTTCTTGTTCTTGGTTCCCGACAAGATGATTTTTGTCCCATTATATTCGATAGACCCTTCTTGAATATTGTTAATGCTAAGATTGATTGTGTGAAAGAAACGGTTACGGTAAGTTTTGGGGATGTGTCTCATGAGTTGAATTTCTCTAAATTTCGTAGATAACTCCATGCCAAAGAATTGACTAGTAAATATGAAATTATTGTTCTCGCTTCCATCGCTGTGCCTCCTACTGATCCCTTAGAACGATATTTGCTAGATCACGAAAATGATATGCATATGAATGAAAGAAATGAAATAGATAAGATTTTCTTTGATCAGCAACCTATTTTAAAACACAATCTGCGTGCTAAAATACTTGGGGATCCTCCTACACTCAAGGGCGATCCCGTGTTTGAGCTTAAACAATTACCTGATACTCTGAAGTATGCTTATCTTAATGAAAAAGATATATATCCTGTTATTATTAGTGCTAACCTTTCAGAGCATGAAGAAAAGAGACTATTGAAAACTTTGAGGAAGCACCGTGCCGCTATTAGTTAACACATAATCAATATGGAGCCTAATGCTAAACCAATTGTTGCTCACCAACGATGTTTAAATCCTAAAATGAAGGAAGTGGTAAGAAATGAAGTACTAAAGCTTCTGGAGGCAGGTACAATTTATCCTATTGCTGATAGTAGATGGGTTAGTCTCGTTCATTGTGTTCCTAAAAAGGGAGGTATTACCGTTGTTCCTAATGATAAAATTGAATTGACCCCGCAAAGAATTGTTACAGGATATAAAATGGTAATTGATTTTAGGAAATTCAATAAGGCTACTAGGAAAGATCATTACCCACTAACTTTTATTGATGGGATAATTAGATTTATGCCCCTAGTTGTGTCCCACTCAGCTGTTTTACCCCTAATTTCCAAAAGTCACCGGTTCTGTCCTAGTCACTTCGCTCCTCTTATGCTTTTGCCCTTTGACCGTTGGACCGTCAATTTGAAAAGTTCATAAGTAATTCATACTAAATCATACAAATGCAAATAAGATACCAAAAATGTTCGGAAAAGCATCACCTATATGTTAGTGTCATTGCATTCATAACAAAGGTGTTGGAAAGTGTCCATCCGAGTTTTAGCTCTTATGATACCACCATGAATAGTAAAATATAAAAATTCTAAAAAAATTGGTGGCAAAGAATGATAAATGTTTTAAGTGCTTGCCAAATTTCATCAGCGAACGACATTCATGGAAGTCGTGGGAAATGAAACAATAAGCACTCCAAAATATATTGTTTTTTGCCATGGCATCCACGAAGGTCGTTCCCTGATGAAACTTGGCAAGCACTTAAAACATTTGTCATTCTTTGCCACCAAATATTTTTTTAGATTTTTTTATATTTTACTATACATCATGGTATCATAAGAGCTAAAACTCGGATGGGCACTTTCCAACAGCTTTGTCATGAATGAAAATGACACTAACATATAGGTGATGTTTTTCCGAACATTTTGGAATCTTATTTGCATTTTTCTGATTTAATATGAATTAGTTATGAAGTTTTCAAACTGACGGTCCAACGGTCAAATGGCAAAAGCATAATAGGAGCGAAGTGACTTGGGCAGAACCGGTGAATTTTAAAAATTAGGGGTAAGACAGCTGAGTAGGACACAATTAGGGGCATAAATCTAATTATCCCTTTGTTGATCAAATGCTATATAGACTATCCAAACATACACATATTTTCTTTCTAGACGGTTATTCTGGTTTCTCTTAAATACCCGTGTCAAAAGAGGATCAAGAGAAGACCACTTTTACTTGCCCTTTCGGTACCTTTTCTGATAGACGTATGCCTTTTGGTTTATGCAATTCACCTGTTACCTTTCAACGATGTATGACGGCTATATTCTCTGAATTTTGTGAAAAGATTTTTGAGGTTCTCATGGATGATTTTTCCGTTTACGGAACTTCTTTTGATGATTGCTTGAGCAACCTTGATCGAGTTTTTCAGAGATGTGAATAAACTAATCTTGTCTTGAATTGGGAGAAATTCCACTTTATGGTTAATGAAGGCATTGTCTCGGGACACAAATTCTCCGAAAGAGGTATTGAAGTTGATAAAGCCAAAGTTGATGCTATTGAAAAAACGTCGTGTCCAACAGATATCAAAGGTATAAGAAGTTTCCTTGGTCATGCTGGTTTCTATAGGAGGTTTATTAAATACTTCTATAAGATTTCTAACCCTCTCACAATCTTTTGTGAAATGATGTTCCATTCGTTTTTTATGATGATTGTGTAGAAGCATTTGAAATTCTTAAGTGAGCCTTGATCACTACACCTCTTGTTCAAACCACCTGACTAGAACCTACCCTTTGAAATTATGTGTGATGCAAGTGATTATGCTGTTGGTGCTATTCTAGGGTAAAGAGTTGATAAGAAATTAAATGTCATCCATTACGCTAGTAAAACTCTAGACAGTGCTCAAAGAAACTACGGTACCACTGCAAAGGAATTTTTAGCAGTTGTGTTTGCTTGTGGTAAGTTTAGACCTTATATTATTGATTCCAAAGTAACTGTCCACACTGATTATGCTGCTATTAAATACCTTATGGAAAAGAAATATGCTAATCCTAGACTTATTAGATGGGTTCTTCTGCTACAAGAATTTGATATGCATATTATTGATAGAAAGGGTGTTGATAACCCCGTAGCAGATAGCTTGTCTAGACTAGAGAATGTTCTTGATGACCCACTCCCTATTGATGACAGCTTTCATATTGAACAATTAGCTGTCGTAAATGCTTCAAGCAGTGCTCCTTGGTATGCTGACTATGCTAACTACCTTTTTGCTAAATTTATACCGCCTAGTTTCACATACCAACAAAAGAAAAGTTCTTCTATGATTTAATACATTACTTTTGGGACGATCCACACCTTTACAAAGAAGGAGTAGATGGTATTTTTTGACGTTGTGTACCTAAGCATGAACAGGGACAAATCCTACACAAGTGTCACTCCGAGGCCTACGGAGGACATCACGCTGGAGATAGAACTGCACACAAGGTAGTACAATCTGGTTTGTATTGGCCTACTCTCTTCAAGGATGCTCGTAATTTTGTCTTGCCTCGTGATGAATGTTAAAGAATTTTTCATATTAGTAGACGTTAGGAAATGCCTATGAATTACTCTCTTGTTATTGAACCATTTTATGTTTGGGGTTTTGATTATATGGGACCTTTTCCAAAGTCCAATGGGTATACTCATATTCTAGTTGTTGTTGATTATGTTACGAAGTGGGTAGAAGCTATTCCAACTAGTAGTGCTGATCATAACACTTCTATTAAAATGCTGAAAGAAGTTATTTTCCCTAGATTTGGAGTCCCTAGATATTTAATGACTGATGGTGGTTCACATTTTATTCATGGTGCTTTCCGTAAATTGCTTGCTAGGTATGATGTTAATCATATAATTGCATCTCCTTATCATCCCCGGTCTAGTGGTCAACTAGAATTTAGCAATAGAGAAACTAAATTGATCTTGCAAAAGATCGTTAATAGATCCAGAAAGAATTGGTCTAAGAAAGTTGACGACGCGTTATGGGCCTATAGAACCGCTTACCAAAACCCTATGGGTACGACTCTGTATAAAATGGTTTATGGTAAAGCATGTCATTTACCTCTAGAGGTTGAACATAAAGCTTATTGGGGAATTAAAGAGCTTAACTATGATTTCAAACTTGCTGGTGAAAAGTGGTTATTTGACATTAGCTCGCTTGATGAATGGAGAACCCAAGCCTATGAGAATGCTAAGTTGTTTAAAGAAAATATTAAGAGATGGCATGATAGAAGGATACAAAAGCGTAAATTTACTGTAGGTGATCATGTCTTGCTATACAACTCTCGTTTAACATTTTTTGCAGGAAAATTTCTCTCTAAATGGGAAGGGCCTTACATTATCGAGGAAGTATATCGTTCGGGTGCCATCAAGATGAACAACGCTGAAGGCACAAATTCGAAGGTGGTAAATGGGAAATGAATCAAATATTATATCTCAAGTACTCCCATAAATGTTGAAACCAATATTATCAATAACATAACTCCGGAGGAGTACATTACGGAGCCTATAAGAACATTTCAGACTCTGAAAAGTAATAGGTATGTGTTACAATAAGCAAACCGACTCCAAAACTTTTCCGATGGCAACTTTTACCAGTTTTGGAATATTTTAAAATTTTGGAAAATTCAAAGGAGTCCAAAGGGTTCACGAGGAGGCAACAAGCCAGAGGGGCGCAACCTACCCCCTGGGCGCGCCCTGCAGGCTTGTGGCCACTCCGTGTACCCTTCGGACTCTGTTTTCTTGTGGAATACTCCTTCGGGTTGGTAAAAATTCATTATATAATCTCTCGAAGGTTTTGACCTTCGTATCATGACAATATCTCGTGTTTTCATTTTGAGCTGTTTATGCAGCAGATTTAGATGAACATGACGTCTTCAAGTGCTTTGAAGGGAAAGTTCTTCGAGAGGGTCATCAACCCCTATCTTGTGGAGGTGCTGCAACACCCTCAAATCATTGAGATGCATGAGGGGGTGCTGCACATCCGTGATGTTGAGTGACCAAAGAAGACCGAAAGCGTGGAGACAAGGCTCAAAGCAATGGAGCAACAAGTCTTCAAGTGCCAAGGTATGGTGGAGCGAGGACTCAATGGAAATCACATGACGATCGGGAAGTTTACCCATAAGCACAAGCTAGACGCCAAGGACATCTGGGATCACGTTTTCAAGCTTTACGAGAAAATCGAGCATCTCCAAGCCCAGATCTATGACCTGCAAAACCAAAACTATGTGTATGAATACATATTTAAGAGAATGAGTTTGGCTGGAGATTTGAGGATACAGGAGACACGTTCACCTTTTTACAATGGTGAGCCCATGCCTTGGAAGACGGAGGACAAGCTTCCAACCTCACCAACAACTCCAACATCACCACCTCCGAAGAAAGACAACGAAACACATGGGTATAGGGCACTCCCCTTGGCTTGTTCCAAGCTTGGGGGAGGTGCCCCGTTATAGTATCACCATCACATCTTGTACTTTCTTCTTTTTCCTCTTTTGATCCTTTTTTGTTGTATCTTGATCAAGCAGAATAAAGTTTTAGTGTGATCTAGTTTTGAGTTTTGCTTTATGTTCCCCCTATGTAAGCAAGTCCGAGAGTTATATAATAAAGAGTAGTTTTGAGTTGAGGGCTTTGCTTGCTTGCTATGATATTAAGAAATAGAAATAGAAATAGAAAGAAATATAGAATAAAAGCAAATAGTATATATAGTGATCTTATGGGGAGTGATGAATCCACATACAAAAAGTATGTCGATTGAAATTTGTTGTGAGTTGACAAAGAAAGCTATTGATCATCATTGCAATTAAAAGGAAGTAATAAATAACGAGAGGTTCACATATAAATATATTATCTTAGACATCTTTTATGATTGTGAGCACTCATTAAAATATTATATGTTAAGAAGTTGATATTGGACAAGGAAGACAATATAATGAGTTATGCTTGCTTATTTTCGAATAGAAGTTATATGGTTATAGATGCTTCAACATGTGTCACTTGCTTCCACCCCATATTAGCCAAAAACTTCCACACCAAGTAGACATACTACTTGTGCATCCAAATATCTTTAACCCAGTTTTTCCTTGAGAGTCCACCTTACCTACCTATGGATTGAGTAAGATTCTTCAAGTAAGTTGTCCTCGGTGCAAGCAATTAAAATTTCTCTCTAAATATGTCTGATCTATTAGTGTGAGGAAAATAAGCTTTATACGAACTTGTCATTAGAAGAAATAAAAGCGACAGACTGCATAATAAAGTTCTTTATCACAAGGGGCAATATAAAGTGACGTTCTTTTGCATTAAGGGATTGCGCATCCAACTATAGAAGCGCATGACAACCTCTGCTACCCTCTGAGAAGGTCGTATCTATTACCCTTACTTTCTAGTATTTATCTTTATGCAAGAGTCGTTATGATCTTCAACATTTCCTTTACTTCGCCTTTATCTTTTGGCAAGCGTCATGTGTTGGGGAATGATATAGACAAATATATCCACTAGGATGTGGGTGATCATGAGTTATGATTGTTGACATTACCGTTGAGGTAAATAGTTGGGAGGCAAAACTATAAGCCCCTATCTTTCTTTGTGCCCGATTGAAGCTTTGACCTCATAGGTACTGCATGAGTGTTAGCAATTATGAAAGACTATAAGATGATTGAGTATGTGGATTTGCTTTACAAGCTCTTATATTGACTCTTTCCTACGTTATGATAAATTGGAATTGCTTCATTGACTGAGATCATAGTTTGTTAGTTCTCAATAGAGTTCTTGATTCATATTTTACCTTGTGAATGAATTGTTACTCTAGCATAAGAAATTATATGTCAATATGTGATGTTGTTCTAAAGATAACCATGATGCCTTCATGTTCGTATTTTATTTTTATCGACACCTCTATCTTAAACATGTGGGCATATTTATCGATCTCGATTTTCACTTGAGGACAAGCGAGGTCTAAGATTGGGGGAGTTGATACGTCCATTTTGCATCACGCTTTTATATCGATATTTTTTGCATTATGGGCTGTTAATACACATTATGGTACAATACTTATGCCTTTTCTATCGTATTTTTCAAGGTTTACATGAAGAGGGAGAATGCCGACAGATGGAATTCTAGACTCGAAAAGGAGCAAATCTGAGAGACCTATTCTACACAACTCCAAAAGTACACCAAACTTACGGAGAATGATTTTGGAATATATATAAAATATCGGCTGAAAGAAATACATCAGGGGTCCCACCAAGTGGCCACAAGCCAGGGGAGCGGCCTACTCCGTGGGCGCGCCCTGCAGGCTTGTGGACCCCCTGGCAGGCCTCCGGTGCCCATCTTCTTCTATATGAAGGGCTTTGACCTCGAAAAAATCATATCAGAACTTTCAAGGAGAAGCACCGCTGTCTCGAGGTGGAACATAGGAAGATCCAATCTAGAGCTTCGGCGGAGCTATTCTGCCGGGGAAACTTCCCTCCCGGAGGGGGAAATCGAAGCCATCGTCATCACTAGCGGACCTCTCATCGAGAGGAGGTCAATCTCCATTAACATCTTCATCAGCACCATCTCCTCTCCAAACCCTAGTTCATCTCTTGTATCCGATCTTTGTCTCAAAACCTAAGCTTGATACCTGAGGGTTTCTAGTAGTGTTGATTACTCCTTGTAGTTGATACTAGTTGGTTTACTTGGTTTAAGATCATATGTTCAAATCCTTAATGATTATTAATACTCCTCTGATTATGAACATGAATATGCTTTGGGAGTAATTACGTTTTTTCCTAAGGACATGTTATAAGTCTTGCTACAAGTAATCTTGCGAATTTGGTATTCGTTCGATATTTTGATGAGATGTATGTTGGCTCTCCTCTACTAGTGTCATGTGAACATAGACTACATGACACTTCGCCATTACTTGGGCCTAGGGGAAGGCATTGGGAAGTAATAAGTAGATGATGGGTTGCTAGAGTGACAGAAGCTTAAACACTAGTTTATGCGTTGCTTCGTAAGGTGCTGATTTGGATCCATATGTTTCATGCTATGGTTAGATTTGTCTTAATTCTTATTTTGTAGTTGGGGATGCTTACGAGAGAGGTTAATCATAAGTGGGATGTTTGTCCAAGTAAGGGCAGCACCAAAGCACCGGTCCACCCAAATAACAAAATTATTAAAGTAACAAACGTGAATTATATGAGCATGATGAAAACTAGCTTGACAGAAATTCCCATGCGTCCTCGGGAGCGCTTTACTTTATATAAGAGTTTGTACAAGCTTGTCCTTTGATACAAAAGGATTGGGCCAATTTGCTGCACCATTGTTACATTTGTTACTTGCTACCCATTACGAATTACCTTATCACAAAACTATCTATTATCGATAATTTCAGTGCTTGCAGAGAATACCTTACTGAAAACCGGTTGGAGAGGCCTTCTTCTTTGACTCCGGCCACTCCGATCCACCACTTATCTCGACAGTATTCAAGCAAGGTGAGAGGAGATGTGAGCCCCTGAGACATTCTGTAGCTTCCTAGTGGTTCCCTGCTCCTAAGCCCCCCTCCGATTTAATGGCAGGCGAGTGCCTCGGTGAGGTCCGGTGGTGCCCAAAGCTATAGTGCCCCAGAGCAAGGTTGCCGTCGACATAGAGCCTCCCCCTTGACCCAATCCACCTCTCACTGACGTGCGTGAACACGGTGAATGTGTAGGTACCCTCGGTTGGCTCTCCCCCTTCGTGTGTCGCCGCCGGTGAGTTCGAACCTGACAGGGTTGGTCCCCTTTTCAAGGTCCTTTTCCTTTTTAAACGTTTTTCCCAAAGGCGTTTTTGCCACAAGCCGTCTTCGAGGCAGGTTAACGTATTTTCTTTCGGGCATTTTGAGTTTTCTCAAACTAGCCTGTGGATAGATTCTGTTTTATTACAGAATGATCCTTGATCTTGTTTGCTTATAACTATTAATCTATAACAGCTTTTGAATTGATTCTTTTTGCAAATTCTTTCTCTGAGGGTCTAGTTTATTTTCATATTTATTTAAAAATTATTTGGAGAGAGTAGCTAGGCCTTACCTCTTACGACAGTATGTGTTGTATGTCGTAGATTCCAATGTAGGAAACACCAACGTTAACGTCACCGAGCTTGATCCCGACTAAGTGGAACCAAGCACACATGTTTGAACTTTTGATGTGTTGTTTGATCACTAACAAAATTTTAACATGCATCCTTTGCATTAATCAAGCATATTGCATCTCCCCTAAACAAAGTTAAAAACATAACCATGCCAACTGATGGTTGTGAGAGGTCGTGGATAACCTAGTCATGCGGAACGTGATAGGTTATGGCCTGGTCATGACAAGTGCATAATGGTGATGGGAAGAAAGTAATAACTCCAGTATCGATCTAGATCGAGTCTAGTCAGTGTCTTAATTTCATTGTCGTGCTACCACAGTTTCCTGAACAAGGATTCGGTATAGTCGGTCGTAGGCCTATTATCAGTTGCACACCAAGTAGAGGGGTCGGGACGAAGGTATCCATGGCCCTGGACTAATCGCGTCATCTGATCAGGGGGCATGGGTGTTTCAGTCTCGGACCAAGAGGGAGGGCACTCCTTTGTAGCGCGTGGTATAAATTTGATCCCATGCTAGTTGAGGTCGGATCCTCCCCGTGTTATGGCGTTGCCCTGGCAGCGTAGTCCGGGTGAAACCAGGCTTAGCGGGGGTAAAATGGGTGAGTGCTGATTTTGAGTGACCACTTCTAAAATACCATACGCGGGAGTAGTCACATGGACTATCGAACCTGTGGGCTATGGATAAAGAGTACAGCCTCTGCAGAGCGAAACTACTCGAGTAGCCGTGTCCATGGTTAAGGACGTTCGTTTGACATGTCAAGTTCGGTCCTAGAGTCGGTCCTTGGAGTAGAAGTTGGTGGAATAATAATGGTTGTGGATATCTAACGGTATTGTGGAAAAAAATATTATTAATATCCTGGTTCTAACATTATCATGAAGGTTGGTTGTACCACCCAGATAATTCTTATTTATTTTATGCCTTTTCTGTGGTGTCGCTAAGATGCCCGACTGCGTCTTGTTATTTATTTCTATGCCCTTTCTGTGGTGTCACTAAGATGCCCGACTGTGGTTTGTTAGTTATTTTTATGCCCTGTATGAGGTGTCTCTTAGACGCCCGACGGTGGTAAACTAATACCTGTTAACCTTTTGACGCGTCGCTCGAGATACCCGATCGGTGCATTTTTATTTTTCTATTGGCATATCTCGAGGGGATTACCGCCCAATTTATCCACTAACCTAATTTATTTCTAACACATCCATTTGATAAATTATGATCTGAACCAAGCATATTAATAATTAACTACAAGCATCTCATCTTTTGTGCAAACTGTTTGCGTGTACTTCTCGAAGTACTCACTGGGTTGTTGATGTGGCCAGATATGGATGAAGGAGACCTCATTGATGAAGAGTTCGATAGCGAGTCCCAGTCATTCTTGCGATCTTGGAGTCTGTTGTTGTATTATTTCACCTCTTCCGCCACCACGAATAAATCGTCAAGCCCCACTCTGACGCTTCGCGCGTAGTAGTACTTGTCATGTCACATTATTCAGATGTGATGTGCCTCTTTTATTATGAGCAGTAGAGTTATCCCATTACCACTATAACATATCCGTGTGTGTGAGACTTGGCAGGTTGTAATAATTTGTAGAGCGACCTGTGCTCTACTCTGTTTAATATTAAGTACTACTGGTTTTCTATACCGAGATGAGTCTATTAGTGGGAAATATTTTTCTACACTATTGACGCTCATGGCTGATTTTCAATAAATTATTTTATTTGGAAACCGGTCGTGACAACCTTGGCATCAGAGCAAGGCTGACTATAGGAAACCCCTAGGCACTAACGCTGGTCAGATTAGTTGTTTTATTATTCTGCATGCTGTAGATATTTTTCTGTTAGTCAACATATATTTATGTTATGACTATATGAAAATTTTGTCTACCGTGTAGATGGCTGGCAGCGGTTGCCCGTCTCAGGTGTTCGCCAACAAGCCGACATGATTTTCATGACTACTTTCCGTCATTCCCAAGATCGCAATTGGACTGACGGCTCGCACCAAGTACACGTTCTACCGCCACAAGATCAGTAACTCTCTGACTATGCATCAGGCATTTGTGCAATTTATTGGTGGGCGACCGGAGGCCCGTCGTTTTGTTTCATTGGGAGAGCCATGCCTACGGAGAGGCATGCTATTCATATGGCAGCCAGGGAGGCGATTGCCCGTCTCCGGGACACCCTCCCAGTGATGAAGACTCATCCTTATCATCATTATGCTTTTGCCTGCCCCGGAGGAGAGGAAGATGATGCTATTGGGATGCTTGTGCAGTACCTCATAGCCTTGGAGTCAGCCTTTGATGACTTAGTGGATGACTTGGTGGCTTCTCGCATGGGGGCCCTTACTCGTCCTCACAGCTGGACTAAGATCCTTCGCCCTGCACCACCTCGGTCATGCGCATCTTCCTCTGGTTCATGCACTCCGCCGGCCCAGCTTCGCCGCCACCTGCCTTCGATTGAAGAGTTCAATCAAGTCATTGCTCCTGCCCCTATTAGGGCTGCTATGCCTGCTAGTCCAGTTCATGCTTCGCCGTCTCGTGCAGTTCGCCTAGAACCCGTGCTAGAGGAAGTGGACTCCCTAGCTCCTCATTTGGGACTTTCCCTGGGCCAGCTAATCCAGGTCTCTTCTGACTCCACCTAGAGATGGTGCAACAGATCGTCTGTGCGCTTGTATGATATGTATGATGGTGTGCTCTTAGACTGAAGTGGAGTAGTCGTGTTGCGTCATGTAGTACCAGGATAAGTGCACTAGCTTAAATAACATGTCAAGCATACGCGAGTACGACCTAAGTGATTTGTATAATTATGCACAATGTAAGATGTACAGTAGTCCTTCTCCAAACACTACGGTTATTTTATGAAAATGACTTTTCGCAGTGTTTACTTGGATAAAATTTTAATTTTATTTTTCCTTGAACTTGGATTTCACACTTGGTTTTTGCGACATTAACCTAGCTTTGAGAAATTGAGCCATCCCTGTACACGCTCCATTCCAAGAATGGAGGGAGAAAATCAATTCTCTAAGACAAGAAATGATTTCACTCAAGGACAGTCAATCCAACACGAGAGCGGCCCAGCATTTTAGGAAGTTTGTCGTCTTTATGAGCAGAGCCAGCAACAACACGACGAGATGATGAACTAGCTGATGAATATGGGGATTCAGCGTGGGCCACACCCACAACACTCCAGGTTGGCTGAATTACAGAAGACACGTCCGCCAACTTTTTTGCACACCGACAAACCTATGGAAGCAGACGATTTGCTATGTGACATTGAGAGGAAGCTTATTATCGTGCAATGTTCCGACCATGAGAAGGTACTCTACGCACCTCACAATCTAACTGGAACCGAAGCCTCGTGGTGGGAAAATATCCTCCACGTGCACCCTGACGAGAACAACCTCACATGGGCCGAATTCAAGGAGAGTTTCCATGGGGGACACATTCCAAACAGCGTTATGAAAATCAATAGGAGGGAATTTGAAGGCCTCAAACAAAGGAGATCCACTGTAATGGAATACTTCGACCAGTATAATCAATTATCCCATTATGCAAGTGAAGACTATAAGATAGAAGAGAAAAGAATGGAGAAGTTCTTGGATGGACTCACTCCGGCATTGAAATGTGATAACCAACAAGTATAGGGGATCGCAACAGTTTTTGAGTGTAGAGTATTCAAACCAAGTTTATTGATTAGACACAAGGGTAGCCAAAGAATATTCTCAAGTATTAGCAGCTGAGTTGTCAATTCAACCGCACCTGAAAGACTTAATATCTGTCGCAAAGTGTTTAGTAGCAAAGTAATATAGAAGTAACGATAACGGTGACGATAGTTTTGTATCCCTACGAAACATTTATACTGTGGATCACAAATAGATGGCGACTCCCACCTCCCACCTCCCGCACTAGCGACTCCATGGCGATTTGGACTTCTTGCCGGCATGCTTCTCCATCTCTCGGTTCATCATCTCCAGTGCACTGCCACGATCACGTACGTGCTTTTTCATGGCTTGCATGGGTGGCTCCACGTTGGATCTATATTTCTCTCCTCGTGCAACTTTTGCGGATAAATTTTTCTACGAGTATGGCTTCTTTGTACAACGGATGCATCGCCGTCGACCTTTCATCATGGTGGTATCTTTTGGTCGTCATACTTTTCGCCTCACCGAGGATTTAGTAGCTCTGGCGTTGGAGTCTGCCATTGGGGGTTCCGCCGTTGATCTTATGGTGACGAAGATCACGGACTCGGTTTTCTCCTTCCTGGTTTCTTGCAAACAAGTTGGTTTTCATATCTTGGATTTACGTTCTTACAAGTGCTCCAGTTTTAAATGTTTCTTTAATTTATGGGGTAATGGTGGCCCGAATTGGAATCGGGAATTTTCTCTATGGAAGAAACAATGTGATGCTGAATGGGTTTTGGTCAGCCCCTCTAAGCGACAATCTATATTAGGTCTGAGGGCAATGCATTCCAGGCCAGGAAAATCATGTTTAAAATCTGGATCATCTACACGTAAGAAGCTTTCTTTTGCAACCCTCCAAGAATATGAGGTTTGCAAGGGTTATCGATGTCCTGTCATGCAGGATGAACTGTTAACTTTACAAACTGTTGGTTATTCTATTCCACTGCAGGAGCGTGTCATCATCCGTGCACCACCGCCGGTTGAACTCCGCTGTACGACGGCGACACCTCATATTACTTTTGGCATAGTTTGCCAGCCGACATCATCTCCCTGGTTGAACGGCAAGGAAACAAATATCTCCGTGATTGATGGGATTTCTCCCTCTCATTGCGCTGATCGGGTGACCCCCCACCCTCAAGCGGGATTTTAAAATCTTTGGATTTCTTAGGGATGGATAATGTTACCTCCGGGCCTGATTCTGCTAAGCCTAACGGGCCATCGGTGAGCTCTCCTTTGATGGGTCCAGAAATTCCTTCCTCACAAGAAGCTGATCAACGGCATGGTTCAGGAGATATTTTCCTGCACGATCTGCTCTGAACGTGGACATCTAGCCCCCAACTGCACGTCGCCGATATGCTCCTCCTGCCGCTATGTGAGTTATTCCAAATCTAATTGTGCTTCTTATATGCGTGATAATTGTCTTACTTGGAAACGTAAGAGCCCCACCACCTCCCTTGTCGCCGATTTCTCGGGAACCTCTGTTGTTCTTGGGGAAGCCGCACCGCCTGCCGAACAGTTCCTGCCTGTCCTATCGCACTCATCGCCTCCCAGGACTCCATCAGAAACACCGCCATTGACGCCTCCTCCAGCTCAACCATGGATTGAGGGGTAGGTTTATTTGAGCTTACAAAGGCTGGTGAGAGCTTTTCTGCTGCTCGGATGGTTCCCCAAGTTATGGGGGACGAGACTTTATGGGGGAGTAGTATTTAGAAGGGCCGCTGGTTCTCGTCAGGGTTGCTTGATGTTTTTAGGCGTTCCTTTGGATTACCACAATACTAATGATCTCCTGGCTGCGGTTAATACTTTTGGGGAATTTCATCATTGGGTCAGTGATGCTCCATATCTTGTCCATTCCATCGTCTTTGCATCTTTCCCAGATGATAATCTGGTGCCTCGTAGTGTCACTTTTTTGGAATATGCTCCTTGGGGTGGGGATAGGGTTTCTTGGTCTGCACCTCTGTTGATCTTGGGTGCAGGTTTTGCTGAGCAAATGCCGAATGATGAGGATCATATGCCCCTTTATGGCAATACCCATCCACTGACAAGACAGCTGGAGCAGAACAACATGTTATTCGCTCTTCCGCCACACCCAGCGCTGGGCTGGAATGCTGTGCCACCACCAAGACCACCCCCAATGCTTGAGCCGCAGGCTCAACACGATGATGGCGGTTGGGGTTGGCCCCCCGAAGCTCCTGTGGAGGAACCTGCTGCTCCAGAACAAGACCAGGAGTCCATGGTTTTTGATCAACCAACTTCTTCCGACTCTGTTCAGGAGGTTGTGGTGGTTGATCCTCAACCGGCTGATGAGGAAGGTGCTGCAAAAGATGAGGCTGCATGAGAGGAGGCGGCTGATGATGATGTTGTGGCTGCTCCTGCCGCTCCTAATGGGGGCAATGCTGCTGCTGAGGAGGCTGCCGACGACATGGCCCCTGAGGAGGAGGATGCTGAGGCGGAAACTAAGGATTTCAATCCTGTGGCGATTGTTCCTTACCAGGAGCCCCTGTTCCGATCTGATCAACTGATGATCGGAGCATTTCGGGTGGCCTATGGACCTCTACTGCCACCGGTCGTCTCTTGGACACGCTCCTTTCAAGCGCTAATGAGGGTTTTCACCTCCAAGGATGTTCCTCATCACCTCGCCATGCCTGCGGCCATGCCAATTGTGCTTCCCAAGCGCTCCTGGTCATTGGATTTTGATGAAGATAGCACTGAACCTCGCATCGTCTACCACGACAACAACCCTGTTCCTGCTCCTAAGGTAACGGCTTCATGTGACAGCTCTGCTCCATCAGGTGAATTGTTCTCCTTTGTTACTCCAGCTGCCCCGAAGCAGGGGCCACGCAAGAAGGGCACGCCCATTGTGGACTCCTCGGTACGTCGCTGTACAAGGGGATCAATCGAGAGGGATGGTTTCAAGACGGTGCCGCAGGAGCTTCTGATGCATGTGCCCAAGAAGAGGAAGCCGAGAGCAAAACCCCTGGACACCCCGGAGGTACATGCAACACCGTATTCATCTCAGGAGGAGGCTCTCCCACCTGCGACTCCTGTGCGTGTGATTCAGGCGGTGGGCCACAACCTTGGCATTGCACCAGAGAGGCTGTTAGAGGATCATCTTATGGAGGATCCTGATGTTCCCAAGCCTTCACCTACTGATTATTAAACTACGGCTCATGTATCTATGTTCTTATTGTTGTCCGGTTCATTTTGCTACCACTCGCTGTGTTTCACGGCCGTAAGAAGTTTGGATGCGTGGGTTATTATGTAACTCCGCTTTTACTTCTTTACATACTTGCTATGGATAGTCGATCTACGAGAAGCTGGTGTGTTCTTTGCTGGAATGTGCGTGGTTTAAATTTTGATTCACGACAAAGAGCGGTTAGAAAAAATTTTGATAAAAGCGTGGCTACGGTTGTTTGTCTTCAAGAATCCAAAATGCAACAATTTGACTTTCAGCTTGTTAGGAGGTTTTGCCCCAACAGATTTGATCAATTTGCATACATCCCCTCGCGTGGCGCCTCTGGTGGATTGATTACCCTTTGGAACTCCTCAACTTTAATTGGCAATCTGGTTGAAATGCATAATTTTGGCTTAATTGCGTCATTCACCTCCAATCACACATCTGAGGCCTCGACTCTAGTAAATGTATACGGCCCTTGTAAAGGAGAAGTTCGAGACCAATTTCTCAGCTGGTTATACCATCTTAATATTACTGCGAATGATGATTGGATGCTGCTTGGAGATTTCAATTTTATTCGATCCCCTTCCAATAGAAATCTCCCTGGTGCTGATGTGAATGACATGTTCAGTGTTAATGAGATCATCGGCCACCTAGGTCTTCTGGAATTGCCCCTCAAAGGTAGGTCTTTCACTTGGTCCAACATGCAAGATTCACCCCTCCTGGAGCAACTGGAATGATTCTTCACTTCTGCTAATAGGATATCTTCCTATCCCCTGACTCAAGTCCTGCCTTTAGCAAAGTCTGCATATGATCATGTTCCCTGTGTGGTGACAGTCAACACCTCCATCCCTAAATGTAACCTTTTCAGGTTTGAAAATTATTGGGTTGAGATGGATGGTTTTCTGGAATGTGTATAGCAGTTTTGGCAGACCCCTTCCAGGAAAGGTCACATCTCTGCCATCACCATGGATAAATTTAAACACCTGAGGCAGGTCCTGAAGAGATGACAGGCTAGTCTTTCCAAACTAAAAACACTTATTAATAAGTGCCATCAGGTGGTGCTATGTGTGGATGACCTTGAGGAGCTCAGACCACTTTATAGACCTGAATCTAATTTCAGGCTGATTGTCAAGATTCATCTAGATCATCAGCTGCATTTGCAATTCTTGTATTGGAAAAAGAGAGCTACCATGAGGTTCATCAAGGTGGGAGAGGAAAATACTAAATTCTTTCATGCCATGGCTACTCAAAGATACAGAAGAAACTCCATATCATCTCTTCGGTTGGAAGATGGCTCTGTTATCACTGATCATGAGCAGATTGCTGGATGCTCTTGGTCTTCCTTCAAAAACAGAATGGGTTCTTCTCAAGGAATCAACTTGGCATTTGATCTACAATCTCTCATTCCAAGAGTGGATGGGCTTGATGTTTTAACACTGCCTTTCACCAATGAAGAAATGGATATGACTGTCAAAGAAATGCCCATTGATAAGGCACCTAGGCCCAGATGGTTTCAATGGTCTTTTTTTCAAGAAATGCTGGCATATCATTCGTTCTGATTTCTATCAGCTTGCAGCTGACTTCCATGCAGGGATTGCCAAATTGGAAAATATGAACTCCTCCTATATCACTTTGATACCCAAAAAGAGATCCCCTGAACAAGTTGGTGATTTCAGACCTATCTCCCTGATAGGTATGGGTCTTAAATTCCTCTCCAAGATGATTGCCAACAGGCTGCAGTTGCATATCATGAAATGTATCCATAAAAATCAGTATGGTTTCATCAAGTCCAAAACCATACAAGATTGTGTTGGATGGACCCTGGAATATTTGCATCAATGTCACCAATCCAAACAACCAATTGTCATCCTCAAGCTTGATTTTGAAAAGGCTTTTGACTCTATGGAACATGAATTCATATTTCAGATCCTCAAGCACAAAGGTTTCAATGATAAGTGGATTTTATGGACACAACAGCTGCTCAGTTCTGGTTCCTCCTCTGTCCTTCTCAATGGAGTCCCTGGTAAAATATTTATGTGCAAAAAAGGGTCAGACGGGGAGATCCCATGTCCCCTCTCCTTTTTGCCATTGTTGCTGATTTTCTCCAAACATTGGTCAATCCGTTGTTGCATGATGGCCTCATCCAGCTGCTAATACCCTGCCATGACAAAGACTTTCCAGTTGTTCAATATGCAGATGACACTCTCATCATTTTGCCTGCTGTTGAGTCTCAGCTACTAGAATTCAAAAAGATGCTCCTGCTTTTTTCCCAATCCACAGGTCTTCAAGTAAACTATCACAAATCTGCTTTGCTGCCCATTAACATTGATCAGGCACACCTTCAGACACTTCCTGACTCTATTGGTTGTAAGGTTGGGTCTTTACCTTTCACCTATCTTGGTTTGCCTGTTGGGACAACAAGACCAAGAATTCTTGATCTAATGCCCTTGGTTGACAATATGGAAAGGAGACTTTCCGCTAGCTCCTCCTTCCTGGCTCAGGGGGGGCGGGAGATTGCAATACCTAAATTCTGCCTTGTCCTCTGTTCCCATATTTTTCCTCTGCAGTTTGGATATACCACCAGGGATTCTTAAACAGTTCGAAAGGATACAGAGACAGCGTTTGTGGAGGAAAAATGGACAAGACCATGCACCTTCCCTTGCTACTTGGAATTTAGTATGCAGACCAAAAATGAAGGCGGGGGGTTTGGGCATCATGAATCTATCTATCCAGAATGAAGCCCTGTTGCTTAAACATGCAGATAAGTTCTTAAAGAAGGTTGATATACCCTGGGTGCACCTAATCTGGAACACATATTATCATACCACAGTTCCCCAGGGAACCACACTCTGTGGCTCATTTTGGTGGAAGGATATTTGCAAAAAGCTGGATAACTACAGAGCTGTCACTTCTGTACAACCCAATAGGGGAGACACTTTTCTCTTCTGGTCTGACTCCTGGGCAGTAGGAGATTCTACAATGGCTCTAGCTATTCGGTTCCAAAGATTGTTCTCCTTTGTCATTGACACTTTCTGCACTACTGAGGAAGTGTTCCAGGCTCACCAAGCTGGCACTTTGATCAATATGTTTCACCTGCCTCTATCTGACAGGGCCCATCAAGAGTTGGATTCAGTCACCTCTTTAATTCAGAATCTTGATAATGATCCAACCTGCAAAGATATCTGGTTGTGGAATAGTGATGGTAAATCTTATACTGCCAAAAAATATTATGTTCATGTGCACCTACCCATTATTCCCAACCCACTTCTTGGATGGATATGGAAAAGTTGTTGCACAATGAAAATCAAGATGTTTGCCTGGATGCTCATCATGGACAGACTCAACACACAGGACATGCTAGAAAGAAGGCACTGGAAGGTGTCTGAGTCAAATCTCTGTATTCTTTGTCATGCTAGAATCAAAGAAGATAGAGATCATCTCTTCTTTAACTGCCTCTTCAGCAGCAGGGTTTGGACTTATCTCGAGATCTCATGGTAGGGTAATTCTATGTGCACCACTACACTGTCAGCCAGAAAGGAGTTTCATCATCCTTTTTTCACTGAAGTTGTGTTTACTGCCTGCTGGAATATTTGAACAGTTCGAAATGCCAGGATCTTCAACCATGAGAGACCATGCTTCAGTAAATGGAAATCTGGTTTCATTCATGATATATCCCTCTTAGCTCACATGATTAAGGCTAGCTTTAGGGATAATCTACTTAAGTGGATACCTCCTTGAGGTTTTTACCCTTCCCACCCCCTCCTCATTTGTACATCCCACCTCCCTCTCATGTACATATAATCTGTTAATGGAATAAAAGAAAAGCTGTGGGGTGTTTCCCTACAGTAGCTTGTCAAAAAAACGATAACGGTGACAAACGTAACAGTAACAGTTTTGTAGTGATTGTAGCAATAGCATGGAAAAGTAACTTAGCAAAGACCAATATGTGCAAAGCTCATAGGCAATAGATCAGTGATGGATAACTATGTTGTATGGCATTCATCATGCAACAGTCATAACCTAGGGTGATACAAAACTAGCTCCAATTCATCAATGTAATGTAGGCATGTATTCCATATATAGTCATACGTGCTTTTGGAAAAGAACTTGCATGGCATCTTTTGTCCTACCCTCCCGTGTGAGTGGGGTCCTAGTGGAAACTAAGGGATATCAAGGCCTCCTTTTAATAGAGAACCGTACCAAAGAATTAGCACTTAGTGAATACATGGACTCCTCAAACTACGGTAATCACCGGAAAGAATCCCAGTTATTGTCACCATGGGGAATGCGGATCATAACTCATAATAGGTGTCTATAACTTGCAAGATAGGATCAAGATCACATATATATTCATGAAAACATAATAGGTTCAAATCTGAGGTCATGGCACTCGGGCCCTAGTGACAAGCATTAAGCATAGCAAAGTCATTGCAACATCAATCTCAGAACATAGTGGATACTAGGTATCGAACCCTAACAAAACTAACTCGATTACATGATAGATCGCATCCAACCCATCACCTGTCCAGCAAGCCTAAGATGGATTTAGTCACGAACGGTGGAGAGCATCATGAAATTGGTGATGAAGGATGGTTGGTGATGACGACAACGTCGATTTCCCCTCTCAGGAGCCCAAATCAGACTCCAGATCCGCCCTCCCGAGGAAGAACAGGAAGTGGTGGCGGCTCCGTCTCGTAAAACGCGATGACCTCTTCTCCTTCATTTTTTCTCCGCAGATGGGAATATATAGGAGTGGAAATGAGGTTGTTGGAGTTTTAGGGGCCCCACAAGCCTAGGGGGCGCGACCCAGGGGGCACCCTGCAGGCTTGTGTCCTAGGGGTGGCCCCTCTCTGGTAGATTCTTTTGCCCGTATTTTTTATTAAATCCATAAATATTCTCTGTATTTTTTCAGGTTAATCCGAGAACTTCTATTTTTGCATAAAAATTACACCAAGGCAATTCTGCTGAAAACAACATCAATCCGGGTTAGTTCCATTCAAATCATGCAAATTAGAGTCGAAAACAAGGGCAAAAGAGTTTGGAAAAGTAGATACGTTGGAGACGTATCAACTCCACCAAGCTTAAACCTTTGCTTTTTCTCAAGCAATTGATTTGATAAACTGAAAGTGATAAAGAAAAACTTTTACTAACTCTATTTGATCTTGTTGTTATAAATATGTCTAACTTATGTTCAGATTTTCAGCTCCAATTACGGACTAACCACATTCACAATAATACTTAGGTCTCATGTTTAGTTATATCAATGGCATAATCAACTAGCAAGCAATAATAATAAGTCTCGGATGACAACAATTTTATCAAAACAATCATAATACAATATGATAAACTGGTATATCGCTAGCCCTTTCTGAGACCACAAAACATAAATGCAGAGCACCTCCAAAGAACAAGTACTGACTAGACATTGTAATTGATGGTAAAAGAGATCCAGTCATACTCATACTCAATATAAATTAATAGCAAACCATACAGATAAGGGGGTGATTTCTAGCTGGTGCCTTTTTATAAGAAGATGATGACTCAACAGTAAAATAAAATAGATAGGCCCTTCGTAGATGGAAGCATTGATTTGCAGAGCTCCCAGAGCTCGGGCTTTTAAAAATCGAGATGAATCAAAGTTTTGGGTGGTATGCTTTTTTTGTGAACGTAACAACTAAGAGTTCTCAATATCTTCCATGCTAAATACATTACACGCGGTTCCCAAACAGAATAGTAAAGTTTTTACTCGCCCTCCACCAATCAATCACATTCCACGGCGGGCCACATCCACGGGTACCGTCCATACAAACAACAATCCTGGGTGAGTTTTGCTTCATTAAGTTTGATTTTACTTTTGAGTATGGAACTGGGCATCCCGATTACCAGCCACTTTCTCGTGAATGATATTGAATCAACACATATCTTGAGAATAACCCACCTAGCATGGAAGATACTGATAGCCCCTAGTCACTACATGAGAGATTCCGGCATAGAAAACAGAATATTTATTTGAAGGTTTCACTACTAGGAAAAACCTTATAGGCAGGACCTCAGTAGTAGCGCTGGAAAACATAAAACGCTGCTGCTAATTAGCAGTAGCGCTGATCCGGCTAAGCGCTACTACTAAAACCTTAGCAGTAGCGCTGGATATATATCCAGAGCTAATGTTAAAGGAGGCCCAACGAGGTGCACAAACGGTAGCGTTAGTAGTAGCGCGCGCTTGTGTAAAGCGCTACTGATAAGTTGAATAGCAGTAGCGCTTTCCTTAAACGAGCGCTACTCATACATATATATTATCCACCTTATCCAACCGACCGCCCCTCCTACTCCCCTCTCCACTCCAATTCAGTCTCCCACCGCACCCCCCGTCGTCCGCCGCCGCCGCCCGCCGTCCGCTGCCGTCGCCATTCCCATCGCCCGTCGTTCGCCGCCGCCGCCGCCGATCCTGTCACCCGCCGCCCGCCGCCGCTCCTGGTTCTCCTCCTCCCTCCTCGCTCCTCCCACCCGCCGTCGTTCGAGTTCATCAATGTCGTTCTTGTATATGTGAAATCAGTATCTTTTTCCTTTCAACTTTTTGTATGGGAAATCAGTATCCTAATGTCACACCTTACGAGCATATTTGTTGGTCTTTGTGAAAACATGTTGGTCTCTTTTTCTCTAATGATGAAAGGATCACAAAATGCTTCACTTTTGTGCTGTCCCTAGGTATCTCAATGACCTGGCATAAAATAGAATCCATGTTTTAGTTTGTGGCTTAGATCTTCTGAGCATTTAGGATAATAACCAATTAAACAAAATGAAAAGCTTGAAATGACGTAGGTGGCTTGAAAGATGATATATTTTATATGAGGTGGAACTTAATCCTATTAGATATGCTATTGATATGAACTTGTAGCATATAAATATACAAAAATTTCTTTTTGATAATTATACAGAAAAATTAGAAGGAAAGGAAAATCACTAAGAATATACTAGCGTGGCCTTATAGAGTTGAAGATAGTTGGTGCATCAGGGCCTACACAAAGAAGTCCAAAACATAAGTTTTCAGGAGAGGGAAACAGCGAAATTGACGTCTTGTCAAGATCACAGGATTATGCATAATTTGTTGGTACCATCTTGTGACGTAAACAGTTGATATACGAAACCAAACACTGTCGCTTTCAACGACTTCAAATCATCTACTACACTATAACATTATCTTGATGTTTAACATGTCGACCTTGGATTTCTGTTGACTATTATGGTGAAAATACAAAATTAGTTTTGAAAATCCAAAAGAATTTTTATTGATCCAGAACATTTTTTGAAACGGGAAAGAAAAATAAAAAAAGAAGTATAAAAGGAAAAGGAAAAAACCAGGTGAGAACCTGGTTCCCAAATCTAGAGTTGGCTTAGCCACCATTGGATATGCATGTGCCATGGCCCACCCAGCTCCGCACTCAGACGTTAATATATAATATCTAATACTTATATCTAGCAATGCTTCACTTTTTAGCCACAAGTAGTTTATTTCCTTGTGCTACATTATATTTCAATATAAGTATAATTTAGTTTTTTTACTGTTTTTAGTAAGTGTTTATCAGAAATAGTTTATTTAGTAAGTGTTTAATAGAAATAGTTTAATAGGTGAGGGAGTGTCCACCATATATGAGAGAAGAAGAATGCCGACTGCTGTTGTGGGGGTCACTTCTCCTCCTTCTCCTTGTGCTAGATATTTGTTATGCACTAGGGGAAGTAGGAGTAGCGACCATCATCGACGGTCAAAAAATCGGTGAGGGAGTGTCCACCATATATGAGAGAAGAAGAATGCCGACTGTTGTCATGGGGGTCGCTTCTCCTCCTTCTCCTTGTGCTAGATATTTGTTATGCACTAGGGGAAGTAGGAGTAGTGACCATCATCGATGGTCAAAAAATTGGCGAGGGAGTGTCCACCATACACGAGAGAAGAATGTCCATCATATGTCGTTTATTTAAGTTCCTCAACCATATTTATTAAGTAATTTATGTTGTTTATTTAAAAATATTTGACAACTAATTTCTATTGACAACTTATTTTTATCCCCTCTCGGCGATTCTCATTCTCCTAGGGTTAGCACCGCCGCCTCCGTCCACCTCCGACGTCGCCACCGGCCACCTCCGACGTCGCCCCCGGGCACCTCTGACCCTGCCCCGCATGGTACTACCACACTCGCACTCCCCTCTAGTTCATACTACCTCAGACTTGCAAACATGCACAATCATTATTTACAGTTGAGATAAAAAAGGTGGGCAAGTAGTACATTGCACTGTGTTGTTGACTAGAGGATCATGCTTATGCATCCATGAATCAAGAAGAAAATCTTGTGTTTGGTTTTGGTTTTGGGTTTGGGTTACCTAACCGAGCGTTGATCCCCTGAACATGAGCTAATTAGTTTTGTCATATGAACTTGGTTAATTTGTCATATGATGTTGCCATGTTCTCTTGAGAAAGCCTATGTAATATTTGGTTAATTTGTCATATGATGTTGCCATGTCATATTCGGTTGAAACATTAAACAATAAGAAAATTTTCTTAGAGGAATTTGTCTCGGCTTCGACAATGCTCGGCCCGCATCCTCATTGTCGAGTGGTCGTCGAGAGCCTGCTTGATAGGCGCCATGTCCGGGACTAGGCTCCGTCGGGCTGGCACTGGGAGGTGCTACCTTCCGGGGGGCGCACCTTGGTGTAGAATCCAGGTCTCATCGTTGACCCGGAGCTTCTTTGGTGGCGTCGCGTGGGCCATTATCGGTGACGAGGGAGACGGCCCCCACGGAGGTGGTACGTTGTCGTGTCAGGGAGGAGGACGAGAATGTCTATCGCTACATGGCTGCGTTGGATGCCAGGTTCTCCAATACCTGGCAGGTTCTCCAGGGACATCACCCGAGCTATGATCCGGTGATGGTTCGTTATATTTGGGTTGCCACCACCTGCACCGTGAGACGTCAACTGAATTATTATTAGTGATATTGTTATAAGAGTATGAGTTATATGAGTATTATTTATATGAGTATGAGTTATATGAGTATGAGCTATATGAGTATGAGTTCTATGAGTATGAGTTATATGAGTAGGAGTTATATGAGTATGAGCTATATGAGTATGAGTTATATGAGTATGAGTTGTATGAATATGAGTTATATGAATATGGGTTATATGAGTTGTTAAATGAGTATGAGTTATATGAGTTAAATGAGTATGAGCTACCGATAATCCGAGCCCCATGTTGTTGATATAGATGATGATGATGCAAATGTTGTCGATGATGATGATGATGATGATGCTAAATACGTAGAGCTTGAAAATATTCTGAATATTATGAATACTGCTAATATTGTCGATGATGATGCATTCTGAATATTCTGTATACTGCTAATATTGTCGATGATGATGATGCATTCTAATGATGCAAATCTGTGAAAGCAGTAAAAGTTAGCAGTAGCGCCGGAAAATATTAGGAGTAGCGTGGCTTAGGAGCAGCGCTTTCTATGAGCAAGCACTACTACTAAAGTTACCAGTAGCGCTGCCCGTACCGGCGCTACTACTAGTTTTTAGTTGTAGCGCGATAGCAGTAGCACTTGGACCAGCGCTACTACTACGCATATATCTAGCGCTACTAGTAGGGTTTTCCCTAGTAGTGTTTAGAGTACGGCACATGCAAATTTACTTAGGACGACACGTGAATACCGCATATAGGTAGGTATGGTGGACTCATATGAAACAACTTTGGGTTTATGGGGATGGATGCACAAGTACTATTCCCGCTTAGTACAATTGAAGGCTAGCAAGAGACTGGAAATCAACCAACTAGAGAGCGACAACAGTCATAAACAAGCTTTGAGATTAACCAACATTGAATGCAAGCATGAGTAGGATATAAATCACTATGAACATAAACATCATACAGACTATGTTGATTTTGTTTCAACTACATGCGTGAACATGTGCCAAGTCAAGCCACTAGAATCATTCGGAGGAGGATACCATTCTATCATACTACATCACAACCATTTTAATATGTATGTTGGCACTCAAGACAAACCATTATTCACTCCTAGCTAATTAAGCATGGCATATGTAACTATAATCTCTAATTGTTATTGCAAACGTGTTCAATCCATAACGAGCTGAATCCAGAACGATGAGCTAATCATATTTACAAAATAAATTAGGTCGAGTTCATACCAGCTTTTCTCCATCTTAGTCACATCATCATATATCTTCATTATTTCCTTTCACTTGCATGATCGAACGGTGTGAAAAATAATAATAATAAGGGTGTTCGTGCATTGGACTAAGCTGGAATGTGCAAGCAATAACTCAAAGGAGAAGACGAGGTAATATGGACTCTCTGATAGATAAACGATAATGAATATGAGAGCCATTCAACATGTCATCATGGTCTTCTCCCGACGACCAAAAGAAGAAAGAAACATCATTTACACGGGAAAGCCCGCAACAAGCAAAAGAAGAACAAAAAATCTTTTTGGATTTTCTTTTAACACTACAACTAAAAAATATAAGGTAAATCTAAAATTTTTTTTTTTGTATTTTCTCAAGGTTAATGAAACTCACAAGAAGAAAACAAAAATAAGAAATAAACTACCATGGATAGTACACTGAAAAAGTATGAGCACCGACAAATGGAATGTGTGTGTGAACATGAATGTAATGTCTGTGAGAAATACGTACTCCCCCAAGCTTAGGCTCTTGGCCTAAGTTGTTCTAAGGTCATTGCTAGAAATAACACTCTCCTAGATACTTTGGAGAATACTGAGGGTTCCACTGGTTTGCGAGCTCCTGCGGCTCCCACTCAAAAACTAGAACTTGATATGGATCGAGGGCTGCTGCAGGCTCGGGTGCTGGGGGTTGCGACAGCCCCCAATATTTATAAATGTCCTCGGGCATAATAGTGTACTTTCCTGCATGGATATTGAAAAAAGAAGGAGCAGGCAAAGGAATAACCTCACACGTACCCTCACTACATACTAAGTTATAGAGCAACCTCCTACTATTATCTTTTTTAATAAAATCATGTGCTACCATCCTATCATAATCTAAGTATCTCGTAGGTAGTCACATGTCCTCTTCCTCGTTAAGCCTTAATAGGTATTTTAGAGTGTTTAGCTAAACGAGATGCATAGATACCTCGAATATAATGCCCTTCGAACGGTTTAAATTCAACCGTTGAGCCACTATAGCGCCCAGACTAAAAGTTCTATCAGCAAGTAAAGCGTGGCGCAGAATGGTGAGGTCGGGAGCACTGAAGCTTCCACTCTCACCGCGACCAACTAAACATCTCCCTGCAAATAATGAATAATAACGTAGAACTGGAAAATGTACCATGGCCGCTCTTTCGTTTGACACCCCTCTTTCTTCTCCTAAAGTGATTAAGGGAATAAAATCCTCCATGTCTCTAGGACGTGGTTCACTGATGCTGCCCTCAAAAGATAATTTTCAAACATTGCAAAAATCATAATGCGACATTTACTTAGGCACATCATATAAATGAAATTCTACCAGGGGAGGATTCTTCGTAGGATAAAAGTGAAAATTCTGCACGAAAGTATTAGTAGGTAGGAGATACTGGTCACACTTATTGTTGAGGAAGTCGGTGATGCGTGCATTTTCTGCTAGATAGTAAAAATCTTCATAAATTCCGGCCGCCCTCAAGAATGCCTCACTTGGCAGTCCACACGGTCGAACTTCCGCGGTGCGAGGAATATTGTATCTAGGATTCTCGTTCTCATTTTCTTTAGAACCCCGGCTTGAAGAGCCTTTTAAAAATCTCCTCATCCTTTCTTTTTCTGAAAAACTAAATCTGAAATTTTTAGTGAATCAAAATAAAAATGAATAAAGCTCAATCAAAGCTTATAGCAACTACTCCCACAAGTTCCTAGAAGCTATATCATGCATCAAAACTACTTGGGCGCCTACAAATTTGACATGCAAGCTCAAGAACAAGGCCACCATAGAACCAAGATTTTGCAATATATAAAGCACTAAAACAAAAACTAACCAGACCATTGCAGGAGTCACATACCGATGAACAATCCCCTAAAAAAGTTTTGCAAATGAAGCTTTGAGCAAGGAGATCGAAAATGTCAACAAGATGAGCTAAAAGACGAGTTTGAGCAATGGTGGGATTTTTCTGGAGGAAGAAGGAGTGGATGGGTACTGGAATAAGTGAAGGGGCCCCTCGTGGGACGCACAACCTAGGGGGGTGCGCCCAGGCGATGGCCGCTCCCTATAGGCTTGTGGCCCACTGGTCCAGCCCCCTGATGTGTTCTTAGTACCAGAAATTCTTAAATATTCCAGAAAAAATCATACTAAATTTTCACGGAGTTCTGAGAACTTTTATTTTACAGGATATTTTCTATTGCATGGGTAAAATGAAAATAGGGAAATAATAACGTTTTTACTAAATTGAAACTAAAGAACAGAAAATAAAAAGTTAGGTACAGAAGGTTGTGCTTTCTAAATTCATCCATCTCATGCCCGTCAAAAAGAATCCATCAATAAGGTTGATCAAGTCTTATTGACAAACTTTTGTCGAATGACATTGAACCGGAGAACTTTCGAATAGCACTAGGTTACCTCAATGGGGATATGCATGACCCCGACAATAAGTATATCATATTTCTTCTTGGCAGTAGGAAGAGGGAATTCAAAGTCTCCAATAATGAACGTTGGAATTTGTTCAATGGAGTTGATGTTATGAACTTGAGATGGTTTCTTCGGAAAGTGTACCATATGCTCATTACCATTAACATGAAAAGTGACATTGCCTTTGTTGCAATCAGTAATAGACCGTGCAGTATTCATAAAGGGTCTACCAAGGATGATCAACAAGTTGTCGTCCTCGGGAATATCAAAAATAACAAAGTCCGTTAAGATAATAACGTTTGCAACCACAACAGGGACATCCTCACAAATACCGATAGGTAAAGTAGTTGATTTATTAGCCATTTGAAGAAATATTTAAGTAGGTGTCAATTTATTCAAGCCAAGTGTACGATATAAAGAGAACGTCATAACACTAACACCATCTCCAAGGTCACATAAAGCAGTTTTAACATAATTTCCTTTAATGGAGCATCGTATAGTAGACACTCCAGGATCTCCCAGTTTCTTTGGTATTCCACCCTTAAAGGTGTAATTAGGAAGCATGGTCGAGATCTCAGCTTCCGGTATCTTTGTTTTATTAGTAACAATATCTTTCATGTACTTAGCATAGGGAGACATTTTCGGAATATCAGTTAAGCGCATATGTAAGAAAACAAGTCTCAACATTTCAGCAAAGCTCTCAAAATCCTCATCATCCTTCTTTTTGGATGATTTAGGAGGAAAGGGCATGGTTATCAAAACCCATGGTTCTCTTTCTCTACCATGCTTCCTAGCAACAAAATCTCTTTTATCATATCTATTATTCTTAGGTTGTGGGTTATCAAGATCAACAACATGTTCAATCTCCACATCATTGTCATTACTAGGTTGAGAATCAACATGAACATCATCATTAATATTATCACTAGGTTCATGTTCATTACCAGATTGTGTCTCAGCATCAGAAATAGAGGTATCATTTGTGTTTTCATGAGACTCTATAACAAGTTCATTAGCAGCATGCAAAATCCTATCATCATTCTTTTTGTTTTTATTAGAAGGACAATGTACATCAATATTAACTCTCTCAGAATCTTGCTCAACTCTCTTAGGATGGCCCTGAGGATGCAAAGGTTCCTTAGTCATTCTACCACCTCTAGTCGCAACTCTAACAACATCATCATTGTTCTTACTAGTCATCTCATTGAACAAATCATTCTGTGCCTTAAGTACCTGGTCTACTTGAGTAGTTACCATGGAAGCATGTTTACTAATAAGCCTAAGGTCATTAATAGTTCTACTCATATTTTCACCCAAGTGATCAAGCATATAAGCATTAGGCTTCAACTGTCTATTAACATAAGCATTGAAATTTTCTTGTTTAACAACAAAGTTATCAAATTCATCCAAGCATTGGCTAGCAGACTTATTATAAGGAATGTCACCTTGATCAATTCTACGAAGAGAATTTACCTCTACTACTTGTGTCGGGTTATCAAGACCATGTATTTCTTCAATAGCTGGCAGATTCTTAACATCTTCAGCTTTAATACCTTTTACGTTCATAGATTTCTTTGCCTCTTGAATATCTTCAGGACTGAGGAATATAATAACTCTTTTCTTTGGAGTTGGTTTTGGAGGTGGTTTGGGAATAGTCCAATCATTATCATTGCTCAATATATTGTTCAATAGTAGTTCAGCTTGTTCAACAGTTCGTTCCCTGAAAACACAACCAGCACAACTATCTAGGTGGTCCCTAGAAGCATCGGTTAGTCCATTATAAAAGATAGCAAGTATTTAATTTTTCTTGGGAGGGTGATCAGGCATAGAATTAAGTAACTGGAGAAGCCTCCCCCAAGCTTGTGGGACACTCTTCTTCAATTTGCACAAAGTTAAATATTTCCTGCAAGGCAGCTTGTTTCTTATGGGCAGGAAAATGTTTTTCAAAAAGTAATAAATCATATCCTTGGGACTACGCAGAGGAGCAAGAGAATTAAACTATATCTTAGCATCACCCTTTAATGAGAATGGAAACAACTTAAGAATATAATAGTAATGATTTTTTTTCCTCATGAGTAAATAGGGTGGCTATATCATTCAATGCAGCAAGGTGTGACACAATAGTTTCAGATTCATAACCATGGAAAGGATCAGATTCTACCAAAGTAATTAACTCTAGATTAACAGAGAATTCATAATCCTTATTAGTAATACAGATAGGTGAAGTAGCAAACTTGGGATCATATTGTATTCTAACATTCAAAGATTTTTCCTTCCACTTGCATAGCAATTACTTAAGATCATATCTATCCTTACAAGAAATAAAGTCCCTAGATACTTCTCCTTCCATAACATAATCCTCAGGTATATTAGGCAATTCATATCTAGGAGAGCTAGGTCTAGTAAGTGAATCATACTGTTCAGTTTCATCAGATTCAACAATGTTATGAGTTTCAGCATTTACTCTAGCAATTTGTTGATCATGAAATTCACCAAGTGGCACAGTAGTATCAAGCAAAGTATCATCATTAGCATCATGCATAGTATAAGTAGCATCATCAGTTACTTGCGACATATCACATTCAGTAACAGGTGGTGGTGTCGCAAGTTTACTCATAGTAGAGGGTGAATCAATTGCAGAGCTAGATGGCACTTCCTTACCTTCCCTCATAGTTGAGGGGTAGATCATGGTTTTAGCGTCTTTCAGATTCTTCATAGTGATCAACACATATAAGTTCCAAGTGACTTAGAGAATAAAGATGTGCTCCCTGGCAACGACGCTAGAAAAAGGTCTTGATAACCCACAAGTATATGGGATCGCAACAGTTTTCGAGGGTAGAGTATTCAACCCAAATTTATTAATTTTACACAAAGAGAGCCAAATAATATTCTCGAGTATTAGCAGCTGAGTTGTCAATTCAACCACATCTGAAAGATTTAATATCTGCAGCAAAGTATTTAGTAGCAAAGTAATATGGAAGTAATGGTAACGGTGACAAACGTAAGAGTAGCAGTTTTGTAGTGATCATAACAATAGCAACGGAAAAGTAACTTAGCAAAGACAAATATGTGGAAAGCACGTAGGAAATGGATTAGTGATGGATAATTATGTTGGATGGCATTCATCATGCAACAGTCATAACCTAGGGTGATATAGAACTAGCTACAATTCATCAATGTAATGTAGGCATGTATTCCATATACATTCATACGTGCTTATGGAAAAGAACTTGCATGACATCTTTTGTCCTACCCTCCCATGGCAGCGGGGTCCTAGTGGAAACTAAGGGATATCAAGGCCTCCTTTTAATAGAGAACTAAAACAAAGCATTAGCACTTAGTGAATACATGAACTCCTGAAACTACAGTAATCACTGGTAAGAATCCCACTTATTGCCACCCTCGGGAATGAGGGTCATAACTTGTAATAGGTGTCTATAACTTGCAAGATAGGATCAAGAACACATATATATTCATGAAAACATAATAGGTTCAGATCTGAAATCATGGCACACGGGCCCTAGTGACAAGCATTAAGCATAGCAAAGTCATAGCAACATCAATCTCAGAACATAGTGGATACTAGGTATCAAACCCTAACAAAACTAACTCGATTACATGATAGACCGCATCCAACCCATCACCTGTCCAGCAAGCCTAAGATGGATTTACTCACGAACGGTGGAGAGCATCATGAAATTGGTGATGAAGGATGATTGGTGATGACGACGGGGTCGATTTCCCCTCTTCGGAGCCCAAATCAGACTCGAGATCTACCCTCCCGAGGAAGAATAGGAGGTGGCGGCGGCTCCGTATCATAAAACGCGATGACCTCTTCTCCTTCATTTTTTCTCCGCAGGTGGGAAATATAGGAGGGGAAACGAGGTCGTTGGAGCTTTAGGGGCCCCACAAGCCGAGGGGGCGCGACCTAGGGGGGTGGCGCCCTACAGGCTTGTGGCCTGGGGGTGACCCCTCTCCAGTAGATTATTTTGCCGGTATTTTTTATTAAATCCAGAAATATTCTCCGTAAAATTTCAGGTCAATCCGAGAACTTTTATTTCTGTACAAAAATTAACACCAAGGCAATTCTGCTAAAAACATCGTTAGTCCGGGTTAGTTCCATTCAAATCATGCAAATTAGAGTCCAAAACAAGGGCAAAAGAGTTTGGACAAGTAGATACGTTGGAGACGTATCAAAATGCCAGCTGGTCTATCACACCTTTCCACACTTCAAAACACTTGTGGACAAGGCCAACATGCTTGAGATCGAATGTAGCAGCCTGGACGACATTCGTAAGCGCCATCATAACAACTCGGCACCAACTCGCAACATCAAGCACAAGATTGAGGATGCAAAGAATCAAACTCCTCGTGCCCCAACTTCAACAATTAATGTCAACACCCACTTTTATGTGTGGAACAAGGATTTTACTCCCTGCCCCAGTATCACATGTTTCGCCTGCGGAGAGGTTGTACACTTTGCCCAACAGTGCCCAAAGGCCGGGAATGCTACAACTAAAACCAACCCTCCGAGCTATGACCCAACACCAAAGCACAACTTTAACCCCAACAACAATAACAGGAAGGGTCACATGAATCTTGTTGCCAAAGAAGATGCTATGAACGCACCAGAGATAGTGCTCGGTATGTTTGCTATCAACAAAATTACTGCCACAGTTATGTTTAATTCTGGAGCTTCCCATTCGTTCATGTCAGAAAAAAATCTTTGAAACACAATTTTTCAACCCCCCCTTGGAAAATTCGATGAACATCAAATCCCCGGGAGTACATCAGAATACCCAAAAATATTTCAATGATATTACCATCGAAATTGGAGGCTTGACGTTTTGGGGAAATCTAATTGTGATCGAAAGCAACAATTTCAATGTTATTCTGGGAATGGATTGGCTAAATACCAACAAGGGATTTATTGACTGCTTCAACCGAACGGTCACACTCACCCACCATCAGGGTAAAACAGTAGAAGTTGCAGCATAAGAAAGAAAGAAGTCAGCTCAAGCACGACTGCCTAAAATGGAAGCTATTGAGATGAAGGACGTCCGAGTGGTCTGTGAATTTCCACATGTATTTCTTGACGAACTACGAGGTATGCCACCAAACCAAGAAATAGAATTCGTTATTGAGCTTGCACCTGGTACCACCCCAGTATACAAGAAACCATACCGCATGGCACCTACTGAGTTAGTCGAACTCAAGAAGCAAATAAAAGAGCCGTTGGACAAAGGATACATAAGACCCAACTCTTCGCCTTGGGGATCGCCAGTATTATTTGCCAAAAAGAGAGATGGGACACTAAGACTTTGCGTCGATTATCGAGCCCTCAACATGGACACCATCAAAAACAAGTATCCACTAACCAAGATAAATGATTTGTTTGACCAATTAGGACAAGGAGAAGTGTTCTAAAAAATAGATTTGCGGTCGGGGTATCATCAGCTTAAGATATGTTCAGAAGACATCCCAAAGACAACATTTACGTCACGATACGGATTGTATGAGTTACTGTAATGCCTTTCGGACTAATAAATTCGCCGGCTTACTTCATGCATTTAATGAATAAGGTATTCATGAAGTATATGGATAAGTTTGTCGTAGTCTGCATCGACGACATACTTCTACTCCAAGAACCCCGAAGAACATGCAAAACACCTAAGGATTGTGTTGGGAGAACTGAGTCAGCATCAGTTGTATGCCAAATTCAGCAAGTGTGAGTTTTGGCTCAAGCAAGTTAGATTTGTGGGACACGTAATGACCCCAGAAGGCATAGCCGGGGATCCTGAGAAGGTCAATGCTGTAAGTGAATGGCCGCAACCAGCTAACGTGATTGATATCCGAAGTTTCCTTGGAATGTCGGGATACTACTGGAGATTTATTAAAAGTTTTTCCACTATTTCCAAGCCGATGACCCAGCTACTCAAAAAGGACAAGAAGTTTGAATGGACTGAAGCCTGTGAGAATAGCTTCCAAGAGTTGAAGAAGAGACTGACCACGTCACCAGTGTTAATTGTCCCAGAATTAAATAAAGATTTTGAGGTATATTGTGATGCTTCAAGGAAATTCCTCGGATGCATACTCATGCAGGAAGGGAAAATCATGGCTTACGCCTCGAGACAACTACAGCGACACGAAGAAAATTACCCCACTCACAATTTGGAATTGGCCGCTCTAATTCATGCTCTCAAGGAATGTTGACATTTTGTGCATGGAAATTGCTGTGAGATATACACACATCATAAGAGTCTCAAATATATCTTCATGCAACCAGATCTCAACCTACGACAAGGACGTTGGCTGGAATTAAATAAAGATTATGATGTGGGCATTCATTACCATCCTCGTAAGGCTAACTTGGTAGCCGATGTTCTCAGCCGGAACCCCACCTCAGGCAAAGGCTCTGTACCAAAGCTAAGGCCTGAAATTGCCAGAGAGTTCGCTCTACTAAACCCGCTTCTCGTTCCACGGGGCACCACGGCACAACTAGAAGTACAACCCACTATGGATGAGAATATCAAGAAGGCCCAGAAGGAGCACCCCGGCATTGAAGGCATAAATAAAAAGGTGAACCTCGGAAAGGCCTCCAAATTTGTTATTGATGAATAGGAGATACTATGGTACGAAGACCGAGTATGCGTAGCAGACCAAAAGGACCTCAAAGCTCAAATTTTGGAAGAAGCTCACAATGTGCCATACTCAATCCACCCTGGAGGCACAAAAATGTTCAAGGATCTTCAAGCAAAATATTGGTGGCACAGGATGAAAAGGGAGATTGCTTCTTAGATTGCTCGCTGTGATTCATGCAAATGAATCAAGGCAGAACAACAGAAGCCAACACGACTCTTGCAGCCTACGAAAGTACCCGAGTGGAAGTGGGATGAGGTAGGCATGGACTTCATTGTCGGACTACCCCAGTCACGACACGGACATTATGCTATATGGGTTATCACATATCGACTCACCAAGGTGGCTCACTTCATTCCGGTAAAGACTACATACTCCACTCAGAACCTAGCAAAGTTATACCTCGACCGCATTATCCGCTTACATGGGATACCTAAAACTATTGTATCTGATAGATTCACCCAGTTTACATCAAGGTTTTGGGATTATTTGCAACAAGCATTGGGAACCCAGTTAGTGGTAAGCACAACATATCATCCTCAGACTAGAGGACAGACCGAACGTGTAAATCAGATTCTCGAAGACATGCTCAGGGCTTGTGTACTCACATATGGAAACAATTGGGAGGGCAGTTTGCCTTACGCTGAATTCTCGTACAACAACAGCTATCAGGCAAGCTTACAAATATCACCTTTTGAAGCCTTATATGAAAGAAGATGTCGTACGCCTCTAAATTGGTCAGAAACCAGAGATAGCCGTATCTTCGGCCCGCAACTGCTTCAAGAGGCAGAGGACAAGGTAAAACTCATAAGGGACAGACTCAAGACAGCCCAAAGCCGTCAGAAGAGATATTACGATCAAGAACACTGCGACGTCGGCTTCGATCCAAATGATTATGTATATCTCAAGGTATCACCAATGACAGGACTACAAAGGTTCAAGGTTAAGGGCAATCTTGTGCCCCACTTCATCAGACCATTTCGGGTAATTTCTCCAAGGTGCCAAGTTGCCTATCAACTCAACCCACCAACAGAACTGTCAGACGTGCACCACGTGATCCATATTTCTCAACTAAGGAAGTGTGTAAGGAACCCCGATCAACAGGTAGCCCATGACAGTACAGAAGTGCAATCAGACCTATCCTATCAGTAACACCCCGTGAGAATATTTGTGACAACCCGAGACCGACGTTCCAGAAGATTCCCATTCTATTCCATTTTCGTTGTGTGTTTATTTTTATTTGTCGCATCATCATCACACCATGCGCATCATCTGCATTGCATCGGCATCCTGTTGCCGCCAGTTTTCAAACTTGCATTCGTTGTTAGCTGCCGGTTCTCGTCGTTGTCCGTTCTAAGCCCGACCGCACTCGCACGCGCTCGCGGCATCGTCCAAACCTTGTTTTAAATGTGTGTGTAAAACTTTCTCTGATTGGGTTGGAACTTGGCGTGCGGTCGTAATTAGTTGTAGCTAGGCCGCCTGTCAAGTTTCGTCGCAATCGGAGTCCGTTGGTACCCGAACGGTCGACCATAGCGGCATCGTATTCGGTCTACCGTCGAACGTTCTTCGGCATTTTAAAAATCGTGTTGCCGCGCTGCACCGTTTCCTCTCTTCCTCGGCTAGCCTACTCTACACGGTCACTAAGCCGACCCCGCATTCAATTTCGTTCGATTCCGATCACGTGGGCGAAAACGGGGCCGGAGTCAGACAACCCTAGCCCTGTGCCTATAAATAGACAACCTCCCCTACCTAATCTAACCTAAGCCTAGTCCACCTCGGGACCCGCGCCACCTACCCCCAGCCAGCCACTCCCACCTCCTCTCTCCTCCCACCAGCAGCCGCCGGCCCGCCCGAGCCCATCTGGGCCCGAGCTCCCCGCACCACCAGCTCCTCCCGAGCTCCGCCCATGGCAGCAGCCTGCCCGGTGCCTCACTCCTGTGCCCGCAGCTGGCCTCGCCCTCCCGCCGGCGTAGGCTGCCATAGCCGGCTAATGCGCCGCCCGCCTTCCATCCCTGCCGATCCGAGCCCTGCAAGCCGCCACCGCCATGTTTGCCAACGCCGAACCCGCGCCCTCGCCGCCGGAGCTTGCCTCCTCCCGTGCTCGCCGCCCCGCCAGCCTCCGACGGCCGGATCCGAGGGTGCGCTGCCGGATCCGCCTCTCCACCGCGCTCTAGCCTCGTCGGAGCCCCCCTGCGCCGTCGCGCCTGTGCGGCTTTGGCATTTGTACTGGAGGAGCACGAAGGCGCCGACCAGTGCCTCGCTCGCCTCTTGTTGCCCCGCGCATGGGCTGGCCCAGCGCCCCAGCCCATTCGGCCTCCCGCTCACCAGTGCGCCGCCAGGCCGAGGTCCATACGTCGACCAGCTCGGCCCACCTCCAAATCTGGGCCTTGAACCGCAAGGTGAGGCCGCCCCGAGCCTGTATTTTTTTTCCCGCTCATGCGCTGTATAGTGTTGTCGCGATTTGGCACTGTAGGCCCAATTAGTTTAGATCCGGCCTAGTAGTATTTTAGGATTTAATCCGAATTTAATTCTTTTTCAGGATATAATTTATATTTCAAACGTCGGTAGTTTTTAATCTATATGTCAGATCGCGATGATTTAGATATGGATCTTGTGTCGTTTTGCACGTAGATTCGTAATTTATGAATTGCATGCATGTTTGACGTAGTTTGACCCGCCTTATGCCTAGTTTTGCGTGCTGTCTGAGTAGGATAGTTGTCCGTATGTATTTTTCGTGCGTGTCCGGATTGCTCAAACCCCGTAGATAAAATGTCCATGTTTTAGGAACCCTTTTGCCATGTATTTTAGAGTAGTCGTCGGTATTTTTTCATGTAGGATTCCATAGCTAGTTTGCTATACCGTGTTTAGGACATTATCTCGGATTTACGTGTGGCAATATTTTTGTGTTGCAACCCCTCATGTTATACATGTTTTCGGGGTAGAAAAAACCATAGGATTTATATGTGCATTTAGTTTTAGCTTTTGAGCAAGTTAGTGCGCGTGATATTTGTTGTGTTGCCCTTTTGTTTATTTTGTAGGATTTAATCCGTGCGTGATATGGAGGAGTTGTCAACTAGAGAGTTGTCCTTGGATGTTTAGTCTAGCCCCTGGTAATTTTGGTTGCAATAGAAATCCATGTTTAGGTGTGGTTTGCTTGCTCTAAACTTGCTAGGAAATAGTGCTGTTTGGAGATGCTAAAATATTCTAAGTCTGAGATCTGTTATATGTTGTTGCTGTCTTGTCTTGAGTTTATCTGGTGATCTGTAGCTCTTTTGAGGTTGGTGCAATGGAGTTAGTTGTATACTTTAGGATTCTCTAGCACGCTGTCAATTTTCATGCCATTTGGAGTCCTGTAGCTTATGGTTTTGCTGCCGTCAATATGCCTTCAGATCGAAAACTGCAGTTTCATAAACTGTTATTTTCACTAAGTCTGAAATTATGTGTGAGAAGCCATTTTGTGACTTCTTTTTCTAGTGATCCATGCTTCCATGCTAGGTGTTGTTAGGTGTATGTTGTAGTGCTTCTTGCCCTATATCGTCTCATGCCTTGGTTGCGCATATCTGATTTGTGTAGCTCGTAGTTGTGGGGTGTAGAAAATGCTATGTGGCTAATTTTGGCAGATTGTAGTGATATCTTGTTTTGCTCGTAGTTGTTGAACCGTTGCTCCGTTTTGATCGTGTCCTGTATGAAACTTGCTTAGAATCTTGTGTAGTTTCTTATTTTCTTGCTGGTTGTGTGTTTTGAAATGCTTGTGGCTGTCGTTGCACGCATATTGCATTCATGTCATCATATCTTGCGGTGTTCGTATCTTTTGTTCCGTAGCTCCGTTGGAGATGTTCTCTATGTGTAAATTGCTTCTAACGACGCGTATAATCATGTGAATCTATTTTTTTTGCTATTTAACAAAGATTTAAACATGTTAGTTCAGATCTGGACATAATTACAAATTAATGTATGAGGTCCACTCGGAGATGCTATATGTCATTTCCGACCTCATTTAAAATGCCTAGACAGGTAGTTTAATTACGCTTCACCTCTTGCCATGTTTAACCACATTTAATATTGCCGTGTACTTAACCGGGATGGAGTTAAATAATTCGTATGTGGAGTTTCATCAATATGCAACTCATTGCATATTGAACTTCACTGAATGTGTAGTGTTTGATTGTCGTGAATTGCCATGCCATGTCTTGCATGTATTCTCCGTTCATGCATCATATGTGGATTGCATATTGTCGTGCATATGCCATGGTGAATATTGTGTGTTGATTCTTGTTTCTGGTTTGCTTCATCTCGATAGAGTTCCACAAGCGTGTCGGATTGTGAGGACCCGTTCGACTACATCGGTTCGTCTGCTTCACGGAGTCGTTCTTCTTCCAAGCGGGATCTCAGGCAAGATGACCATTTCCCCAGATATCATTACTATCATTGCCATGCTAGTATTATCATTTCTGTCGATATGTCTCGTTACCTACCACCTATTAAATATCAGCCTCCCAGCATTGCCATGAAAACCTTTAACCTGTTCACCACCTAGCAAACCACTGATTGGCTATGTTAATGCTTGGTTTACCATATGTTAGCATTGCTAGTTGCAGGTGTAGTTTCTTCCATGTGATAACATGGGTCCCTTGTCATATCACCATATTAATTGCTATTTATTTCAATGCACCTATATACTTGGTAAAGGGTGGAAGGCTCGGCTTTCTAGCCTGGTGTTTTGTTCCACCTTTGCCCCCTTAGTTTCGGCTACCGGTGTTATGTTCCATAATTGAGCGCTCCTAACACGATCTGGGTTGTTATGGGGACCCCCTTGATAATTCGTTTTAGATTAAAGCTGGTCTGGCAAGGCCCAACATTGGTACTACATTTGCCCAACATAATAATTTTGTTAATACTGAAAGCATAGGACGTCATGAACTCGAGGAGTAATTTTACATAATACAGGGAGGGCCAGTGCTGATGGTGTTGGTCCAAAACAGAGCAGCTTACTAACGCTACCCGAGGCAACTCGGCGTCTGGCGTGGTAACCATCGCTCATTCGTCGTGTCCTGAGAACGAGATACGCGACTCCAATGGGTTCGTCGACACGCCGTGCGGCCTTGCTGGATTAGTTTTACCTTTGACGAATGTCTGGTGCATCGGGATTCCGGTGATGCTTTGGGTAATCTCAGAGTTGAGGTTTTCTACTAAGGAGTCCGACAAGATCGCGAGTTTCGTGATCGAGGATTTCTGTGCGGCTTGTGGTAATTTGTGATGGACTAGTTGGAGCACCCCTGCAGGGTTAAAACTTTTGGAAAGCCGTGCCCGCGGTTATGTGGCAACGTGGAAACTTTGTTTAACACTGGTTCTAGATTACTTGAAGTTAATTTAATTAAAATATGCCAACTGAGTGCGTAACCGTGACTGTCTCTTTTGTGAGTTCCTTCTCCGACCGAGGACACGGTGGGGTTATGTGTGATGTAGGTAGGTGTTCAGGATCATTCTTTTGATCATAAGTAGTTCACGTCCGTTATGCGTAGATCATCCCCCTCTTTATTATTATACTCGTTAGTTAGCCACTTCATACATTGCTTAGTCGCTAGCTGCAGCGTCACCACTTAACCTACCTAACCTATTAAGCTTTGCTAGTCTTGATACCTTTGGAAATGAGATTGCTGAGTCCCCTATGGCTCACAGATTACTACAACACCAGTTGCAGGTACAGGTAAAGATTACTTGACGCGAGCGCGTTGATAGTTCATTTGGAGTTGCTTCTTCTTCTTCTTCTTCATCGATCTAGGATGGGTTCCAGGCCGGCAGCCTAGGATAGCAAGGATGGACGTCGTTCTTCTTTTCTCGTTTGTTTTCGTCCGTAGACGGACCCTGCTCTTGTTCGTGATATTTATGTATTGTGCTGATGTGACTCTGATGTAGCTTGTGGCGAGTGTAAGCCAATTCTATATATCTCTTCTTTTGAGTACATGTACTTGTAACGATATCCATTCTTGCGAAATGATGAGATGCGCTTCTATCCCCGACGAGGCCCTCATGCCAAATTAAGGATAGGGTCGCATCGTGGGCGTTACAAGTTGGTATTAGATCAGTACCGACCTAGGAGCCCTCTTGATTGATCGAACTTGGCCGAGTCGAGTCTAGTGAAAAACTATTTTGGGTCTTAGTTATATCGGAGAGTAGGATTCTTTTTTCTCCTCATCTATGCTCTTGTGAGTCTTACGACTTAGGAATTTTAATTCTACTCCTCTTCTGACTCCAAATTTTTTTAGGATCACGCGGATATTTTTGGAATCTATATGATGTCGATGTGACGGAGTTCTGTCTTGGTGCCTCCTGTATGACTTTATTTCTTCCGGCGAGTTGAGCTCCAGGGGATTCTTGAGCACATCGTTATCATTCAGATTTCTTTGTATCTCAGCAACGAAGGATGTTCGTAATCGCTTCAATACTAGTAGTGGCGAGATAACCCCGATGTCCCAAGTACTAGTGCAGATTGTTCGGGAGTACCGCCATACTTTGTATCGTTGTGATCACGAGGGTCTGTAGTAGATGAAGGTCCGAGATTCTGGTTATGTGTTGACGGATGTGATACACTGGACGGGTTGGTATAGGAGTTGACTGATATATTACTCCTTGTATCCATGGATCAGCTTGCATGACAAGAAATTTCGGGAATTCTTAGGTGGGAATTCAAGTAATTACTTATAGGGCAATCTTCCAACAAATGCATGATGTTAGGTTGGGGTTCTACACCTAGTGGATTCGTTTGTTCACGGTCGTCTAACAACAGTTCTCATTGTGTCTTAAAGAGTCCTTGTAGCTTGCTACGACTCGGGGACGCTTCGTATGTCGTGTGCATTGCCTTGCACAGGATGGCTACTATAAGGATCGAGCCCGTGCGATCCTGTCCACGAAAATATCAAACGGAAATCTCTCTCATGAATTTGTTCTCGCTAATTTGCAAGCCTCATCTTTTGTTTTGTTGGAATATGGTAATTCGAGTTGCTTTGATATCAAGTGGTGAATTCACCTCCTTCCAAGAGGCGTTCTCATACTTTTATGTGAGAATGAAAATTCTTTTGCTCATTCAAATTGTCATATCAATTCTTTTTCAACCGGAGTCATCTTGTCAATTCTTTTAAACCGGCGTGTTTCTCTTCAAGTAATTCTATACTCTCCGATTTTGCAAGATCATTCTCTCATTTCTTTCTGGAGTTCATCTCATCTGTCCCAAGTTGTCTTTGTTTTTCCCGCCCTCCCACCCTTTTCTTCAGTGATTCAATTTTCATCCAAGTGTCTTTTAATTGTTGCTTCCACGATCTTTTCTTTTCTCTCTTATCCGGTGATTCATTGTGAAGATTCTAAGGAGTTCTAGTTCATCATTCTTTCAATCTGGTTATCTTTTTCTGGTAAATTCAATTTAGTTGTCCGTGTTCATTATATCCTATTCATCCTTGTAATTCTGTCCTATGTTGGAAATTCTTATCAAGTCTTCTTGTTGTCCTCTCTTTTCTATTCGGAGTGTTGAAGTTGTCTCAGAAGTTCTTGTTTTCAATTCTTCATATTATTTCAAGGTGCTCAGCCTCATCTAGTTTTCTTTATACCGGTGCAGTATCTTTTTTCTTAGCAATCTTTTCAATGGTTGTTTATTTTCGGTGGGCCCATAACCCACATATTTTTCCCAGGATCTTATTTGTCTCTTCTAATATTTCCGGAGTTCTCTAATTCTTTCCAACTATGATGTAAGTATGAATTTCATCGGTCATGTCCCTTCTCCAAGGCCTATTCAAATTAATTCTCATATTTGGCTCAACCTTTCATTCTTCTTTATTCCGGAGTGTCTCAGTTATTCTTGGTGGTGTTCTCCTCCTCTTTTTCAGCATGGAAGACCGAAGGAGTGTTTCTCTCAAATCTTGGTCCATTCTCTTGGAGATTCTTCACTTCAGCTTTGTGCCATCATCTTAATTGTTGTCAATCATGAGTATTCCTTCCATATCTATCCGGTGCATTTCTCAGTTGTTTCATTCTCGATCCTCCGAAGGCCATCAATTTAGAAGATTCTTCGTTCTCAGCTTTCAGCTTTCATCCTTAATTCTTCTCAATTGTTGTCTCTTCTTTCGTCTCTCAATTATTCTGGTGTCTTGTTCTAGTTTTCTCTCAGGTGGCTCATGATCACTTCATTCTCATGTATCTCCATTCATTCATGGTTTCCTCATTCATTTCAATTCTCACCGGTGTTTCTTGCAACATTTCTTCTAGTTTGTGCTCATATCTCTCCTCAATCATTTCTAGAAGAATAAGGGGTATGCTAAATCCGTTTCTTGTCATCAATTAAACTTGATGAAGGATAAGCATAACACAATTCTTATTCTTGTTCATAGTAATCTGAATTCTTCTTCCGGAGTGGCTCATGATATCAATTCTTTTCTCAAGTGCTTCTCTTTCTTTTTCGAAGTTCCAAGTTCTATCAAGTATCTCTTTGAGAAGCTTCATCTAAATCATTGCAAGGCCTTTATTCTTATTCTTTCATCATTTCATTCCGGTGTTCCCCAAGGGGTTCGTTATGGTGGTGCATCAAGGTTTCAATTCTTTGTCTCGAGGTGTCCTTCTTGATTCTTGTGGTAGCAGTTCTCATTTTTCTTCTTCGTTCCCTCTTTCCAAGATCTAGTTTATATTCTCTTGTTCCAGAGATGTGGTGATGTTTCTCATTTGTGACAATCATGTTGTCCTATCAATATCATGGTGTTCCCTTGTTAAATTTAGTTATTTGTTATGAATCTTGTCCAATTCTCCCATCTTATCGAATTTTTGTCCCATTTTCCTACCGAAGTGCTGCCGAAATTTTCCGTGAATTCTTGCTTCTTTCTCATATCATTCCTCATCGCTTTGCAACCTTCAAGGATCATTGGTTTCACTCATTGGTCAAAGAAGCAATTAAGTTTTACTGCATGCTTTCTCTTTCTCTTCCCCTTTCATTCTTGGATCTCGGGTCAAGATCCTCTTGTAGTGTAGGGGAGTTGTGACAACCCGAGACCGACGTTCCAGAAGATTCCCCTTCTGTTCCGTTTTCGTCGTGTGTTTATTTTTATTTGTCGCATCATCATCGCATCATGCGCGTCATCTGCATTGCATCGGCATCCCGTTGCCACCAGTTTTCAAACTTGCATCCGTTGTTAGCTGCCGGTTCTCGTCGTTGTCCGTTCTGAGCCCGACCGCACTCGCACGCGCCCGCGGCGTTGTCGAAACCTTGTTTTAAAAGTGTGTGTAAAACTTCCTCTGATTGGTTGGAACTTGGCGTGCCGTCGTAATTAGTTGTGGCTAGGCCGCTTGTGAAGTTTTGTCGCAATCGGAGTCCGTCTGGTACCCGAACGGTCGACCGTGGCGGCACCGTATTCGGTCTACCGTAGGATGTTCTTTGGTGTTTCAAAAACCTCATTGTCGCGCCACACCATTTCCCTCTCTTCCCCGGCTATCCTACTCTACACAATCACTTAGCCAACCCCGTGTTCGAGTTCGTTCGATTCCGGTCGCGTAGGCGAAAACGGGGCCGGATTCGGACAAACCTAGCCCCATGTCTAAAAATAGACAGCCTCCCCTTCCTAATCTAACGTAACCCTAGTCCACCTCGGGATCTGAGCCACCTACCCCCAGCCACCACTCCCACCTCCTCTCTCCTCCCAACAGCAGCCGGCGGCCCGCGGAGCCCGCGTTGGGCCCGCCCGAGCCCATCTGGGCCCGTGCTCCCCGCAGCACCAGCTCCTCCCAAGCTCCGCACATGGCAGCAGTCGGCCCGATGACTCGCTCCCGTGCCCGCAGCTGGCCTCGCCCTCCCGCCGGCGTAGGCTGCTGTCGCTGGCCGGTGCACCGCCCGCCTTCTGTCCCCGCCAGCCCGAGCCCTGCAAGCCACCACCGCCATGTCCGCCATCGCCCGCCCCACGCCCTCGCCGCCGGAGCTCGCCTCCTCCCGTGCTCGCAGCCCCGCCGTCCTCCGCTGGCCGGATCCGAGGGTGCCCCACCGGATCTGCCCCTCCACCACGCTCCAGCCTCGTCGGAGCCCCCCCTGCGTCGTCGCGCCTGTGCGGCTTTGGCCTCGTGCTGGAGGAGCACGAAGGCGCGACCAGCGCCTCGCTCGCCTCGCGTTGCCCCGCGCGTGGGCTGGCCCAGCGCCCCAGCCCGTTCGGCCTCCCGCTCGCGAGTGCGCCACGAGGTCGAGGTCCAGACGTCGACCAGCTCGGCCCACCTCCAGATATGGGCCTTGGCCCGCAAGGTGAGGCCGCCCCAAGCCTCTATTTTTTTCCCGCCCGTGCGCTGTATAGTGTTGTCGCGCTTCGGCACTGTAGGCCCAATTAGTTTAGATTCGGCCCAATAGTATTTTAGGATTTAATCCGAATTTAATTCTTTTTCAGGAAATAGGTTATATTTCAAACGTCCGTAGTTTTTAATCCGTATGTCAGATCGCGATGATTTAGATATGGATCTTGTGTCGTTTTGCGCGTAGATTCGTAATTTATAAATTGCATGCATGTTTGACGTAGTTTGTCCCGCCTTATGCCTAGTTTTGCGTGTTGTCTCAATAGGATAGTTGTCCGTATGTATTTTTCGTGCGTGTCTGGATTGCTCAAACCCCATAGATAAATGTTCATGTTTTAGGAACTCTTTTGCCATGTATTTTAGAGTAGTCGTTGGAATTTTTTCATGTAGGATTCAGTAGGTAGTTTGGTATACCGTGTTTAGGACATTGTCTCGGATTTACGTGTGGCGATATTTTTGTGTTGCAACCGCTCATGTTATATATGTTTCGGGGTAGAAAAAACCATAGGATTTATATGTGCATTTAGTTGTAGCTTTTGAGCAAGTTAGTGCGTGTGATATTTGTCGTGTTGCCCTTTTGTTTATTTTGTGGGATTGAATCTGTGCGTGATATGAAGGAGTTGTCAACTAGAGAGTTGTCCTTGGATGTTTAGTCTAGCCCCTGGTAATTTTGGTTGCAATAGAAATCCATGTTTAGGTGTGGTTTGCTTGCTCTCAACTTGCTAGGAAATAGTGCTGATTTGGAGATGCTGAAATATTTTGTTGTTGTCTTGTCTTGAGTTTATCTGGTGATCTGTAGATCTTTTGAGGTTGGTGCAATGGAGTTAGCTGTAGACTTTAGGATTCTCTAGCATGCTGTCAATTATCATGCCATTTGGTGTCCTGTAGCTGATGGTTTTGCTGCTGTCAATATGCCTTCAGACCGAAAACTACAGTTTCGTAAACTGTTATTTTCACTAAGTCTGAAACTGTGTGTGAGAAGCCATTTTGTGACTTCTTTTCCTAGTGATCCATGCTTCCATGCTAGATGTTTTTAGTTGTATGTTGTAGTGCTTCTTGCCCTCTATCGTCTCATGCCTTGGTTGAGCATATTGGATTTGTGTAGCTCGTAGTTGTGGGGTGTAGAAAATGCTATGTGGCTGATTTTGGCAGATTGTAGTGATATCTTGTTTTGCTCGTAGTTGATGAACCGTTGCTCCGTTTTGATCGTGTCCTATATGAAACTCTCTAAGAATCTCGTGTAGTTTCATATTTTCTTGCTGGTTATGTGTTTGAAAATACTTGTGGCTGTTGTTGCACACATATTGCATTCATGTCATCATATCTTGCGGTGTTCGTATCTTTTGTTCCGTAGCTCCGTTGGAGATGTTCTCGATGTGTAAATTGCTTGTAATGACGCATAGAATCACGTGAATCTCTTTGTTTTGCTATTTAACAAACATTTAAACATGTTAGTTCAGATCTGTATAGAATTACAAATTAACGTATAAGGTCATCTCGGAGATGCTATATGTCATTTCTGACCTCATTTAAAATGCCTAGATAAGTAGTTTAATTACGCTTCGCCTCTTGCCATTTTTAACCACATTTAATATTGCCGTGTACCTAACCGGGATGGAATTAAATAATTCGTATGTGGAGTTTCGTCAATATGCAACTCCTTGCATATTGAACATCACTTAATGTGTAGTGTTTGATTGTCGTGAATTGCCATGCCATGTCTTGCATGTATTATCTGTTCATGCATCATATGTGGATTGCATCTTGTCGTGCATATGCCGTGGTGAATATTGTGTGTTGATTCTTATTTTCGGTTTTCTTCGTCTCGATAGAGTTCCGCAAGCGTGTCGGATTGTGAGGACCCGTTTGACTACGTCGGTTCGTCTGCTTCACGGAGTCGTTCTTCTTCCAAGCGGGATCTCAGGCAAGATGACCATTTCCCCAGATACCATTACTATCATTGCCATGCTAGTATTATCGTTTCCGTCTCTATGTCTCGTTGCCTACCACCTGTTAAATATCAGCCTCCCAACATTGCCATGAAAACCTTTAACATGTTCACCACCTAGCAAACCACTGATTGGCTATCTTACTGCTTGCTTTACCGTAAGTTAGCATTGCTAGTAGCAGGTGTAGTTGCTTCCATGTGATAACATGGGTCCCTTGTCATATCACCATAATAATTGCTATTTATTTTAATGCACCTACATACCTGGTAAAAGGTGGAAGGCTCGGCTTTCTAGCCTGGTGTTTTGTTCCACCTTTGCCCCCTTAGTATCGGCTACCGGTGTTATGTTCCATAATTGAGCGCTCCTAACACGATCGGGGTTGTTATGGGGACCCCTTTGATAATTTGTTTTAGATTAAAGCTGGTCTGGCAAGGCCCAACATTGGTACTACATTTGCCCAACATGATAATTTTGTTAATACTGAAAGCATAGGGCGTCTTGAACCCGAGGAGTAATTTTACATAATACAGGGTGCTGGTCCAAAACAGAGCAGCTTACTAACGCTACCCGGGGAAACTCGGCGTCTCACGTGGTAACCATCACTCATCCGTCGTGTCCTGAGAACGAGATACGCGGCTCCTATCGGGATCGTCGACATGCCGGGCGGCCTTGCTGGATTAGTTTTACCTTTGACGACTGTCTTGTGCATCGGGATTCCAGTGATGCTTTGGGTAATCTCAGAGTTGAGGTTTTCCGCTAAGGAGTCCGATGATATCGCGAGTTTCGTGATCGAGGATATCTATGCGGCTTGTGGTAATTTGTGACGGACTAGGTGGAGCACCCGTGTAGGGTTAAATCTTTCGGAAAGCCGTGCCCACGGTTATGTGGCAACGTGGAAACTTTGTTTAACACTAGTTCTATATAACTTGAAGTTAATTTAATTAAAATATGCCAACTGAGTGTGTAACCGTGAACGTCTCTTTCGTGAGTTCCTTCTCCGATCGAGGACACGGTGGGGTTATATGTGACGTAGGTAGGTGTTCAGGATCATTCTTTTGATCATCAGTAGTTCACGTTCGTTATGCGTAGATCATCCCCCTCTTTATTCTTATACTCGTTAGTTAGCCACGTCATACATTGCTTAGTCGCTTGCTGCCGCCTCACCACTTAACCTACCTCACCTAATAAGCTTTGCTAGTCTTGATACCTTTGGAAATGAGATTGCTGAGTCCCCTGTGGCTCACAGATTACTACAACACCAGTTGCAGGTACAAGTAAAGGTTACTTGACGCGAGCGCGTTCATAGTTCATTTGGAGTTGCTTCTTCTTCTTCATCATCGATCTAGGATGGGTTCCAGGGCGGCAGCCTGGGATAGCAAGGATGGACGTCGTTCTTCTTTTCTCGTTTGTTTTCGTCCATAGACGGACCCTCCTCTTCTTCGTGATATTTATGTATTCTGCTGATGTGACTCTGATGTAGCTTGTGGGGAGTGTAAGCCAATTCTATATATCTCTTCTTTTCAGTACATGTACCTGTAAAGATATCCATTCTTGTGAAATGACGAGATGCGCTTCTATCCCCGACGAGGCCCTCATGCCAAATTAAGGATAGGGTCGCATCGCGGGCGTTACAATATTAGAGGAGGCAGAAAGGAGGGCACGACAGACGGCCACCAAGCTATTCACGGTACAGTGGAGCAACCATTCAGAGGATGAGGCCACTTGGGAAAGGGAGGATTTCCTGCAGAAAGAATAACCACAACTTCTTGAGGACTGGCTTAAATCTCGGGGACAAGATTTTTCTTAAGGGGGTAGGTGTTGTAACACCCACAATTTTAATTTGGATTTCTTGACTTCTGAATTGTTTTCAAAATGGATTTAAAAATTTGGCTTTGATAAAAAGCTCTTGAAGTTCTTTTAAAACCACTTTAAGAAAATCTTTGGATCTTTATTTTCGCAACATACCTAGTTTGAAAAGGATTCTTTTAGCCTCTTCTCAAAATGACTTGGTTTGGGAGAACCTTTTTATTCTTTTGCCAAACCTTGGAATTAATTTCCATAGGTTCACTTGTCAATCTCCTTCAAGATTTCTTTTCCTTCTTCCATTCTGATTTATACCCTTTGGCACTTCTCTAACATCTAGATTTGCATTTTTATTGATTTCTCAAAGTTTTAGAAGGGAGTAACCACCTTTCATATTTTATTTCAAACAACAGAATTTTCTGTAATCAGTTTTGACCCCAGCAAATTTACAAAGGAACTCACCGATTCCTTTGGAAATTGAGACCCAACCTCCTACCCTTATAAGGCCTTAGTACCCTCAACCCATTTCACCAAAAATCTTGGAGTCACAAGTTTGAAAATTTCAAATTTCATTTGACTCAAGTTTGACCAAAATACTCTGTTTTTAATCGAAACCTGACGAAAAAAAATTCAAAAATTCTAAAAACTTGTAGGCAGTCTCTCCACCCAATGAGAGACCATCCCATAAATTTTGAGCTCAAAATATTTTGTACACGTGCAACTTTCATTTGATCGAACACCTAGCATACAGTGTCGCCCCTTCCTATGAACTTGATTCAGTGAAACTTTTAGAGTTTCAGTGCTTCACAAGGTGCGCAGCGCTAATCACCACAGTATCGACGAGGGCAACTCGATCCTGTGCCCCGAGCTTATCCACGCGCCATGCCTCACCTTGGACGCTTGCTGGCGTCGGTGCTGAGCTGGCTCGAGCCAGCCAGCTCCGGCTGGAGCACATGCCGTGGTTGCGGTGGCTACCAAAGCTTCCCCTGCTGCAGCCCTGCATCGTTTGACACTGCTCATTGCACGTGAAGGCTTCGCGTGTCCCTGGTCCCACTGCACGCCGTGTTTTCCATCGCCACACCCCGGGCAGCGCACAACACGAACTTTGCTGCCATCGTGCACAGGGAGACCTACACCATCAGCCGCATCTTGCGTCGATGGGTGGTCGATCTTTGACCAAAAATGGAACCCCCATGCTGAGTAGGTACTGCCCGACCACCTAACCACCTAGCTAAGTCCCTGAATCACCGGGATCGCTCGCCGAAGTTAAGACCCGCGACACCTCTCTTGGGCCTCTATAAATAGAGCCTCCTCCATGCTGCCGAACCCATCACCCACTCCACCACACTCCCTCCCCACTCCGAAGTCGTTCCCAAGCCTGAGAAGGGCCTCGGAGAGGCCTTCTTCTCTGGCTCCAGCCACTCCGATCCACCACTAATCTCGACAGCATTCAAGCAGGGTCAGCGGAGATGTGATTCCCTGAGACATTCTGTAGCTTCCAAGTGGGTCACTCCCCGTAAGCCCCCCTCCTATTTGATCTCACGCGAGCCCTCGGTGAGGTCTGGTGGTGCCCGAAGCAATAATCCGCCGGAGCAAGGTTCCTGTCGACGTAGAGCCTCCCCCTTGACCCAATCCAGCTCTCACCGACGCGCGGGAACTCGGTGAGTGAGTAGGTGCCCTTGGTTGGCTCCTCCCCTTAGTCTATCGTTGCCGGCGACCACCGCATGCCTCAAACGCTCGTGAGTTCGAACCTCATAGGGTGGGGCCCCTTGTGAAGGTTCTTTTCTTTTTGAAACGTTTCTCCCGAAGGCGTTTTCGCTAGAAGCCGTCTTCCAGGCAGGTTAAGGTATTTTCTTTCGACGTTTTGAGTTTTCTCGAACAAGCCCCTGGACAAATTCTGTTTTATTATAGAATGGTCCCTGATCTTGTTTTCCTTATAACTATTAATATATAACAGCTTTTGAATTTATTCTTTTTGCAAAATCTTGCTCTGAGGGTCTAGCTTATTTTCAGGTTTATTTGAAAATTATTTGGTGACAGTAGCTAGGACTCAACTCTTACGATGGTAGGTGTTGTATGTTGTAGATTCCGATGAAGGAAACGCCGACGTTAACGTCACCGAGCCTGATCCCGACTACGTGGAACCAGTCAAGCATGTTTGAACTTTTGATGTGTTGTTTTCTTACTAACAAATTTTAACATTCATCCATAGCGTTAATCAAGTATATTGCATCTCCCATAAACAAAGTTAAAAATAGGACTATGGCAAGTGATGGTTGTGAGAGGTCGTGGATAACCTAGTCACGCGGAACGTGATAGGTTATGGCATGGTCATGACAAGTGCATAATGGTGATGGGAAGAAAGTAATAAATCTAGTATCGACCTAGATCGATTCTTGTCAGTGTCTTACTTTCATTGTCGTGCTACCATAGTTTCCTGAATGAGGATTCAGTATAGTTGGTCATAGGGCTATTATCAGTCGCACACCAAGTAGAGGGGCCGGGATGAAGGTATCCATGGCCCCAGACTAAATCCAGTCATCCGGTCTGGGGGAATGGGTGTTCCCGGTCTGGGACCGAGAGGGTGGGCACTCCCTTATAGCACGCGGTATAAATTTGATCCCATGCTAGTCAAGGTCGAAGCCTCCCGGTCTTATGGTTTTGCCCTGGCAGCGTAGTCCGAGTGAAGCTGGGCTTCGCAGGAGTAAAATGGGTGTGTGCTGATTTTGAGTGTCTACTCTAAAATACCTTACGTGGGATTAGTCATATGTACTATAGGAACCCGTGGGCTATGGGTAAAGAGTACACCCTCTGCAGAGTCAAAATTATTCGAGGAGCCGTGTCCACGGTTAAGGACGGTCATTTGACAGGTCAAGTGTCGATATTTGGAGTACAAGTTGGTGGAACAATAATGGTTGTGGATATCTAACGGTATTGTGGAAAAACTTATTATTAACATCTTGGTTCTAACATTATCCCGAAGGTTGGTTGTACCACCCGGATAATTCTTATTTATCTTATGCCATTTCTCTGGTGTCGCTAAGACACCCGACTGCGGCTTGTTATTTATTTCTATGCCCTTTCTGTGTAGTCGCTAAGACGCCCGACTTGCGGCTTGTTATTTATTTTTATGCCCTTTCTATGGTGTCGCTAAGATGCCCGATTGTGGCTTGTTCATTATTTTTATTCCCGTTATGAGGTGTCGCTTAGACGCCAGACGGTGTTAAATTAATACCTGTTAACCTTTCGAGGTGTCGCTTAGACGCTAGACGGTGTTAAATTAATACCTGTTAACCTTTCGAGGCGTCGCTCCACACACCCGATCGGTGCATTTTTATTTTTCTGTTGGGATATCACGGGAGGATTACCGCCCGATTTATCCACTTAATTAATTTATTTCTAACATCTCTATTTGATAAACTATGATCTGAACCAAGCATATTAATAATTAACTGAATGCGTCTCATCTTTTGTGCAAACTGTTTGCGAGTACTTTTCGAAGTACTCACTCGCGTGTTGATGTGGCCAGATATGGATGAAGGAGACCTCTTGGATGAAGAGTCCGATAGCGAGTCCGATATCTAGAGGAGTCCCAGTCAGTCTTGCGATCTTGGAGTCTGCCGCTGTATTATTTCATCGCTTCCGCCAGCACGAATAAATCATCAAGCCTCACCTTGACGCTTGGCGCGTAGTAGAGTTATCACATTACCACTGTAACATATCCGTCTGCGTGAGACTTGGACAGGTTGTAATAATTTGTCGAGCGACCTCTACTCTATTTTATATTAAGTACTACTGGTTTTTAGTAACAAGATGAGTCTATCAGTTGGAAATATTTTTCTACACTCGTGACGCTCATGGCTGATTTCCAATAAATTATTATATTTGGAAACCGGTCGTGACACATTTCCTTCTGCTCCTCGTTGGGTTTGACACTCTTACTTATCGAAAGGACTACGATAGATCCCCTACACTTGTGGGTCATCACGTGGATGTTGAGCGTCATATTTTTTGGGCTTAGTTTCAGACTCCTGATCCTAACCCCAGTCTAAGCTATCGGATGAAACAGATCATGGAGCTGCATAGGATGGTGGAGCCGGCCATGAAGGATCTCTGCATCCAGATGTGGCCTACCGAGCCTCTGCCGAGAAGCTACTTCGCCTTGGTGCAGAAGTTGGTCGACGTCGTGCCCCGGGTCGAGCTCCTGAAGTGCACCGTCTACATAGAAGGAGCTCGGATGGCCTTTGCGAGGACCATAGCAACTGCCCCTCCGCGTGCCGGGAAAGAGCACACACATCCCGAGATGTATTTTCCCTCCGCAATGGCAACTACCCCTCCGCGTGCCGGGAAAGAGCACACACATCCCGAGATGTATTTTCCCTCCGCAACGGAGGGTACTCGGATTATAGAAGCTCAATTCTCAAAGGACGTCCTCTTTGAGTGAATGTATTGTCATGTGCCTCTGAACAATTTATTTTTATGATGCTAGTCTTGAATGAGATGCACTTTTGTATTATTTTGACTCGTGACTTTGGCCGTTTAATGTGAAAGTTACGAGCCGTCAGCTTCAGCCCCCATGTAGAGGCTACTTGGGGTGTTTCAACATCCATACTATTACCCTTAGCCGATGTGTTGGTGCCTGAGGGTGGTAGTGTGCAAAGGAAATGAGGCAATCAGACAATGCGGCTTTATCTCTTTCACTTAGCCTTCAGAGTTTTAATTCAGGGGATGATCGGAAGATCCTGACTTTTTTGTAGTAACCGGATAAACCTAATATCAAAATAGCTACCGCATGGTCCGTAAAGGTGCGAACCTTCTGTATAACATGGAATAACCTCCAACGGTTTTTGTATTTGAGCTCAGGTTGCAGACCAGTTCTCTCCTATTATGACGGTCAGTTTTCGGCTTTCTCCACTTAGGTATTCTTAGCTAGACTAGCTGGTAATACAATCATAGTAGTTCTCCCTTTACCCCTTATCAGAACTAGCGGAATGTAAGGAGGTAACCACAGGAGCGGGGCAACCCAACTATAGACCCAATACATAATTCAGAACCGATGCATATAAAGAAAAATCCGAGAAACTGGATACTTAAAAAGTAGTGATGGTGTAGTGCTCGGGGCGGCATTATCATCCAATCCCTTGGTCCATCGGCCGATCACACTTAGCAAGTGTGAAATAAGTTTGACCTGTCAGCGCTAATGAGTATTAAACACATGCATACAAAGATAGTGTAAAAATGTTTATAGATAATGTGTGCGAGGAATTTTTATAACAGGTGGCACCAAGGCACCTGTTACAGGTAACTATTATTCCTTGAGATACATATTTTGAAAGCAACTTCTTCTCTGTGACCTTCCATGGGTGGTTTGACGTCTGCCCTGTTTTCGTCTGCCCTATTTCAATCACTCTTTTTATAGGAGGTGGTATTATCCTTTAGAGGAAGTTTTTGTCAGCAGGCGGAACTTTAATAGAGGGTCTTGAGAAGCTGCTGATGACGCGGAGGAGCTGGATGCTTAGGGAATTCTTCATGATACCCCACTTTTGTGCGTAGAGATGTTTGGACCATGGCTCGGTCGATCCAAACACATGATCCTTGGTGGTTGGCTCCCACGACCGCCCATGAAATTTTAAGAATGAAATTGTGTCTACGTGGAACATACCTTGAAGGTGTTCGGGCCGTGCCATGGGAGGCGTATCCCTATTTACTCTGAGCCGAAGAAGTCTCCGGCATATCTGATTGAGCTCAGACTCGCTTGCCTGCTTGCAGCGCCTTGGTTATTGGCCTGTGGCTTGACGCTTCGCTGTGATGTTGGCATTCAGCTGCCAGGGCGACTGTTTGTTCCTCGATCCGGACGGAGCGCTCTGTATTTCCATTGGCAGTGATAACTCCCTTGGGTCCCAACATTTTGAGCTTCATATAGGTGTAGTGGGGGATAGCATTGAAGCGGGCGAAAGCTGTGCGACCAAGCAGTGTGTGGTATCCGATGCGAAAGGGGACGATGTCAAAGATCAAGTCTTCACTACGAAAGTTGTCGGGTGAGCCGAACAGAACCTCCAGTGTTATTGTACTAGAGCAGTGGGCTTTGACGTCTGGAATCACGCCCTTAAAGGTAGTGTGACTTGGTTTGATTCATGATGGGTCTATGCCCATCATTTTCACCATATCTGAATAAATCATATTAAGACTGCTTCCTCCATCCCTAAGGACTCTAGTGAGGTGGTACCCATCTACAACGGGATGTAATACAAGGATGACCGACCCTCCATGACGGATACTGGTCGGATGATCCGTGTGGTCGAAGGTGATCGGGTAGGCCGACCATGGATTGTATTTTGGGGCTACATGCTCTACGGCGTATACCTCCCGAAGGGCTTGCTTCCTTTCCTTTTTTGGTATATGAGTGACATAATTCATGTTCACGATTTTGACCTGAGAAGGAAACTATTTTTGGCCCCCAGTGTTCGGTCCGAGGGCTCCTCATCGTCTTCATTTAGTGGGCCCCTATTTTGTTCGTCGGCGGCCAACTTGCCGGCGTGCTTGAACACCCAACAATTATGGTTGGTGTGGGTGGTGGGCTTGTCTTGGGTACCATGGATTTGGTAGGGTGTTCCATGATTTATCCCATGGAGTCGGTCCATCCCTGTTCCCTTTAAAGGATTTCTTTCCCTGCCTAGGTTTTGAGCTGCGGAATCCAGCACTTACTGTTGTGTCGTTGACGTCACCGTTACGGTGGCGACATTTGTACTTGTTTTTTCTTGGCTTGCCATTTCCATCCCAAAAATTAAAGGTTTCGGGGTCGTCCGTGTTGTGGCTGCACCGAGATAGCCAATTATCTTCGCCCGCGCAAAAGTGTGTCATGAGGGAAGTAAAAGCGTACATTGTTTTCAATCTGTCCTGGCCGAGCTGTCAGGCCATCCATTTGTCCGGATGTTTTGCCTAAAAGAGGCTATTGCCTCGGCATCCACATAGTCCATGATTTGATTCTTCTTGGTGAGGAACCGATTCCAGAAATCTTTGGCCGATTCGCCCTCCTTTCGAACGACGTTGCTCACGTCGAATGAATCCGGCGGCCGAACATAGGTTCCCTGAAAGTTAGACAGGAAAGCCTCCTCGAGCCCTTCCCAGCTCCCAATGGAGTCTTCGAGTAGGCTTAGCCATTGTCGTGTTAGTACTTCGAGTTTTAGGGGTAAGTACTTTATGGCATGGAGATCGTCTCCCCTGGCCATATGGATGTGGAGAAGGAAATCTTCTATCCAAACAGCAGGGACTATTGTCCCATCATATTGTTCTATGTTCATGGGTTTAAACCCTTCCAGGAATTGGTACTGCATGACCTCATCTCTGAAGCACAATGGGTGAGAGGTGCCTCTGATCCGGGCTATGTTGTGCCGGAGATCGGCTCTGGGTTGAGCCCGTACAGTTCCCGACCTCTGTTCTTGTAGGTGACCCGAGGTGGTTCTTCGTCCCATCAAGTGGGAGAGTACATCCTGGATCCGTAGACGGATCTGTTGTGATGTGTTCTCATGTCCTAGTCATATCATGGGTCAGGTCTGTCCCTAGGGTGCACACGTTCTTTGCCTTTTCTACGAGGAGGCTCGGGTCTATACTCGGTCTCTCCGACTGTTCCATCCCGCCCTCGGTGTGGGCTATCGGGCTGGTCATAGTCCGTACGCCCGAGGGACACATGTTGTAGGGCCTCGTCATCGAACTGAGGTAGCAGGCGCCGGCGAGGATAGCTTTACTTTTGATCTGGCCACTCGACGTCGTATCCTTCTTCGGTGACCAGGATTTTGGTCCACCTGCTATTAATGGTGTCGTGTTTGGCCTGGAGCTGTCGTTGCTTTGCTTTTAGGCTCTGAGCGGTAGCTATAAGCTGCTGCCGGAACTACTCCAGGCCTTCAAGGTCCTTGAGGATTATGAGGTCTTGGGTCTCGAAGCTGTCTTCATCGTTGATAAGGGGAAGGTAGTCGTCGTTGTTCGAATTATTGAGGTCATAGGGATCGGCATTGTCCGGTTCCTCTGGTTTTTGCTCGAGAGCTTCGGGGTTGCCGTGGTCCTCTGGGTTACATTTCCCTGTGTAGCTTGTATGGAGCCCCTTCCCTCATTTGCGTTGACACGCTTATGCGGCATTCGACGCTTTGAGGGCTCCTCCCCAGACTTATCGCCATTTTGTTTGGGTTTAATATCGCCCGTGTCACGGGGCGTGTCTACCATGTAAACATCGTAGGTGGACGTTGGAGTCCACCGCCGTCCACTGCCTAGTATTTACTGGGGCGGAGTAATCAGCCTCGTCATCCATGTCCTCGAGCTCCTGGAAGCATAGTCCGATGAATCGATTAAGTCTTCAATGTGGCAACAAAGTGGGTGGTGGGTGGGCCGTAAAAGTCCTCATAACCCACTTCGGAGCCGACCTGTGCTTAGGTCGGGCTCCGGCTATCTGAGATTTGAAGCGATTGGATCTGGTCGAGTGTCTCGTTTAACATCAAGAGGCTGTCCTGATCAATATTTTCGAGATTTTTGGAGTTGACCTCTGTGGCTTCCGCAAGGGGTGCAAGTTCGGCAAAGGCCATGGGTTGTTGTCCAGGCATAGTGGTCGGGTCCAAGCTCAAAGCTGACTCTTCGATGAAAAGGGGAGCAAGGCCATTGCCGGACAAGTGACCCGGAGTCAAGGCTTCATGACTTTGAGTTCCATCGATCGAGGCCATGATTTTGGCAGGGAATAGATTGCCCCGGGAGTCGGCGGAGAATTCAAAATCTCCAAACCTTATTTGCTGACCGGGGACGAAGCCTCATATCTGCCCAAGAAGTTCGATTGAGTCCGCGCGTAGTGTGACATTGCTTAGCGTGAGGACCTACCCGGGGGTGAAGATGCCCCTGTTGCTGATTCGTTCGCTGATGATCAGGGGAGCTATCGATCCTTCCACTGATTGAATGGCGGACCTCTTAATGAAACCAACAATGTCGGTATCAAAACCGGCACATCTCGGGTAGGGGGTCCCGAATAGTAGACCTTGGATCGATGGGTTGCAGGATAGAACGGGAGACAATATTTACCCAGGTTCGGGCCATCTTGCTGTAGCGACCCGACTCAAGACGAGTCAAGCCTCTGTGTTTCTGTGCCATCCCTTGATCAGTATGCTGGCACAAACAGTACATCAATGTATATATCAAAGTGCAATCACATGTAAATAGCGTAAAACTGATATATACCTTAAATATCTCAGCGGAAGCAGTCAAGGGAGTGGAGTCCCAATAAACACCAACGGCAAGTTGAGTGTAGACCGTAACCCTGAATCGTACTCTTACTCGTCGAAGAAAAATATCTGCAACATAAGACGTTGCAGCCGTGTAGGTCAGCATATTGAATATGCCGGCAAGTCACATAAGAGAGGGGTGAAAAGTAATCATCTATACTATATGCATATATGGCAGGTGGGGCTATAAGTTTTTAGCGAAAAGCAAGTTTTCTCCTACATCAAGAGAGGGCTAAAAGCAAAATGTTACTACATTGTTGGTTGTTAACGAGATGGTTCCACCAATCAATTCTCGTACCCATGTTTTCAATAATACCCACATCAATATTATTGTTTGTGTTGAGAATTTCAGATAACTTCAGTTCCTTTGGCTCAAGTTGTCCATGACCGTGGACACGGCTAATCGATTAGGTTTGAGTACTCTGCACAGTTTTGCACACGTTCCCCACAAGATTAAATCGCCTCCGTGTATGTCCTCGCACTTCAGGATGTTTGAAGACCGGATGATCAAAACATGGTCTTTCAACGGGTCCCTCTGAATCCCTGTCGGTGCCCATCCAATCCTACCGTTCTTCTACATCTGCTAGCACCGCCGGTCCAGAGTCGCCGCGTTGTCCAACCAAGCCAGAGCCCATAATGACTTGTGGCTGTGCAGGTAAGCCTTGGGTCTTGAAAATATCCGTCCGTCTCTTTGAGCCTGGGTGAAGCTTTCCGCAGGATGTCATGGCCTCTCCAGCATCCCGGGTCATCCACTGGGTTCTCCAGGGAGCCGATCAACCGTCCTTCACCCAGAGTTGCATTGCGTCCGAGGTCTTGAAAATCTTGTCCTAACCGGTCTTGATTATTTAATCAACCTCGCATCACTCGTGTTATGCACTCAACCGAAATCCCGTCTACTCAAGCGTAGCAATATGAAATTTGTCGTCCCGGGGCAAGTATCAGGGTTGTTGTGTGCCTACTACATGATACTACAATCTATACTAAAATTTCCAAGTACCTATGCAACATGCAATTGGGCATAGGATGGTAGAACTACGACGCATAAAACATAGGTGACAGTATGATCAAAGTGACTTGCCTGATAATGTTGACGAAGAAGAAATCCTCGAGAAATAACTTGATAGACTACTCGTCACTCTCCAATGAAATCTATATAACAAACATATCATTCACATAAGCACTCATACTAGCAATCATTCTAACAATCAAAACAAAAGAGAGAGCGAATAGGAATCCGAAAGAAACTTCAAATAAGACTAGGGAGTCTTCTATTACGTCAAACACTATATAGTTTTTGTCTAACAGAAAATAATACAAGGAACTAAGATATAAATCTAACTAAGATAAAATAGACTATTTTTCACAAAACTATTTGAAAGTACTTCCAAACGGGATTTTAAACAGTGGGGAAACCAATTGCAAGTTACTAAGGAACTATAGTTGATTTCATGAAAACAAATAAAAATAAAATAAAACTTGTTGCAAAACTACTTTTTAACTAACATAAACAAAACAATAATGTTTCTGAAATAATAAAGAAAATATTTTAAAACAAAGATAGAAAAGGAATTAGCCGAAATCCTAAAAGAGGTGAAACAGAAATTGTTTCACAAGAAACAGTGAGGTAAAATACTCAAACAATTCTGAAATTTTTACGACTGATAAATAAGCTCACTAGTGATCAATACCAAAAGGAATCAAATTAAAAGATATTTTTAAACTCCTGGAATAATCAAAACAAGGTTTAAACTAAATCTGCTCTAATTCAACTTTTAATATTTCAAACATAGACCAATTATATGTTTTTAAAAACTACAGGAAATTTGTGAGCTACTCGAAAAAGAATCAACTCTATTGGACTTCGGGATCAAAAGCTATGGCCAAAACAAAATTGGAACTTTTCTGTTCTTGAATTAAATCTGAAGAAATAAAACAAATAGGGAATCCATGTGGCGGCTTCTGATTGGCTGATGGGCGTGCGTGGCATAGGCTAAACAGCGAATGGCCGAAGTATAAGAAAAAGTTCTCTGGCTAAAAGTTAAGTGAATAAAAACCAGCGGTTTTTGTTTAAAAACCGAAAGGTTATCCTACTCTAATCTACACCGTTGAAAATAGATCTAAGGGTAAAACTAAAAAAACAACAAGTAAAAAAAAGAAAGGAAAGAGGGGGCCTTACCGTGGCTGGGAGTTGCTCCCGTGCTGGCAATGGTGGCCGATGGGGGGCTGGGGTCGGGGTGGAGTTCCGGTGGGGTGGGTCGCCGGTGGGGAGGGGATCCGGCGGAGGGGGGGCGGCGAGGCTCCAGGGAGGGGAGGGAGGCGAGGTGGAGGGACCTGCAGGGGGGGGCGACGGGATGGAGTTCCTGGGAAGGGCAGGAGCTTTTTCGTGGGGTGGGGAGGGAGTGCAGCGAGGTGGAGGGGGGGCGATGGGGTGGGGTGGCGACGGTGGGGAGGTGGTGGCGGGGTGGGGAGGGCTCGACAGGGGCGAGGGGAAGATGCAGGGGCGATGGGGAGAAGCTCCGGTGAGTTCTCTGGTGCCGACTCCTGTCACATCCCTAACCCTTAAGCAAGATAGCATTGTGCTCATGTCTTCTTTGCATTTGCATCCAAGAAGTTTCAACAAAAACAACAAAGTTGCAAAGGAAAAACTCAAAAACCCTAGCCACCATTTCAATTAAAGGAAATTTCAACAAGTTCAAAATCAATGAACCCAAAATGGCCTCAAGAAATGTTCAAACTTTCTGATAAATCATGAAAGTAAATGAGCATTGGAGAAAACTATTTTCTTGACACTTTAAGCATTTTAAATAATTGCAAAAGCTACTGGTTTCAAATTTAAAATTTGAAATCAGAAACTATAATTTTCCAAAAATGTTGAAAGTCTTGGAAATGAGTGGGGATATTATAACAAATATTTCAGGAGGTCAAAAATAGTTTTTACTTTTTGTTTTGGATCTGAAATAATTAGCAAAGCAATAAATAGAAAAATAGAAAAACAAAAACAAGAGAAAATGGGAAAAGTCTTACCTGTCGCCCAAGCCAGGCCCAGCCCATCTCGCCGCTCGTCCCCTCCCTCGCGCCAGTAGGCAGTAGGAGGTGGTCGCCGCCTCCTCCGGCGCGGCCACGCACCTGCGTGCCTGCCTGGCCGCCGGTTCGCGCTGGCGACGGCGGGGATAAGCTCCCCAGAGCCTCCCCTATCCATTCCCCGCCTCGGTTCTCCTCCTCCGCCCGGAGCTCCTCCCCCTCCTTGCTGCCGCCATTAGAGCCGAGCTCGAGCTCGAGCTGGCCGTGCCCCTGGCCATAGGAACCCCTCCGCGAGCACGCCATTAGCTCCGCCTCGTCGCCCTGGTCATTCCTGCAGAAGCCGAAGCTTCCTCGCGCCCTGCAACGCCCGCAACGCCGTCGTCTTGTTCCTCCGGCCGCCGGACCTCTCCCGTCGATTCGTCGCCCCCAGGCCTTCCCCGAGCCGTCTGAGCTCTTCTCTGCACTCCCTGTGAGCATGCGGTGGTTTTCCCTAAGTTTTCCCCGTCGATCCCCTCCTCTAGCCCTAGTTTCACCGGAGCCCGACGAGCACCGCCACTGCCGCTCGTCGCCGGTAGCCCTCCGATGTCCAGCTCGTCCTCCCGAGAGCACCAGAAGCTCCAGGACGACGCGTAGATGCCGTAGCAGCTAAGAACTAAGCGCGGATCCCCCTGTTTCAAAGCCCCCGACGATGCCCGAGCTTCGGCCGCCGCTCCGGCTCGTCGCCGACGCCTCTTCCGGAGACCCTAGCCTCCCCATTTGGTCCTGCCAGATCGGCCACTTCGCGAGCTTGCTGTAGCTGCCAACCGCGTGCGTTTTCGTGCTGTGCAGCACCGTCCAGATCGCCTCCGCCGAGCCCTCCGCCGTGGGTTTGGTCGCCGGCGACCACCCTCCGGTGGCCGTCGACGTGGCCGACCATTAGGGCGTAATCGCCCTCCCCTCAGTCGCTGACAGAGGGCCCCACGCCTGGTCAAACCCCAATTAGGGGCTGGTCAGCGCGGGATTAGTCCCAGAGAGGCTGACCAGTGGGGCCCCCCTGTCAGCTTTGACTTGCACAGGTCGGCTGACCTACTGACGTCAGCCTGATGCAATAAATGGAATTTCCAGTATAAAAATAATTAAGGAAATTGCTAAAAATTGCAAAAATCATAGAAATTAATCTGTAACTCCAATGAAAATAATTTATATATGAAGAAGTATTAGAAAAATTCAAGGATTCTGATTATGCTATTTTCAGCTATGTTTGAAAAAGTTAAAGAACCCTAAATTGTGAAATAAGGAATAATTCAATTCTTTTAATCACTTTATAAATGGAATTTGCAAAAATATCCAAATTTCATTATAAATGCAATGATCACACACTGCCGTAGATATAAATCAGTACCATAACATGACATTTCATGCATGTTAACATTAAGTTGATCTGAGCATCAGGTCGAATCAATTAAACCGGTATCCGAGAATACCCGTTTGAATTGCTATTCGAGTGTGACTCAAATCAACTCTAAACCTAAAACATCTTGATTATAATAACTTATCACTTTGCATTCTCATGCCATGCTCATGCATCATTTTGATTGCATATGATTGTCATTGAATGTTGCCATTCATTTCGGTAGGCTCCGCACCCCCGGATTCCACCGAATATCCGTCTGACGGATATCGTTCCTTCTCTGAGCAACAAGGCAAGCAACCCTTTTGATCATCCCGATAACACCTATGTTCTTGCTCCTGCACCTATTTATTGCATTAGGATCAAATGCTTCAATTGCTTTTGCCACGATAGTTGGACCCACTTCCTTTGCATGAATTAACCTTGTCACAGTAAATAGCCGAACCTTGCAACCTAGCATACCTGGTAGTTGCTTGAGCTATAATGTGCCTTATCCTGCTATGCATGCTATGCCTAGACTGGTGTATGGTCTGTCATCTGGGAGATGAGCAGAAATGTGGAATGTGTTCGTTGAGCAAAGGTCGTGTGTTGAACTTGATTTGGTAAAGGTACCGGTGAAAGGCTGTGTAGGAGTACATGGCGGGTTGTTTCATTGGAACCGTCCTTAGGAACTGAGTTCCGCGTATGTAATCCAAGACTAGATACTACCACATGCTGGGCCCTGAAATATGACCCCGCTCGGCCTATTAATCGCGTAGTACTCGGTCCAGGAGTTGCAAGTAGTTTCTGGTGTTTATAGTAATGCTGGAGTTCGTGCATGGTGCTGACCTGAGAGGTGGACCGTGATGCGGTAGGCAGTGGCATGGTGTACCAAGTGGCACCCGGATGGTGGGCTTGGGAACCCTGCGCACATCGTTTGAGGCCGTGGCGGAAACCTCGGCCGGACTTCCGTACGGGTTACTCTCAGATAGGCGATAAACCTGGACTAGGTACTAGTGTGGTTAACGGTCGTGGCCGACTCCCTCGCTGGGCTTCCGCTTGAAGGTTGCCGAGGTGCATGACGTGCACATGGCGATAAGTGGCGGGAGCGTGTGTGACGAAGTACACCCTTGCAGGGTTATGATCTATTCGAATAGCCGCGTCCGCGGATATGGACTACTTGGAGACATATGTTGTTCATAGATAACTTCAACGGCTACTCATAAAATTGTCAAGAGAAGCGTGAGTGTCGTGGACGGCATTTCCGTATGGAGACGGAATGATTCCACGATAGTGTATTGTTGTGGTGTTAGTGGACTCGTGTGCGAGAAATCAAGTTGTCAAAACTAATTTCAAAAAGCAAGTTGTCTAGCCACGAGTCAAATGCTGGCTTTCCGCATGAAACCCCACAATACCTTCTTGATACCTTGCATGAGTAGTTAGTCATCCTAAAGTCTTGCCGAGTACCTTCGTACTCATGTTTTCTTAATAAATGTTGCAAAGGTTGCTAATGACCCTAATGGAGGGTTCTTCATAGACATCGACGACGACGAGTAGCTGGTGTCCCAGCTACGATCTGGCCCTACGTCGGCTCTGTAGTATAGTCAGGCCATGTGCCTTCTAGTTGCTCTGTCTTTACCCAGACAGTTTATAACTCTTCCGCTGGCTTGTATTGTGTGACTGATATTATGGGTCGTGAGACCCTTAATGTGTAATAATATGTGTGTGGCTCATCTGAGCCTCTTAAATAAAGCTTGTATGTTTATGGTTATGTTGTGATGCCATCGATTATCTATACATATCGGTATGCCATGTGTACGTGTGTCTTACTTGATATGTATGGGATTCGAATACCTAGTCGTGAACTTTAGTAGCACTCCTTACAAGGAAATGCCCCTTTGTGATCCAACGAGCCTTGGTAGTTCGCTACTGCTCCGGACACATTGGTTGACCGGCATGTGTCCTTCTTAGCTGCTGTGTCTGTCCCCTTTGGGGAAATGTCACGCGACGTAATGGAGTCCTTGTAGCTTGCTACGACTCGTCTACGTTCGTTGATGACCGACACCTGCTTTGTTGGGTCATGTATGCCTGTCCTTGTGCGGAACTGCCACTTTGGTTTATGATTAGACATGTCGATCCGGGTTCTTTGACATTGGAATGCTAGCGACACTATCGCATACGTGAGTCAAAAGACGCAAACGGTCCCGGCTAAGGTAAGGGTGCAGCCGTGGAGTTAACCGTGCGTTAGACCACAAAGGGATGCGATGTGTTACAGGCTGGATTCCTATGGCTTAGGATCGGGGTCCCGACAACTCCGGCGATGTGCAGGGGGAGGAGGAGGTGGGGAGAGGCGGTGGTTTCAACGGGAATGGAACGAGGAGGCCATGGGGGTTCTTATAGAGGCGACGGGAGGCGCTGGGAGGGAAGGTGCTTCACGAATCCCGGAGGTGGGGATTCCTCTGTCCATGGCAGGAAAGTTCTGTGACGTGAAGAAGAAACACAGGTAGGAGATGATCTATGTTGGGCCAGTTTAGGAAAGTGTCTTAATGGGCCAACCCTTATTTCCATTTAATAGAGATTTCTTTCCTATTTTTAAAACTAGGAAACTAAAACGATAAAAAGGGAATTCAAATCAATTCGGAATAAAGAGTTTCTATAAACTAAAATTATCAGAAAAATAAAATATAAATGATGGGCATTTTTCCATAGCAAAAATAAAAACTTCAGAAAAAATTATTTTCACAAAATTGCCTAAAAGATCTATTTTCTTTTGCAAATAATTTTCAAATGACCCTCTAAATTTTAGGGTTCAAATAACTTTCAAAATGCCCGTGGGTTTGAGGGTCATGTTCCTCCTCTCTAGAATGTATTTCCCGGAATTTCTTGCACGAAGAAAACAAATAGAAATGCAAAGGAATTCAAATGCAAATATCTCCGTTCAAATTCTTTATAGTTGAAGAAGTCATGTCATCTTCTCTTTTTTGCTTTTAAAACACTGAATTTGAATTCACTGGAGAAGGGGAAAGTCATTTTATTCCCTCTCATTCAAAAGTTTTGAAAAGTTTCAAATTTCCACTCAAGTTTCAATCACACAAGCAAACAAACAAACAACTAATAATTATTATATTAACATTCCAAAATTTATAATTTTGGGATGTTACAAACTACCACACTTAAAATGAATCTCGTCCTCGAGATTCGAAGAGGCTAGAAAGAAAGGTTAAGGTTTGGGGGTCTTCTAACAAATCCAATCTCCGGCAAGGTGGGGTGCTACCACACTTAAAATGAGAGGTACTGGTCCCTTAAGATTTTAACAATCCTCTGGGGTTTTGGCATCTGACTCCTCATAGTCTTCATATCTTCCGTTATATTCATAATGTCTCCATCAAAAACGAGGGCTCTTCCGTTGATATAAGCTTCTTCCGTTACTGGGTCTTCTTAACTGACAGGTCTCGTCATCATTCTAAATAACTTAGCGACGATTCTAATGGTGGTCTATCATTTGTGGTTATCCTGTAGTGAAATGGGTCTTGGCTTCATCCTCACCGTAAAAAAAATTCCTACGCGTGACAACAAGTGCCATGTACATGGGCATTCATTATACCATTCTAAGGCTTAAAAAAGGCTTCAAAGAACATCGTCTCTCACTGTGGGTAAGTCTCTCAGATTTACCTCTCCGAATAGCAAGAGAATGATAAGAGTAAGTCATCATGGTGGCCAAGCCATGTCGCACTAAAATCATTACCTTGTATAAGGTTTAGTGAATCTCGTATACTAACACTTGGGCATCCTCACAAGCGTTGCAGAGTTTCTCTTGTCCACGAACGAAGTTCAGATAAACCATTGGTTCTGCAAGCTGAAAAAAACATCTATCGTTTCTTCACCACTCTCAGGTTGTCGTATGCTCCTAAGAAAACGTTTGTTGATCCATCATAGCTTCTTCCATAAATCATATTCATTTCATAATCAATCCTTTATTACATCCTTGCTTTCTTCAAAAATTCTAACTCAAAAGTAATTTATTACAAATGCTGCCATCCACATTGTTCGGTATGGTCAAACATTTCTGCCAACTTTATTCATCTGTCTCTCTTGGAGGTACTTTAGTTCCACTCGAACTTTCCGAGGTGCTCCTTGAAATCATCCATCTTTCGCTTCATCATGGTGGTCATTAGCTTCATCTCCATCATCTCCGCACGTACCTCACTCAGGTATTCCTGGGTATGACAGAGTCTTGCTTCAAGTATTTCTCCGATCTGACGTATGGCTTCCAGGGCAGCTTCATGAACAGCATCAAAGAAGGTTGCTCGTGGTACATGTGAAATGAAAAAGTATTGCCCCATAGTCTTTAGACAAACTCCTTTCACATGGTGGAGGTGTACTTCCACGTACCAAAGTTCCACTCCATTATCCATGAACGGGTAGCCTTTGTAGACCGCATCTCCTTCAAGATGAATGTGCTTCATCATGTCCTTCAGGATTTTCAGGTAATCATGGTCACTGGTCAGGGTCATGATCGTTTCTGGGCCCTTGAGGAATGACTCGTAGAGAGTTGTCATCTGCAGGTGTTAGTAAATAGGTACTCAGAGGAATGTATATGTCTCCTTGGTAATCATGGTACACTCCTACTCAATGGATCCTGTGGGTTTACCGATTACTACCACACTTAAAATGAATTATACTCATGCCTCCATAGACCATATTTTCTCATATCCTCATAATGTTCAGAGATCTTTGCTCGTAGAGAAACAACGCATACAGTTTCAACATAGGCTATCATGAGACAATAAATTCCATTTATTCATGATGTTTTACAATCTTAGGGACTTCTGTTACAAAAATTTCACTCCATGATCTCAATGAAAAACAAGAGTGCTTCGTATCACACTTATTGCCCTGGTCAAAACTTAACTACTCCATTCTAGCTTTCTTCCTTTGCGGACAATCGCTAGCAAAATGTCCTACTTCCTTGCAACAAAAGCAAATGATTTCTGACAAGTCTCGAGGCGTCTTAGTGTTTGCCTTAGCTCCTTGGGTTCCCGGCTTCCTTCCTGAGCACATGTATTTGTGGTGGCCAAATTTCATACACTTGTAACATCTGACATGACTCAGGTCTATGTCTGCGGAGATTTGGCTCTTCCGAGGGTACTTTTTCTTCTATCTGGACTCCTTCATTTTGGCCAGTTCTTCTATTTCAAGTGGATCAAACTCCACTTTTTCCGTCGGGGAAGTTTCCGAGATACTCTTGTCTTCCCTTCGTGCAATCTTGTGAATAATGTCCTTCTTCTCCACATGAGTAGCATGCATTGGAGAAAAATCTGGTCAGACCTTGTCCATCAGGGTCTTCAATATTTTCGTTCATCACCGGTTCTTCTAGAATCTTCTTCTTGAGGTTTTCCTTCACTGCATCTTTCTGCTGCTTGACAACTTGGTGCACCTTGGGGTAAATGTGACACTGAGCTGGGTAGTGGGTGGTTCCTTCACACAAGAAACAAGTCACCTGACTAGTTGGGCATTCCTCAGCTGGGTTATTTTCTTCACAATGAGTGCATCCATCCTTGTGTTCTTCCTGGGTGTGTCCTATTTCTCCACAGATCTTGCATGCACAAGTATTCTCCTTCGGATTATCATAGCCCTTCTGAATGAGGCAGGATCTTAACAGAGTCTTCTTGAATTCTTCCCAACTTTCTTCTCCACTAAATCCTTGTATGGCATGGTGCATTTTCCACCAGATAGCAGCACTTTGGGTAAAGTACTGGAGAGCGTGTTTCACTTCATACTTCCTTGAGATCAAGTTGCTCCCGAAGTGGTTCTCCATGTTTTGAATCCATATATCAGCCTCCAGCTGGGTCATTGGTCCAGAGACTACAAGTCCAGCTTCATACTCCATTTGGTAGGGTTGAGGTTTTGGGGATGAGACGGTTAAGAGAGGGAGGAAGATACACACAATACAAACAATATTTTTGAGAATAGATTTTATTTGTGGCCGTCGGAAAACACACACCAATGACGGCTCACAAATCATCGTATCTAACGTGGGTATGTAACAGGGGTTTGGACTTCTAATGGTCATATAAATATTCGAACGCTTCGGGGTCTTCGAGTTCTTCGGGTCTTGAGAGTCTTCAATTGGTGCACCTTCAATTCTTCAAATGCATGTTGAAATCCTCTTTACTTTGAAGTAGAGCCCTGTTGATTCTTCATGAGGTCAAAGGGGTAAGGGGATTGTATAACTAGTGGAGGTGAGAGAGAATATTTGATGAAATCAGAAGAGATGAGAAGTAAAAGGTGTTGTTGAAAATAAAAATTTTGACAGATCCTTTCCTAAGAAATTTCCAGTTTCTAGGGGTCACGTCCTACAGTCAACATGTGCAATGATACCATTTCTGTAGCGACCCGACTCAAGACGAGTCAAGCCTCTGTGTTTCTGTGCCATCCCTAGATCAGTATGCTGGCACGCACAGTACATCAATGTATATATCAAAGTGCAATCACATGTAAATAGCGTAAAACTGATATATACCTTAAATATCTCAGCGGAAGCAGTCAAGGGAGTGGAGTCCCAATAAACACCAACGGCAAGTTGAGTGTAGACCGTAACCCTGAATCGTACTCTTACTCGTCGAAGAAAAATATCTGCAACATAAGACGTTGCAGCCGTGTAGGTCAGCATATTGAATATGCCGGCAAGTCACATAAGAGATGGGTGAAAAGTAATCATCTATACTATATGCATATATGGTAGGTGGGGCTATAAGTTTTTAGCGAAAAGCAAGTTTTCTCATACATCAAGAGAGGGCTAAAAGCAAAATGTTACTACATTGTTGGTTGTTAACGAGATGGTTCCACCAACCAATTCTCGTACCCATGTTTTCAATAATACCCACATCAATATTATTATTTGTGTTGAGAATTTCAGATAACTTCAGTTCCTTTGGCTCAAGTTGTCCATGACCGTGGACACGGCTAATCGATTAGGTTTGAGTACTCTGCAGAGTTTTGCACACGTTCCCCACAAAATTTGATCGCCTCCGTGTATGTCCTCGCACTTCAGGGTGTTTGAAGACCGGATGATCAAAACATGGTCTTTCAACGGGTCCCTCTGAATCCCTGTCGGTGCCCATCCAGAGTCGCCGCGTTGTCCAACCAAGCCAGAGCCCATAATGACTTGTGGCTGTGCAGGTAAGCCTTGGGTCTTGAAAATATCCGTCCGTCTCTTTGAGCCTGGGTGAAGCTTTCCGCAGGATGTCATGGCCTCTCCAGCATCCCGGGTCATCCACTGGGTTCTCCAGGGAGCCGATCAACCGTCCTTCACCCAGAGTTGCATTGCGTCCGAGGTCTTGAAAATCTTGTCCTAACCGGTCTTGATTATTTAATCAACCTCGCATCACTCGTGTTATGCACTCAACCGAAATCCCGTCTACTCAAGCGTAGCAATATGAAATTTGTCGTCCCGGGGCAAGTATCAGGGTTGTTGTGTGCCTACTACATGATACTACAATCTATACTAAAATTTCCAAGTACCTATGCAACATGCAATTGGGCATAGGATGGTAGAACTACGACGCATAAAACATAGGTGACAGTATGATCAAAGTGACTTGCCTGATAATGTTGACGAAGAAGAATTTCTCGAGAAATAACATGATAGACTACTCGTCACTCTCCGATGAAATCTATATAACAAACATATCATTCACATAAGCACTCATACTAGCAATCATTCTAACAATCAAAACAAAAGAGAGAGCGAATAGGAATCTGAAAGAAACTTCAAATAAGACTAGGGAGTCTTCTACTACGTCAAACACTAAATAGTTTTTGTCTAACAGAAAATAATACAAGGAACTAAGATATAAATCTAACTAAGATAAAATAGAGTATTTTTCACAAAACTATTTGAAAGTACTTCCAAACGGGATATGAAACAGTGGGAAACCAATTGCAAGTTACTAAGGAACTAGAATTGATTTCATGAAAACAAATAAAAATAAAATAAAAACTTGTTGCAAAACTACTGTTTAACTAACATAAACAAAACAATAATGTTTCTGAAATAATAAAGAAAATATTTTAAAACAAAGATAGAAAAGGAATTAGCTACAGGAAATTTCAAATTTGAAAATTTCAAACATAGACAAATTATATGTTTTCAAAAACTACAGGAAGTTTGTGAGCTACTGGAAAAAGAATCAACTCTATTCGACTTCGGGATCAAAAGCTATGGCCAAAACAAAATTGGAACTTTTCTGTTTTTGAACTAAATCTGAACAAATAAAACAAATAGGGAATTCATGTGGCGGGTTCTGATTGGCTGATGGGCGTGCGTGGCATAGGCTAAACAGCGAATGGCCGAAGTATAAGAAAAAGTTCTCTGGCTAAAAGTTAAGTGAATAAAAACCAGCGTTTTTTGTTTAAAAACCGAAAGGTTATCCTACTCTAATCTACACCATTGAAAATAGATCTAAGGGTAAAACTAAAAAACAACAAGTAAAAAAAAGAAACGAAAGAGGGGGCCTTACCGTGGCTGGGAGTTGCTCCCGTGCTGGCAATGGTGGCCGATGGGGGGCTGGGGTCGGGGTGGAGCTCCGGTGGGGTGGGTCGCCGGTGGGGAGGGGATCCGGCGGAGGGGGCGCGGCGAGGCTCCAGGGAGGGGAGGGAGGCGAGGTGGAGGGACCTGCAGGGGGGGCGACGGGATGGAGTTCCTGGGAAGGGCAGGAGCTTTTTCGTGGGGTGGGGAGGGAGTGCAGCGAGGTGGAGGGGGGCGATCGGTTGGGTGGCGACGGTGGGGAGGTGGTGGCGGGGTGGGGAGGGCTCGGCAGGGGCGAGGGGAAGATGCAGGGGCGATGGGGAGAAGCTCCGGTGAGTTCTCTGGTGCCGACTCCGGCGATGTGCAGGGGGAGCAGGAGGTGGGGAGAGGCAGTGGTTTCAACGGGAATGGAACGAGGAGGCCATGGGGGTTCTTATAGAGGCGACGGGAGGCGTTGGGAGGGAAGGTGCTTCGCGAATCCCGGAGGTGGGGATTCCTCTGTCCATGGTAGGAAAGTTCTGTGACGTGAAGAAGAAACAGAGGTAGGAGATGATCTCTGTTGGGCCAGTTTAGGAAAGTGTCTTAATGGGCCAGCCCTTATTTCCATTTAATAGAGATTTCTTTCCTATTTTTAAAACTAGGAAACTAAAACGATAAAAAGGGAATTCAAATCAATTCGGAATAAAGAGTTTCTATAACCTAAAATTATCAGAAAAATAAAATATAAATGATGGGCATTTTTCCACGGCAAAAATAAAAACTTCAGAAAAAATTATTTTCACAAAATTGCCTAAAAGATTTATTTTCTTTTGCAAATAATTTTCAAATGACCATCTAAATTTTAGGGTTCAAATAACTTTCAAAATGCCCGTGGGTTTGAGGGTCATGTTCCTCCTCTCTAGAATGTATTTCCCGGCATTTCTTGCACGAAGAAAACAAATAGAAATGCAAAGGAATTCAAATGCAAATATCTCCGTTCAAATTCTTTATAGTTGAAGAAGTCATGTCATCTTCTATTTTTGCTTTTAAAAGACTGAATTTGAATTCACCGGAGAAGGGGAAGTCATTTTATTCCCTCTCATTCAAAAGTTTTGAAAAGTTTCAAATTTCCACTCAAGTTTCAATCATACAAGCAAACAAACAAACAACTAATAATTATTATATTAACATTCCAAAATTTATAATTTTGGGATGTTACACTTGCGGAGGTAAACCCCTATGTCCTTCTTGATTATATTGATGTGGAATAATGATTACATAGTCGATCTACCTCGAGATCGTATGAGCTAAAACCCTAGATGAGATGACCTGCCTATATGCATAAGAACCTCTGGTTTATATAGACACCAGAGATTCTTATGCATATAGGCAGGTCCTCACAAAGCATGGTCATAATCATGATCAGAGGTGTAATGAATAGCATCAAGGATCTGAACATAAACTCTTGCACCAAGTAATCCAACTAGCATCAACTACAAAGAGTAATCAACACTACTAGCAACCTTACAAGTACCAATCGGAGTCGTGAAACGGAGATTGGTTACAAGAGATGAACTAGGGACTGGAGAGGAGATGGTGCTGATGAAGATGTTGATGAAGATGCGTCCCCTCCGACGAGAGGAGTGTTGGTGATGACGATGGCGACGATTTGCCCCTCCGGGAGGGAAGTTTCCCTCGCAGGATTGTCCTGTCGGAGCTCTAGATTGGATCTGCTCAAGTTCCGCCTCGTGGCGACGGCGAAACCACGAAAAAGCTCCCGTTTGATTTTTTCTGGAATGAAACCCTTCATATAGCAAAAGAGGGGGGTTAGTGGGCCGTCAGGGAGCCCACAAGCTTGCCCTCCGCCACCAGGGGGCGGCGGTGGCAGGGCTTGTGGCGCCCTGGGAGCCCCCCTCTGGTACTTCTTTCGCCCAGTATTTTTTATAAAATCCCAAAAAATTCCACGTAACTTTTCAAGGCATTTGGAGATGTGCAGAATAGTGGACTAAGATTTGTTCCTTTTCCAGTCCAGAATTCCAGCTGTCTGAATTCTCCCTCTTCAATTAAACCTTGCAAAATAAGAGAGAAAAGGCATAAATATGGTACCACAAAGTAATATAACAATCCTTAAAGCAATAAATATCAACATGAAAGCATGATGCAAAATGGACGTATCAAGTCCCCCAAGCTTAGACCTCGCTTGTCCTCAAGCGAAAACCAAGTTCCATAAACATGTCCACATGGTTAGGGACGAATGTGTCGATAAAACATAATACGGACATGAGGGCATCATAATCCACATAGAACAGCAATACATCATAAAGATTCTTATGGGAAAGTAACAATTCCTTCACAACGCAAAGCATGAAGCAAAAACCTTACCAAGAAGTGACCAACAACAGTCCAAAGTCATTGAAGCAATTGCAATTTATCACAACAACAGAAAGAGTCAAATAAGAGCTTGTAAGGCAAATCCACATACTCAATCATCTCTTTTGTTTTCCACAATTGTTACAACTCAGGTGGTACTCATGGTGTCAAAGTTTCAGCTGGAGACAGAGGAAGATAGGGGCTTATAGTTTTGCCTCCCAACGGTTTACCTCAAGGGTAAAGTCAACAATAATAAAGCATGAGTACTCAACTCCAAGTTGATATATGAATATAGATCTTTCCCAAGCATGTGACGGTAGCCAAGACAAAGGCAAAAAATAGGGAATTGGTGAAGATCACCATGACTCTTACAAGGGAAAAAAGTAATGGTACAAGATAGGCCCTTCGCAGAGGGAAGCAGAGGTTGCCATGCGCTTTTGAGGTTTGAATGTGTGTCCTCTTAGTGCGGAGGAACGTCACTTTATATTGCCTCCTATGATAAAGAACTTTATTATGCATTCTGTCGCTTTTATGTCTTCCTCATCACAGGTTCGTACAAAGCTTATTTTCCACACACTAATAGAGCATACATATTAGAGAGCAATTTTTATTGCTTGCACCGATGACAACTTACTTGAAGGATCTTATTCAATCCATAGGTAGGTATGGTGGACTCTCATGGCAAAATTGGGTTGAAGGTTTATGGATGCACAAGTAGTATCTCTACTTGGTGCGGGAGTTTTGGCTAATATGAGGTGGAAGCAATCGTCACATGCTAAGGGATCTCTAATCATATAACTTTTTTGGAACCAAGCAAACACAATTCATTATGTTGTCCTCCTTGTCCAACATCTACTACTAAGCATGTAATAGTTTGGTGAGTGCTCACAATTGTAAAAAGTGTCTAAGATGATATATTTATATGTGAACATCTCTTTCCTTATTACTTCTTATTAATTGCAACAATGACTGAGGTCTATGTTGATTTATTCTCAACAAGTTTCAGTCGTCATACATGTGATAAGTGAAGTTATCACTTTCCATAAGATCGTCTCATGATCTTTCATGCTATCGTTCTTTTCATACTTTTGATCATGGCACAAAGCAAATCCCTTGACTAAGATACTCTTTATTATATAGCTCGTTAGCTCGAATAAATCGGGGGAGAGACAAAAGCAAAAGACTCAAACTAAACACCAAAGACATATTACTCTGAGAGAAGAAATAAAAACTGAAAAGGAAAGAACTAAAACAAAGGTAAAAGCAAAAGATATAAAGGTGATACGATACCAGGGCAACTCCCCCAAGCTTGGCAGAAGCCAAGGGGATTGCCCATACCAATGCTTAGTTGTCTTCCTTTGGTGGTGATGGTGGGGGAGTTGTTGAAGCAGTCTTGAGCTTGTCTAATTTCCACTTGAGCAAAAAGTTCTGCTCCCTTAAATCGTCATTTTCCTCCTCAAGCTTCAACACTCTATGGCAAAGTTCCTGCTTACTCTCCTGCAAGAAACGAGAAGGGATAAACAAGGTCTTAGGCTTCTTTCTAAGGTCAGGTAGGTTTGACTTCTTGAACTCCACATGCGTGCGTCCAGGTTGAGGTAGAGGAGCCTCCTCTTCATCGGAACTCGTTTGTTCCTTCCCCTTGGGCTCATAGTCCTCTTCCTCGTCAGTGGTCTAGCCATATGGTTCCAAATCCCCATAGACCTTGGGGTTAGCAAGGTAGTCAGCCACATAGCTCTCCCCCTCTGATTCCTGAGAAGACAACTTGACCTAGATCTGTGGCAGAAACAGGCTCGAAATGAAAACAGAGGAAAACTGCGCGATACGGAGATCAAAACCTTCGGGCGAATATGTATTGATTTTTCCTGGAACAGAAGGTGTGCTCCGCAAGGAAACGGAGTCCGGGAGGCACACGAGGTGCCCACAAGCCTTCCCTCCGCCACTAGGGGGTAGGTGGCGGCGTGCAAGCTTGTGGCCGCCTCGTGCGCTCTCCGGACTGCTTTTTATTTTTCTAATTTTCCAAAAATTCCAAAACGGAGGAAATTTCCTATTGGGAAAGCGTCGGAGTCCAATTTCTTACCGAAACAGATACCTCTTCGTTTTCAGGGTCGGAAACAGGCTGATAAACATCCCTTATGTACTCCTCTGGAGTTATGACATTGATGATATTGATCTCAACATTTATGGGAGTACCAGAGATGTAATGCTTGATTCTTTGCCCATTTACCACTCTAGGAAAATTTCCTTCCGTGTTATTGATATTGATGGCACCGGAACGATATACTTCCTCGATAACATAAGGATCTTCCCATTTAGAGAGAAGCTTGCCTGCAAAGAATCTCAAACGAGAATTGTATAGCAGGACATAAACACCTACATTGAACTCTCGTTTCTGTATTCGTTTACGTGCCATCTCTTAACCTTTTCCTTGAACAACTTGGCATTCTCATATGCCTGGGCCCTCCATTCATCTAACGAGCTGATATCAAACAACCGCTTCTCACCGGCAAGTTCGAAATCGAAGTTGAGCTCTTTGATTGCCCAATAAACTTTGTGTTCCAACTCAAGAGGTAAATGACAGGCCTTACCGTAAACCATTTTATACGGTGACATGCCCATGGGATTCTTATAAGCAGTCCTATAGGCCCATAGTGCATCGTCAAGTTTGCTAGACCAGTTCTTTCGAGATCTATTGACGGTCTTTTGTAGGATCAACTTGATCTCCCTATTACTCAACTCCACTTGACCACTAGACCGAGGATGATAAGGAGATGCAACTCTATGGTTGATATCATACTTAGCGAGCATCTTGCGGAAAACACCATGAATGAAGTGTGAACCGCCATCAGTCATCAGATATCTAGGGACTCCAAATCTTGGGAAAATGACTTCTTTAAGCATCTTAATAGAGGTGTGGTGATCAGCATTTTTAGTGGGGATAGCTTCTACCCACTTAGTGATGTGATCCACAGCAACTAAGATGTGAGTGTACCCATTGGAACTCGGGAAGGGTCCCATATAATCAAAGCCCCAGACATCAAATGGTTCAGTGACAAGTGAATAGTTCATAGGCATTTCGTGACGCTTACTGATGTTCCCTATTCTTTGGCATTCGTCACAAGACAAAACAAACTTACGGGCATCCTTGAAGAGAGTGGGCCAATAGAAACCTGATTGCAATACCTTATGAGCAGTTCTATCTCCAGCGTGGTGTCCTCCGTAAGCTTCGGGATGACACTTCTGCAAGATCTGTCCCTGTTCATGTTCAGGCACACAACGTCTAATAACACCATCTACTCCTTCCTTATAAAGGTGAGGATCATCCCAAAAGTAGTGTCTCAAATCAAAGAAGAAGTTCTTCTTTTGCTGATAGGTGAAACTGGGTGGTATGTATTTGGCTATGATATAGTTTTGTAATCAGCATACCACGGTGCACTATGTGAAGTGTGGATGGCATTTAATTGCTCATCAGGAAAGCTGTCATCAATAGGTCATGGGTCATCAAGGACATTCTCTAGCCTAGACAAGTTATGTGCTACAGGGTTATCAGCACCCTTTCGGTCAACGACGTGCAAATCAAATTCCTGTAGCAGGAGAACCCATCTGATCAGCCTAGGCTTAGCGTCCTTCTTCTCCATAAGGTACTTAATAGCAGCATGATCAGAGTGAATAGTGACTTTGGAGTCAACTATGTAAGGTCTGAACTTTTCACATGCAAACACGACTGCTAAAAATTCCTTCTCTGTAGTGGCATAGCTTCTTTGGGCACTGTCTAGAGTTTTACTAGCGTAGTGAATAGCATTCAACTTCTTGTCAACTCTTTGTCCTAGAACAGCACCAACAGCATAATCACTAGCATCGCACATGATTTCAAAGGGCAAGTTCCAGTCAGGTGGTTGAACAATAGGTGCGGTTATTAAAGCCTTCTTAAGTATTTCGAAAGATTCCTCAAAATCCTCATCAAAAACAAAAGGAACATCCTTCTGCAAGAGGTTGATAAGAGGCCTAGAAATCTTAGAGAAGTCTTTAATGAACCTTCTATACAAACCAGCATGACCTAAGAAACTTCGTATACCTCTGATATCTGTGGGGCAAGGCATTTTCTCAATTGCATCAACCTTAGCCTTATCAACTTCAATGCCTCTCTCAGAAATTTTGTGTCCTAAGATGATACCTTCATTAACCATAAAGTGGCACTTCTCCCAATTCAAGACGAGGTTGGTATCTACGCATCTCTGTAAGACTCAATCAAGGTTGCTGAGGCAATCATCAAAGGAAGAACCGTAAACGGAGAAGTCAACCATGAAAACCTCGACAATATTTTCACAAAAGTTAGAGAATATAGCCATCATACATCTTTCGAAGGTGGCAGGTGCATTGCATAAGCCAAAAGGCATACGTCTATAAGCAAAGGTACCGAAGGGGCAGGTGAAAGTGGTTTTCTCCTGATCAGATTGTGCAACAGGTATTTGCGAGAAACCTGAGTAACCGTCTAGAAAGCAGAAGTGTGTGTGTTTTGATAGCCTTTCTAGCATTTGGTCGATAAACGGCAAAGGATAATGATATTTCCTGGTTGCGTTGTTCAGTTTCCGGAAGTCTATCACCATCCTATAGCCGGTAATAATCCTTTGTGGGATTAGTTCATCCTTATCATTAGGAACGACGGTGATACCTCCCTTCTTAGGTACGCAATGTGCTGGACTTACCCAATCACTATGAGCAACAGGATAAATGATTCTTGCTTCCAGAAGCCTTAATATTTCTTTTCTCACGACCTCTTTCATCTTAGGATTTAATCTCCTTTGATGATCAACAACTTATTTAAAGTCAGGATCGGTTTTAATCTTGTGCTGACATAGAGTAGGACTAATACCCTTAAGATCATCAAGAGTATATCCAATAGAAGCACCGTGCTTCCTCAGAGTTCTTAGTAACTTCTCGTCTTCGTGCTCTGAGAGGAGAGCACTAATAATAACAGGATATATCTCCTTCTCATCAAGATAGGCATACTTAAGAGTATCAGGCAACTGTTTAAGCTCGAAAACAGGATCACCCTTTGGTGGGGGAGGATCCCCAAGCAGTTCAACAGGTAGATTATTCTTGAAAATAGGATATTGTTCTAAGACAATTTTATCTATCTCATCTCTCTCCTCCATATGCATATCATTTTCATGCTCAAGCAGATATTGCTCTAAAGGATCCGTAGGAGGTACGGCAATAGAGGCAAGAGCAATGATTTCATCCCTACCAGACGACTCTTTTTCATGGGGTTGTCTTCCAAACATGGAGAAGTTAAATTCATGAGACACACCCTCGAAACTAACTGTGACAGTCTGCTTAATGCAATCAATGTGAGCATTGACAGTGTTGAGAAAGGGTCTAGCAAATATGATGGGACAAAAGCTATCTTGTGTAGTACCAAGGACGAGGAAATTAGTAGGATAGTTTGTCTTACCACACAGGACTTCTACGTCTCTCACAATTCCTAGAGGGCAGATAGTGTCTCTATTAGCTAGCGTAATAGTGACATCAATGGGTTCTAACTCAGAAGGTGCAATCTCATCTTTGATTTCATCATATAGAGAACGGGGTATTGCACTAACACTAGCTCCCATATCACATAAACAATGGTAACAGTGATCTCCTATCTTGACAGAAACAACGGGCATGCCAACTACAGGTCTGTATTTGTTTTTTGCGTGAGGTTTAGCAATTCTAGCGGAGTCCTCACAGAATTTGGTAACATGCCCGTCTACGTCTTCGGCTAAGAGATCTTTGATAATAGCAATACTAGGTTCAACTCTAATCTCCTCAGGGGGTGCAAGTTGTCTAATGTAACCCCTACGTATCACAGTTGACGCTTTAGAATAATCCTTTATCCTAGCAGGGTATGGTGGTTTCTCAGTGTAAGCACAAGGAACAACAGGATCACTAAAAGCAATGACTTTCTCCTCAACTAGATTGGTTTTGGCTATGTTGCTTTCTACATGAGGATGATATTTAAACCACTTCTCTTTGGGAAGATCAACATGAGCAAAAAAATATTCACATAGAGAAGCTACTATCTCAGAGTCAAGTCCATACTTAGCGCTAAAATCTCTAAAAGTGTTTGTCTCAACAAAATATTTAACGCAATCAAACTGGAAATTCATACCTGACTCCTTACCTTCCTCCAGCTCCCAATCTTCAGATTTACGTTTGATTCTTTCCAATAAATTCCACTAGTTGTCAATATCCTTCTTCATAAAAGAACCTGTACAAGAAGTGTCAAGCATGGTACGATCTTCATGAGAAAGCCGAGCATAAAAGTTTTGAGTGATGATTTCTCTCGAGAGCTCATGATTGGGGCATGAATATAGCATTGATTTAAGGCTCCCCCAAGCTTGAGCAATGCTTTCCCTGTCACGAGGCCAAAAGTTATAAATAAAGTTCTGATCACGATGTACTAAATGCATAGGATAGAACTTTTGATGAAATTCCAATTTCAACCGATTGTAGCCCCATGATCCAGTATCATGACGTAGCCTATACCATGTCAACGCCTTATCCTTCAAAGATAAAGGAAATACTTTCTTCTTTACCTCATCCTCGGGCAAACCTGCAAGCTTAAATAAACCACAAACTTCATCTACATTGATCAGATGCAAGTCCGGATGTGAAGAGCCATCTCGTGTGAAAGGATTAGCCAGCAGTTTCTCAAGCATACCCGAAGGAATTTCATAAAAGATATTTTCAGTAGGGACCTCAGATTGAGGAACAACTCCTCGTGCTTCCGTTCGTGGCGAAGATACCCCGAACAAACTCCTCAAAGGAACAGTTTCCAAAGTGACAAGTGACAATAAATTTCAGCACAGTATATAGATGTTTCCTTACCAATTTCCACTTACCAAAGGTGCTTCACTCCCCGGCAATGGCGCCAGAAAAGAGTCTTGATGACTCACAAGTATAGGGGATCAATCGTAGTCCTTTCGATAAGTAAGAGTGTCGAACCCAACGAGGAACAGAAGGCTCTAATAAGCTGTATTCAGCAAGGTAATAACTGCAAGCACTAAAAGTAGCGGTAACAAGTGATGGTGTAGCGAGGTGAAACGTAGCAAGCAAAGAGTAACAAGGAACAAGTAGAAGCAATGGTGCAGCAAGTGGCCCAATCCCTTTTGTAACAAGGGACAAGCCTGAACAAAGTCTTATAGGAGGAAAAACGCTCCAGAGGACACACGGGAATTTCTGTCATGCTTGTTTCATCATGTTCATATGATTCGCGTTCGTTACTTTGATAGTTTGATATGTGGGTGGACCGGAGCTTGGGTACAGCCCTTACTTGGACAAGCATCCCACTTATGATTAACCCCTCTCGCAAGCATCCGCAACTACGAAAGAAGAATTAAGACAACGTCTAACCATAGCATTAAACTAGTGGATCCAAATCAGCCCCTTATGAAGCAACGCATAAACTAGGGTTTAAGCTTCTGTCACTCCAGCAACCCATCATCTACTTACTACTCCCCAATGCCTTCCTCTAGGCCAAATATTGTGAAGTGTTATGTAGTCGACGTTCACATAACACCACCAGAGGAAAAGACAACATACAACATATCAAAATACCGAACGAATATCAAATTCACATGACTATTATCAGCATGACTTATCCCATGTCCTCAGGAACAAAAGTAACTACTCACAAAGCATAATCATAGTCATGATCAGAGGTGTAATGAATAGCATCAAGGATCTGAACATAAACTCTTCCACCAAGTAATCCAACTAGCATCAACTACAAAGAGTAATCAACACTACTAGCAACCTTACAAGTACCAATCGGAGTCGTGAGACGGAAATTGGTTACAAGAGATGAACTAGGGATTGGAGAGGAAATGGTGCTGATGAAGATGTTGATGAAGATGACTCCCCTCCGACTAAAGGAGTGTTGGTGATGACGATGGCGACGATTTCCCCCTCCGGGAGGGAAGTTTCCCCGACAGGATCGTCCTACCGGAGCTCTAGATTGGATCTGCTCAAGTTCCGCCTCGTGGCGGCGGCGAAACCACAAAAAATCTCCCGATTGATTTTTTCTGGAACAAAACCCTTCATATAACAAAAGAGGGGGGCTAGTGGGCCGTTAGGGAGCCCACAAGCTTGCCCTCCGCCACCAGGGGGGTGGCGGTGGCAGGGCTTGTGGCGCCCTGGCAGCCCCCCTCTAGTACTTCTTTCGCCCAGTATTTTTTATAAAATCCCAAAAAATTCCATGTAACTTTTCAGGGCATTTGGAGATGTGCAGAATAGTGGACTAAGATTTGCTCCTTTTCCAGTCCAGAATTCCAGCTGCCTGAATTCTCCCTCTTCAATTAAACCTTGCAAAATAAGAGAGAAAAGGCATAAATATGGTACCACAAAGTAATATAACAGCCCATAAAGCAATAAATATCAACATGAAAGCATGATGCAAAATGGACGTATCGACACGCGTTTGATCAAACCTCCACACGCTGCATAAAAATTCTTTCTATTAGTCCACTTAGTGTTGGCATCAAACACATGTTTGACTGGATAAGTCTTGAACCACATCCTAAACTCATCCATGTTTGCCTACAACTTCCCCATTTCAATAACATGGTTTTGTTTGTCATAGAAATTTACCAGCTCATCATCATGTGCTTCATCAACACCATCTGTAGAAGCTCCCTTCAACTATCCAACCACATCTTCAGATGAATCTCTGTTAGCATCATCAGGTAAAATAGATTCACCCCTCTCCTCCTTGTCACTATCATCTACTAGAATGCTGATTTTTTTGCCGTCTCCGTGTTAGCCATTCGTGTAGTGATCAAATCTGTAGGGTGCTACTTGTAAAGCATTAGGTGTTTCCATGAGGAGGAAAGGATATGCAGCACAATAGATATAATTATTTCCCTCAGCGATAACCAAGGTTATCGAACCAATAGGAAAATCACGCAAACTCTCGTTGTGAGAACCTACACACACAAGTGCAAACACTTGCACCCAACGCGGGCAAGAAGGTTGTCAAGCCCCTTGAACTCGTTACTTGCATGGATTAAATGGTGATAGATAGATAATATAAATATAAAATAAAAAAGCAAAATATAAATGGCAACAATATTTTTAGTGTTTCAGCAATATATTTTATGTAGACTCGGGGGGTCGTAGTTTTCGCTGGTGGCATCTCTCTTGAAGATAGCATATGGTGGGTAAACAAATTACTCTTGGGCAATTGATAGAATAATGCATCATTGTAAAATATTTATTCACGACAATGATCATGTATATAGGCATCACGTCCATAGGCAAATAGACCAACTCCTAGCTGCATCTACTACTATTACTCCACTCATATACCACTATCCACCATGCATCTAGAGTATTAAGTATGAAACAGAGTAATGCTTGGATCAAGGTGATATGAAAAGTAAACTCAACTAATATGAATTAACCCCATCGTTTTATCCTTAATGTCATGTAACGCCCATGATGCGGTACTATCCTCATCCGGGGTCGAGGGCCTTGATACGAATAGAAGAACATCTCATCATTTTGCTAGGATGGATATCATTACAAGTACATGTAAAGAGGATATGAGTATATGGAATTGGCTTGCATTCGCCACAAGCTAAATCGTGATCATATCAATACAAACATCCATAACAATCATCATACATAAAAGTAGGGTCCGACTACGAACGAAATCAAACAATACAAGCGACATCCATCTTGCTATCCGAGGCTGCCAGCCTAGAACCCATCCAATGTTCGTTGAAGAAGAATAATAAGAAGAACACCGAATCAAACAAGCATCGCTCTCATGTCAAGGCATCACATTACCTGTACCTTCAACTATTGTTGTAGTAATTTGTGAGCTACAGGGACTCAACAATCTCATTTTCAAGGGTATCAAGAGTAGAAAAGCTTAATGGGTAAGGAATGATTAATAGGTGAGGCTGCATCAAGCACTAATATTTATTTGAGTGGCTAACTTATGAGTACAAGAATAGAAGAGTTAACTACACATAATCGTACATGAACTAAAAAGGATGAAGAAGTGATTGTGAACACCTACTTATGATTCAATCATAACCCCATTGTGTTCCCTTCTTGGTTCAAGCCTTATAAGAATAGACAACCATGGTTACACACATGATTGGTGTATTTTATTTGAGTTTACTTTATGTTTGCTATGACCGTGTGTTCAAAAAATTCCAACTTGCCAGATAACCGCGGGCATGGCTCTCAAAAATATTTAACCCTACAGAGGTGCTCCAAGTCATCCATCACAAACTAGCCACAAGTTAGGTGGAAAACCTCAACCTCGAGATAGCCCAAGGTGTCCTTGGAGTTCTAGTGCACAAGACATCCGAGAAAGGTAAAAAAATCCAACAAGACTACCCAACATGTCGATGAATCGGATATGAGCCACGTATCTCGTTCTCAGGACACGACTGAATGAGCACAACATAAAGTGGCTTGATAGAAATCCCCCCGAGTTGCCGGGGTTGGCCGTGCACACGACTCCATCTATGCCCATCACCATCAGCACTGGCCTTCCCTGTATTATGTTGAATTAATCCACGAGTTCATGATGTCCTATGCTTTGATAAAGGTGTTTAGTATTATTATGTTGGAAAATATAGTACCAATATTGGGCCTTGCCAGAAGACTTGTATCCCAAAATGAATAATCATGAGGGTCCCCATAACAACCCCAAACATGCCAGGAGCGCTCAATATGGAACATAACACTGATACACAAGTAACTAGGGTGCAAAAAGTGGACCAAATCACCGAGTAAAAGGCGAAGACTTCCACCCTTTACCAAGTATATATGTGCATTAAATTAAATAGAAATAATATTGTGATATACCAAGATATACATGTTGTCACGTGGAAACAACCTGCACCTGCAACTAGCAACACTATAAGAAGGGCTAAGCAAGTGGTAACTTAGCCAAACAATGGTTCGCTGGGGGCGTGATCGGGTTAGAGGTTTATCATAGCATTTTGGGAGGCTTGACAAACAAGTGGTAGGAAGCGAGACATAACGACAGAAATGAGACAAGTAGCATGGCAATGATAGTAGTGATATCCATGGAAATGATCATCTTGCGTGATATCCCGCTTGGAAGAAGAATGAATCCGTGAAGTTGAGGAACCAACGTAGTCGATCGAACCCTCACACCCCGAATCAGTTTCGAAACTCTACCGAGAAGAAGCCATCCAGAAAAAAACAAATGGCACGGTAAATACCACAACACATTCACGATATGACGCACAAACAAATATGATGCATGTAGGGTTTATATATGGAAGGCATGGCATTCAAAACAATTGTATACTACACATTAAGTGAAGCTCAATATGCAACGTGTTGCATATTGGCAAAACTCCACATTCAATGATTTAGTTCACTCCCTTTTAATTACTCAACAAATATTAAATGTTTTCAAACATAACAAGAGGTGAAGCATGCATAAAATACCCTATGAAGGCATTTTAAATGAGGTCGGAACAACACATAGCATTTCCGAAACGACCTCGTATGCATAATAGGAATTTGGTCATGTTTTGCCTAATCATATTTTATATTTATTGAATAGAAAAATAAAGTGCACCTTGTTATAATACACATTTTTATAGGCAATTTAAGTATATAAAATATTTTAATTAGAGTTACAGTTTAATAGCTATAAATTAAACCATCTAAGCATGGCATTGACGTAAATTTAATAAAATAGCAAGTTTAAACATTTTTAACATGTGTAGAAGTTGGATATTATTAATCTACACAAAATTCTAAGCAGTGTACATATATAATATGTTATATTTGAAGTTCCCAAAACGAAGATATGTCTAAACAAACTATGAATGAATTTTTCTCAAAGAACAAAAGAAAAACTCAAGTAGAGGTGGTCTTGGTCAAGCTGCAACATAGTGCAGCGGCCCCGGAATGAAATCAAGACCAAGTGATTGTATGTATGCATGAGGGAAGAGAATAGCAAAACAAAATGAGATAAAAATTGAGTGTTGGGATTTGAACCCCGCATCCATTGGATGAATACCGAGTGTGCTAGCCAGCAGACTGATCATGCACTTGTGACAAAATTGAGACTCGACTTTAATTAAACTGAGGCACAATCTGATCCGCTGGAAATGTAAAAATTCAAGAAAATAATACATCCATTGGGAATTGAAACCAATTCCTCATGGTTATAAACCCACACGCTCACGAAGTGACCTATGGAGGAATTGTGATAAATGATACTCCCTCCGTCCCAAAATAAGTGTCTTAAGCTTAGTATAATTTTGTACTAGAGCTAGTACAAAGTTGAGACAGTTATTTTGGGACAAAGGGAGTATGTATCTTGCTGGATGAACATAACTTATCGCCGACTGAATAAAACTAAAACCTGAAAGGAGAGATGGCTTCGAGCGAATACGACATGGCCAACCTTGTTTGTGCTCATGACGAGGCACGGGATGGCACGGGCTGGTTCCATGGCTGGGCTTGGGTACTACGCGGGGCTGCAGTCACGGCCCGGTCTGTCCAAGCACTGACCGACATGTAGGTGAGGAGGCATCGATGACTAGCATCGGTCAATGATGTAGGGGAGGCAGAGAGCATGGTGCTGGAAGCTGCACACGACGGTGACGACCTCCAATGATGGAGAAGGATGAATCCCGGTGGGAATGGAGAGATCCGGGCGTGAGGAGTCCATTCCCGAGGACGTGGGGCCTTATGAGTGGCGCAGACGGGCGAGCTCCATGGGCAGAGGCGGCGGGTTTCGTTCTATTCCTAACAGGGAAGAAACGAGCAAGAGGGAGAGGGATTAGAGGAGGAAGGAGAAGGAAAGAGGGGTCATACATAAGGAGCATAGTGCATATGGGCGACCTGGTCGCTCTGGCGACTCCTCAGTGTTGGTCGAAGGTAGATGAGGATGCACGGCAGGGCGGAGGAGTTGGGTCGGGGCGAAGAGAGATGGGGCATGACGTGCACGTGTTGGTGCTGGCCTCGCTGCTGCTCGGGTGGCGCAATTCCTACGAATGTGTGGACACGTCCGCTCAGGCTGGCCATAGTGTAAGTAACTTAGCTAGTATCATGTACTTGGGACTAGCAAACATGTTGATGTGGCATACAATTAAAGAAGAGAGAGAGGGTTAGAGTAACATAGGTAGATACCATAACATGTTAAATGATATGCTACTATGTGTCATGCATGTCAATAAATGAGGTCATCTATGATACTATTTTATGATACTATGCACTATGAAGGTAGTATCATGCAATAGTATCATATGGATGATACTACTATAAGTTACTCCCCACTATGACCAGCCTCAGTAGAGGAGGATTGGGGCTGGGAGGTGACTGCTGGTTGGGTGGTGCGGAAAGCAAGGGAGCTGGTCGAAGGTGATTTATCCGGCTGGTAAAATGAGGAGTGACGGCTCCAAGCCGATCTGATAAAGAAGTGGTTTGTTTGGTAGTGAAAACATGGGAGCAAGAAGAGTCGCGGCGATGCAGGGAATTGGTCTAGGTTAGGGTAGGTGCAGTGATAGGGTTTCATCTGCTATTTATAGGAGGGGAGCAAGTGAGGTATTTTGGGAAGATCTGAACCCTTAATTCAAATTGAATGGTCCGGGTTCTAGGTTAGGGTCCAATAAAAATGGATGATGGTTTGGGGTATTTTGGACCCATCGGTTACGATCGTATGTTTCAGGTTTGGGGAAGTTTTTAGACGCACGTGAGGTGTGTGTGCAACATGTAGAAAGGCTTGGCATACGAGAGAGAGAAAGCGCAGGCAGCCTGGCAACAAGATTTTATATACGAAAAATGTCTATGATTTGACTGGTTCTAGTGCCGCTATAGGTTTAACGGTTCGTGTATCAAACGGACTCCGAATGCGACATAATTTGGCAGGCGGTCTTCCTACAATAAAACTATACCACACGCCAACTTTCGACCCATTTCGAGAAAGTTTTATAAGCACTTTTAAAAACAATATTTCAACAATGTCGCGGGCACGTGCGAGTGTGTTTGGTTTCAAAACGAACATTGACGATAACGGGAAGAACCACAACTACGAACGGAAGCACTTTTTGAAAACAATAACAATAGAGTGCCCATGTAATGTGTATGATGAATGCGACAAACAATTAAATTATACGGTGAAAGTCGAAATAACTATAAAGCATGTGGAGTGTTGGTCTCGGGCTGTTAAAACTCTCCTCCACTAACAAAAGATCTCGACCCAAGATCTTGGAATGAGAAGAGGCAGAGAAAATGAAGAGGTAAAGCATAGTTGCTTCTTTGACAAACGTGTGAAACCAACAAAATTTAGAGGTTGCAAAGAGATGAAGAATGACATAATGCACAAGCAAGAATTCAGAACCACTCTACTTGAAACAAGATAGATAAGGAATGAGAGATAAAGAATTTGGGCAACACTTCAGTTGAAAAGAGTATCAAAACTTGATAAGATGTAAAGAACTTGAAAAGAGGGGACACCACTCTGGTTAAATGGATAAGCTAGGAAACAACATGATCTTGCCAAAATGAGATGATATGTAGAAGAGAGCAACATCACAAGCCTCTAGAACAAAGAATGAAAGGTAGATCATTGGAAAGAAAAGAACAAAAAATAAAATGACAACTTCTACCCAATTGAATTTGAAAGCATCCTTACAAGGAACGGTAGGACATAGTTGTTGAAAAGTCAACATGAAAAAAACAACTTGTTATGGGCTTATGGAAAACATCTTGAAATTATGAGTTGATAACCGACCACTAAAACAAACAAAGATTGCTTGGGAGCAACATGAGATGCACAACTGCTTTCTCCAAGAGGATACATTTAGAACCCTGATCATCATAAACACCATGATAGCAACAATCCTTAGGAGATGCTTTTAGGTGAAATCCAAACCAAGATAACTCCAAGGAAGAAAATCATGGGTTTAATTATCTCATTCTTGACAAATTCTCTTTGAGACTCCTCATGACTCAAGAATGCTATAACACCATCTCAAAAGATAAGGGAGGCAGATTTGCACTTTGAAATGCAAGATAAATAATAGTTGAGCTCCCCCAACAAGGATCTTGAAATAACACTTCGAGAATGAAATAAATCCTTAATGAACCATGATACGTCTCCGACGTATCTATAAATTTTTATTTTTCCATGCTATTATATTATCTATTTTGGATGTTTTACATGCATTAATATGTTATTTTATATTATTTTGGGGACTAACCTATTAATCTAGAGCTAGAGCCAGTTTCTGTTTTTTCCACATTTTTGAATATTGCAGATAAGGAATATTAAATGAGTCCAAACGGAACAAAATCTCCGGAAAGTTTTTTCTTGGTCCAGAAGACACCATTGCTCCTCCATTGCAGATAAGGAATATTAAATGAGTCCAAACGGAGGGCATCTACATCAACTCCATTGCTCCTCCAATGATGTGTGAGTAGTTCACCACAGACCTAACGGTCCATAACTAGCAGGTAGATGGCTTCTTCTCTCTCTTTGATCTTCAATACCATGTTCTTCATGATCTTCATGGAGATCTATCCGATGTAATACTCTTTTGTGGTGTGTTTGTCGAGATCCGATGAATTGTGAGTTTATGTTCAGATTATCTATGAATATTATTTGAGTCTATTCTGAATTCTTATATGCATGATTTCATATTTTTGCAAGTCTCTTTGAATTATTGGTTTGGTTTGGCCAACTAGATTGGTAGTTCTTGCAATGGGAGAAGTGCTTAGTTTTGGGTTCAATCTTGCGGTGACCTCACCCAGTGACAAAGTAGGGGTAGAGAGGCACGTATTGTATAGTTGCCATCAAGGGTAAGAACATGGGGTTTTCATCATATTGCTTGAGTTTATCCCTCTACATCATGTCATCTTACTTAAAGCGTTACTATGTTATTCATGAACTTAATACCTTAGATGCAGGCAGGAGTCCGTCGATGTGTGGAGTAATAGTAGTAGATGCATATATAATCGTTTCGGTCTACTTGATACGAACATGATGCCTATATGCATAATCATTGCCTTAGATATCTTCATTATTATTTGCTTTTCTATCAATTGCTCGATAGTAATTTGTTCACCCACTGTATTATTTTCCTTTATGAGAGAAGCCTCTAGTGAAACCTATGGCCCTGGGGTCTATTTTCCATATTATGTTTTCAGATCTATAAACCAAAAATACCAAAAATAATTTGCTACAATTTATTTACTTTTGTTTCTGCAATCTTTTATATCTATCTCTATAAGATCTCATCCTTGCACATAACTCTGAAGGGATTGACAACCCCTTTATAGCGTTGGGTGCAAGTGTTTGATTATTTGTGTAGGTACTACTATTGGGGACTTTCTTGTTCCTCCTACTGGATTGATACATTGGTTCTCAACAAACTGAGGGAAATACTTATCTCCTTTGCTGCATCACACTTTCCTCTTCAAGGGAAAACTAGCGCAAGTTCGAGAGTTAGCAAGAAGGATTTCTGGCGCCGTTGCTGGGAGGATACATAGCAAGATCACGCCTACTAAGTACCCATCACAAACTCATCTCTTTCATTTACTTTATTTGCATTTTGCCACTCATTTTCTTCTCCCCCACTTCTAAAAAGTTTTTCAGAAAATACCAAAAAGATTTGCCTTTTTATTCGCCCTTTTTCCGTTTGTTTTTTTTTGTTTGCTTGTTGTTTTCTTAGGTGTTAGATCGCTTAAACTCATGGTTGGCTTTGCTACTATCACTAGTATTCATGAGAAGGAAGTTCTTAATTTTAAGCAAAGGGAGGGAGAACACTTAAAAGATGCTTGGTATAGAATTTGCAATGCTCAAAATATATCTATTCGCAGGCTATCTACTACCGTTCTCCTTCGAAGTTTTTGTGTGGATATCTCTCCTTGGAATAGATATGTTTTGGATACCATTATGGGAGGAAACTTCTTGGGTAGCCATACCTTGATTCTTATAATGCTATGACAAATCTGGTAGGTTCACCCCCACTCATGATTAATGAAACAATCTTAACCTTGGAACATGTGATGCGATGGCTTGATGTTATTGAAAATAAAGTTGCTACCGTAGAGCTCATTGAAAACTTGGACAAAAATATTCATAATAATATTACTCAATTTGGATCGAAGGTATGAGTTACTTTAAAAAACCTAAGGGAAAAGGAACCCATAGTTAACGAAAAATTGGATCAAGATTCTCCTAGAATTGGAAAGCTTGAGGACATTATTACCAACTTGGGTTTCGCCTTTGCCTCTATTCAAACCACTCCTCCTCCTAAGACTTCCAAGTTTGTTTATGTTCCTAAAAATAAGGGTGAATCCTCTAGAAAAAGTGATGAAGATCTTAAGATGATAAACGTTCACCCTAGTTTTATTAGGGAACTCAGTACTACAAGTGAAATGCTGGATTTCTCACCTAGGAGTATGATTATTAATAAAACCAATGGATCTCCTAGGGTTGACAAGTGTGCAATTGAGGAATTTCATACCAAAGATAATAATACCTAGATCTATTGCATTATGCCTAGCTAGGGGCGTTAAACAATAGCGCTTGTTGGGAGGAAACCCAATTTTATTTTTATTTTTATGCTTTTGTTTTTTTGCGTCTGTTTTTGAGTGCTCCACACATTATTACCTCTATAATAATTGTGTTTTCTTGTTTTAATTAGTGTTTGCACCAAGTAAGACCTTTGGGATGGTCTATGGTGTTTCCAAGTTGATTTTGCTAAAAAACATAAACTTCCACCCTCAGTCCAGTAATTTTATAAATTCACTGGAACGTGATTTTGATCTGAATTTTTTACACAACATTGGTTTCCAAATTGCCCAGATCTTCCTAATGTTTCAGAAGTTTTAGAGTTACAGAAGTATTCGAAGTAAACAAATTCTATAGACCGTTTTGTTTTTGACATATTCTGTTTTCTTTGTGTTGTTTGCTTATTTTGATGAATCTATGGGTTGTATCGGGGGGTATGAACCATCGAGAAGTTGGAATACAATGAATATTACATCAACACAAATAAAGACTGAGTTCACAACAATACCTAAGTTGTGATTTATTTTTCTTATAAATACTAATGGGTCTCATGAGTTTTTTGTTCAGTTTTGTGTTGTGAAGTTTTCAAGTTTTAGGTAAAGGTTTGATGGACTACGGAATAAGGAGTGTCAAGAGCCTAAGCATGAGGATGCCCAAGGCACTCCAAGCCATATTCAAGGATACCAAATAGCCTAAGCTCGGGGATGCCCCGGAAGGCATCCCCTCTTTCGTCTTCAATCCATCGGTTAATTTACTTGAGGCTATATTATTATTCACCACATGATATGTGTTTTGCTTGGAGCATCTTGTGTGATAGGAGTCTTTACTTTTTAGTTTGCCACAATTATCCTTGCTGTGCACATCTTTTGAGAGAGAGAGAGAGACATGATGAATCGTGAATTTATTAGAATACTCTTTGTGCTTCACTTATATCTTTTGAGCTAGGCAATGTTGCTCTAGTGCTTCACTTATATCTTTTAGAGCACGACGATATTGTGTTTTATAGAAATTATTAAACTATTGTACTTCACTTATATTATTTTGAGAGTTCTTTAAACAACATGGTAATTTATTTAGGTTATGAATTTAGTCCTAATATAATAGGCATCTAAGAGGGATATAATAAAAACTTCCATATTAAATGCATTGAATATGATGAGAAGTTTGATTCCTTGCATATAATTTTGAGATATGAAGATGGTAATATGAGAGCCTTGCTAGTAAGTAATTGTGAATTAGAAGAAGTACTTGTGTTAAAGCTTGTGATTCCCGTAGCATGCACGTATGGTGATGCGTTATGTGATGAAGTCGGAGCATGATTTGTTTAATGATTGTCAACCTTTGTGTGGAGGTCGGGATCGCGCGATGGTTAACTCCTACCAACCCTTCTCCTAGGAGCATGCATCTAATACTTTGGTTCGATAACTATAGGCTTTTCCAATAAGTATGTGAGTTATTTATGACTAATGTTGAGTTCATGGATTATACACACTCTCACCCTTCCACCTTTGCTTGCCTATCTAGTACCGCGCAACTTTCGCCGGTATATTAAACCCACCTTCCTCAAAACAGAAACCATATATTTTCCTCAAAACTGTCAGCACATCTACCTATTATGGAATTTTCATAGCCATTCCCAGATATATTGCCATGCAACACCACCGCCTCATTTTTATGACACGCACCATCACTCCCATATTGCTTATAGAGTCATACTTTGCTCTAGGTATCGAGTTGTAATATTTTGAGTTCTAAGTAAATTAAAGTTTTATGATTTACATTATTATAGCATTTTCCCGTGTGAGAAAAGGATGATGGAATCTACGATTCCCGTGTGATGATTTGAGCAAAGCCCATAAAATAAATAAAGAAAAGAGGCCATAGAATCCCATCCAAAAAAAAATAAAAAAAGAAAAAAAAGAAAAAAAATGAGAGAAAGAGACAAGGGACAATGCTACTATCTTTTCCACACTTGTGCTTCAAAGTAGCACCATGTTCTTCATAGAGAGTCTCCTATTTTGTCAATTTTATATAACTAGTGGTATTACATCTTTTACACAACCACTTAGTTTCCTTTTTTAGCTTTCATACACTTATAGCTCTAGCGCATTTGTTGCATAGCAATCTCTACTCACTCACATTAATATCCTATCGTTCGGCATGTCCATAGCCCATTGATGTGCCTAGTTGATATGAGACTATCTTCTTCCTTTCTTTTTCCAACCTCCACCACACTCTATTCCACCTATAGTGCTATATCCATGGCTCACGCTCATGTATTGCGTGAGAGTTGAAAACGTCTGAGAACATAAAAGGTGTGAAATAATTTCTTGATTTTCACCGGGGTTGTGCATGATTTAGATACTTTGTGTGGTGAAGATAGAGCATAGCGAGACCATATGATTTTGTAGGGATAACTTTCTAAGACCGTGTTATTTTGTGTCGGGGCCCCGATCCTAAGTCATAAGAACCCAGCCTATAACACATCACATCACTTTGCGGCCTCACGCACGGTAAACTCCACGGTTGCCACATTACCTTGGCCGGGACCGCTTGCATCTTTTCGCTCACGTATATGAATGTGTCACTAGCATTCAAACGACAAAGAACCCGTGTCGACATGACTAGTTATGAACCCAAGTGGTACATCCATACATGGACAATCATACATAACCCAGCAAAGCAGGTGTCGGTCATCATCGTGTGTAGACGAATCATAGCAAGCTACAAGGACTCCATTACACCGCGTGACATTTCCCCGAAGGGACAGACACATCAGCAAAGAAGGATACATGTCGGTCAATCAATGTGTCCGGAGCAGTAGCAAGCTACCTAAGCTCGGTGGAAGTACAAAGAGGCATTTCCTCGTAAAGAGTACTACTAAAGGCACACAACTAGGTGTCAAATCCAACGCATATAATGCATTTCATAACATACACACAATATGCACGATATGTGTAGATACAACATGGCATCACAACATAACTCTATGACTCAAGCTTTTATTAAAGACTCATAAGAGTCAACATAGTATGATATTACAAACAGGGGTCTCGTGACCCGACACTCAAGTCATACAAACATCAAGCGGAAGCAAAACATGTCTGGGTACAGAAATCTATTAAAAATGGCTAGAGGAGCCTGAAAAGCTACCACGACCCTACCAAAGGAACCAGACCTCTGTCTGGGATTCCCAAGCTATACCGGCCAACATCGAACACATCGCATAGAAACCTTTAATGAGACTAAAATCTTCTCTGCAAAAACATAAATAAAGCAACCGTGAGTACAAAGGTACTCAGCAAGACATACATCAGAACTATCTGCATATGCATCAGTATCAATGAAAGGATTGTGGGGTTTGATTGCAGCAAGCCAGCTTTGACTCATGGCTAACCTGTACTACGACTACAAGTTCTTTCTTTGAGGTGGGATAGCGCACATGACTCCACATATTCACCAATCAATACACCACCATGGATCCACTCTCGTCTCCCTACGAGAAGGCCATCCATAGCACTCACACTTATCTTGCATACTTTAGAGTATCCATTTAAATTGCCTATGTACCACGGAATGTTTCCAAGTAGTCCATATCCGAGGACGCGGCTATTCGAACAGATTGATTCACCCTGCAGCGGTATACTTCTTCACACATGCTCTCACCACTTAGCACCATATGCACGTCATGCATCTCGGCAACCTTCAAGTGGAAGCACTGGCATGAGTGTCGGCCACGACCATTAACCACACAAGATCCTAGTCCAGGTTTATCGCCTATTTGAGACTAAACCCGCAAGGAAGTCCGGCCGAGGTTTCCTCTACGGCCCCAAACGATGTGCGCAGGGTTCCCAAGCCCACCATCCGGGTGCCACTTGGTACACCGTGCCACTGTGTATCTACCGTAGATAAGCCTACCCCGTCGGGAAGAGCTAAACGCGGCCACGAACACTTTTCCTACAAACACCAGAAACTAGTTGCAACTCCTGGACAGAGATCTAGGCGATTAATAAGCCGAGAGAGGTTGAGTTACCGGAGTCCAATGTGTGGTAGTATGTTATCTTGGATAACATACACAACACACAATTCTTAAGGACGGTCCCAATGAGACAACCCACCATGTACTGCTACATGGACTCTCATCGCTACCTTTACCAAATCGGATTCACACCTTTACTGTCACATTGTAGGACATGAATACAACCATTCCGATTCATCATCCAGATGGATCAGACCCGACACGACTCTAAGCATAGCAGGCACAGTAAGCAAGCATTGATGAGTAAGCACAACAAGGCTCAGGTAGTTTCTACTCATGCTAAGTAGTTTCAACTATTTACTGTGGCAAAATCAGGTCATGTAGAGGAATGGGTTCAACTACCGAGAACATGTAACAGTTGAACCGTGTTTGTCCTAATGCAATAAAAGAGAGCAGGAGCAAGAGGGTAGGATTGTATCGGAATGCTCAAGGGGGGTTGCTTGCCTGACAGTTCTGAAGATAGCAATGAGTCTTCATCAATGTCAATGATCACATCGTCAGAACCATCGTCTACCGAGGGGGAACAACACCGGCAAACAAGAAATAACAACATTTACTTCACGGAAATGCAACACTATGATGCATGATCATGACATGAAATGAGAAGTGGCATGGCTAATGTAGCTACCATTTCTTAAGTTGAAGCTGGTTTGAATTAGGGTTCAAATATCACTTCAAACAAGGTATTTTTCAGATACCCTTTTAATTGATTCGACCTGATGCTCAGGCATAACTTGTTTATCATGCATGAAGATGGCATATTGATGTACTGAGTTTCCTAGCTCAATGTTTGGTCTTATTAATAGAAGTGGAATTCAAATATATACCAAATTCCAAGTCCAAACTATTTACTAAATTTAACCTAGTAATCATTTTGCCTACTTGGTGATGTTAACTTTCTCAAACATGCATGAACATGGCATAATCATATTCCTTGCATTTTTTGATCATTTTTCATATATAAATTATTTTCATTGGACTTACACATTATTTTCTATGATTTTGAGAAGTTTTCAACATTTTCTGGAGTTTCTTGAATTGATATAATTCGAGAATATATTAATTGCGTCAGCACTGCATCATTAGTCAACAGGGCCTGGGTCAGGTCAAACTGACCGGTGGGGGCCACGCATTAGTGTCAGAGTTAGCTAACAGGGTTAACTAAATCCTAATTTTTAATTTATGTGCGTTGGGGCCCACTGTCACTGTGTAAGGGGGCTAATTAGTGGTTACTTAGGGTCTAAACTAGTCCCTGACCGACCTGGCTCACATGGCAGTGGCTCAGGCCGGCGAGGGCGACACCGACGACCAATAGAGTGACGGAGGCTCACCGGAATCAAGACATCAGCGTCCATTCAAGGAACGAATGGGTGGAATGGGTTCCTGGGGTTGCATGGCTTCTTTTGGTGGCAGCTTGGTGGCCGGAGGGACACCGGAGGTACGCCAGCGACGAGCCCAAGCGGCGGCGGGGTTCGGGCGTGGTGGGGAACGTGGCTACGGGGCACAGGAGATCGTGGGAGGAGAGGGGAAATGACGACGAGCTCACGGCGGTTCCATTTGCGGTGACGGGGAGGTCGTGGTCGTCCTCTAGCCGGCGAACCGACGTCAGGAAGCTCCGGTGGCCGAAGAAGAAAACGGCAGCGGTGGCAGGGCTCCGAGGCTCCCGGGCCTAATTCCAGTGGCGAGGAGGAGCAGGGCGACGAGGTGGTCCTTCTCGTCTTCTCGAGGAGGTGAGGGGAGGCCGGAGGCAACGGCTGCGATGGATGGCGGCGACGACCTCGCTGGGATCTCTGGGGGAGGGAGAAGCAGAGATATGGGGAAGAGACCAGAGAGGGGGATAAGCTCGAGGGGGTCTAGGTGCGTCTCCTGGCGAGGAGGATGAGGACGGGGAGGTAGCAGGAGGTGGAAGCAGGAGGTGGCTGTGGCTGCCGCGCTGCTGCCACGCACCTGCTGGGGAAGACGACGAGCAGGGGAAGCGATCGTCGGCTGGGCTGGAGCCTAGCGACAGGTAAGGGTTTTCTACCTTTTTTTGTTTTTATTATTTTCTGTTTTCTAATTCTGACATTTGTGTTTGAAATTTACAAAATAACAAACCAATTTGTAAAACCATAGGAATAAATATAGGATATATTTGGAATATTTCCAAACTCCACATAAAATTTCAGCATTTTTGAAATACCTATAACATTTATAGCTAATTGCTTTATCCAACTTTGTGACTTTTGAAGATTAATTATAATGTCACAATTGTTTTAAAAATGAAAGTCGTCATTGAAATGTTATTGCCAACATTTATCAGAAAATATGAACATTTTGAAAACCATTTTGGGTTCGTTGAAAATAATCTTTGTTGAACCTATTTCAATTTTATTTGGGGCTAGGGTTTGATTATCCCCATTTCTGATCATCCCCATTTCAAAATAAAAAATAAAAATAAAAATGCATGCATGAATATGCAATGGCAAGCAAGGTAAACTTGGGTTGTGACAACTAACCCCCACTAAACAAGAATCTCGTCCTAAGATTCAAGCATAGTCGGGAAGAGGAAAACGGGAAACGAAACTATCGTAATCTTCACGATCCAATTGCCCTTCTACAAGATGTTGATTCATTGATCTTGACATCTTTGTCTTCGTGGTCTTCATCTAACATGACAACAAAAGAACAGGAAGACTCTACCAGATTCGATCTCCTCGAAGATCGAGCAACTCATGATCAACTCATAGAATGAGACGTAGGAACGTCCCTTGAGCTGAGACACCATACACATAACAGGGATGAGGAAATTAGGCATATCACAGAGGTTCAATTGGTAGGCAACAATTCCACGCTTAAAAGATGGGGACGAGGTTTCAAAGTAGCAAGGAGTTAAGTTGCCCATCATACCATAGCGGGGCACCTTAGAATATGACTCACAGAGTTATTCCCTTAAGTGGCCAAAAAGAATTACTTTTGATCTAAAGATCATTGAAACTCTTCATACCAGGGTAAGGCAATTCACAACTGATTTTTTGAAGGAATTTGAAAGAATGGCATACTCAATTTGAAAAGAAACTAGAGTTATAGGGCAACTCGGCAAACGGATAGCATATTCCAATTATTACCGAGGATATAACCTAGTTTGTGAGTGTGCTCTCAAGAACTTGAGTATTTCCATATTCATCAAGGTTTACCAACATCCGTGCCAAGGATCCTAGTGACACAACATACTACCACGATGAATAGTGATGGAGGATGCAAATGCAAAGGAAGACAACACTTGCTCAGATTTCACCCTTGCGATGTCGAGGAAACAAAATCTGGATGATCGACAAAGAGACATTTAGCACTCCACTTCTAATGTTCTCCTTGATATAATAGAGTAACTCAACTTCTTGGTATCTAGAACATCAAGTAAAGGTCGGACTGCGGGGCACGAAGGGGTCCATGAGGAACAACTTCCAAAATAAGTCATACAAAGTCCTCACGGGGAGATGGCTAGGATTGCTGATGCGAGATATTATAATATTAAGTCTTCCGGATAGGTGTGTTAGCCACGACATCACTTTACCGGGTTACAGAGAGACCAATATTATAATTCTTGGGAAAAGTTCCAACCATTATAACTGCCTGAGATTCAGCTCTGGTTGGTGACAGGATGTTTCAGACTCAGCATGTCTGAAAGAGAAGGTCTGCAACACGACTCGTCGAGATAACGTTGTGAGATTCTCAGAAGATGATCTACGGAAGCCAACTCCAAAACATGAGCTGGATTGCAAGACCCACGTGAACACACTGTCCAAGACAATGATGAACACATGAAAAGTCTTACAACAAAACACTATCGAGTTCTGGTTTGGGAACCATCATTGCGGATAACAAAGCCATGTGCAAGACCGTCTGGGCCCTTCGGGAATAACACTTAACTTCTTTTCCTTTAAGAAATCAATCAGTGGCTTGGTGTGCTAGGAAATACATATGGAATGGAGGTAGCTAATCTCTCAGACCATAGAATACTTTACACGTGCATGACTGACTTGGGATGATTCCAGAGGAAGTAAAATAACTTTTCTCGATTTCACGTCGGTAACTTGCACCAATTACATGTGAATGGAGAGGAAGTCACTTCTTACACCTAACATATACTTCATGAATATACATGAAAACAATGTCTACAAAGTTTCCAGAACTAGCTTAATGTCCAACATAAATCATGGAACAAATGAAAATGTTGCCGATGGGATCAACAACAATTCATCGAGATACCCATATAAATGGATTTCCATAACTATGTGAGCAAGATAATAGCATTGGTCAGATCAAAGAATATAATGGTGTATGCTCAAGGAAATCCACGAGTAAGACACCGTTACAAAAAACGTTGGCTCTAAGTTTGATTTGACAATAGCCCATACTCAAATATAATTTGGACAAGATAATATATGCAACAATTGATCACACGAATCAACCAATGACAATATCATCTTTCTTCAAGACTCACACAATAGAAAAGATATTCCTTCAAAATAAACTAAATTTAGGCGAAGCTTTTATCTTACAACTCTCCAAGTTGTTCTTTAGCTTAACCAACTAGTTTCAGGGGTATCCAACACTGATTCTTGGAGAAGGGTGGCTTATAGGGAAACCAACTTGATCACGAGCTCTATCATAACAGTCAGGAAACAACCTGGTAATACTTCCGAGAAGATATTCGGAAAATCATGAACCACCGATATGTTATTAGGCTCGGGAACAGTCTCTCTTTTCAGGGCAAGATGATATGATCAAAAAGCGAAGGATTGACACAATCCTAGCTCATTGATTGAAAAGTGCACCATGAAAAATGGACTCGGTAGCACGGTCAATCTTAGGATGATGATTCAATCACGATCACCATAAGAGTGAAATTATTGTCCATTAGCTACCAAGCAATAACATTGCTAGGAGTATTGATTTCATACATCATGGTTCACTTGTCGATATTCTGATTACAACCAACACAGAAAATGAGGGATGAATAATGATGTCGAGAAGTATCACTACATCAAGAGCTCGTAAGGTATGGTGCAATCCTCACGACATTCTTGACAAAAGAGGGTAATACTCCAAGATAGAATAGAACAAAGCCAGATTGGCATTTTGATCTGCGGAATACAACTACTTTGACCTAATCCAAGAAATGGATGAGGTACTGGAGTTTGCTTCTCCCAGTCATTCTGAAATAGAACAACTTGACAGACCACAGGAATAACAGGCATCGATGACACGAATGCACGACTACTCTTGACTATTCTCTCATGGATGAAGGTGAGAATACAACTAGATAGGGCCAACTCAAGAGCACATGATTTTTATGAGTTTTGGATGCATAGATTAGCATGTCGAACGAGTTCGACATACTTGTTCCAGATGACCCATGCAGAAGGCGGAGTTGGCAGAATCACAATATGGAGTAGAGAACTCATCACGAGCACTCTTGTTATGATATTTAGTTCATGAAGAACTTCTGCCAGAGATGTCCATGGTGTTGGAAGAATGATATACCATGAACCTTCAAAACTACAACAAGGTTACTAATCATTCTAAAGGAACTAGCAACACTATCAACAGAAGTGAGGAGAATGATCCTTCGGTTCAAGAACCCACAAATAGAATACCTACTAGCTAAATAACATCACGGGATTTTTTTTCAAAAATGATGGCTAGAATTATCACACTAGGAGCCAAAACAAATCTAGACTCTTGGGTGGTTTTTGAAGGTAACATGGTTTTCCCAATACTTCAACAATATGTCGAGGTAATAAAGTACCTCAAATTAATGATTAGTGTGCTTTGTCTGGCCAACAGACATTAACTCGGGATGAGAGGATTTGCAATTGCATCAGATTATTTAGAAACCTTGGAAACTCGGACGGCATAACGATTGTACGGGCGTGAAATATGAGGCAACCTGCAAGTAACTAACAACATAACAATTGAATTATTATGGAGACACTTTTCCTGGAAGACAACAACTTTTCTATAAGTCTCCAGCATAGTAACTCGTCATCCTAATGAATAGATGAGAAAACCTAATTCTTAGACCCCGTAGAATAAAGAAGAGGGTGACTCAGAATAAGAATGACACAAGGAAAGGAGTAAAAAGAGTCTCAGGTTCCCTTCCACAAACAATTCCCTTATATAAATAAAGAGTTGCTAGACTCAACATCGACCAGTTTGGCTTGGTTATCCTACAAGAAGTCAAGCTCTGATACCAAAACTGTCGGGACCCCGATCCTAAGTCATAAGAACCCAGCCTGTAACACATAACATCACTTTGCGGCCTCACGCACGGTAAACTCCACGGTTGCCACCTTACCTTGGCCTGGACCATTTGCGTCTTTTGGCTCACGTATATGAATGTGTCGCTAGCATTCAAATGACAAAGAACCCGGGTCGACATGACTAGTTATAAACCCAAGTGGTACATCCGTACAGGGGCAGGCATACATAACCTAGCAAAGCAGGTGTCGGTCATCAGCGTGTGTAGACGAATCGTAGCAAGCTACAAGGACTCCATTACACCACATGACATTTCCCCAAAGGGACATACACAACAGCAAAGACGGATACATGCCGGTCAATCAATGTGTCCGGAGCAGTAGCAAGCTACCTAAGCTTGATGGAAGCACAAAGAGGCATTTCCCCGTAAAGAGTGCGACCAAAGACACACAACTAGGTGTCCAATCCCACACATATAATGCATTTCATAACATACACACAATATGCACGATATCTGTAGATACAACATGGCATCACAACATAACTCTATGACTCAAGCTTTTATTAAAGGCTCAGAAGAGTCAACATAGTATGATATTACAAACAGGGGTCTCGTGACCCAACACTCAAGTCATACAAACATCAAGCGGAAGAAAAACATGTTTGGGTACAGACATCTATTAAAAATGGCTGGAGGAGCCTGAAAAGCTACCACGACCCTACCAAAGGAACCAGGCCTCTATCTAGGATTCCCAAGCTATACCGACCAACATCGAACACATCACGTAGAAACCTTTATTGAGACTAACATCTTCTCTGCTAAAACATAAATAAAGCAACCGTGAGTACAAAGGTACTCAACAAGACTTACATCAGAACTATCTACATATGCATCAGTATCAATGAAAGGATTGTGGGGTTTGATTGCAGCAAGCCAGCTTTGACTCTTCGCTAACCTGTACTATGACTACAAGTTCTTTCTTTGAGGTGGGATAGCACACACGAGTCCACATATTCACCAATGAATACACCACCATGGATCCACTCTCGTCACCCTATGAGAAGGCCATCCATAGCACTCACACTTATCTTGCATATTTTAGAGTATCCATTTAAATTGTTTATGTACCACGTAATGTTTCCATGTAGTCCATATCCAAGGACGCGGCTATTCGAACAGATTGATTCACCCTGCAGGGGTATACTTCTTCACACATGCTCTCACCACTTAGCACCATATGCTCGTCATGCATCTCGACAACCTTCAAGCGGAAGCACTGGCGTGGGTGTCGGCCACGACCGTTAACCACACAAGACCCTAGTCCAGGTTTATCGCCTATTTGAGACTGAACTCGCAAGGAAGTCCGGCCGAGGTTTCCTCTACGGCCCCAAACGATGTGCGCATGGTTCCCAAGCCCACCATCCGGGTGCCACTTGGTACACCGTGCCACTGTGTATCTACCGTAGAGAAGCCTACCCCGTCGGGCAGAGCTAAACACGGCCGCCAAAACTTTTCCTACAAACACCAGAAACTAGTTGCAACTCCTGGACAGAGATCTAGGCGATTAATAAGCCGAGAGAGGTCAAGTTACCGGAGCCCAATGTGTGGTAATATCTTATCTTGTATAACATACACATAACTCAGTTCTTCAGGACGGTCCCAATGAGGCAACCCACCATGTACTCCTACATGACCTCTCATCGCTACCTTTACCAAATCAGATTCACACCTTTACTCTCACAGTGTAGGACATGAACAGAACCATTCCAATTCATTATCCAGATGGATCAGACCCGACACGACTCTAAGCATAGCAGGCACAATAAGCAAGCATGGATGAGTAAGCACAACAAGGCTCAGGCAGTTGCTACTCATGCTAAGTAGTTTCAACTATTTACTGTGGCAAAATCAGGTCATGCAGAGGAATGGGTTCAACTACCGAGAACATGTAATAGTTGAATCGTGTTTGTCCTAATGCAATAAAAGAGAGCAGGAGCAAGAGGGTAGGATTGTATCGGAATGCTCAAGGGGGGTTGCTTGCCTGACTGTTCCGAAGATAGCAATGAGTCTTCATCAATGTCAACGATCACATCGTCAGAACCATCGTCTACCGAGGGCGAACAACACCAGCAAACAAGAAAGAACAACATTTACTTCAACGAAATGCAACACTATGATGCATGATCATGACATGAAATGAGAAGTGGCATGGCTAATGTAGCTACCATTTCTTAAGTTGAAGCTGGTTTGAATTAGGGCTCAAATATCACCTCAAACAAGGTATTTTTCAGATACCCTTTTAATTGATTCGACCTGATGCTCACGCATAACTTGTTTTATCATGCATGAAGATGGCATATTGATGTACTGAGTTTCCTAGATCAATGTTTGGTCTTATTAATTGAAGTGGAATTCAAATATATACCAAATTCCAACTCCAAACTATTTATTAAATTTAACCTAGTGATCATTTTGCCTACTTGGTGATGTTAACTTTCTCAAACACGCATGAACATGCCATAATCAGATTCCTTGCATTTTTCTGATAATTTTTCATATATAATTTATTTTCAGTCGACTTAAAGACTATTTTCTATGATTTTTAGAAGTTTTCAGCATTTTCTGGAATTTCTTGAATTGATTTTATTCCAGAATATATTAATTGCGTCAGCACTGCGTTATCAGTCAAAAGGGCCTGGGTCAGGTCAAACTGACCGGTGGGGGCCACACGTCAGTGTCACAGTTAGCTAACAGGGTTAACTTAATCCTAATTTTTAATTTATGTGCATTGAGGCCCACTGTCAGTGTGTAAGGGGGCTAATTAGTGGTTAATTACAGTCTAAACTAATCCCTGACCGACCGGGCCCACATGGCAGTGGCTCAGGCCGGCGAGGTCGATGCCGGCGACCAAAAGAGCGACGGATGCTCGCCGGAATTGTCCAATCAGCGTCCATTCAAGGCGCAAATGGGTGGAATGGGTTCCTGGGGTTGCGTGGCTTCTTTTGGTGGCAGCTAGGTGGCCGGAGGGGCACCGGAGGTACGCCGGCGATGAGACCAAGCGGCGGCGGGGTTCGGACATGGTGGGGAACGGGGCTACGGGGCACGGGAGAGCATGGGAGGAGAGGGGAAATGACGACAAGCTCACGACGGTTCCATTTTCGGTGACGGGGAGGTTGGGTCGTCCTCTAGCCGACGAATCGATGCCGGGAAGCTCCAGTGGCCGGAGAAGAAAACAACGGTGGTGGCGGCGCTCCGAGGCTCCCGGGCCCGATTCCAGTAGCGAGGAGGAGCTGTGCGACGAGGCGGTCCTTCTGGTCTTCTCGAGGAGGCGAGGGGAGGCCGGAGGCAATGGCTGCGACGGACGGCGGCGACGGCCTCGCTGTGATCCGTGGGGGAGGGAGAATCAGAGACATGGGGAAGAGACCAGAGAGGGGGATAAGATCGAGGGGGTCTAAGTGCGTCTCCAGGCGAGGATGATGAGGACGGGGAGGCAGCAGGAGGTGGAAGCAGGAGGTGGCCGCGGTTGCCACGCTGCTGCCACACAGCTGCTCGGGGAAGACGACGAGCAAGGGAGGCGCTGGTGGGCTGGGCTGGAGCCTGGAGACAGGTAAGGGTTTTCTACCTTTTTTATTTTTTGTTTTCTAATTCTTATATTTGTGTTTGAAATTAGTAAAATAACAAACCAATTTGTAAAACCCTAGGAATAAATATGGGATATATTTGGAATATTTCCAAATTCCATAGAAAATTTCAGCATTTTTGAAATACCTAAAACATTTATAGCTAATTGCTTTATCCAACTTTGTGACTTTTGAAGATTAATTAAAATGTCAAAATTGTTTTAAAAATGATAGTCATCACTGAAATGTTGTTGCCAACATTTATCAGAAAATGTGAACATTTTGAAAACCATTTTGGGTTCATTGAAAATAATCTTTTTTGAACCTATTTGAATTTATTTGGGGCTAGGGTTTGATTATCCTCATTTTTTGATCATCCCCATTTCAAAATCAAAAGAAAAATAAAAATGCATGCATGAATATGCAATGGCAAGCAAGGTAAACTTGGGCTGTGACATTTTGAAAGGAAGCAATTACCCTATTAGCATGCTTGAAGTACTATTGTTTTTGTGTCAGTATTAGACTTTTGTTTTGAATCTTATTGATCTGAATATTCATGCCACATTAGAGAATATTACATGGATAAATATGTTAGGTAGCATTCCACATTAAAAATTCTGTTTTTATCATTTACCCACTCGAGGACGACAAGGAATTAAGCTTGGGGATGCTTGATACGTCTCCTGCGTATCTATAGATTTTGATTGTTCCATGATATTATATTATATATTTTTGGATGTTTTATATGCATTAATATGTTGCTTTATATTATTTTGGGGACTAACCTATTAATATAGAGCCTAGTGCCATTTTCTGTTTTTTTCCACGTTTTTGAATATTGCAAATAAGGAATATTAAACGGAGTCCAAACAGAAATAAATCTCTGGAAAGATTTTTCTTGGAATAGAAGACACCCAGGAGACTTGGAGTAGGGGGCAGGGCATCTGCCGGGAGGGCACAAGCCTCGAGGGCGTGCCCTAGCGGTGTGGCCGCGCGCCTTGGCTTGTGGGCCCCATGCAGGTTGCCTAACCCTATTCTTTGGCCTATATATTCCCAAATATTCCCGTATCGCGAGAAAGAGCCACAAAAATACTTTTATGCCGTTGGGAGCCTATGTTCCCGAGAGATCCAATCTAGGAGCCTTTTCCGGTAATCTGCCGAAGACGGAATTGATCACGGAGGGCATCTACATCAACTCCATTGCCCCTCTGATGATGTGTGAGTAGTTCACCACAGACCTATGGGTCCATAGCTTGTAGATAGATGGTTTCTTCTCTCTCTTTGATCTTCAATACCATGTTCTTCATGATATTCATGGAGATCTATCCGATGTAATACTCTTTTGCGGTGTGTTTGTCGAGATCCGATGAATTATGAGTTTATGTTCAGATTATCTATGAATATTACTAGAGTCTCTTCTGAATTCTTATATGCATGATTTCATATCTTTGCAAGTCTCTTCGAATTATTGGTTTGCTTTGGCCAACTAGATTGGTAATTCTTGCAATGGGAGAAGTGCTTAGTTTTGGGTTCAATCTTGCAGTGTCCTCACCCAGTGACAAAGTAGGTGTAGCGAGGCACGTATTGTATGGTTGCCATCAAGGGTAAAAAGATGGGGTTTTCATCATATTGCTTCAGTTTATCTCTCTACACCATGTCATCTTACTTAATGCGTTACTCTGTTCTTAATGAAATTAATACTCTAGATGCACGCATGAGTAGGTCGATGTGTGGAGTAATAGTATTAGATGCAGAATCATTTCGGTCTACTTGATACGACGTGATCCATATATGCATAATCAGTGCCTTATATATCTTCATAATTATTTTATTTTCTATCAATTAATCGACATTAATTTGTTCACCCACCGTATTATTTTCCTTTATGAGAGAAGCCTCTAGTGAAACCTATGGCCCCCGCATCTATTTTGCATATTACATTTTCAGATCTATAAACCAAAAATACCAAAAATACTTTGCTGCAATTTATTTACTTTTGCTTCCGCAATCTTTTATATCTATCTATATCAGATCTCATCCTTGCAAATAACTCTGAAGGGATTGACAACCCCTTTATATGGTTGGGTGCAAGACTTTGATTATTTGTGTAGGTACTACTATTGGGGCCTTGCTTGTTCCTCCTACTGGATTGATGCCTTGGTTCCCAACAAACTGAGGGAAATACTTATCTACTTCTCTGCATCACCCTTTCCTCTTCAGGGGAAAACCAACGCAAGCTCAAGAGGTAGCAAACCACCATGAAGAACCTCTTGGAGAACACCAAAAATGAAAGGATGATAGAAAAGAATTGAAGGTTGAAAATATGAAGAATATTCAGTCCTTGTCGTGATTTAGATGAAGCTTCGCAACGAGATACTTGAGAAAAAATTGGAACTCTGGAAAGGAATGATAAAAAACTTAGCATGAACAACTCCAGAAGAAGGACTCAAATGACCTTGACGAAACAAAAATAAGAATTGTGTTATGGCTATCCTTCATGAAGTTAAATTAATGGCAACCAATAGATTTGGCATACTACTTATTCTTCTCAAAAAGATTTAAGAAAGATAACACGAAATTGAATAAGTCTTCAATAGAACACCGGTAATAATTTGAAATGAATGAGGGTACTACGAATAAATGGAGATACATGAGAATGAAGAGATCACGATCCGCCTAGGAGAAAACTTCAATGAAGCTTCGACATAATTGTCATACGAATGAAGAAAATTATTGAACAAACGAAGGAACAACAATTACGAATAATTTGAGAAAAAAATAAAAGCTGAGAATGAAGAATTCTTCTAGAATGATGGCCTTCAGAGGATCGAGAAATGAAAACAACTCTAAAATGCTTTGATATATATGCAAGGAATTTCTAATGATCGAATTTTTTTTGAGAGGATAGGATCAAACTTGAGACTCGATTCTTCAAGGAAGTGGACCAAGATTTAAGAGAAACTCTCCCTCGGTCTTCAAAGCTAAGAAGGCTGACAAGAAGCAACATCATGAATTAGTGAGATCTTCAAAGAAATGAATAAAGAACGGTTGAGCCAATGATGAAAATTATTGAAAAGCAATCTTGGAGAAGGAATATGACTAATGGAACACATTCTTACGTCACTGTTGAAAGGTTTTAGTACATCTCGGGGAAAACTTAGAAGAGGCACATAAGATTTTGGGAAAAACATGTGGGTTATGGGCCCACTCAAAGGAAAACACCATTGAAGCAATTTTTTAGATGAGAGATTCGCTGATACATATTGGGAACTTGATCGGGTGAGAACCTCATAATATCTTAAGAGGATCTGAGCGGACACATGAGTCTTCTGAGATGTCTTTGCCACTCCTCATAGAATAGAGCGAGGTGAATAATTGAGAGAGGCTTGGATAAGAATTTCCAACATGGGAAAGCATTGGACAGATTACGAAGGATACGATGAACACCGACAGGTTAAATCGAATTCACCAGGGAAGAAAACGAAGATGAAGAAATGATGGGCTTGAATCACTTAAGGACCTTCATTTTGAATCACCGGATACAAAATGGAAAAAAATACGAAAGCAACACATGAAAAGAAGGGCACTCGGATGACAATTGAATGGTTGAAGGAAAAGGGCGGGAGGGCGGGGAAAACAAAGAAAACTTAGATATATGAAAAAAGAACTCCAGAAAGAAATATGAGGATTGATCTTGCAAATATTGAAAATGATTGAATTAACTTTAATAGAGGTACTCCGGACGGACAAGGATTGGCATAACAAATTGTTTGAGCAAAAGAATTAACAGTGTCATATAAATATGAGAAAACTGCTTAGGAATGATATGACATCAACTCTTGAAATCGAAGAAACTTGAATTACCATACTTTAACAAAACAACGGATGGGACTTATGTTTAAGCAAGAAACAAATACATAACCCATTGTGCATTTGTTGGAAGGATAATCCTGCGTAACTACTTGAATTCCCACGTGAGAACTCTTAATATCTTCCGGTGATGCAACCGGGTCCACTGATACAAGGGGGAACACCTCACAGAACTCCTAACATGACACTACACTCCAATGTATCACATCTGTCAACACATAATGAGAGGTCTCAGAAACACATCTTCCTCAGACCCTCGTAATCACAATGATAATAATTATGGCAGTACATCTGGACTCTCTCCCTAGTCCTGTGTGATGCCAAACTCCTCTCGCCACAAATAGTATTGAAGCAATTTTGAACTTCCTCGTCCTTCTAAACCAAGGAAACTGAAGGACAACAATGTATCGAGAACCCCTTGAAGCTTTACTCCCTGAAATAAAGTCAATTCTGATAGGAGGCACCAAGTATAGAATTCCATCACATCGACATCATAGAGGTTCCAAAATACGTGCGTGGTCCTAAATAAAATTTGAGTTAGAAGTGCGGTAGAATTAAAATTCCTACATAAGGATTCCTCACCAGAGCAAGGAAGAGGAGTAAAAAGAATCCTACTCTTCGATATATAACTAGACTTAAAATTATTTTTCACTAGATTCGACTGGACCAAGTTCGATCAATGAAGGGGGCTCCTCGGTCAGTACAAGTGTGATACCAACTTTTAACACCCAAGATGCAATACTAGGTCTAGGACACGTCACGTCATTGTCCCCCTCCTCTGTCTTCCTCTCTCTCCCCTCCCATGCGTGCCAAAGCACCACCCGGTTCGTCTAGTTAGCGAGTTCACACACGCGACACCCCTGGCTCCTTTCCTGCTCCGCTCTCTCTTCCTTTGGTCGTGGACGATGCCCACGAGTTCCCGCGGCTCAAATACGAGCCCTCGCGTGGCCTCCCTTTCCCTTGCTACCAGCTCTGGAGGACCATGTCCACGGTGCTCCGGGCCGAGCCTATAAGGCCTCCCCAATGCTCTCTCTTCCATTCCTCACCCCTTCTGCCAGCCAATCAAACCACCCGAGCCCCCTTCTCCCTCTCGATGCCCCTGGGGACAGGATCAAGCAGAGCGCCATCGTCTTTGGTCGCTCGCTTACGCATAGGCCCCCCTCTTCCCATGTTCTCCTTTGATTTGAAACCATGGCGTGGCACTGACTCGGTCTGCTCTCCATTTGGCATCGAGTGCAGGCCAGGGCGAGAAGTGCAACCTCCCCCAAAGCTTTCTCCACCGTGTTCCTCGTCGTCGGTGAAAAGCTACTCCTCCCTGTCAAACTCTACCTCCACCCGACCGATGACTCGCCCCTGAGTCCATCCCCACAACTCCCCACGTCTCGATGTGCCCTCCTTCGTTGTTGGTCAGCACCTCCCCTCCCTGTCATGAGGAAGGAGAAGATAGGTGGGATCCACCCGTCATCCTCTCACGTCACTCCCGCCCCTCTCTCTCTCATTGACCGGCCTGGCCCACCGGCCAGGTTTAAAATAGCCGCATGCTGCGTGTGCCCCTTCGCCCTCGCCCAGTCCATCTCTGGGCCAACTCGGCTACGCTGGTTCTTTCCTAGTAGCACAATAGACTTTCATTTTTTCTATTTTTCAAAATCTTCCAAAAATTCCCTAAGACAAAATACTTGTACAAATTCAATTATTCAAATTCCTATTTTTTCTGAAAACCTATGCTACTTCAAGGTGCCACTTGTGCAACTTTTGAAGATAGTTTTACACATTGTGTTATTTAAAAAGTTTGTTTTAAGTATTTTAGCTATTTGTTAAAATACATTTCACCACCTTTTGTGCTTCGGAACTAAAAACTAACAATTTTTACAAAGCTTATATGCACCCTTGTATTTTTCAAAAATGGTGTGACATTTTTAGGATGACTTTATTTTCTCTGTTTTTGTCGTGCCCTTATTTTTGTCCATTAAACTTGCGCGATAGATTACCCTGTTGACAAAGGAATTGGTCCAAAACATTTTGAAGACCCTGAGGACTTTGTTGAGCCACACAAGCAACCCTTTGACTATGACTATGAAACCATTTTTTATGCATGTCGTATAACACTTTGTTTCGTTGCATACGTATCATGTTGAATCAGTGACCATCTTGATGGGAAGCCTCCGATATTTACTCGTTGATACTTCCACTCAGCATGACCCTACCATCCTATGAGGGTTGTGCGGGTGGGAAGTAGCTAGGATGCTTCGTAGTTGCTACACACAAAGGGATGGAAAAATGCATGGTGTCAGAAAAGAAATGATTTCAAAGACTTTTCAAAAACCACATCGGGTGCCACTAATGCCCAAGGGATATGGTGTTGAGTTAGGTAACCACTTGAGAAAGAAGTGGTGTACCGAGGTAAGATGTGTGTGTTGTTTCGAAAACGGATTAGATTTGAGGTGTGCTGACCGTCCTAACCTTACATGTGCAACCGCAATACCCCTTATGGGAAGAGGCTTTGTTGATTACTATAGTCGGTACTAGCAAAGGGCTTGCATTAATAGTGGCGCGAGTAACGTGGTCACGCTCGATACAGGGTCGTGCCAGGAAAGGACGACCATGGCTGTTTTCACACACACCGAGAACACCATTGATTCCTGCATGGGTGTTACTTGAGATCTACATCATGCGCGCTATGTGCCAATGAGTGGACTCCTCATTAGAATCATCATGGGAAAGGCATTGTTTGGGTACTTACCTCAGGTATGGAAAATATCGCGAGTCATGGACCGACATGGAAGTTTCCCGAGTCTTGTGGGTATAGTGCCCAATCTCTGCAAAGTGTAAAACTCTTTGAATGGCCATGTCCACGGTCATGGACAGTTGGTGGTCCTTCTTAGACTATGTCTAGATGTTTTCACAAACTTGGTGTAAGCATGTGAGAAATATGTTAGCATGAGAAATGATATAGTTGAGCTAAGTGAGATGACTTGACATGATGAATGAACATGAGATGTTTAACCCCTGTTATATTCATATCTATAACTTGTTCATATGGATATCTTCAACCTCATGATGCATGATTTCAAAAGTTGTTTGATTACGTCATTGCACTTAAAATTAGCTTTCTGCAACTTAGCTATTTGCACTATATCATGCGTTATTATTTCCTTGTTCCAAACATGCGTTGCTTGAGATTACATTCAAAGTACTCATTGGCTTGCCACTAGTTTTTTAATTAGCTAGGCATGGAAGAACATGAGTATGATGAACAGTTCATTGAAGACGAACATGCAAAATAGGACGCTTCCCAGTCAGAATCCATGCAAGGTTAAGGCAGATGGCATGAGTTCACGCTTTCGTTTGAGACTTTCGATGCTAGTTTGTGTTTGGTGATTGGCCTTCATGGCCCTATCGATGTAAGACTTGACCTTGATATTCTCTATTTGTATCAGACGGTATGTATGGATGTAAGACTCTTGTTATTTAGCTTTTGTGTGTTCAGTGAGCATTGATCTCCAGGATTACTGTACACATGCATTCGATGATCACGACTTATGAGTCGAGGTCCCGAAGAGATGGTATCATAGCCATCCGGACTGTAGCAAGCCTTAGTTACCATGGACAATAGTTAGGATGAAACCCCTTTCAAAAAACTATACCTAGCATCTATACAGAGGAGTTTATACACTTCTTACCTCTTCCACTCTATTTTCGAAACTTTACTCAGAACCTCCCCTTAAACCTTGTATATGGCCGTCGTAACCAAATACCTCCTATCATCCGGCTTTCCCCTACTCCTTGAGGATAGCCAGGAGAAGTGTTAGTTATGCCGATCAACCGTTTTCCTCTTCCACGAGCATTGAATCGATGCCACGATGAAGGAATACCACGTTGATGTGTCCGTGAAGGCAAACGACACCCAGACAAGCTGGTTCTTTGAAGGACCGCATATGGAGACACTAGCATTAACAGTCGACACAAGTGCACGAAAGGCACTCGTACACCTTCGAAACATCATCCCAGAGATGGCTGACGACCCGCCTACTCGCCACCTTCCTTTCAGGAAGGATGATATTGACGAGAGTTGGATGTTGGTTCCATCCAAGGAGGATGGGACACAACTCAGGTTCTGGACCTACTTCAGCCTCTCCGCTGACAGTCTGGCTCACACCCTGATTAAGGAGTCTGTGAAGCTCTGCAAGGAACTTCACCACACCCATGAACTACTCCGACAATCCAAGATGAAGCCACACAAGATCAAGAAGGATGGAGCCCTGAGGTACGACCAGCTATCACTTATAGAGGAGGATTACCCCAAACTATAGATGCATCCAAAGGTCGCCATTGCATGAGTGCAAAGGAGTATAGTGCACTCTTGACCGACCCACCGACGAAGCATCGGCAGGATGGACCTCCTCGTCCTACGACCCCCTCGATCGGAGATGATGCCCGTATGGATGATGACCAAGAGAAAGACCCTGAGGATCATGAGTACGAGACCGAGCACTCCACCACTTGAGTCCCACAACCCCTAGGGTAGGATAAGTCATGTATCCCTCATGAGAAATCGAGTCCATGTAATGGTTCATATGAAACCATGCATGCTTGTTGTTTGTTTTGTTGTCTGTGTTTTGATGGAAGTCACTCTTTTTTCCTTAGGTAGCATGTAAGAGACTACATCGCCTATCTTATCTTAATGTCAATGTTTCGTCTTTCGAACTTTGCTTTATCACAATGCACTACACGAACCCCCTTAGGCGAGTTTTCCTCTTGCTGCTTTTCTCTCTTGCCTATTCTAGTTGTTTGACTTGGCTGCTCCAAATAGGATGGTGACCACAACCCGCGCCAGTACTTTTGGCAACCCCAACACCGGCAACTCTAGTCAGTAGCTGTGCGCTGGTGTGTGTGCTCAAACTGGAGATCACCAGGAGCAGCCACAAGGCGACATTCCCCCGCCACCACCTCCACTCTAGAGCATGACCATAGCTCAGTTTCTCCAAGTTCTCCGGGAGGAATGCCAAACCAAGTCCGCCGCGATTGAGCAGATGTCTCAACCACTTGTGACCAACCAACATCAAGGCAAGAACGGCAATGCGTGTTCCACTCTCTCAGAATTCATGAGGAATTCACCCGAACCTTCACTGAGACTGCTCAACCTTTGGATGCTCATGACTGGATCTGCACCATCGAGGACCTCCTTGCACTGGTCAACTGCAAAGAGGATCGTCAGAAGGTTCTATATGCATGTAACGCCCAAGATGCGATCCTATCCTTATTTTGGCACGAGGGCCTCAACAGTGATAGAAGCGCATCTCGTCGTTCTGCAAGAATGGATATCGCTACAAGTACATGTACAGAAGAGATGAGTATATGAAATTGTCTTCCACTCGCCACAAGTTACATCAAGATCACATCAATACAATACAATATTCAATCACCATGAAGAAGAGCAGGGTCCGACTACGAACGAAAACAAACAATAAAAGAACGATGTCCATCGTTGCTATCCCAGGTTGTCGGCCTCGAACCCGTCCTAGATCGATTAAGAGGAAGAAGAAGGAAAACTCCAAATAGAATATTCATCGCGCTCACGTCAAAGTAACTCTTTAACTGTACCTACAACCGTTGTTGTAGTAAACTATGAGCCACAGGGACTCAGCAATCTCATTTCCAAAGGTATCAAGACTAGCAAAGCTTAATGGGTGAGGTATGGTTAAGTGGTGAACCTGCAGCAAGCGACTAGCATTTATTTGAGTGGCTAACTTACGAGTACAAGAAAATAGGAGGGGGATGAACTACGAATAAAGAACGTGACTAATGATGATCAAATGAATGACCCTGAACACATACTTAAGTCAAACATAACCCCACCGTGTCCTCTTGCGGATACAGAACTCGCGAGAAGTGACAGTCATGGTTACACACACAGTGGGCATATTTTTATTAAGTTTACTTCAAGTTATCTAGAATCAATGTTAAACAAAGTTTCCAAGTTTGCCACATAACTACAGGCATGACTTTCTGAAAGATTTAACCCTGCATGGGTGCTCCAACTAATCCATCGCGAATTACCACAAGCTGCATAGAAACCCTCTACCACGAATCTCGTGATCTCCTCAGATTCCTTAGTGAAATACCTAAACTCTGAGATAGCCCAAAGAATCACCGAAATCCCGATGCACAAGACGCTCCAGAAAGGTAAAATCAAGTCCAACAATGCCGCCCGACGTGCCCACAATCCCGATAGGAGCCGCGTATCTCGTTCTTAGGGCACACCAGATGATAGATGGTTACCATACCGAAACACCGAGTTGCCTTGGGGGGCGTTAATAAGCTCCTCTATTTGGGACCAACACCATGAGCACTGCCCCCCTGTATTATGCTGAATTACTCCTCGGGTAGCACTAACTTCCTATGCGTCAATTATTATGAGTATTATTATGTTGGGAATATATAGTACCAATGTTGGGCCTTTCTAGACCATTTTTATCCCAAAACGGAAGACAAGGGGTCCCCATAACAACCCCAAGCATGTTAGGAGGTCTCATTTATGGAAAATAACACCGGTAGCCAAAACTAAGGCGACAAAGATGGAACAAAACACTAGGCTAGATGGCCAAGCCTTCTACCTTTTACCAAGTATATAGGTGCATTGAATTAGTTAGCAATAATACGATGATATAACAAGGAATCAACGTTTTCACATGGGAGCAACTACACCTGCAACTGCAATGATATAAGAAGGATGAACAAGCGGTAACATAGCCAAACAGTGGTTTTCTAGGTTGTGAAAAGGTTAATGAATTTTCATGGCAATGTCGGGAGGCTTATTAAACAGGTGGTAGGCAGCGAGACATAGTGAAGAAACAAAACAATAGTCGAACGGATCCTCTCACTCTGAAGCGGTTTGGATCTCTATCGAGAACAAATAATCCGGAACAACAATCAACACACGATAACACCATACATATGCATGACATGATGCACAATCATATATGATGCATGTGCGGTCTAACTAGGCAAGGCATGTCCCATAACTACAATCGAATACTATACGTTAAGTCAAGCTCAATATGCAACGAGTTGCATATTGATGAAACTCCACATTTAATTACTTAGTTTATTCCCATTTAAGTAAATCGAGGTGGCTGGGACTCGAACCCAGCACCTTGTGGTTAAATCACCGTGTAGCTAACCACCCTGCTATTGCGTATGATCGTGACAAAACATGACAGCAAGGCAAAATAACCCATCCAACAACAACATGTCTAGGAAAAATGAAGCTTCAGGTACGGGCTCACAATGCGCGGGGGGGATACAAGGGTGACGGGGACGATCCAGAGGCGATGGTCTCGTTCCCAGCAAAGGCACGGCCCTGCGGCACCATCGAAGGAGTTCATCCTCACACGACGAACCACCTTTCCTGTTTATCCTTGAAGAAAACAGAAACGACCGGGGGGTGAAAGACAGGGAAGGACCAGGAGAGGAAGGAGGAGAGAGGAGCAGAGGCATGGCCGTGGACCTACACGTGCTCCGGCAAGCTCGTGCCCAACTGCTGGTCGCCGAAGCTGCACGGGCGCTGGCTATGGGGTGAGCTCCTACGGAGACGGCGAAGAACCGTGTCTGCTGCTGCTTCTTGGCACGACGTAGGAGAGGATGCGGGATGCGGGGAGGTCGGAGGCAAGGGAGAAGGACGTGGCGTTGGGCTCGGCGGCTCTGTGGGCACGCAGACTTAGGGAGGTGCAAGCACTGGACACGTCCGGCGGCTCTGCTTGCCCACAGGAGGAGGTCGAGGTGCAGGGAGCTGCTGAATCGAGCGTTGGAGGCAGGCCCGGGCGAGGGATTGGGTTGGCTGGCTGGATTGGGGCATTGATTGGCTCGATGTAGCAATCAAGGAGAAGGTGGATGCTTTGGATCAGCTCGGGATCCGAGAGGATCCCAAGGTGGGAGGCGAGTGGTGGCTGGTTGGCGGCGGCGATGGGACAAAACCCTAAAATTTACGGTTGCTACACATATATTGTTGGGGACATTACCTGTTAATGACCCGCCCTAGTTGGGCTGGGTTACCAATCAGGCGATTCACCCAAAAAATTATTTGGGCCTTGTCCTGGCCGGATCAAGGTCGTATGGCGGTTGATGATTTCTGGAAGGTCTCCAAGCTTTGGAAGACGGCGACTTAGAGACCACAGGGGTCACGATTTGTAGGAAGGAAAGCACCCTTGTAAACCCTAGGGGTTCGACCTGTATATAAAGGCTAGTCCCAGGGGAGGAGAGGGCAGGTTAGAAATCATCGAGTGCTAGGTTCGGCGAGTTACGCCCTCCTTGTAATCGAAACCACATCATTACAAACCAAAGCAGGACGTAGGCCTTTACCTCCTCACGAGGGGCCGAACCTGGGTAAATCGCCGTGTCTCTCCCGCTTAACCCCTTTGAGTCGCCACCAAGGTGCGATGGCTCCAGTACTAAGTCCTTTCACGAGGACATCTGCCGTGACAAAACCACGACAGTTGGCGCCCACCGTGGGGCCTACGCACGGTGGAGTTGAGTTCTCAAAGGGAGCCCTACCAGGGTTTGGGAGTTACGCGACGGGGCTCATGACTCGGAGCTGCCGCGGGGTAACCTACATCGACAACCAGCGATGGGGACCTGAAGCGGATTCGATTGAATCTGGTTACAGGGTCCCCTTCGGCAAGATCAACATCTTCATCGGCATGATTGGATCATCCGCGCCTGAGCCAGACATCTCCACCGACATCGTCGAGCCGGCCAGGTACGTCCGCCCAGTAATAATGCCAAATCTGACTCGCCCGGTCTTTGTGGGGTTCATGCAGGGATCGGAGGAGCCAGAGCGCTCGGCGACTCAGGAAACTACACCGGTCAACTCTGATGATGAATCATCCATGGGTGACTCAGATTCAATCCGGTCTCTGCATGAGGATTGTCTTGGGGGCTTGTCGCTGGCCATGGACCCCGAAGTCCTTGACCAAACCCGTCGCCAGATTCCCATCTACATAGCAGGGGCGACTCAACCCACACAAAACCCTTCTGGAGGCGATGGAACTGGCGAGACGTCCAGGAGCCCGGCCACAGTCCTGGTGGATTTAGCGACGGAGATCACAGGGCTAATGGCGACTCCCCTCACACCAGAAAACCAGGAGGAGATAAACACGGAACTGGCGAAACTCGGAGAGGCAGTGGCAAAGGCTCATCGGGATACCGAGATAGAGTCCGCCAGGATCGAGACTCGGCAAGCTCAAATTACGGCCGAAAGGATGCGTTTAAGCACTAACAACTGGCGGCTCGAAAGACAGCAGCGCGCATCCGACGCCGTCCATCAGCGGAGACACCAGGGTCGCCTGCCCCATGATCTCAACCCGACCCGCCTGTTCGACACTCCACGAACCCCTGGGGCTTGAGCCGCCCTGGGGGGAGGACCAGGCCGCCCGCCTAACCCGCCGGCTCAGCCAGTTCAGGATCACATTCCCGATTCCGGACGCCTCAAGGCCACTTTTCCAACCCGGTGGATAACGTGCTTGCCGCAACTCGCCATCTGGAGTCTCTTCCGATTCACGGCAACACCCCTGCCGAGATAGAAGCAAGGAACGCCATCGAGATGTTGAAGACGGCGGTGGTTCAAAATGCCCAGTTCTCACATAGCCTCGAGAGGTTACATTCCACCCCCAAGCAAGTTACACCAGGATTCGGCCAGAGGACCAGCCCGCCGTAAACAGCTGACCACAACACGTTCCACAGGACAACCGCCTGAACCGAACCCGACGGGCCGGGATCTCCCAAACGTCCAAAACGCCCCGGCCCCCCTCGTCGGGGGCGGAGGGCGAGTAGGAGTACCATGCTTGGCCCTAGCCCTTCGTAACAAAAGGATGCCCAAAGACTTTAAGGGGCCAAGAAAGGTGCCTAATTACACCCCGGACCTTGAGCCGGCATCGTGGATCGAGAGTTATGAAATCGCCATGGACATGCTCGATGTGAACAAGGCGGTTTGCGCCAGATACTTCACGATGATGCTCGAGGGGTCAGCACGTACTTGGTTGAAAAACTTACCTCCCAACTCCATCCAGACCTGGACCGAGTTAAAGGAGCGTTTCATCAAAAACTTCCGAGGAACTTGCAAACGTCCGATGACGATCGTCGATCTACAACACTGTGTTCAGCGCCCGGATGAGTCGGCTCACCATTGCTCACGGCGGGTTGCAGAAATTATCCATTCGTCAGATGGCATTACGGCGGCTCAGGCTGTGCTGATCCTCGAGCAAAATTGCCATTACGAACCCTTGGTGCAAAAATTGGGGCGACTCAAGCGAAAGGTCCAAGACATGGGAGAGCTGATGGACACCCTCACTAGGTACGCTGAGGCCAATGACACCAAAGATCATGGTGAAGACGGTAAGGTTAATTCGCCCAAGAAGGGCGAGTCATCCAAGAATCATACCCGGTTCCAGGGACGTAACCGCCACAATCAAGGGACCAACAGCAAGCGAAGACCGCAAGAAGAGCCCTCGGATTTAGTCGCCAATACCAACGCCAACAACGGCAAGGAGAAAAACAGGGGGTTTAGCGGGAAGAGGCCGCGTAACTACGAAGAGCTACTCAAAGGCCCTTGCCCGCACCACGCCACGACAGACGGTCCGGCCACTCACTCTTGGGAAAACTGCTTCGTAATGCGAGAGTTTCGGGCGGAGGCGATCAAGAAGAGTCAAAACGATGACCCGGACCAGTGCCAGGAGCAATTCTCCGCACCCAACCAAAGACAGAACCCTTTCGGCGGTTTTCCCGAACATGGGGCTCAGGAAGGCCCACAACCATGCTGCGGCCAATACCCGGTGCACCACCAGCGGCGGTATAACCCGCCAGGAGCCTTCCAGCAGCCACCCCCACAGGGGGCTCCGCAGGGTCAGGACGATAATAGGGGCTTCCGCAGCAACCCCAAACAGTTAAGTAATGGGCAGTATCATGTTTTCACCACTAATGCTTGCAGGCGTGGTAAGAAGGTCAGTCACCGGGCGTACGGTTTATCTGAACCGGCGCTTCCCAGATACCTCCATTGGTCTGAGCAAACCATAACATGGAGCAGGGAGGATCACCCGCCGAGAGTTGATAACCCGGGCGATCTGGCGTTGGTCGTGGCTCCCCAAGTTGGGGGTTACACCCTATCAAAAGTGCTAATGGATGGTGGCAGCAGCATCAATATCCTATACTTTGACACTTTCCAAAGGATGAACCTATTGGAAAAAGACCTGATGCCATCAACCACGGTTTTCCACGGAATCGTCCCAGGAAAGTCGGCTTATCCCATAGGCCGGGTCAGGCTCACAGTGGCATTTGGAACTGCGCAGAATTATAGGTCGGAGTCACTGATCTTTGAGGTGGTCAAATTGAAAAAGCCCCTACCATGCGCTGTTTGGGCGGCCGGCTTACGCCCGCTTGATGGCTCGCCCGTGCTATGTCTACCTCAAGCTCAAAATGCCTGGTCCTATAGGACCCATCATGGTTGATGGAGATAGAAGGATCGCAAAGGAATGTGAAGAAGGGGACGCGGCTTATGCGGAAGTCGCCTATGCTGCGGAAGAGCTCAAACACCATCGGGCCAATGTTGACCCGGCGGACATGTCACCTCTAAAGAAGCCGACTATAGATTATGAGTCGCCCCTCAAGTTCAAGCCAACGGACGACACTAAGACAATTGATTTCGTGCCTGGCGATTCATCCAAGCAGTTCACCATCGGGACGGGTCTGGACCCCAAATAGGAAAGCACGCTCATCGAATTCATCCTTGAGAATCGGGAAATCTTCGCATGGAAACCTTCTGTCATGCCTGGTGTGCCGAGAGAATTCACTGAGCACCATCTTAATGTTGACCCAAAGTGCAAACCCATCTAGCAGTACCTTCGCAGATTTAACGAGGAGCGGCGCAAAGCGATTGGGGAAGAAGTTGCACGTCTTTTAGCTGTCGGGTTCATCGTGGAAGTTTTTCACCCCAAATGGCTGGCTAACCCGGTTTTGGTACTCAAGAAGAATGGCATTTTTCCTATGTGCATTGACTACACAGACCTCAACAGAGCTTGTCCAAAAGATTCCTTCGCTCTTCCCCGCATCGACCAGATCATTGACTTGGTGGCGGGATGCGAACGATTGTGTTTTTTGGATGCCTACTCAGGATATCACCAAATCAAGATGGTCGTGGAGGATCAAGAGAAAACAGCCTTTATAACCCCCTTCGGGGCTTTTTGTTATGTGTCCATGCCCTTTGGGCTCAAGAGTGCGGGGGCGACTTATCAACACTGCATCCAGAATTGCCTCCGCAACCAAATCGCTCGCAACGTCCATGCCTATGTCGACGATATTGTGATGAAAACCCGCCAGGGGGAGACGCTACTAGAGGATCTCAAGGAAACGTTCGATAATCTACGGGTATATCAGATGAAGTTAAATCCCACCAAGTGTGTTTTTGGTGTGCCTGCAGGGAAATTGCTGGGTTTCCTGGTATCGGAGCGCGGCATCGAAGCTAACCCGGACAAGATCGAAGCAGTTACATCCCTTGGAAAGCCGGCGAACGTTAATCAAGTTCAACGACTGGCGGGTCGCATTGCGGCCCTAAGTCGTTTTGTGAGTCGCCTGGGGGAGAAGGCCATCCCTCTTTATCAGTTATTGAGGAAATCCGATCGGTTTGTTTGGACGAATGAGGCAGACGAGGCGCTCGAAGCCCTGAAACGCCAATTGGTTAACCCGCCGGTCCTGGCCGCCCCGACTGAAAAAGAGCCCATGCTTTTGTATATCGCGGCAAATTCCAAAGCAGTAAGTGTGGCAGTGGTCATTGAGAGAAAGGAGGAAGGGAAGGAATACCAAGTGCAACGCCCGGTATATTTTATCAGCGAGGTGCTAACTCTTTCCAAGCAGCGGTACCCACACTGGCAGAAGTTGGTATATGGGGAGTTTATGGCGAGTCGAAAACTTAAGCATTATTTCCAAGAACACCCTATCAAAGTGGTTAGTCTGCCCCCCTTGGGGACATCATCCAGAATCCGGAGGCAACAGGGAGGATCGCCAAGTGGGCAATAGAACTTGGGCCCCATCACATACAGTATACCCCCCGCACAGCCATCAAGTCCCAGGCTTAGTTGATTTCATCAACGACTGGACGGAGTTACAGGCTCCGGAAGACCGGCCTCATCTCACTTACTGGACTATTTATTTTGATGGATCTAGGCAGCTGGAAGGCTCGGGGGCTGGTGTGGTGTCGGTATCCCCTCAAGGAGATAAATTCGGTTACGTTCTCCGACTCATGTTTCCGTGCACTAACAATGCGGCGGAATACGAAACTTTGCTTCACGGCTTGCGACTTGCCAAGGAGATGAATCTAACACGAGTCAGATGCTTTGGCGACTCTGATTTGGTGGCACAGCAAGTTTCAGGTACGTGGGATTCTCGGGACCCCATGATGGCGGCTTATAGACGAGCTGTGTCTGATGTGGCGGGTCATTTTCATGGTTATCAGGTGGACCATATTGATCGGCGCCTCAACGAGGCACCTGACGCCCTCTCACGACTTGGCTCCCAGAGAAAGTCGGTTCCTCCTAATGTTTTTCTGGATATCTTGCATAAACCATTCGTGATTCTACCATCAGAGGAGGAATTGGCAATACCAGATCCTGAGTCCCAGCTCGTGGCGGCTCTCCATGTCACTCCGGATTGGGTTCTTCCTTATCTGGCTTATCTCGCTCGGGGCGAGTTACCAGCAAACGAAGTTTTGGCTCGCCAAATCGTTCGGCGCAGCAAATCCATGGTCATCATCAATGGCGAGTTATATAAGCGGAGTGCCTGTGGAGTTTTTCAGCGATGCGTTTCCTCCGAAGAAGGATGCATAATGTTAAATGACATTCATTCCAGAGATTGTGGGCATCATGTCGGGTCACGCTCTTTGGTATCAAAGGCTTTCCGTCATGGTTTCTTTTGGCTGACGGCTAATGCAGATGCGGAAGATATAGTTCGTCGGTGCGAAGGATGCAAGCGTTATGGGCGGCAGGTTCATGTGCCGGCTCACGAATTAAGAATGATCCCCATCTCTTGGCCTTTTGCAGTCTGGGGGCTGGACATGGTCGGCCCTTTTAAAATGTCCTCTAACAGAAGACCCATCTGCTGGTGGCGGTTGATAAGTTCACCAAGTGGGTTGAGGCAGAACCTATTGGAGCTTGCGATGCGGAAACAACGGTCAAATTCTTGAAAAAGTTGATTTTCCGGTTTGGATACCCGCACAATATCATTACTGATAATGGTACTAACTTGTCCCAAGGGGCGATGCAGGAGTTTTGTCGTCGAGAACATATCCGGCTTGATGTTTCTGCAGTCGCTCACCCGCAATCTAACGGGCAGGCAGAACGGGCGAATCAGGAGGTTTTGCGAGGGATTAAGCCCCGACTCATGGTTCCCCTGGAAAAAAACCCCAGGGTGTTGGGTTGAAGAATTCCCTTCAGTATTGTGGAGTATCCGGACCACCCCGAACAGGTCCACAGGTTTCACCCCTTTCTTTCGGGTCTACGGAGCAGAGGTTGTCCTTCCTACTGATATAAGGCATGATTCACCTAGAGTCGCCGCATATGTGGAACAAGACAATGAGCTGGCGCGTCAAGATTCTTTGGACGCCTTAGAGGAGGCACGTGACCTGGCTGCGGCCCGTTCAGCTATCTATCAACAGGATCTACGGCGTTATCACGACCGCTGGGTTAAAAGTCGGACCTTTCAGGAAGGCGACTTGGTTCTTCGGTTGATACAAGATCGTGCAGGCATGCATAAGTTGTCACCACCTTGGGAAGGACCGTTCGTCGTCAGTAAAGATCTCCGCAATGGCTCTTATTATTTGGTGGATCTCCGGCCTAACCGGCCAACCACGGAGGCTGAGTCAATTCGCCCCTGGAATATTGCCCACCTGCGGCCTTATTACACTTGAGCTCTTAAGCTCTACATTTTGTAAGTTTTTTAGTTTCATTATATAGCAATAAAGTTGAATATACTCCCTAACTTGGGGGCTTCTTCATTAAAAGAAAAAAAAATTGTCATCCTATGGCGACCTTATGAGCCGATAGAATCTGCATTTTAGGGTGTGTGTTCGAGCTTTCTGACTCACCTCATCCTGTCGCGACCTTATGAGCCGACGAAACCTGCATTATAGGGTGTGTGCTCGAGCTTTCTGACTCGCCTCATCCTGTCGCGACCTTATGAGCCGACGAAACCTGCATTATAGGGTGTGTGCTCGAGCTTTCTGACTCGCCTCATCCTGTCGCGACCTTATGAGCCGACGAAACCTGCATTATAGGGTGTGTGCTCGAGCTTTCTGACTCGCCTCATCCTGTCGCGACCTTATGAGCCGACGAAACCTGCATTATAGGGTGTGTGCTCGAGCTTTCTCACTCGCCTCATCCTGTCGCGACCTTATGAGCCGACGAAACCTGCATTATAGGGTGTGTGCTCGAGCTGTCTGACTCGCCTCATCCTGTCGCAACCTTATGAGCCAACGAAACCTGCATTCTAGGGTGTGTGCTCGAGCTTTCTGACTCGCCTCATCCTGTCGCGACCTTATGAGCCGACGAAACCTGCATTATAGGGTGTGTGCTCGAGCTTTCTGACTCGCCTCATCCTGTCGTGACCTTATGAGCCGACGAAACCATAATTTTGGGTGTGTGCTCGAGCTTTCTGACTCGTCCCATCCTGTCGCGACCTTATGAGCCGACGAAACCATAATTTTGGGTGTGTGCTCGAGCTTTCTGACTCGCCCCATCCTGTCGCGACCTTATGAGCCGACGAAATTGTTGTTTTTATTTTTGGCATAGCCTTGAGGGTTTTAAACCTTTCTTTCTGATTCCTCTTGAAAATATTTGTTATCATTTATTTGGTTTCACATATGTTGTTTTCAAAGCTTAAGTCAGGATGATGATCAGAATTACTTCGTTTATGGCGGATTAAGCATCATAAAGGATTCTCAAATGGCAGGTCAAATATTTCAAATCGCCTTAAGGGCGATATAAAGATTCTTTTGAAGAGTATCACAAAAACAGTATCGACTTATGAAAAAGACCTATTACATGGCTCTTAGGCCAAATCGACGAGGTTTATTCTGTTGGTGCCTTAGGATCATTTTGCTGTGAGCTTTGGCCGACCTCAATTTGCAAATCGCCTAGTACCCAGTTGCACTTAGCCAGAGCTGCGAAGTCATCTTCATCAGTCAGGATTGATGCCAGGTCTGCTTCCAAGTCAAAAGGGTTCTTGTGTCGCCGAGGAGTTAAGCTGGTCGTCACGAAGGTTGGCGGATTGACCTTTTTGTTTTTGCTGTCATAAGCCGCCTGATACTTTGATAAATCAAGACTTGCTGCGAGTTGGGTTGCTGCCAGTCGGGAGTCCTTGACAACACGTTGATAGTCCTCTTCAACGAATTCTGACCCATCGTCTTTAAGTTGAGGAAAGCCTGTCGCTACCTCTTCCGAGTTGATCTCTGGAGTATACGCCAAGCAGCGACTCAAGGTAGTCAGAACACCCTTTCGGGCAGCTGACCCAGTTAGCCAAGCACCTTCTTTATGGAAGTTATAGGCTCTTGGGCACCCATATAAACTTTAACAGTTAATACACTGCCGGTGTACAGTTGCTCTGTCAGCGTATAAATCGCCTTTAGCATCAGCACACAATCTTCCTAAAGGTTGGCGGCTCTCGGACCTGAGTAAGGGGTCATGATAATCAGCGACTTACGATAAGAGTTAGTTAAAAAGAAAAAAGGGGGGAGAAAAGACCAAAAGTTTGAGTAAGTTTACCAAAGACGGCTTGCGTCATGTTTGAGATATGACGCTTTAAGCCGGACAATTCTTGTTGCACAGTAGCCAGCCTGGCTTCAGCCTTCTCTGCTCTTTTTATGGCAGCATCTTGGTCAGCTTGAGTTCTTTTCAAATCAGCTTTGAGTTTTTCCAGTTCAGCCAAGACCAATTGATACTTCTCCTCCGACTTAGCTCGGGCATCTTGCTGACAGATAAGTTCTTTTTTACATCGCCAATCGCCGATTCAGTCTGAGCAAGAGTTTCCTGTTGAAAGTACAAAAAAAGGGGCAAGTCTCAGAATTATTGCAAGCAATATCCCTGACACTTGGGGGCTAATGTATAATTTTTTCTTTTCAAATAAAATTATACAATATCAAGACCCGGCTCATCTTTTTACTGATGACCCGGCCCTTGGGGGTTACTGGTCGCAATGTTTTTCTAAATTTATCAAGACCCGGCTCATCTTTTTACTGATGACCCGGCCCTTGGGGGTTACTGGTTGCAAAGTTTTTTCTAAAATTGTCAAGATCTGGCTCATCTTTTTACTGATGACGCGGCCCTTGGGGGTTCGCAAAAAAATTTCTAAATTTGTCAAGACCCGGCTCATATTTTTACTGATGACCCGGCCCTTGGGGGTTAATGGGAGTAATATAATATAACAAAACATACCTCATGTTTATTTTTTAATATCCGCAACAGGCTTTTCTCCATCTCATAGCTCGCCTCCAGGCGACTTGCAAAACCAGAGCAGAGTTCCTTGAACTCCAGATTTTCATACTCAGAAAGCTTAGCCTTGGAGAGTCCAGATTCAGGAATGGCTTGAGAGGAGGATGCCACATGCCTTGACAAAACCGTTGCCGCCGGCTTAGTGAAGCCGGTACCAGTAATAACTACAACATCCGGGTCTTCTGTTGTCATCAATGGACTTGGCGACTTAGGGGCATCCATTGCTTCCTTGGGCGAGTCTGGAAGATCCATTTGATTTTCAGGCTCGCCTTGGTCCGGGTTGTCCTGAATCGGCATTGATTCTTTGATGGGCTCCGAAGTTGTGATAGGATTTGATCCGCTGGTTTTCCTTTTCTTGTCATGTGCCCTAAAACAAGGGAGAAGTGCATTAAGGAACTAAAAGTTTATTACCCTCAGAATACAATGTAAGATTATCAAAAGACTTACCTAGGAACTCGAATCATTGGCGGAAGTGTCGACATCACTGAGTCGCCAGATGTAGGAGGAGAGTTCTGCAAAAAATATACGTCAAAGATATAGGCGGGTTACAGATGTGATCCAAAGAAACATCAAGAATTGTTATTCATAAATACCTCATTTGGTTTCCTCTTGTTCGTTGCTGGTAAGCCGGACACCAGATCACCGGAATGACTTCGGGTCTTACGATTTGAAGTATGTTGTGCTTTCTTCAGTAGGAAACTTGGGTCCAAATAAGCATTTGGGTGTGAGAAGGGAACTTTCCCACAAATTCACCTGGCCGGCTTAGGTGGAGAAGGAGATGAATCGGAGGAAACAGAAATTACCTCAACAGAGTCCTCCTGGCTTTCGTTGTCTTCATTCTATTTCAAGAGAGGCAGAGATATAAATACAAAGATTAACGGTAGTAGGTGGCGAGTGAAAAGAAGATGGATTTTTACCTCCGAAAGTGCATCGCCGACTTGAGATTCATCAACTTCGGATGGCTCAGCCGCAACAGCTTTGCCCTTGCCCTTGGTTTTCTTTGAGGGCGGCTTAATATTTTTCATGGCTGGCCTTTTGGGTTTCTTGGACCAAATTATCGCCTTTCTGAAATAGCATATGTTACAAAAACCACAATGCAAATGAAGCATAAGAAGTAAAGACCAAAGGCGGGTTAGATTTGTTCACCTTGGGCGCCGGGTTAATTTTGCAGAAAGGCTTGAGGCCGATTTGGCCGCATTTTCCCGCAGGCTCGCCAGTCAGCTTCTTGATAATGGTGACGATGTCCTTTTCTTCTAAAGCCGTATGGAAATAACATTGAGGATGATCTAGGGTGCCATCAAATTCGCACATCAGACCGTCCCGGCGACTCAGAGGGAGAATACGCCATTCGACCCAGCAGCGGATTAGGTCAACCCCAGTAAGGCCGTTGTTTGTCAAGGATCTTAACTCGGACAGTACTGGGATGAATTTTGATTCCTCCTCCTCGGTAAGCTTGTCTGAAGCTTGAAGTTCGTTGGAAGGCGATTTTTCCTGTATCCCAGAAGCTTGTTTTCGCCTGCAGGAGAAGTCTCTTGACAGTAGAACCAAGACTCGCCCCAACCTTTGGGATGGCTGGGCATGGCGAGTGAGGGAGACGGGCTATCCCTGCGGCGCTGGACATTGACACCGCCGAGTTCCAGGCTGGGGCCATTGTGAAATTCCGTTTGGCGATTTAGATGGAAAAAGTGCCAGAATAAGGGGACAGAGGGCTCAATCCGCAGATAAGCCTCACAGAACACTTGGAATTGGCATAAGTTACTTAAGGAATTAGGTCCCAAATCCTGGAGGCGGAGTTCATGAAAGCCATGGCGTCTCTAAGAAACTTCGATCCGGGCGGCTTAAAACCTCGCTCCAGGTGTTCCACGAAAACGACTATTTCCCCTTCTTTGGGGTTGGGAAGATCTTCTCCGAACCCGGTACGCCAGCCGATAACATTCTGAGGGTCCAAGTTGCCCGTTTTCACATAGTCTGCTAGTATGGTGTCATCGACCTTGGTAGGAAGCCAGTCACTTTTGAAAACGGTGCCCATGCTACAAAGAAGTAAAGTGTGAATTTATACGCCTTGAACATCTACTGTAAGGGGTGAAATAAGTTCATCTAACGCACCAAGTAATTTGTTCACGAACTGAGAAGGAAACTTGACCCGCCATATCAAGAGCCGAGTTGGGTTGCTATGGCGACTTACGAAGTCTGGCTATTCCCGGGAGCTACGTTCTAAGGATGATGGAGACGTTTGTTCAAAACATCAAAGTGTGAAGACTACAAATAGCTTTTTGCAAAACGGTAGGTAAATTATGGATCTACTGGATAGCTAGAAAAACATGAGAAAAATGGCTGGGCGCAACAAATTTATTACCAGGACAAGGTGACGCCCTTCGCTTGATGAAACGTTATACTAGGTTCGCAAGTAAGAGCGGATAAATGAAGATATTCGAAGCATTGGTTATCTCGTCGGCATTTGTGCTAATCAGTTCAGGAAAGGCAACACATGCTCGCAAAGAACATCAAGAACATGGCAGTGCTGGAGCTTCAGACAAAGATTGGATCTATTCTTAAATGGGCGGTGGCCTAACTTGATGCTCTCGGTCGAAGAAGGCCGACGGCGACGAAGGTCGTTGGAGAAGCACGGAGGTCCCGTTGAGCGAAGAGATCTTCGACGGCGGTGGAGTTTGTGGCGAACGGCGAGATGGTCGACGACGATGCGGTGGTCAATGGCGGCGGACGGATCGGCCGCAGTGCGAAGATTGACGACGGCGAAGGCCTATGGGCGGCGCCGAAGCTTCTCGGGCGAAGACAGAAAGTACGGTCGGCGGCGGAGCCCTCGGGAGGCGATGAGATTTCCTCGCTGTGATAATGGGGAGGTGATTGACGAGACTGGTAGGTGGGAAGCACCAGTCCTGTCCCCCCCCCCCCGTCTATTTATCAGGGCGGGCGCTGGAATCGAGGAGCCGTGAGGGGGAACCGCTGGGGAATAAAAAGATTCGCTATAAAGGCGTTCCGAAGATTTTGGGATAACGATGCACTAAGATCCGTTGAGATTATGCCAGTCTTCCCAAAAATCGAGGGATAAGAAGAGGCCAACAAGAAACGGTTTGGCGACTTAAAGCGTTTTTGGTGCCAGATGGCAGGTTGCAATTTCTGACGTATGAAGAAAAATGAGGAATGAATCGCCTTCAACTAAGCGGAAGTATTGGCGTGAAAAAGAAGTTCAAGTCAATCTGGGGCCTTATGTTGGGGATATTACGTGTTAATGACCCGCCCTAGTTGGGCCGGGTTACCAATCAGGCGATTCACCCAAACAATTATTTGGGCCTTGTCCTGGCCGGATCAAGGTCGTATGGCGGTTGATGATTTCTGGAAGGTCTCCAAGCTTTGGAAGACGGCGACTTAGAGACCACAGGGGTCACGATTTGTAGGAAGGAAAGCACCCTTGTAAACCCTAGGAGTTCGACCTGTATATAAAGGCGAGTCCCAGGGGAGGAGAGGGCAGGTTAGAAATCATCGAGTGCTAGGTTCGGCGAGTTACGCCCTCCTTGTAATCGAAACCACATCAATACAAACCAAAGCAGGACGTAGGCCTTTACCTCCTCACGAGGGGCCGAACCTGGGTAAATCGCCGTGTCTCTCCCGCTTAACCCCTTTGAGTCGCCACCAAGGTGCGATGGCTCCAGTACTAAGTCCTTTCACGAGGACATCTGCTGTGACAAAACCACGACATATATGGCAAGAGGGGCTAGGGTTAGGGGATTTCAGTCCGATTTCAGACCGTTGGATCGTCATCCAACGGCTCTGATAAGAGGGGGTTTGCTCGATGGGTTACTGGGCTGTGTAGAGTGAGATGGGCCAAGATGAGAGGGAATTTTTGGCCCGTAACACGTGTTTTTAGAACAACAAAAACGTCCGACGAATAAACCGATGACGATGCCGCTACGATCGACCGTTCAGGCATCAAACGGATTCTGATTGCGACGAAATTTGGCAGGAGGCCTACCTACACTAAAATAAGACCGCATGCCAAGTTTCAGCCTAGTACGAGAATATTTTATACACCCTTTTAAGAAAAATATTTAAATGATGTCGCGGGCGCGCGCATGTGTTGTTGGTCTCAAAACGGTCAATGACAAAAACATAGAGAACCGGCAACTGCGAACAGATGCTTGTTTTGAAAAAAAAATGGCGGCAACGGAGTGCCCATGCAATGCGGATGATCCACATGATGCGATGATGAATGCGATAACCAAATAATCCCATGACGACAATGGAATAAAAGGGGATTCTTCTGGAGCGTCGGTTCCAGGCCGTTACATCTCTCCTACACTAAGAAGAGATCTCGCCCCGAGATCTAAGAGTGAAAGGGTGAAGAGGAAGAGAAAAGGCAATAGGAAAAACTTAGTCGCTTATTTCACAAATGAGTGAAACCAACGATCCTTGAAGGTTGCAAAGAGATAAAGAATGACATGAGGAACAAGCAAGAATTCACAAGAAATTTTGCGGCACTTCGGTAGGAAATAGAGGCAAAATTTCATAAGATAGCAAGAACATGACAAAAAAAATCATAACACTCCGGTTACATGGGAAAAGCAAGGAAAGAACATGGTCATGATAAAAGAAAATTAAAGCATGAAAGAGAGCAACATCACAAAGCCTCCGGAACAAAAGAATAGAAGCTAGATCATTGGAGAGAAGATAATAGAGAACAAAATGACAACTACTACCACAATTGAATTGAGAAGCCTACTTACAAGGGAAGATTGAACATAGTTGTTGGAAAATCAACAACGAAAAGAACAATCTTGTTGTGGACTTATGAAAACCATCTCAAAATTATGAGGTGACAACCAGCCACTAATGAAACAAAGATTGCTTGGGAGCAACAAGATAGGTTAAACTTCTTACACCAAGAGGAAATATTGAGAACTTGGATCAACAATAATCACCATAAAAGCAACAATAATCACCATAAAACATCCTTAGCAAACCACCATGAAGAACTACTTGAAGAACACCGGAATGAAAGGATGATAGAAAATAATTGATGGTTGAAAGAATAAGATTATCACCTTGCAAACATTTAGATGATGCTTCATGAAGAGATACTGGATAAAATCTTGGAACTCTAGAAAGGAAAAGATGAAGCACTTGGGATACGAGTTTGATATCATGAACAACTCTGGGAAAGAAGGATTGAAATCACCTCAAGAGAACAAGAACAAGAATTAAGTTATGCTTATCCTTCACCAAGTTAAATTGATGACAAGCAACAGATTTAGCATACCACTTATTCTTCTTGACAGATTGACGAGACATATGAGCACAAACTTGAAGAAGTATTGAAAGAAAACACCGGTAAGAATTTGGGATGAAAGAGGATAACACAAATGAACGGGGCTACAAGAGGACAAGAGAGCATGATTCGATTAGAGAATGCTTGAACAAGTTGTCGATAAGAATTGTAAACGAATGATGATAGAAAGAATGAATGAAGATACACGAGAATGAAGAGATGATGATCCACCTCAGAGAAAAACTTGAATGAAGCACTAGAATAATTGAGATACGAACAAAGAGACAACAATTGAGAAGAATTTAAGAACGAATGCTGAAAGCTGAGAACAAAGCAATCATCTGAAATGATGCCCTTCGGAGGATCAAGAAATGAAAGCAACTCTAACATGCACCAAATATATATATCGAAGGAATTACTCCTCATCGACAAAATTGAGAGAGAGCACGAACCTGAAACCATGAATCTTCAAGAGAATGATCAGATCTAAGAGAACAAATTCTTCGGTCTTCACAAGCTAAGAATGATGAGGAGAACACTACCAGAAATTATTGAGACACTCCACAATAATGAATATGGAAAGTTGAGCCTATGATGAAAATAATTTGAAAAAGATCTTGAGAAGGAATATGACTAATGGAATGCCTTCTTACGTCACAGTTTACAAGAATTTGAGATCTCCGGAAAAGATTAGAAAAGCTAGGTAAGATCCTGGGAAGAACCTGTGGGTTATGGGCCCAGTCAAAAGAAACTACCTTTGAAAGCACTCCTTGGAAAAGAGAGATTGCACCGGTAAAAAAGAAAACTTGATGAGGTGAGAACCTCGAAATAATTTAAAGGACTGAAAACAAGAAACTTCTAAGATATATTCAGCACTCCGGATAGAATAGAGAGGGATGAATGACAAGGGAGGTTTGAATCGGAATTAGAAAGCATTGAACAAATGGAAAATATATGACGAACACCGAAATCTGGAATTAAATCCACGAGAGAAGAACATAGAGAAAAAGAAATGAAGAACTCGAGACTCCTGAAAATCTTCACAAAGAACCACCAGATACAATACAGAAGAAAGAAAGCGGACGCAAAATTGAAAAGAAAGGCACCTAGATGATAATTGAATCATTGAAGAAAAAGGGGCGGGAGGGCGGTGAAAAACAAAGACAATTGGGACAGATGAGACGAACTCCGGAAAGAACTGAGGAACTGATCTTGAAAATATTGGAATATATAGAAATACTTGAAGAGAAGCACTCCAATTGGAAAAGAATTGACATGATGACTCCGGTTTGAAAAGGATTAATAAGACAATTTGATTGAACAAAATAATTAATTAGCACTCCCATGGAAATATGAGAACACCCCTTGGAAAGATATGAAATCACCACTTGACATCGAAGCAACTCGGATTACCATATTCCATCAAAACAAATGATGAGGGTTATGAAACAAGCCAGAACAATTCATGACAAAGATTTCATCCGATATTTTTGTGGTAAGGTTCGCACGGGCTTGATCGTACATTGTATTGTCATATTGAAATGACGCTCGGATATGCTCCCTAGGCGTACTAAACTACAGGGCTTGACGAAGCATATCTATTGACATATATCGAGACCGTCCTTTGTAAAAACGACGGTGAACAAACGAATCCACTAAATGTCGAACCCCAACCTCACATCATGCATATGTTGGAAGATAATCCTATGGGTAACTACTTGAATTCCCAACTAAGAACTCCCAAATTTTCCTTGATTGTGCAATTCGGTTGCGGGTCCGGGAACATACTCAGTGTAATCAGCTACACCTTTCCCGCAACTTTTCAAAACAGAAGCGAGAAGATCCGCATGTTCATCTATCTTGGAGCCTCGAAAACACAACAATAGTAAGTATGGCGGTAGCCCAGAACTCTCTGCACCAATACTCGGGATGTCGGGCTTATCTCACTGCTACTAGTATTGAAGCAATTTCGGGCATCCTCTGTCCTTACACAATAAGAAATCTGAGCGATAACGATGCACACAAGAATCCTCTGGAGCTCAACTCCCTAGAAGAAATCAAGTCAGACAGGAGGCACCATGTCAGAACTCCGCCACATCGACATCATATAGATTCCAAATATATCCGTGTGATCCTAATTTTTTTTGCGCGAGAAGAGCAGTAGAATTAAAATTCCTAAGTCGTAAACCTCACGAGATCATAGAAAAGGAGTAAAAGGAATCCTACTCTCTGATATATAACTAGACTCAAAGTAGCTTTTCACAAGACTCGACTCGTCCAAGTTTGATCAATCAAGGGGGCTCCTAGGTCGGCACTGCTTTGATACCAACTTGTAATGCCCAAGATGCGACCCTATCCTTATTTTGGCATGAGGGCCTCGACAGGGATAGAAGCTCATCTCGTCGTTCCGCAAGAATGGATATCGTTACAAGTACATGTATAGAAGAGATGAGTATAAGAAATTGGCTTATAGTCGCCACAAGCTACATCAAGATCACATCAATACAATAAAATATTAAATCACCATGTAGAAGAGCAGGATCTGACGACGGACAAAAACAAACAATAAAAGAACGACATCCATCCTTGCTATGTGAGGTTGCCGGCCTAGAACCCATCCTAGATCGATGAAGATGAAGAAGGAAATCTCCAAATAGAACAATCATCGCGCTCACGTCAAAGTAACTCTTTATGTGTACCTTTAACTATTGTTGTAGTAAACTGTGAGACACAGGGACTCAGCAATCTCATTTCCAAAGGTATCAATACTAGCAAAGCTTAATGGGTGAGGTATGGTTAAGTGGTGAGGCTGCAGCAAGCGACTAGCAATTATTTGAGTGGTTAACTTACGAGTACAAGGAAATAGGAGGGAGGATCAACTACGCATAAAGGATGTGACTAATGATGATCAAATGAATGATTCTGAACACATACTTATGTCAAACATAACCCCACCATGTCCTCTTCCGGATACAGAACTCACGAGAAGAGACAGTCACAGTTACGCACACCGTTGGCATATTTTACTTAAGTTTACTTCAAGTTATCTATAACCGGATCTTAAACAAAGTTTCCAAGTTTTCCACAAAAGAATGGGCATGGCTTTTCGAAAGATTTTACCCTACATGTGTGCTCTAACTAATCCATGGCAAATTACCACAAGTTGCATAGAAACTGTGACATCCTCAACTGTTGCTACAGTAACCTCTGTGATTAAAGTACAGTAATCCTATGCAAATAATGCCACGTCACCGTGATTTCTATTGTTGATCTCGCATTAGTTCAAAACGGTTAGATCTTAAAAAATAAGTCGAACGAGAAACAAATTTCGACTGTTAAAATAAAAATGTCGGATGAATTACAAATATTCCTTAATAATATACAGAATTGAATCGGGCATTTTTTGGAATTATTTAAAACCCCTATATAATTAAAATGAAAACTATTAAAAAAATAACTAATAAAAAAGGGAAAAAAAGAAACCCAAAAGGACACGACCAACTGGGCCAAATGGCCCACCCCCACCGGCCCATCCACCTCGGGGTATAAGACCCCCACGGAAACCCTAACCGAGCCTCCCCTCCAATTTCCTCCCTGCCCTCGCCGCCAGCCACGAGGGAACCAGGACGGTTCCATCCCCCCTCGTCACCCCCACCAACCCCCACGTCGCCCCCGCTTCTCTCTCTCGCTAGCACGCCCCAGATCCCGTCGCCCCGCTCCCTCGCCACCGAGCCCAGCTCGTCCCTCGCATCCCCTCCCGCAGCCCCAGGAGAGCGCCTCCCCTCACCACCTCGCGTCGGCCCTCCTCCCGCCAATGTCCGCCTCGCGCCGCACCACACCACCGCTCCACGGCGACGCCCCACACCATGCCACCATCGCGCCGCCGCCTCTCCTCCTCCCTGCCTCCCATGGCGCCACCCCACACCACGCCATCATCGTGCCGCCACCACTCCTCCTCCCTGCCTCCCACGGCCCCGCCCTTCATCACCGCCACCGGAGCCCCAGCCTTCTCCAGCGCCAGATCCGCCCCGCCCCAGGGCACCTCGACGCCGACGCCGACCCCTGCCATCGAAGCTCCTCCGCCTACTTTGCCGGAACAACACCCCCTCCTCCTCGCCGGCCTCCTCACCTCGTCCCCGACGGCTCCATCGAGCCTCGCCGACCCCGCCCCCTACAACATGGGCGAGAACGCCCCTCTCCCTCTCCTTCCACCCTCCGGTTTCGTTCTGACGTTCATTGCCTCGTCCCGGCGTCGTTTTCATCTCCTGTAAGTTGAGGCGAGGAGGAGATGGAGTTTTGCCTCCCGTCTCTGTGTTGAGAGAGAGAGAGAGATGAACAGAGAGATACAACAGAAGGAAAGAAAAGAGATGTTAGAAAAAGAAAAGAAAATAAATGGATATATGTATATGTGTAAGTATGCAAATATATGTATATGTACGTATGTATGATGTGTATTGTGGATGTGTGTAAAAATGTGTATAAGTGTATGTGAGATATTTTGTACACTATGTGTGTTGTGTTGTGTGTGGCCGATGGGCCACTGCCATGTAGGGCCAACACCCCACTCCCACTGACAGGGAGGCCCCACACAACCCTATGTTAAAAAAATAAAAATAAAAATAATATATTTAATAAATATTTTAATTAATAAATTAATTAATTAGTGAATTAATTAATTAATGAATTAATTAGGTAATTATAATGATTATAAGTAATTCGAATAATTAAGTTAATCTGTTAATATAGTTAAGTATTTATCCTAACAAAATATGACACGTGGGTCCCCCACTAAATTAATCTGATTAATTAATAATTAACCCTAATTAAAAATTATGTCTATGACACATGGAGCTCACTCGTAAGTTTGACCAGTCAGCTGCTCATGTCAGCATGACATCATGCTGATGTCATAATAGCATTTAATTGAATTAATTAAATCTGTTTTTAATTCCTAAACATTAATAAAACTTTGAAAATTAATATAAAATAAACCGTAGCTCAGATGAAAAAAAATTCAACATGAAAGTTGATCAGCAGAACGAGACGAACCAGGATACGCTATCTTTTCGTCTGTCACACGTTCCTAGCATAGCGAACATGGAACTTTTCCATCATTTTCAGTCTGACCAGTAGTAGCCACAGACCCGAGAAATATCGTGAGATATTCTTCCGACCCGTCTGCCACATATGTTACTGCGTTAGCTCATGCCTAGCCTGCATATTGTCATGTCATGCTTAGTGTTTCACTGTTGCTGTTATTTATTGTTTCTCCCTCCTCTTCTTACCGGTAGACCCCGAGACTGACATTGCTGTCGGGTACATCTACCCTCCTGTCGACCAGCCATTTGGCGCGGAGCAACAAGGCAAGCAAACCCCCTTGATCATTTCAATATCGCCCATGTCTTTCTCCCTCGTGCTTGCATTAGTATTTTGCTACTGTTGTAGTTAGCTCCTATATATGATGCATAGCCTAATTTTGATGAACTCCTACTTTCAGTACCGCACTTTAAACTGTTTAGTATAGGTGGAGCAGTCATCCCCCCTGCCCCCCTTAGTCCAGTTGCACTGCTTTGTCATGAAGTCTCGATCCCTGATCGACGAGCCAGATCCAACACATCACTTACACCTCCCTTAGTTGTGCGGCACTACAGAGTTACTATCGGGTACCGAGGGTGACACCTTGCGAATTACTCATGATGATACCTCTGTAGTATAGCTAGTTGGTCGTAGTTATCGAGGGTGATTCCTCCTTCACCACTCTCGACGATGTCTTTGTCGTGCAACCCCTCAAGTGTGGGACCCTCGAGAGTGATTCCTCTAAGTCCACCTTGACGGTTACATCGTTTGGGATCCAACGAGGGTGATGCCTCAGATCCCCCTGATGTTACAACCACACAGTTACTTGACCATGTTACTGGGATCTTTGATGAATAGATGTTAGGCGGGTGGATTCCCGCGTGGATGTGTCGATGGGTTAATTAAAATGATAATGGATTTTAATATTCGATCTGGGTTGGTCGGAAGGCCTTATTACGCACTAACCGTCTACGTGGGAAGAATTATGGGTACTCGACGTCGTGGTATCAGCCGAAGCTCTTCAGATGTCAGCAATGGAGCGGCGTGCGCCCGAGTGGTCCCGAGATGCATCGCGCTTGTGATTAAGGGGTGCTAGGACTGTCATCGGCCGCCCTTGCATCGTGCAGGAGCGCAGAGGGCAAGTGGACCGACGACCCCTTTGTGCTTAGGAATTAGACCGGCGGGCTGGCCTCTCTGTTGAGCTTATGTGGGGCTGCGACGTGTCGATATTTCAAGGCCGGGCATTACCTAGAAAAGTGTGCCCGGCCAGAGTGTTATCGAGCGTGACGGGGAATATGTTGTGCACCCCTGCAACGAAGAACTTATCTATTCGAATAGCCGTGTCCACGGTTACATGACGACTTGGAGTTGTGCCCTGATCATTTACAACTTCAATTGTTACTTAACTGGATTTAGTTGCCCCAGGATTTCTTCCTTGCAGGGAGTCGAGGGAGGATCTCTGGGCATGACCTCATATTAATATTGCTGCAACAATATGACTATTAATTGTATTACCTGTTCTACTCTCATCTACTGCTGCAAGACCCCCTGAAGATGCTAGTCTTTGATAGGACTAGGCCTTCTCTCTCTATTCTTGCATTGTTGCAGTCAGTCCACATACAAACCCCTTTCTTTGATACTGATGCATACTTAGCATAATTCTGATGTAAGTCTTGCGAGTACTTTAGATGAATACTCACTGTTTCTTTTCTCCCCCTTTGTCCCCTTGATCCGTTGTTGTGACCCGATGTTAGAACCCAGGAGATGGAGTTTCCTGCCGACGCCTGCCACCCCTATGGTGATTTCTTCGTGGAGGCCGCTGAAGACCAGGAGTAGTTACGAGGTTCCCAGGCAGGAGGCCTCGCCTCGTTCGATCGTGTTTCTTTTGTGCTAGCATTCTCTAAGGCACCCCATGTTTAATGTATGTACTTAGATATTGTTGCTTCCACTGACTCGTGTGTTTATCGATCTTCTGTATTCTAGTCCTCGAGGCCCATGGCTTGTAATATGAAGCTTGTATTTTTTATTTTTGTCTAGAGTTGTGTTGTGATATCTTCCCGTGAATCCTTGAGTTTGATCGTACGCATTTGTGTGTATGATTAGCGTACGATTAAGTCGAGGGCGTCATAGAAACCCTCGACCACGAATCTCGTGACCTCCTCGGATTCCTTAGTGGAAAACCTCAACTCTGAGATAGATCAAAGCATCACCGGAATCCCGATGCACAAGGCGCTTGAGAAAGGTAAAAACAAGTCCAGGAAGGCCACCGGACGTGCCGACAATCCCGATAGGAGCCGCGTATCTTGTTCTCAGGGCACACCGGATGAGCGATGGTTACCACACTGAAACACTGAGTTGCCTCGGGGGGCGTTAATAAGCTGCTCTATTTGGGACCAACACCATTAGCACTAGCCCCCTTGTATTATGTTGAATTACTCCTCGTGTAGCGCTCACTCCCTATGCGTCAATTATTACCAGTATTATTATATTCGGCAATTATAGTACCAATGTTGGGCCTTGCCACACCAGTTTTATCCCAAAACATAAGTCAAGGGGGTCCCCATAACAACCCCCAGCATGTTAGGAGCGCTCATTTATGGAACATAACACTGGTACCCAAAACTAAGGCCTATGTTTTGTCGGAATGTTGATTAATTTCCGTTCTGAAAAATTTCACGTGCTCCATATGTCCACTTTTTAGCAATGGTCATGCCGAAAATTTCCGTGAATTTCGGCATGACTTGTGCTAGAAACTAGGACATATCGAGTGCCCGGGAATTGTCGGAAAGAGGAATGAATCACATTCCGACCAAGTATAGTCCCCCTTTTATTATTCATGTTATTTGGCCCAGAATTAAACTATTATACTTAAATACTTATAGGAAATAAATATATCTAGCTACGACGAAGCCGGGGGTTCTGGTCGCCACGAAGAAGACCATTTTGATGAAGCAAATCATTTTTTTCGATTACGTGGACCAACGGGAGATGCGGATGCAGGTTGGCAATGAGACCAACCCCGACAATGACACTGTCACCTGCAGTGGCAGTGGCACCGGCACCAAGACCGGCGATGATGTTGACGTACCCGGTAACGGACCGAAGCCAAAGAGGACAAGAAAACCAAACGAGCTATGCACAGAACAAATTGTGGTCACATAGATGCACCCCACAAAATTAGAGCCAACGACGCTGGAGTCAGGATGCAATTGCTATGGCAATCAACTAGGATGCATCCTCAGTGAAACCGCCAACATCAACAATGAAAAGTTAAAGAAGATACCACATATGGAGCACACGCTCCTAACGAATTTGCACAATAGGTTCTTGTTCCTCGGGCGGACTAAAAAAACTTCCGTGGCATGAAGAACCGATGACAAAGATAAACAACAAGGCAATGCTGACGTTCACCAATGCCTTGTCCGCCTGGAAAGTAAGGGTGAAAAAATCGATTCCGAAGAATGAACCATGGTCCAAGATTCATGCCGACAATCCGCCATTAATGGAAGAGAACTTCGAAAAATTCAAGGAGACTTGCGCTATAGAAGAAGCGCAAAAAAAGTTAAAGAAAATGAAGGAGCTACAGGCCAGGAACACACCTGCCCACCGCCTCGTAAGCCGTGGTTACGAGGGGAAGAGGCAAGTATGGGCCAAGGAGGACGACGAACGTGCAAGTCATGAAATCCCAGACCCCTTGGTGGAGTTCACCGATACGCGGGAGCGTGACTGGATCAGGGCCCAACACGAGTGGGACCCCGTCAATAAGGTCCTTTACACGGACCCGAACACGAGGGAGTTCATGAGACTTCTGGTAATTGTTCTATTACCACCTTATATTAATTAGCTTCCTATCAATTCGATAACAAGTTTTGTCACATTTGTAAACCATCCATGTTCCTTTTGCAGAAAGAGTAGCACCAAAAGGCAGCCGAAAGCGACAATGGGACATCCCATTCAACCGGTCCCTGAACATACTTAAAAATATCTCAGCGGACAAACCTCCATCTGATGGACGTGTGCACGGTGTAGGAGATGGCGCCTGTGGATGAAGTGCTACCACGAGAACCTGGAGGAAAAAGCAGAGACAGTAGCTTTCTCAACACACCATCAAAGACAAGGTCGTGCATGCGGTCGATAAAAGCAAAGGTGAGACCAAAGATAAGTTGGCCAAGGTAATCGACGATAAGGTCAATGGAGCTATGGTAGCTTCCTTGGGCCAATTGGTTCCGGCAGTTTTTGAGTTTGTGAGGAGGAATCCAAAAAAGGGCAAAAGGACTTTCCCCTTCTCAGCTTTGTCGGGAGCAATTCAGCAAACATCGCACCACCAGCACCTGCTCACTCAGCTGCAGATGCTCCCGCACCTGGTCTTGCTCCGGTTCATAGTAGCCCGTCCTTCGTCTTTGGCGTGCTCGGCGGGGCTTCATCTTTGGCCGAGATCGACGCCATCACGGTAATTACACGTCATACACTCTTCACTAGCATGTCTATATAGTCTTCCGTTTCAGTTGCCTTTCGGATATTTGACGTCGTAGTCATGTCTTCGCAGGTCGACGAAACCACGGGCACCCTACTGTACGATGTCAATGGCCAGAAGGTGGATGTGCGAAAGGAAACGACCATGAAGCCGAAGGAGCGCATGCTCCACAACCGACAGATGCCCCATGGCGTCTTCAAAGTTTGTGTGCCCAGTGTGAAAGCGGGCTTTGAGGATTTGCATCTTCCGACACCAGTCGATGACGATGAGACCCCTAAACAGATTGGCGCATGCAAGAGCTAGATCTTGCCTTGGCCGAAGACTCACCTTCGTGTCGAGGCGCCCGATAGCACACCAACGACAACTCCTCAACAAGGTATGAAAACCACCCCACCTACCCAATTACCTACACCTGTCGTAGTGGGTGATAGCGGTCGACGCGGCGAGGGAGAGCCTCCATTAGTGCCAGCTGACGTCACCCCCGTCGAAGAAGAAAATGTTGGTGATGTCATGGAGGAGGATGCTGATGACCCTAACCAGTATATCAATACCGGCTATGATGATGCTAGGGAGTATGACTCACACTATGAGCATGGAGATGAATTGAAATGCGTGAATTGCCGGAGCCACAACGTCCTACGGCTGATTGCAGAAAGTCTCTCTTCATGCGATCCTCGCAGGAGACACCTCTAGATGCCGCCTCTATCCAACAAGAACAACACGGGGGTCGTCTGCTGGTTATTAGACCGACGATGCTAAGGGTGGTGGTTAGGGAAGGTTTGGCGGGCTCACTACCGCCACCCGCCAAGAAGCAAAGGACGAGACCGGAGAAGAAAGGATCTAAAGGCGCTAGAGCCGCTTCAAGCAGCCAGCCGCCTCTAAAGCCCCGGGAGGTAGGAAGAATACCTGTCATAGGTGCAGATAATTTCCATGTCGCCGGCAACCCGATCCTACCTCAGAAAGCGCTAGAGAACATACAGAACAATTATCTAAGGAGACTTCATGATGATGTGTTGGCCATAGAGAGAAGGCTTCTCAGCACGAAAAACCAGGATACCCGCTTTACCCGACTCGGGTTCCAGGTGCGATGTCATACGTCGATAGATGGCCCGCGGATAAGTTCATCCTGCGATTTGACTACATCTACGACATGTTCCACATGACCAAGCTAGATTTTTAGTTCATCCGCCTATATGCGTTGTATCTCAACTACATCATCAGGCGCGAGAACATATAATATATGTGCGTCGCGGACCCGTACTATATGCACGTGAGCTTCTTGGCAGTCTGCAAAGAAGACCGTGACTATGTGAGCAAGTACGTCTACGATTTCAAGATTGCTAATAAGGAGAAGTAAAAGATTCTCCGGCCTTATCATCCCACGTAAGTCATCTGCGGATATCCTTTCGTAAGTTTTGATCATTCCTTTGCAAGCATTGAGGCGAATTTGATGTATACCTCTTTTGCGCAGCAGGGGGGCCGTCCTCATCTGTCTGTATCCATAATACTCCCATGCTCTATGCTTGGACTCATCGAAGAACATCGAGAAAAAGGATTACACACACATAAAGAGTGTTCTCGATAGTGCCATTTTAACCTTCAATCTTACTGTTGGATATATGCAGGTGAAAAAGTACAAGAATCAAGCGCCGACTTTCGGCCATAAGACCAACTTCTCGTGCATCCAGCAACCGAATGGTAGTAAGGCTGATGGATTCTACCTCATGCAGCACATGATCGAGTACAGAAGGGATAGACAATGCCTTCGCATGTCAGCTAATTCCGGTGATGCCGAAATTGTCAACTGGTCCACAAGCATAGGAAGGACACCAGATCATCGAATCCGAGTTGAGTTTGTTCACATACTGTGTGAACTTGTGTGAACTTCCCCAGGTGATCATGAAGCAGGTCATTGAACAAGGAGGGATGTTCTTCCATGGGCCAATGAGGCGGGAGATTGTCCGAGAACTGCTACGCGCTCAGCATCTGGACCTAAAGCCTTTCAACAAGCTCGGGTCATTCATCCCTGACTATGAAGATTCGGGTGCCGACATGGACGAGTGATTGACGATGACAATGTGTGTTTATAATTAGTACTACTCGCTTTCCTTGAACTAGCGTATACATTGCTCTAGTTAATTAGTTTGTGTATGACGAACTTCGTTATTTATGTTTACTACTTGTATTCTCCTAACTATGCCTCTTTGTGTTTCTCAAGTACATTATGTTGCATATTATATATCGTTGTTAATCAACATATGATGCAGGTACATAGACTGGAGATGGCGAAGGACTGCTACGCCATATTCATTGGGAGGGTTCCAGGAGTGTGCGAGAACTAGCCACACGCTCAGGCCGAGGTGGACAGCTACCCGGGCGCTAGCCACACAGGGTCGACAACAGAGCCGAAGCAGAAAAGAGTTACTTGAGGTGGATGCTACGGCAAGAGACGGAGCGAAATTGGTGCCTCAAGAAGTACTACATAGTCGCGCTCTTGCTCATACTGATCGCTCTTCTCTTCTACATGATGGTTTAGATAGGGAAGATGAAACTTGTGGGTGCGCCATGACTTGTGTGTATCGTTATTTTCGAGATTTGATGATATTTGTGTTGGATAATGATGATGATGGTATAAATGATGAGACTAATTTATGTGTATGATGATGAGAATAATGCATGTTTATTATGATATGATGAAACTACTATATGGAGCATGCACACATACGTAGAGGGGTCATAAATATGACGAGAATTAAATATTGAAATCAGAAATATTAGCAGTAGCGTTGGCTTAGCAGTAGCACTTTATTTATTCCAGCGCTACTGCTAACGTAGGTACCAGTAGCACTTTAATTCCAGTGCTACTGCTAATAGGTTAGCTGTAGCGCGTTAGCAGTAGCGCTGCCCCCAACGCTACTCGTATGGGTAAAACCAGCGCTACAACTAGGCTTTCTCCTAGTAGTAAAGCCTTCCTCCTTTTACCAACTATATATGTGCATTAAATTAATTAGCAATAATATGGTGATATAACAAGGAACCCATGTTTTCACATGGAAGAAACTGCACCTACAACTGCAACGCTATAAGAAGGTTGAGCAAGCGGTAACATAGCCAAACTATGGTTTGCCGGGTTGTGGAAAGGTTAGTGGCTTTTCATGACAATGTAGGAAGGCTAATTAAACAGGTTGTAGGCAGCGAGACATAGCGAAGAAATGAAACACCTAGCATGGCAATGATAGTAATGGTATCTAGGTAAATGGTCATCTTGCATGACATCCTGTTTGGAAAAAGAATGAATATGTGAAGCACACAAACCAACATAGTCGAGCGGATCCTCTCACTCCGAAGCGGTTCGGATATCTATCGAGAAGAAGCAATTCAGAACAATAATCAAAACACGATAACACCACACATATGCATGACATGATGCACAATGATATATGATGCATGTTCAGTCTAATTATGCAAGGCATGGCCCATCACAACAATTGAATACTACGCATTAAGTGAAGCTCAATATGCAACGAGTTGCATATTGATAAAACTCCACATTTAATTACTTAGTTCATTCCCGTTTAGATACACGAGAATATTAAATGTTGTTAATCATGGCAAGAGGTGGAGCAGAATTAAACTACACTATCTAGGCATTTTAAATGAGGTCGGAAACAATTTATAGCATCCCCAAAATGACCCCATATCTAAATTTCAAAATCTTTTCATATCTTATCTAAACACATTTTATATTTGTTAAACAGTAAAATAAAATGAAGCATGTGATTCTACTCGTCATTCCAGTTGATTTACATATGTAGTTCGCATAAAACGGAGTTACGTTAATTAGCTATAGGCATTCTAAAATAGTGACAAAATCTACTATAATGCATGTCTTGATATTAATAAAAGTCGCAGCAAGGAAAAAAATTTATGCATGGGCCGATTTACAACATAGTGCAGCGGCCCACGGCTGGAATCGGCCCAAGTATGCGTGTGTGCAAAATATACAGAACATGGCCAAAATTAGGGGCGGCTAAAAACATCACGTAAAATCGAGGTGGCTGGGGCTCAAAGCCAACACCTCGTGGTTAAACCACTGTGCTATTGCATCTGATTGTGACAAAACATGACAACAAAGCAAAATAACCCATCCAACAACAACGGATCTAGGAAAAATGAAGCTTCACGTACCGGCTCACAGCAGGGGGGAAATAGAGGCCAGCGCCATGGCGATGCAGAGACGGCGACAGGGGCGGTCCTGGCGGAGAGTGACGGGGGCGATATATATCGGGGGCTTGGGGCGCCGGAACTTGAGGAGTTGGTCTTGTTCCTGACGAAGGCAGGGCCAGGCGATGCCATCGGAGGAGCTCATCCTCATGCGGCGACCCACCTTTCCTGTTTATCCCTGAAGAAAACAGAAACGACCGGGGGGTTCAAGGAGAGTGAAGGACCAGGAGAGTAAGGAGGGGAGAGGAGAGGGGGCATGGCCATAGGTCTGCAGGTGCTCCGGCGAGCTGGCGCCCAACTGCTGGTCGCCGAAGCTGCACGGGCTCTGGCTATGGGGTGAGCTCCTGCGGAGACGGCGAAGAACTGTGGTTGTTCCTGCTTGGCGCGACACAGGAGAGGAGGTGGGTTGCAGAGAAGGCGGCTCTGCAGGCACGTGGACACAGGGAGGTGCAAGCGATGCACGCGTCCTGTGGCTCTGCTTGCCCGGTGGAGGAGGTCGAGGCGCAGGGAGCTGCTGAATGGAGCATTGGAGGCAGGCACGGGCGAGGGATTGGGTTGGCTGGCTGGATTTGAGCGTTGATTTGCTCGATGTAGAAATCGAGGGGAAGGTGGATGCTTCTGCTCAGCTCGGGATCTGGGAGGATTCGGAGGTGGGAGGCGAGTGATGGCTTATTGGCGGTGGCTATGGGACAAGACCCTAAATTTAGGGTTGCTACACATATATGGCAAGATGGGCTAGGGTTAGGGGATTTCAGTCCGATTTCGAACCATTGGATCGCGATCCGATGGCTCCGATCAGAGGGGCTTTGCTAGGTGGGTTACTGGGCTCTATAGGGTGAGACGATCCAAGATGAGAGGGAAGTTTTGGCCCATGATATGCGTTTTTAAAACACCTAAAACGTCCGACGAATAAACCGATGATGTTGCCTCGATGGTCGACCGCTCATGTATCAAACGGATTCCGATTCCGACGAAATTTGGCTGGCGGCCTATCTACATTAAAATAAGACCGCACACCTAGTTTAAACCCAATCCAAAAATATTTTATACACCCTTTTAAAAACAATATTTAAATGATGTCGCGGGTGCGTGCGTTTGTGATTGGTCTGAAAATGGTCAAAGATGAAACAGAGTGTCGGTGCACTAAAGACCGGGGTCCCTAGTACCCTAGACTTGTGCACGGGCGCAAAGAGCCCGTGCTGGCAGGGCGTGGCAGGACCCAGTCAAGATGCAATACCGAAGGTTATCAAGGCCCCGGCAGGCCTGCCTTGCCGGGAAGATGACCAAGGCCACGCCGATTTGGTGATCGTGAGGAACTCACCAAGTACGAGACCTCGGCAAGCTCCCTTGCCGGGATGACGACCGAAGCCCCCAGTAAGCTCCCTTGCCAGGACGAAGACCCAAGGCCCCTGCAAGCTCCTTGCCGAGTTGGACCAGAAGATTTTGAAGACCGCAAGGACTTTGTTGATCGAGGCACGCGACCCTTTGAATATGAATATGAAACCATTTTTATGCATGACATATAGCACTTTATTTCGTTGCATCTGAATCCCGTTGAATCAGTGACCACCTTGATGGGAAGACTCAGATATTTCCTCATTGATACTTGCACTGGGCATGACCATACCATCCTATGAGGGTTGTGCGGGTGGGAAGTAGTTAGGATGCTTAGTAGTTGCTATGCAAAACGGGATGGGAAAATGCATGGTGTCGAAAAAGAAATGATTCCAAGGTCTTTTGAAAAACCCCGTCGGGTGCCACTAATTCCCGAGGGATATGGTGTTGAGTTAGGTAATGACTTCAAACGGAAGTGGTGTACCGAGGCAAAATGTGTGTGTGGTTTCAAAAAGGATTAGATTTAAGATGTGCTGACTGTCCCAACCTTACATGCGCAACCACGATACCCCTTATGGGATGGGGCTTTGTTGATTATTGTGGTCAGTACTAGTGGAGAGCCTGCATTACTAGTGGTGGGAGTGATGTGGTCACTCTCAATATGGGGTCGTGCGAGCAAAGGACAACCATGGGCTGTTTTTACAGACACCGGCACACCGTTGGTCCCTGCATGGGTGTTACTTGTGATGTACGTTATGCGGGTTGTGTGCGAACGAGTGGACTCCTCATTTGAATCATCATGGGAAGGCATTGTTTGGGTACTTACCTCGGGTATGGAAAATACTGCAAGTCGTGGAAAGACACGGAAGTTTCCCGAGTCTTGTGGGTAAAGTGCACAACCTCTGTAGAGTGTAAATCTATTAAAATAGTCATGTGCATGGTCATGGACAGTTGGTGGTCCTGCTTAGACTATGTCTAGATGTTTTCAGAAACATGGTGTGAGTATGTGAGAAAGATGTTAGCATGAGAAAGGAGATACTTGAGCTAATTCATATCACTTGACATGATGAATGAATATGAGATGTTCAACCCGTGGTATGTTGATATTTGTAACCTGTTCATACGGATATCTACAACCTCATAATGCATGCTTTTACAAGTTTTTTGATCATGTCATTGCACTTAAAATTAGCTTTCTGCAACTTACCTTTTAGCGCTATATCATGCATTGTTATTGCCTTGTTCCAAACATGGTTTGGTTCTGAGTACATTCAAACTACTCATTGGCTTGCCACTAGTTATTTAATTGGTTAGGCATGGAAGAACAGGAGTATGATAAAGAGTTCGATTGAGACGAACATGCAAAATAGGACGCTTCTCAATCAGAATGCATGTATGGTTAACGCAGATGGCATGAGTTCACGCTTTCGTTCAAGACTTCTGCTGCTAGTTTGTGCTTGGTGATTGGCCGTCATGGCCCAATCCATGTAAGACTTTGACCTTGACGGTCTCTATTTGTATCAGACAGTATGCATGGATGTAAGACTCTTGTTATTCAGCTTCCATATGTTCAGTGAACATTGATCTGTGGGATCACCGTACACGTGCATTTGGTTATCATGGCTTATCAGTCGGGGTCCCCACAAAAGCCTACCCTAATGGATGTCATTAAGGAAGCTCAGAAGGGACACAAGAGCATTGAAGCCATCAAGAGGAAGATCATGAAAGGCAAGGCTCGAGATTCTCACTAGATGAACAAGGGGCCGTAGGGTTTGGGAATCACATCTGTGTACCCAACAAAGTTGAGCTCAAGAATTTGATCTTGCAAGAATCGCATGATACTATGTATTCCATCCATCCCGGAGGAACCAAGATGGTCCAAGACTTTAAAGCAATATTTTGGTGGCATGGCATGAAGAGAGATAGAGAGAGAGACGCTGGATTGTTGCAACCTCTCAAAGTGCCCGAATGGAAGTGGGAAAAAGTCGAGATGGACTTCATCACCGGATTTCCCAGGTCATACAAGTATCATGATGGCATCTCTATCATTGTCGATCACGTGGCCAAGGTAGCCCACTTCATTCCCGCTAAGACCACCTATGATGGAAGCCAGCTAGCCAATCTCTACATCAACCATATCGTGAGCCTACATGGAGTCCCAAAACATATTGTGTCAAACCGAGGTACGTAGTTTACCTTAAGGTTTTGGAAAAGTTTCAAGAAGCCATGGGAACCCAGCTATTCTTCAACACTACCTTTCACCCCTAGACATGCGGACAAACGGAGGGAGTTAACCAAATACTCGAACATATGAGTCGTGCTTCTGCATTGGCATATGGAGCCAAGTGGGAAGATTTCTTACCCTTTGTCAAGTTCTCCTACAACAACAACTATCAGTCTAGTCTTAAGATGGCACCATTTCAGGTGTTGTATGGTCGCAAATGTTGCACTCCCCTCTCCTGGTCAAAAACAACAGAAGGACTAGTCTTTGGACTGGATATTCTCCGTGAAGCCAAAGAGCAAGTTCAACTTGTCAAATAAAGTCTAGAGACTGCCAAATCAAGACATAAGAGCTATGCCTATCTCTGAGTCACGCCTCTTAAAGGAAATAAGTGTTTCCACATCAAGGGAAAGCTCGCACCAAGATACATTGGCCCCTTCAAGATAACCGCAAGACAAGGAGAAGTTGCATACTAGCTAGAGCTACCTTCCGAGTTATCCAATGTGCACAACGTTTTCCACGTGTCACAACTCCGGAAGTGTCTCCAAGTCCACAACAGCCCCAACTTCTACAAGGAAATCGATCATCAAGCCATCGACCTTCAGCCAAACCTTAATTATCGTGAGTGGCCAGTTCACATCTTGGATGAAGCCGAGCGCTGCACTGGAAACTGCACCATCAATTACTTTAAGGTCTAGTGTAGCAACAACGCTGAAGCAGAAGCAACCTCGGAGCATGAAGACTACCTTAGATCCAAGTTCTCTTATATCTTTAGTGCCTAGCTTACGAATCTTGGGGACGAGATTTTTGTAAGGGGAGTAGGTCTATCACACCCTATGTTTTTACCACTTTGCTATGAAGATGATTTTAAAATTTTGGACCAGCTAATACTTTTTGTATGCTTATGATGCTTGACTTGATTGCTCTTAGCTTGTGTGTTTGTTTGTGTTCTAATTCACAAAGATCTTCCCGCTCTCCAAACTTATGTCCTTGAACCAAATACTTTCCCAATGACCATACCATGTGTATAGGACCTAAAACTATTTTAACAAAATATTATTTTCACCAAAAAGCATTTATTCAATTTAAGTTTTCAGAACCCCCCGAACTGATGTTTGTACTACAAGTCCTCAAATTAGGGATTAGGTTTTCCCCAACATTTTATTTGGATCCTATTATCAAAATTACTTCCCAAAACCACAAAAATATTATTTTAAAATTTACCTTTTAATTTTTTTAAATACATTTTTATGTCACAAATGGCCTTTTATAGGGGATTGTTTTTCCAAAATATTTAATAAAATTTAGGGAAACTGTGTCGGCATTTATTTTCCATATATAAGAGTTCCAACACATCGTCACGTTCAAACTATTGTGCCTATTTCAAATATTTGAAATATTTCTATAAGAAATATTCTCAAATAAATCCACGAAAATTCTAGCATGTCACATATGCCATATGTGATGATCTTGCCAATTTTCATCTCAATCCCATTCGGTTTTGTTCACCAAAATGCCCCCAAACCCTCTGTGTCGAGACCCAAACTTGAGAAACTTTACATTGTCAAGTTTGTCCATTTAATCCCAAAATTTGTGTGCATGAACTAATCCCCAAATGATGCTATTACACCAAGTGCTGCATTAAGGAGAATGTATTAGCATAACTAGATATACGAAAATGAGTTTCTGCTCATTTCTAGGGTTTGCCAAAGTTGCATTGTCAACTTTCTTCAAATGAGCTCAAACTTGGTGATCAACCTCATTCCTATCTATCATCTCATCATGTTAAATATCATAGCAACTAGAATATTTATACTTGACCAAACCAGCATAAAACACCTTTTGGTCGTTTCTAAAAATTTATGTTTCATCCCCTTAACTTGTTCTCCTTGAGCCTCAATTTTTACCACAGCGCCACCAAGTCCCTCCCCACCTCTAATAAGCTTTCCAATGGCCAACTCCATGCTTGAGAGGGTGGGAATCTCACTTGAACGCGTTGGACAAACCCATCTCTCTTCTCTCTCTGCTCTCTCTCCCACTCATGACCGTTTCCAAAGCATCCAAAGCCCCTCCCCATTTCTTCATTCCCCCTGATAAAGCTAGGCACTCTAGGATGCGCCAGAGCACACCAAAATCCATGTCGTGCTAGCTAAAGTCACGCTCCGGAGTGCGTTTCCGCATCCTAGAGAGTTGACCTCGCTTCCTAGCCACCTCAGGCCTCCCCCTTGTGTCCGTCGAGGCGCCTTGGCATCCAGGAAATGCCTCCATGTTTCCCTCTTCTCTCCCTTCCTCTCATGCGTGCAGTGTGTGCCATGGCCGCCCGGCTCGACTAGTGAGCGATATCACACGTGCTCGCACGAGAGCGCTCGCACTCTCTCCCATTCCCTCCCATGGACGTGGTTGATCCCCACAAGCGCCCTAGACATAGTCCAGCGAGCCCCCCGTGGCCTCTAGCCATGGAAACGACCGCGCCAAGCACTCAGTCCATGGTGCGCCTCCCCCTATAAATATCCTTCCCAAGCTATCTCCTCCCCTCTGGAGTCTCTCTCTACTTCCCAATCACACACCATTGCCCCCTAGGAATCTTCGAGTGCCCTAGCGCTCTGGATCAACCGGAGCTCCGCTACGTTGGAACACCGACGATCTCTGGGTACAACCCCTCTCTGACTCTTTTTATTCTCGTATGGGACTCTCTCGCCTGCATGACGTGTTTCCCTCCCTCTCCTCCGTCGATTGCTGCAGGAAGCATCGACTCTGACCACCTCCCAGAGCCCTCTGTCGCGGCCATCCTCATTGTCGGTGAGCCTCTACACTCCGGTGGCCCTCTCCACCTCCACCAGAACGGCGTCTCGACGCTGACTCTGTTCCCGTCCTCGGCTCGTGTTGTCGTGCCCTGCAACACCGTCGGTGAGCCCCGCCATTGTCTAGCTAGGGGTTAATGCTAATCCTCGCATGGAAGGCCGCTCCTGAGCCTCTGGCCTCGCCCCTGGGTCTCTCTCCCTCTGACGCTGGGCCCCACCCATTAGGTTTGAACCTGGAGTGCAAGGGAGCACCGAGTCGCCAACCACCTATGGCCCAAAGGCAGAGTGTATTTTTCATTTTCCTTTTTCTGTTTGTTCTCCAAAAATTCTAGAGGGCAAAAAATTATCCAAATCAAGTGATTCCATTTCCTAAAAACTTGTAATAATCCTGCCTATTTAATGTTGCCACTTGTGCACCATTAGCAAAATATTTTATGTGTTGTTTGTATTTAAAACCACTGTTAAAATACTTTTCACCATTTTTGACACTTCAAAACCAAAGCCTAAAAGTTTTGGCAATGTTAAATTTCACCCTAGTATTTTACAAAAAAAGATTTGACATTTTTAGGGGTGAAGTATGTCTCATAATTTCTTGTCGTGGTCTTACTTTTGCCCGTTATATTGCGATGATAGATTACTTGGTTAACTAAGAAGTTGGAACATAAGAGTTTGAAGTCTCCAAAGACATTGTTGAGCGGGATAAGCACCCCTTGACCATGTCTAAGAGACCCCTTTTGCATGGCATGAAGCACTTTACTTTATTCCATCCAATCATGATAAAATGGTCACCAATTTGGTGGGTTACTAATATGTTGTCTATAAATTTTTATTGTTCCATGCTATTATATTATCATCCTAGGATAATTTTTGTGCCATAATTCACCAATTTACATTAGTTTTGAGCACTAAACTATTAACCTAGTGCCCATGGCCATTTGTTGTTTTCAGCGTGTTTTTTGTTTTTCACGTTTTTAGTACCAAATGAAGTCCAATTGCCACAAAACGTTTTTATGATTTTCCTCTACCAAAAGAAGACGTGGAAACTTTGGGAGGAGACCTGAAGCCACATGAGGGAGGCACAAGCCAACATGGCGTGACCAGGGGGTCGCTACGTCCTGATGGCTTGTCCCTCCCTGGTGGCCCCTCTTTCTCCATTATCTGGCCTATAAATTCACATATATTCCAGAAACCATAAAAATAAGAGAAAAACAGTATTTCTGCCGCCGCAAGTCTCTTTTTCACGACGATCCCATCTGGAGCTCCGTTCCGGCACCCTACCGGAGGGCGAATCAAGCACGGAGGGCCTCTTCATCAACCTTGCTTCCCTCGTGATGATGTGTGAGTAGTTCACCATAGACCTACGAGTCTGTAGTTAGTACCTAGATGGCTATCTCTCCCTCTCTCTTGATCTTCAGTAAAATGATCATCGCATCTTCACTTTGATCTATCTGATGTAATTCTTTTGTATCGTGTGTTTGTTGGGATTCGTTGAATTGTGGGTTTATGTTTATATTATTCATGAAAAGTATTTGAGTCTTCTCTGAGTTTATTATTCTTATTTGCATGATCAGAATATCTTCGTAATTCTCTCCGATCTATTGAATTGCTTTGGCCAAATAGTTTGGTATTTCTTAAGTGAGAGGGGTTCATTGTAGCGGGTTCAACCTGGCAAGTTTCTATATCCCAGTGGCAGAAGGGGACAAGTTGCATCGTTGTGTTGTTGCCACTAAGGATAAAATTATGTGGTTTATTCATATTTGTTGAGTTTACTTTGTCTACGTCATGTCATCATTCTCCAATTATTATGTTGTTTTATTTAATACTCTAGATGCATGTTGGATAGCGGTCAATGGGTGGAGTAACAGTAGTAGGTGGAGGCAGGAGTCGACCTATTTTCTTATGAACGTGATGCTTATATACAAATGTTCATTCTCGTGAAAATCGCATAACTATCCGATGTTTTGTCAATTGCCCAACAATAATTTGTTTACACACCATATGTTGCTTTCACGAGAGTTGCCATAGAGAACACTATGGTCCCGGGTCTATTCAATTATATTCTGAAACTTATATTTCCCCACTTTTATTATTTGTCTTTTATTTTATTTTGCAAGTTACATTTATCTACATACCTCATTTGCTTGCATATAACGAGATCAAGGGGATTGACAACTCTCTTGCCCGCGTTGGGTGCAAGTTGTTTGATCTTGTGTGTGCAACTGCTGAACACGGTTGAGGATTTCTATTCCTATTTTTTTAACCTTGGTTTCTTCATCGAGGAAAATACTTACGTAATTACCCGTTCCTCTTCAGGAAAACCAAACGCAGATCACAAGTTTCAAGAAGTATTTCTGGCGCCGTTGCCGAGGAATATCATCACCAACTATCAAGTAACTCCATGCAAACTATCATTCACTTGTTCTTCTTTTTATTTTCTTTTATATCTATCTTGCTTCAAAAAAATCAAAAATACAAAAATATTTACCTTTGCTTGTCACTAGTTTGCATGTATGCTCTCTAGTTTACTTGTCCTGCTTGTTACTTTGCTTGCTCGGTCACCATGTCTCAAGATACTACTAAGTTGTGCGACTTCTCAAATACTAATAATAGTGATTTTATTATTACTCCTATACCACCCCCTACTAGTGCGGAGGCTTTTGATATTAATGCTACATTGCTGAATCTTGTCCTGAAATAACAATTTTTGGGAAGTCCTAATGAGGATCCCGCTACTCATCTTAATACCTTTTTCAACTTTGTGATACGCAAAAAAAGGACATGGATAATGATATTGTGAAATTCAAATTATTTCCTTTTTCACTAAGAGATAAATGTAAGGCTTGGTTTTCATCTTTACCACGTAATAGTATTGGAACACGGGATTAGTGTAAAGATGCTTTTATTGCCAAGTATTTTCCTCCTGCTAAGATCATGTCACTTAGAAATCAAATTATGAATTTTAAACAACAATATCATGAACACGTTGCACAAGCTTGGGAGATGATGAAATTAATGATTAGAAATTGCCCTACTCATGGTTTAAACTTGTGGATGATTATACAAACTTCTATGATGGACTAAACTTTGTATCTAGAAAGCTTCTAGATTCTGCCGTAGGCGCTACATTCATGGAGGTGACCTTAGGAGAGGCCACAAAACTTCTGGACAACATCATGGCCAACTATTCTCAAAGGCATACCGAAAGAGCCCCAACTGGTAAGTAGGTAATTTTTGTGGAGGAAATCGATACTTTGAGTAAAAAGTAGAAGCTCTTATGAATTTGGTTGCTAATAAAAATGTTGATGTTGATCCTAATGACATCCTCTTGTCAACTTTTATTGAGAAAACTGATAATTCCATTGATGCGAATTTTATCTCATGAAATAATTTTAACAACAATGCTTATAGGGGTAATTTCAATGCTAGGCCATATCGTCGTAATCCTTCTAGTGGTTATGGTAAATCTTATGGCAATTCTTATGGAAATCCTTCTATCAATAATGATAAGTCCTCCTCTGATCTTGAAAACACCATTAAATAATTCATTAATTGTGAAATGATTTTCAATACTATGGTAGACGAAAAGCTACATACGATCGATACTTTGGCTAAGAACATGGACATATTTTTTCTTGATGTAGAAACTCTTAAAAGTAAATCTTTGCCACATGTCGGGAAATCGACACCTATGGGAAACTCTAAGGGTCCCTTGATCGTTCAGCGGAGGGAGAGAGGTGGCGCCAAGAGCGGAACTAGCGATCAGCACCATGAAGGTCGTTTACCCAGGCTCGAGCCGCTTGGCGCGTAATACCCTACTCCTGCTTTGTTTGTATTGGGTGCCTACTGTCGGGTTAATTGCTACAGTAATTTAGCTGGTGATTAAAGAGTCTAAACCCAAAAGGTCCAATCCCTAGAAATGAGCTTTGGGCCTCCTCTTATAGGCAAAGGGGTCACCAACAGTGTGCTCACGGGTTGCATAGTGAACAGGGTTCACCGCTTATCTTTCTAGTGTGGTGTCAGGGGCAGTAAATGCCTTGTGTGGCCCCTGACCTGCATCAAGGTGGCTTCGACACGTGCCCAGGTGTGTTGACACCTGGGCTTTGTGCTGCCGCATGAGGGATACCCTAGAGCGGTGGCGGTCGGTGGCACTGTGGCAGGAGGGACACATGTCGGGCGAAGAGAGCCTGCCGGCCTGGCGTCCTTGCCTGTGGCCTAACTCATCTTCCCGGCAAGGATGGCTTCCCGAGGCCTTGGATATTTTCCCGGCAAGGAGGGCTTGCCGGGGGACTGGGAGTCTTCCCGGGAAGGAGGGCTTGTCGGGACCTTGTGAGTCTTCACACCTTTGGTGGGGTATGGTCTTGGCGAGCCTGGGGTTTAACTTCCCGTCGGCTCTCTTAGTGTATTGTCACCGAGGGTGCTGCTGGTGCCCGTCCGCAAGTCTAGGGCACAGGAGACCCTAGCCTCTAGTGCATCGACAAGAGCCCCGGGCATGGGCCACACACGCATGCGAGGCGTCGTTGGGCCAGGCCCAAAGTGGTGCACAGGCTTCTGCTTGGCAGCTTGGAGCCGTTGCAAGTGGCCTTCCTCATATCGCGCATCGAGCATGCGAGGTGGAGAGGCGTGCACACAGTGGACTTCCCACCTCCCGAAGCATTACTCCCACGCGTGACGCATGCGCAGTAACGGTCAGGCAAGTGGCATTCATAGCTTTAAAGGTCAGAGTCGTGGCAGGGCCCGCCCCTGCATGCATTGGTGCAGCAGGGTGGTTCCCTGTTCGCCCGCGATTAGGAGTTACTGGGCGAGAGGGGCGGCGGTTTCCGGAGTGTGGAGAGCTAGCCCACGCACCTCGCCCTATAAATTAGGAGGTTTGCGAGGGGGTTTTGCTCATCCATCCAACTCCTAAAACACTCAGCGTCCTCAGCTTGTTTCTGCAGTGTCTTCTTCAGCTTCAGGTGGCGCTCGCCCGTAACCATGGCTAGGGGACGAGGGAAGCCACCATCGGCTGCCAGAGAGGCAAGAGGGTCCCATTCGGATCATGCCACAACTTCAGGGGCCGTGGGTGCGGAGGGCGGCCCGAGCGCCCGAGGTGGCGCAGGGGCGCGGTGTCGCGGTCACTGTGGAGGCCGTGGTCGGGGAAGGCGAAGTGCTACTCGAGCACCTCCGTCTTCTCCACCAGCGTCGGCTTCTCTTTCATGGGGCGGGCACTCGGATGGGACAATGCTGGAGTTCATCGTGGAGCTGCACGACGTTCCTTGAGGCCATATGAACCACCCTTGCCCCTTTGCCAGGGTGATGTGGGCATACGGTTGCTCCCACGGTGCTATGCAGGTGCACGTGGAGTACCCGAAACGCCTCTCCATGTTGCTCGGGCGGGGCTGGAAAGCCTTCGCCCGCGCCATAGCCTCGAGGATGGGCATGTCCTCCGCTTCAAGATGACAGAGGACGATATACTATCTATCAAGTTTTATGGGCGCTCAGGTGTGCGTCTCGGCTGTTGCGAAGAGAGCTCAAGCAGCGCCGAATGTCCCTCCTCGAGCAATAGCGACGAGGAGGACAGCGGTGGGAGTGGCGCTCATGGCAGGTCAGGATCTCGGGGCATCAAGTCGGAGCACGACACCTCGAGCTCTAAGTGACCGCCGGCCATGCCGCCGAGGCCAGCTCATGCCCTTCCCCCGCCCGACGGGGTTATCTTGCTGGAGCTGGCATCGGTGCCTCGTGTTCCAGGAGGAGGCACCTTCGCAAGCTCCTGCTTCTCCATCCCCTCCTACTGGGGTGACCTCGTCGGGGCTGGCGCTTGTGCCCTGTCTTCCAGGAGGAGGCGCACTCGCGGGCTCCAGATCCTTCACCCCTTCCTCTGGCCCTCTCCTCTCGCACCGAACCAGAGGGACCAGGTGGGGCTTGTCAGGGTTGTTCCCGTTCTCGTAGGAACAGTGTTGGTCCAGGAGGAACCAACCTGGGTTGCGCCAGGGGTCGTCCCGCTTTTTATCTTCTTGAACTTCTGTCCGGCAAGCATGTCCCTTGCCAAAAGACAGTATCATAGGTTAGAGTTGCAAAAATCATCCATGTAATATGTGTGAGTTTGCCTCAAACTGATGAATGAAATGTTTTTCCTTTGTGTCTGATCCCCCTCTTTGTATGATACATCCTTTGCATTTTCTGGAAGCTTGTCGGCGTGACTGGTCGTGCTGCTAGTTCTTTGAGGAACGGGTCCTTAGCAGTTCGTCGGAGGGGTCGTTATCGGCAAGACTCCTAGCCGCACTCAGTGCAACCATTAGATCATCGAGCGTGGCTCAATGTGAAATAAGGCGCTGCGTAGCTGCTTGGTCTGTTGAGCAAGTTTGAAACAGTGTGAAGGCGCTCTGTGGCCATTCAGGTCGTTGAACGAGTTCGAGACAGAGCCAAGGTGCACTGATCCTGACAAGGTTCCATCTGCGCACAAGTTTCTCACAAAAAGATTGGGATTTCTAGAAAGGAAACAACCTATCTACTCGAAAACTTCATCTAGAATCTCTATCACTTATCTGTTGTGCGGCGGCACTTCTTCCCGCGATGTTTGGGTCTTTTGCCGGGGCCTCAGATCCCTAACAAGAAGGATGTTACACTCTCTCGACAACTTCCCCTCCGGCAAGGTTCTTGCCGATAGTCCTTGACTATCGTATAGGAAGGGGGTTGCCGGAGTATAACTCCTTTTGCTCTTTTGCCAGGCCGTGCTAGCGGAGCCCCAGAGCGCATCTTCAACGGCGATGCGACGCTTCCAAGGGGGGAAAGCGTTTCTGCAGGAGAGCGTGCCTGGGCTTCGGGACCTGTTGGCCCATCCTCGATGTCTATGGATCACTCCGCGGAGGGTGCGTCAGCTGGAGTATGCGACGGAGGCCTCGCAAAAGCCCCCACGCACACCCTTGACAACAACGCACTGTCCTGGAACAACACATCAACCTGATGCCATCAAGCTCGAGGTCTCTGCCTCCTTGTCTTGCTCTTGCACAAGGACGCGCTCACACACGCGTTAGGAGGCCATAGCAAAGTGGAGCGACCACTGTTGTGTTCCGCCTTCGGGAACCGCGGCGGTGCGCTCAACTTCCCAAGATCTGGTGCGGAACTTGCTCGAATCCGCGAAAAAGCTCTGAGTAGCTCCCCCTACCTTGCGCGCCAAAGATGTCGGTAAATCGACGCGCCTGTGGGAGGCTCTAGGGGTCCCTTGGCGCTCGAAGGGGGGCGAGAGGAGGCGCCAAGGGCGGAACTGGCGATCCGACGTGGGCAATGGTGGTTATACCCATATTCGGGCCGCTTGGCACGTAAAACCCTACTGCTGCTTTGTTTGTATTGGGTTCTTACTGTAGGATTAATTGCTACAGTAATTTAGCTGGTGATTAAAGATCCTAACCCCAAAAGGTCCAACCCCTAGAAATGAGCTTTGGGCCTCCTTTTATAGGCAAAGGAGTCACCAACAGTGTGCTCACGGGTTGCATGGTGAACAGGGTTCACTGCTTATCTTTCTACTGTGGTATCAGGGGCAGTAAATGCCTTGTCTGGCCCCTAGCCTGCATCAAGGTGGCTTCAACACGTGCCCAAGTGTGTTGATGATGACCCACAAGTATAGGGTATCAATCGTAGTCCTTTCGATAAGTAAGAGTGTCGAACCCAACGAGGAGCAAAAGGATCTGACAAGTGGTTTTTAGCAAGGTAAAATCACACTGAAATTATCGGTAACAAGTGATTGTGTGGTGAGATGATTCGTAGCAAGCAACAAGTAACAAAAGTAGCAATGGTGCAACAAAGTCGCCCAATCCCTTTTGTAGCAAGGGACAAGCCTGGACAAAGTCTTATAGGAGGAAAACCTCTCCCGAGGACACACGAGAATTTCTGTCATGCTAGTTTTCATCATATTCATATGATTCGCGTTCGTTACTTTGATAGTTTGATATGTGGGTGGACCGGCGCTTGGGTACTGCCCTTACTTGGACAAGCATCCCACTTATGATTAACCCCTCTCGCAAGCATTGCAACTAAGAGAGAAGAATTAAGACAAAGTCTAACCATAGCATTAAACTAGTGGATCCAAATCAGCCCCTTACGAAGCAACGCATAAACTAGGGTTTAAGCTTCTGTCACACTAGCAACCTATCATCTACTTACTACGTTCCAATGCCTTCCTCTAGGCCCAAATAATGGTGAAGTGTTATGTAGTCGACGTTCACATAACACCACTAGAAGAAAAACAACGTACAACACATCAAAATATCGAACGAATACCAAATTCACATGACTACTATGAGGATGACTTATCCCATGTCCTCAGGAACAAAAATAACTACTCACAAAGCATAATCATATTCATGATCAGAGAGGTAATGAATAGCATCAAGGATCTAAACATAAACTCTTTCACCAAGTAATCCAACTAGCATCAACTACAAAGAGTAATCAACACTACTAGCAACCTTACAAGTACCAATCGGAGTCGCAGACGGAGATTGGTTACAAGTGATGAACTAGGGTTTGGAGATGAGATGGTGCTGATGAAGATGTTGATGGTGATGAGTCCCCTCCGATGAGAGGAGTGTTGGCGATGACGATGGCGACGATTTCCCCCTCCGGGAGGGAAGTTTCCACGGCAGGATCGTCCTGTCGGAGCTCTAGATTGGTTCTGCTCAAGTTCCGCCTCGTGGCGGCGGCGAATCCACGAAAATTCTCCTCCTTGATTTTTTCATAGACGAAACCCTTCATATAGCAGAAGAGGGGGGCCAGTGGGCCAGCAGGCTGCCCAAAAGCCCCCTAGGCGCGGCTAGGGGGTGGCCGCGCCTTGCAGGCTTGTGGCCACCTGCTGGCGCCCCTCTGGCGCTTCTTCGGCCCAGTATTTTTTATAAATACGGAAAAAAATCATCGTTGATTTTTACGGCGTTTGGAGTTGCCTAGAATAGGTATCTCAAACTTGCTCCAATTTCAGGCCAGAATTCTAGCTGCCGGCATTCTCCCTCTTCATGTAAACCTTGCAAAATAAGAGAGAAAAGGCATAAGTATGGTACCGTGAAGTGAAATAACAGCCCAAGAAACGATAAATATCAACATGAAAACATGATGCAAAATGGACATACCAGTTGACACCTGGGCTTTGTGCTGGCGCATGAGGGATGCGCTGGACCGATGGCCAATGGTAGCACTATGGCAGGAGGGACACCTAGCAAGCGAAGAGAGCATGTCGGCCTGGCGTCCTTGCATGTGGCCTAACTCATCTTCCCGGCAAGAATGGCTTGCCGGGGACTTGGACATCTTCCTGGCAAGGAAGGCTTGCCGGGGGCCTGGGAGTCTTCCCCGCAAGGAGGGCTTGCTGGGGCCTTGTGAGTCTTCATACCTTTAGTGGGGTGTGGTCTTGGCGAGCCTGGGGTTTAACTTCCCGTCAGATCTCATAGTGCACTGTCGCCGAGGGTGTTGCTGGTGCCCGTGTGCAAGTCTGGGGCACAGTAGACCCTAGTCTCTAGTGCACCGACACCACCCAAGCATGATTTTAATTAAAATGTTAAATCTATCCAAATATATATGAATGAAAGTAGGGATAGGACCACTAAGTTGACTGCTAAGCAGGAATTCCTAGAAAAAGCTCTCCCACTCGGTTTTTACCGAAATCATGATGAAGATATTAAAATGATTGGAATTTCTCCTATTGAATCGTTATTTACTTCTCTAAAAATAAATGATAAAGAGACTGGATATGAGTCAACTTTAGTTAGGGATCGTCCCGTTTGCTTGGAGGGTGACGATTCTAATGCTAAAACTGAAAAACGTGGCTTTCGAGAGGTCAAAACTTTAACTAGTGATGTGCCCACTATCTTGGACTACAAGGACTTCAATTATGAAAGAAACTCTTTAGTAGAATATATTTCCTTGTTGCAATCCATTATTATGTCACCCAATGCTTTTGAACAAAACAAGACTTTCATTAATCATATAGTGGAAGCAATGATAAATGCACACGATGAGAAACTTGAACTTGAAGTTTCTATTCTTAGAAAATTGCATGATGAGTGGGAACCTACTATCAAAATAAATTTAAATAAATATGAATGCAATTCTTTGTGTGACCTTGGTGCTAGTGTTTCAACAATACCTAAATCTCTTTGTGATGTGCTTGGTCTCACTAATATTCAAGAGTGTTCCCTAAACTTCCATCTTGCAGATTCTACCATTAAGAAACCCTTAGGTAGAACTAATGGTGTTCTCATGATTGCAAATAAAAATTATGTGCCTTTAGATTTCATTGTGCTTGATATTGATTGCAATTCTATTTGTCCAATAATACTATGAAGACCTTTCCTACGAACTATAGGTGCAATTATTGATATGAAAGAGGGAAACATAAGATTCCAATTTGCATTAAAGAAATGGATGGAACACTTCCCTAGAAATATAATTAAATAACCTTATGAATCCATCATGAGGGGAAATTATGGGTTGAGTGTCAAAGATGACAACACTTGATCATATACATTATGCCTAGCTGGGGCATAAAACAACAACTCTTGTTGGGATGCAACCCAATAGTTATCTTAATTTGTTTTGCTTTTTTAATTTATATCTTGGTGTGATTACATGATTATTGACTATGTAATGATTGTGTTTTTATGTTTAAATTAGTGTTTGTGACAAGTAAAGCCTATTCAATGACTTCTATGATAAGTATAATTGATACGATGCAGAAAAGAAAACTTTGACGTCCAGTGTAGAATTTCTCTAATTTTACTGGAAAGGTGTTTTAAGCTTAATTTTTTACGCAGTATTTTATTAAAAATTCCTCAAGTCATCCTAAGTTTGATGACTTGTTGGATTAGAGAAGTATAGGTTCATTACAGATCACTACATACTACTCTGTTTTACACAGGTCCTGTTTTTGCTTGCATAGTTTGCTTGTTTTGATGATGCTATAGATTGTATCGGGGGGTATAAACCATGGAGAATTTATAATAAAGTACATGATATGTTATTATTAAATATGAATCAAACTAAAACAGTACCTAAGGATTTTATATGTTGCTTATACTAATGGATCTCACGAAGTTTTGTTGAGTTTTGTGTGATTGAAGTTTTCAAGTTTTGGCTGTTACCGCAACAGATGAAGGAATAAGTTGCGGAAAGATCCTAAGATTGGGGATTCCCAAGGCACCCCAAGGTAATATTATAGGAACACTTGAGTGTCTAAGATTGGGGATTCCCCGGAACGCGTCCCCTCTTTCATCTCAAGCCATCGGTATGTCACTTGGAGCTACATTTTTATTTATCACATGATATGAGTTTTGCTTCGAGCGTTGTTTGCTTTAGTTTGCTTTTCTATTTTTGATTTGCCACAATCATAACTTTATGGACACACCAACTTGAGAGAAACACACATTCATCATGATTTGTTAGAATACTCTATGTGCTTCACTTATATCTTTTGAGCTATGAAGTAGCTCTAGTAGTTCACTAATATCTTTTTGAGCATGGTGGCATGTAGATTTTATAGAAATATTTTCACTCTCGTTCTTCACTTATATTTGTTTCATAGTTAATGAAGAGTAGTGGTAATTTGTGTGGGTCATAAGGCTAGTCAAAAAATAATATGTATTCAATGAATGATAATCAAAACCATCATGTACCACATCAAGAGAAATTGTGTGTTAATGATATTGAGGTGGTAATATGAAAAACATATGAGTGCATCATTGTTGATTCTACAATTACCGGTATTAAGAGGTGTTAATTTATTGTTTGTCTAAATATTAAAAAGGCATGGCAAGGATGTTTGAGCCGGAGTCGCGCGATGGTTAACTCCTCCCAACCCTCTCCCTCGGGGCATGTGGGTAGTGCTTTGATTTGTGATGAAACTAACCAAAATTTGCAATAAGTATATGAGTTTCTCATGATTAATGTGAAACCATGTACATACGCAATCTCACCTCCTCATATTTTGCTAGCCTCTTTAGTACTGTGCATTGCCCATTCTCACCTCGAGGATCGGTGCGAACTTCGCCGGTGCATCCAAACCCCGTGGCATGATATGCTCTGTCACACATAAAAGTTCTTATATCTTCCTCAAAACAGCCACCATACCTACCTAGCATGGCATTTCCATTGCCATTCCGAGATATATCACCATGCAAATTCCACCGTTACATCATATGATTAGTTCATTCATCATCATATTGCTTTGCATGATCATATAGAGCTGACATAGCATTTTTGGAAAATCCACCATTTATTATATTGCTGATACATATCATGATAAATCATTTCAAATCTTGGTACACTGCCAAAGGCATTCATATTGAGTCATAGTTCTTCATATCAAGCTTTCATGAGTTTCAAGTAAATAAAAGTGTGATGATCATCAATATTAGAGCATTGTCCCAGTGAGGAAAGGATGATGGAGACTATGATTCCCCCACAAGTCAGGAAGATACTCCGGACTAAAAATAAAAAATGGGGGAGGCCAAATGAGCCCACCATAAAAAAAATGATGAAAAAAATGAATGCGAGAAAAATAGAGAATGGAGTTTGCTACTATTCTTTACCACAATTGTGCCTCAAAGTGGCACCATGTTCCTCATATAGAGAGTCTCATGATATGTCATTTTCATATGTTAGTGGGACTCATATTATATTATTATAAACTCGGCTTGTGTTTTCTGATGACGGGCTTCCTCAAATGCCCGAGGTCTTCATGGGAAAGCAATTTGGATGCACACCATACTTACCTTCATTTGAGCTTTCATACAATTATATCTCTAGTGCATCATTTGCAGGGCAATCCCTACTCGTTGCATTGACGTTTACCGATAGGTATCTCCATAGTCCATTGGTATGCCTAGTTTATGTGCGACTATCTTCTCCACCTTTACCCCTTTATATCTACCACCATATTCTATTCCACCCTTATGCTATTTCATGGCTCAGGCTCATGTATTGCGTGGAGAATAAAAATTTGATTCACTTTGAAAAAGTATGACCAATTGTCTGACTTGGACAGCGTGGTGCTTGACATTTGTACTAATGTGGTGAAGATGGAGCCATGCTTTGCTAATATGAAATATGAGTGGGGGTAAACATTCTTTTAGGATCATATACTTTGAAATATGGATGATTTTGTTGCTTTTACTTACAATTATTACTATGTTGATGTTTTTTAATTAATCATTTCTTAATGAGCATACATGCAAAATATTACATCAAATGAGGAGGAGTAGGAATTAAACTTGGGGATGCATGATACGTCTCCAACGTATCTATAATTTTTTATTTTTCCATGCTATTATGTTATCATCCTAGGATACTTTTTGGGTCATAATTCACTAGTTTATATTATTTTTGATCACTAAGCTATTAACCGAGTGCCCGAGGCCAGTTGATGTTTTCTCCGTGCTTTTGGTTTTTCAGGTTTTCAGTACCAAACAAAGTCCAATTCCAACGAAATTTTTTATGATTTTTCTAGAACAAAAGAAGACCTAGAAGCTTCGGGAGGAGACCTGAAGCCACACGAGGGAGGCACAAGCCGATAGGGCACGACGAGGGGGTGGCCACATCGTGATGGATTGTCCCTCCCTGGTGGATCCTCTAGCTCCGTTCTCTGGCCTATAAATTCACATTATTCCAGAAACCCTAAAAATAAGGGGAAAGCACTTTTTCTGCCGCCGCAAGTTTCTATTCCATGATGATTCCATCTGGTGCTCCGTTCCGGCACTGTGCCAGAGGCAAGGTCGATCACGGAGGGCCTGTTTATCAACATTGCTTCCCTCGTTATGATGTGTGAGTAGTTCACCATAGACGTATGTGCCCTTAGTTAGTATCTAGATGGCTAACCCTCTCTCTCTCTCTCTCTCTCTCTCTCTCGATCTTCAATACAATGATAATCGCACTTCACTTTGATATATGTGATCTAATTCTTTTGTATGGTGTGTTTGTTGGGATCCGTTGAATTGTGGGTTTATGTTCAGATTATTCATGAAAAGTATATGAATCTTCTCTGAGTTTTTTTATTCTTATTTACATGATCATCATAGCTTTGTAATTCTCTCCAATCTATTGAATTGATTTGGCCAAGTAGTTTGGTATTTCTTCAGTGAGGGGTGCATTGTAGATGGTTCAACCTAACGAGTTTCTATATCCTAGTGACAAAAGGGTACAGTATGCGTCTTTGTGTTGCTGCCACTAAGGATAAAATGATGGGATTTATTCATATTGGTTAAGTTTACTTTGTCAACAACATGTCATCGTTTTCCAAGCATTACTCTGTTTTACATAATACTCTAGATGCATTCTAGATAGCGGTCGATGGGTGGAGTAATAGAGTAGGTGGAGGGAGAAGTTGGCCTATTAGCTTATGGACGTGATGTCGATATACACATGTTCATCGCTGTGAAAATCACATAACTATCTGATGTTCTGTCAATTGCCCAACAGTAATTTTGGTTACCCATCATGTGTTGCTTTCATGGGAGTTGCCATTAGAGAACACTATGTCCCTAGGGTATATTCACTTACATATTGAGAAAACTTATATTTTCCATGCTTTTATTATTTGTCACTTATTTTATTTGGCAAGTTATAATTATCTACAATTATCTACACACCTCATTTGCTTTCAAATAACGAGATCAAGGGGATTGGCAACCCTCTTGCCGGCGTTGGGTGCAAGTTGTTTGCTCTTTCCTGTGCAGCCACTAAAAATAGTTGATGACTGGTATTCCTATTTGTTTGATAAAAGTTGGTGTCTTAATCGAGTGAATTACTTGCCCGCATTTTGTTGTAATTACCCGTTCCTCTTCATGGAAAACCAAACACAGATCACAAGTATCAGTTAGACTCCTGGAATTAGGGAATTTTCCATCAGCGAGTTCTTTGCCATCTGCTTGCTCATGGCAAAGAGCCTATTTGTCGTCAGCTCCCATAAAACAGAGGGCAAAGAATTGTCTTATGGCAAAGAAAGTGTTTGCCATCAGCCAAATCTTTGTCGTTTGCTAGCACACGGCATCGAAGGTGCTGGCAAACGGCAAAGGGCCCAGGAACCACCCCCCACTTTGCCATGTGCGAGCAGACGACAAAGGGGATGCCCTAATGGCCAATGCCACCCCCGCTCCCCACCCCCCTCTTTGTCGTCCGCTAGTGGATGACAAAGGGGGTGCCCTATAACGGCCGCTGCTACACCCACCCACCCACCCTCTTACTCTCTGTCTCTCTCTCGCCCCCCCCCCCAAGCGTTGCCCCGCCCATCGTAGATCCCCACGCCGGTGAACCCTTGTCGGGCCTCCTTCCTGCGTTGCCCCCCATCCTGGAACCTCCCCCGAGCGGGGCCCCACCCACTGTGGACCCCCGCGCCTGCCACCCCTTTGCTGGCCCCCAGCCCACAAATGGAGCTCCTCCACACGCCGGCCCCCACCCCGCAACCGGAACTCCTTCCCGTGTCGGCCACCCTTGCCCCCAACCAAAGCTCCTCTCCGTGCCGGGCACCCCATCCCGCAACCGGAGCTCCTCCCCGTCGCCCGTGTCGCCTCGAGGCCCCGTGCCGTACCGAACCTGTGCCCCCCCCGGCCCTAGCTCCCATCGCCTTGGCTCCCTATCGCCCTGGCCCCCCACCGGCCCGGCCTCCGCACCCCACCTCCGACACAAGAAGGTGAAGGTGAGTTTTTTTGGGTGTCTAATGCTAGATTAGTGATAGGATTATTTTGTTCTAGGTTTAGTGTTAGGTTAGTGAGAGGCTTAGTTTTGTTCTAGGTTTAGTTTAGTTAATTAGTCATAATTAAAATAAGTAGAAAAGGATGAAAAAATATCAAGAAGAACAGAATAATAAGTTGAGGAGGAGGAGGAGGAGAAGAAGAAGAATAAGAAGAGGAGGAGGAGGAGGAGAACAAGAAGAGGAGAAGAGGAGAAGAAAGAAGAGGAAAAAGGAAAAGGAGGAAGAAGAAGAAGAAGAAGAAGAAGAAGAAGAAAAGGTGGAAAAGGAAATAAGAAGAACAATAAGTAGAAGATGAGGAGAAGCAGAAGAAGAGGAGGAGAAGGAAAGAAGAAGAAGAAGAAGAAGAAGGAGGAGGAGGAGGAGGAGAAGAAGAAGAAGAAGAAGAAGAAGAGAAGAGGAGATGTCATTAACAATATGATTTTTTTCATAGTTTGAACTGTCAATGCTTTGATGTGATGACCTAAATTTTTTTCACTCGATAAAATATATAGGCTTTGTTCTATTTCATCTCCTTGGAGTCATCACCATTGAAGATTTTGTTCCATGATCCCGTTGTTGTTTGACTACTTCCTCTATAGCCGAGGGTGAGATACGAATCCACCTTCACCTCCTACACTCTTTTAATCATGTCAGTAGATTTCATTTTCATGCTAATTCGCGTAACCTAGGCGTCACTCAGTTGCATATTTATCGCCATAACTCATTCAGATTGACTAGTAATTTCCACGAACAGCCCGAGGGTGTGTAGATTGGGTACGTCATCCATGCTCTACCCCATTACAAGACAAAATTTTGGTAGCACCTCCCCGTTGTTCTGCGGATGCACATTCTCTCCGATTTTTGCCGAGATGTGTATTTGGAGAACAGAGGGGAGGTGTTGCCGAAATTTTGTCTCGGAATGGTGTAGAGCATGGAGAACATACTCACTCTACACATACTCGGGAGGGGTTAGGACCTATATTTACCTATTAGCGTGTAGGTTGCATGGATGCAATAAAATTGACAAACTAGATTAAATGATGATATACATGTTGAATTATATAGCATCTAGGCAAGATGAGTGATCGTGCGTGGATGTACATCGGTCCCACTAGTCAGAAAGAGATACCAAAGAATGGTTTATAAAAACCAAGGAGTTTGTGAAACACGCAATTGCAAATGGCCAGGAAACAAATTGGTGCCCCTGTCCTGGGTGCGAAAACTATAAAAAGAGGACGGAGGCTCTAATGATTAAACACCTACAATGGAGGGGTTTTAAGCCTAATTATACGGTGTGGACATTTCATGGTGAGTCTAGAAAACGCACCACAACTCACGTGGTTCGTCGTCGCATCGACGAGCATGGTACCGGGGTCGAAGGCATGGTGCAAGACTTTGATGATACTCGGGATTTAGACGATGAGATGGAGGAATCTGCAAAGGCCTTCTATGAAATGTTGGAGTCTTCAAAACGTCCTCTCCACAAGCACACTCAGCTTTGTTAGTTGGATGCCATTGCACAAGTAATGGCTTTGAAGGCTCAGTTCAACTTGGGAAGGGAATGCTATGACGTGATGATGACACTATTTAGACGCTTTCTACATAAAGGCCATGTCATGCCTGCAAACCTGTACCAGTCGAACAAAATACTTCGTGTACTTAAGATGTCCTAGGAGAAGATACATGCCTCTAAGAAAGGATGTGCCTTATTTAGGAAGGAGTATGCGGCTTGACTATTGTGCAATTTGCAAGTCCTCCAAGTATGTTGTGGTAGACAATGGTATGGGTGAGAAGAGCCAGACCGAAATCCCAATTGATGTTCTTTAGTATATGCCAATCATACCAATGATTCAATGTCTTTTCATGGTCGAAGAGACGGCCAGATAGATGACAATGCACAGATTGGACAAAAGAACCGAACTAGATGCAGATGGGAATAAGATGACGGTACACACATCGGATGGGGAAGCGTGGAACGAATTTGATGCATTACATCTCGATAAAGCGGAAGATCCAAGGCATCCTCAAGTCTATGTCGGCACAGATGGATTCAATCCCTTTGGTATGATGGCAACCCAATACATTTGTCGGCTTGTATTTTTTATTCCGCTCAATCTCCCCGCAGACAGATTATGCAAAGAAAGAACATATTCCTCACATTGATAATTCCAGGGCCCAAGTATCCGGGGAAGAATATGAATGTGAACATGCAACCCCTTAAGGATGAATTGCAAGAAGCTTGGGATCATGGGGTCAAGACATACACCTCCGCTAGAAAAGAAAACTTCAAAATGCATGTCTGGTACATGTACTCGATGCATGACTTGCTGGCGTATGCGGTATTCTCTGCCTCATGTGTGCATGGAAGGTTCCCGTGCCCCACGTGCAGGGCAGCTCTTCAGTTTCATTGGCTACAACAGGGTTGGAAGTATTCTTTCTTTGACTTGCATAGACAGTTCCTGGATCCTCACCATCAGTTCAGAAAAGACAAGAAGAGCTTTACAAAAGGTAAAGTTGTCAAAACATCGGCACCACCTGCATTGACAAGCCAATAGATCCTGGGTCAGTTAAACACTCTCGAGCCTAATTCAGATAATCCATGGTATTTCAAGGGGTATAATTATGAAAATGCCTGGACTCACAATCCATGCTTGTGGGATCTACCTTACTTCAAAGACCTCCTTCTTCCACACAACATCGACATGATGCGCAGTGAAAAGAATATCGAAGAGGCCATTTTGGTACATTGTTCTACATAGAGGGGAAGTCAAAGAATAATCCTAAGGCTAGAGTCGGTCAAGAGACTCTATGTCATAGACCGTTGCCGAACATGCAACAATCGAAAGGAAAGCAGAACTGGTCGAAACCAAAGGCCTGGTTCAATCTTGGAAGACCAGATATGAGGAAATTATCTTGTGGGTCAAAATGCACTTGATGTTCCCCGATGGGTATGCAGCAAATCTAAAGAGGGGAGCGAGTCTTGAAAAATTGAAAATATTTGGTCTCAAGAGTCATGATTGGCACATATGGCTTTAGCGGCTAATGTCGATGATGTTACGTGGCTTTATACGTGAGGGTGAATGGCTAGTACTGGCAGAGCTGGGCTATTTCTTCGGCGTTCTTTGTGCAAAAGAACTGTCGCCTGGTGTGGTAGACGACATGGAGGAGTTAGCGTCGGAGTTCCTCTACAAGTTAGAGAAGATCTTTCCACCGGGCTTCTTTAATCCAATGCATCATTTAATTTTACATCTCCCGACCGAGGTAAGATTGGGTGGGTCCATGCAAAATCGTTGGTGCTTTGCAAAATCACCGACGAACCACAAGAGGATGCAGAAGACACTTCAAGCTAAATGTAAAAATAAACGGTGAATTGAAGCATCGATGGCTGAGGCATTCATTACTAACGAGGTGGCAAACTTCGTGACAACACACTACGAAGCCAAAAATCATCATTTGCATAATCAGAAGCTTCGGTACAATGATAGCGACCCTTAAAAAGGTGGATCCAACCTCAGCCTATTCAAAGGGAAGCTCGCACCAGCCGGTCCTTTGAAACCAATAACATTGGATATCGAAGAATGGCGGACCATTTCATTGTATATATTGAACTTGATTCAAAAGGGAAGCTCGCACCAGCCTATTCAAAGGGAAGCTCCCACCAGCCGGTCCATCAGAATTTCTCAGTACATTTTTCTGCAACTTCTAATTCCTTTGAACTGCTCTTATTCCCGGATATTTGATACAGTCGATACGTCGCCAAATTCTCGGATAGAGAGGTCATTCAAATTGAGTCCGTCGAAGAGTATGAGCTTCTCGCAAAGCATGGAAGCGGCTATCCCGGTTTCATCTCTTGGTTCTAACAAACGGTAATTATCAATAATGAACCATTTCATTTCTTGGTCTAATTTACGGCTAATGCAACAATCATTTTGTATTAAACTTGTAGGATAATTCAGAGTCTATGGATGCCGAATTGAGACAAGCCACTAATGGTTTTGACTATAAGGTCCGTTCATTTGAGAAATACAACATCAACTGGTATTGCTTTCGTACCTTTGGCAAAGAGCTATCTATGCCCGTCCAAAAATCTACAAATTGTGGTGTCTCTGCTATCGACGAAGGAGGTACCGAGTATTATGGAACAGTTGAAGCATTTTATGAACTTAAATTCTATGGTGAAAACCCACCTAAAGTCATAGTCTTCAAATGTTATTGGTTCCAGCCGAAGGAGACTAGAAGGACTCATGAACATATAGATGTTCCTGATGTCTATAATATGGCTCAATAGGCGACCCAAGTTTTATATCTATCATGGGCCTGCCAAACTAATAAGAATCTGAATGGTTCAGATGTTGTTTATGAAGTGCCGCCACATGCTAGACCACCTCCCCCAGATGAAGAGGATTATGAACCTCACATTAACCCAGACACATATGATGGAGAATTCTTCCAAGAAACACGTCTTTCGAAGAAACATTTCAAGAACCGTTGTACTTCACCGTAGAACATGGAAGTGGACATCGATAGTGAATCTAACTTCACCCCTGAGCCGGAACCAGCACAACCAGAACTAGAAAAGGTTACTACTGCTGATGACCTATGAATGCTTAACCGACTACAATAAGGCCTTCCACAAGTTGATGCTGGTGAACCCAATGAGCGCGTCATTCATGAAGACACACGTGATAGTGATGATGATGATGCATTTATTGATCCAGACTATTATTAGTTTGTATCCATGCCAACTTAAATTATATAGGTACATATTATTATTCATGTGAGGTATTCAATTTTTTTTATATTGTACTAATTTCTTTACTCTTTATCATGGCCCGTGTTGAAAGATGGTGGGCGTGGGTCAAGATCGCTCGACGGCCCACGCGAACGGTACTTCCATTCCACCCCAACATCTCCGTAGAGTCTTGGAAGATAGTGTGGGACACCCACGGGTCCTTCTTCATCGGTGTCGTTGCCCACCGGGAGACGAGGTCGGGCAGGAGGGAAGAAGGAAAGGGTACAGGACGAGGCCGCGGGAGAGGTAGAAAGACTGCTACGCCATCCTCGCCGCCACCCCCAGCTGATTAACGTGAGCACATGACTACTATGGTGGACCCATTTGAGGTGCAGGCTATGGGGACTCAGGTCCAGGTGCCTCGCGTCGACGGACATTCGACCCCTGAGACTCCCATTCCTAAGGCTTCAGCCCACAAGACTCATGTACCAGGGGCTACATCCAAGGAGACTCCCGCCCCAGAGGCTTAGGACAACGCGGAGATGTCCAGATGGGATAATTGGCCATATTGGACCGAGGGGCCTGATGACAAGTTGATGGATATACTTCACGCCCCTTGTTGGTTACCCCAAGTGGAAGGTGGAGATGTAGTCAGCAGCACATTTCCCTTACACGCAGACTGTAAGGTTTATCGAACCACGAAGGTGTCTTCCACCCTGGCGCTAGCAGAAGACGTGGACCTACACATACAAAAAATAATGTTGCTAACAACGAGTACAGAGAGGTTGTCAATCTCTTTAGCCTTGTAGTCTGCAAAGGATCAAAACACAAGCGGGAAGGTAATATTGATTGCAACGGAAAAGTAAATGAAAGCAGTAAATGATGGAGGTGTAAACAATGATGGTAATATGGATCAGAGTCACATGATGTTCACTAGTGATTAATCTGTCCCAAAGGACAATAAACAACTATGCTTGGGTAAACAAATCACAGTTGGGCAATTGACAGAATTATGATCGCACCGCAATGCTAATTATGCTACTTGATAGTTAGAGGTTCAATAGTAATGGGTAGTACGCCAAGACAAGTAGACCGTTTATTCATTAGCATCTACTTAATAATCATCCACCTTGAGGTATCTATCCAGAACATCTCTTCGGTATTAAGTTGCGAGCCCCACCCAAAGTGTAAACTCAAAGCAACGGACAACTTCATTAATGAACTATGCGTAAGGTAAACAATCCTTGCAACCGTGGTCACAAGCACCGTTGTTTTCTCCCTGGTGGCAACAAGCACATCCCCTAGTCTCATGTTTCTGTCACTCAAGCTAGACATCGAGGGACATGAACCCATAATCATGCATAACGCTCCCTCTTGAAGTTACAATCTACTACTTGGCCAAAGCAATAAATAGCAACGGAGAACATGCATGAATCACTAAGGAACATAATATAAAAGGATAATCAAATATATAAATCATAACAATCTGAACATAATCTCAAAATCCATCGTATCCCAACAAACCGAGCATAGCAATAGTAAGAGAATTACATAGATGCCTCGATCATGTAGGGCGGCTCACAAGGACTAACCATTGAAGCACAAGATTGGAGAGAACACATCACATAGCTACTGGTCATGGACTCACGGTCCAAGGTGGAGTACTCACGGCACGTCCGGGAAACGTCCGTGGTGGTGGAGAAGCTCCCGGTGGTCAATCCTCCCTCCGGCAGGGTGCCGGGAAGAGGTCTCCTGACGCTCCAGATCTTGGAAGCGCTGCGGCGGCGGAACGTTCGAGAAATTCGCGGTTCCAGAAAGTCTGCGAAGGTTTCCTCTCGGGACTCTAAATATAGACCAAACGAGGGAACCGGAGGAGGTGGGACCCACCCAGGCGACCTCCTGGTGCGGCCTAAGGCCTGGCCACGCCAGCAGGCTGCCCGATTGGCCCTTGGCCCCCCTTTGGCCCTCCTTCAGTGATCCGGAAGCTTCCATTTCGCTGATTTTCTATATAATTTTTCTGGAATTTCTCAGGCGTCGGAAAATTGGGTAAAAGCCCGTGCAAAATAGATATCAGCAGACAGAAACTGGCACTGGTGCACTGAGTTGGTAAGTTAGTCCAAATATGTGTAAAATGATATAAAAGTGTAGCAAAACATATAACAATGTCAACCAAAAGATCATGGAACAAGCATAAATTATAGATACGTTTGGGACGTATCAACATCCCCAAGCTTAATTTCTGCTCGTCCTCAAGTAGATAAATGATAACACAATAATTTCTGTGGTGACATGCTAACACACATATAAGAACTTCAAAGTAAAGCAAGTTAGATATGCAATTCAAGTCAAGACAATAACAAGCAAGAGTCTATATATAGTATTGAGTTTAGCAAAGTAAGAACATAAAGGTGCAAGAGCTCTCGCTGTCCGTGACTCGAATATCTCCAAATGGTTTTTGCATGCAAGAAGTGGGAGATGGGTTGAGATCATAAAATATTATTTTAATTGAGAACTCAATCTACTAAAATTTCACACTTGGTCTCCGTTGGAATCTTATTTTGACTCATCCCCAGACCACTAGTCACGCACAAATCAAAATGATCCGCTCCCTTTCGATTTTGGGCACTCATGCAATGGATGAGCGTAAGCAAGATATGTTGGCACTTAGGATGGCAAATAGAATAATGATGGGGAAGGAAGACAAAAAGGTGTGAAAGGGAAAAAGAATAATGATCAATGATCAATGAGGACAATCATAGGCGAGAGAAAGCCAAATGATAGATATGATGTGAGGAGTAGGGATTGCCATGTAACGGATGCACATAGGAGCTAAGGTAAGCTCTCCAATGGAACTAGTGGGGTGCATCCAACATGTTTGCTCATGAAGACCTAGAGATCATTTGAGGAGGCTCATAATTGGAATATGCAAACCAAGTTCTATAGTGTAACGGTCCCCACATAGTTATGCATGAATGATAATCTCTATGTAGTACCAATATAGCAATGGAGTATGAGTGTGGATCGTTCGAAAGGAATAGTAGTGTTGCCCCCTTCTCTCTTTTTATTTATTTTTCTTTTTATTTTTCTCTTTTTTTATTTTTGTGGCCTCTTTGGCTCTTTATTTTTATCTCTCATTTGTCCTCTTTGGGATCTTTTCTTTTGTCCACTTTGGCATCTTTTCCTCACTTAAGGGCAACACTCTATGTTTTACATTAATAAGAAGAAAAATCATCACACTTTATAAGAAGTACTCAACATAAAGACAAGTGAAAACTATCATGATGTATGAAAATGTATGCCTCTGCCAGTGTAGCAGGATATGCAATGATACTAGCGCGTCATGTAGCAGTAATAAGGGCAAGGCCCAACTATCATGCGGCTCTACAATCAAGAAAAATCATGTACAACATGAAGATAAAGTCATGAGATGGTGGATGTTGCATGGCAATGTATCTCGGAATGGCTATGGAAATGCCTTAGTAGGTAGGTATGGTGGCTGTTTTCAGGAAAGATATAATGAAGCTTATGTATGACAGAGCGTATCATGTCATGGGTTTGGATGCACTGACGGAGTTTTCACCAACTCTCATTGTGAGAAAGGGCAATGCACGGTACCGAAGAGGCTAGCAAAATATGGATGGTGGAAGTGCCAACAATCGAATACTCACATTAGTCCGAAGAACTCATACACTTATTATCGGTAACTCTCTATCTAGTTAGGGAATTCAAACAGAGACAAGTACCCTGAGGAGGAGTGTTTGGGGGTTTGGTTATCCTTGCGCATCCTCGACTCATGGTAACGTGAGGGTACTCTATATATTCCAACCCCTCCAGAGGTTAGCGCTCTATTTAGTAGCTAGAGTTCTCAACTAATTTTTAGTTTTCGAAAAACACACGGATTTCACAAAATACGCCACCTATCACTAATAGGCTCAAGCTCTCAGCACCAATAGTCCAAACATTACTCAAATCAATACCTCAAAACTATTTCAAGTTACTACTATATATACTTAAATAGCAAGCAAAACTAAAACAAACTAAAAAGAAAATAGCTGGGCGTCCAAGCATAGCACATAACATATGAAGTGATAAAAATATAGCATGGAGATGAACGAACTGATGATTGTTGATAGAGAAGGGGATGCACGGGGGCATCCCCAAGCTTAGACGCTTGAGTCTCCTTTGAATATTTCTTGGGGTGCATGGGGGTATCCCCAAGCTTAAGCTCTTAGCACTCATGTATCTTCTTTCATCATCTCCCATCGCATACTTGAAAACTCCCTTCATACGAAACTCACCATAAGCTGATTAGAGTGGTTAGTTCCCTTAATAAAATAATTCATTACTTGTTGGAAATAAATATTTTCATGAAAATCTACTGCTTCTTATGAATGCCAAAAGTTTTTTTGCAAATAAAATGTAAGATTAGGATTTGCAAAACAATGAAAACACAAAACATGGCAGAATCTATGAAAAATAGAACAGCAGGTAGTAAATAATTTATTCGGGGCACTTTTGCAACTCAAATCAAAAAACTCAGAACAGATGCCAGAAAGAAAATTATATAGATCTGGCCTTCAAAACTATTCAGATCAAAAATATGATCTGGTGATTTTTGGCAAAAAATTTCGTCAAGCAGACAGAATCTGTTTCTCGACAGCATGTCACAATTTTTGAACTTTCTTGCAATCGGAGGCTATAACTTGGCACAAAGCTTGAAAATAAAGATTCAATGATGTTGCTACAGTAGTAACAAGCATCAAGACCACTAAAACAGAAAGTAAAAACAAATTGGGTTGCCTCCCAACAAGCGCTTTCTTTTATGCCTTTGAGCTAGGCGTAATGCAAGAAGATCAGGTGTTATCAACTCCAAAAGAATAACTTCCCCAAGTAACGGACTCATAAGGTAACTTAATCTTCTTTCTAGGGAAGTGTTTCATCGCTTTTTAAGTGGAAATTGGAATTTAATAATTCCCTCTTTCATGTCAATGATAGCACCAATGGTGTGGAGAAAAGGACGTCCCAAAATAATTGGACATGAAGGATCACATTCAGTCCATAATAAGAAAATCAACGGGCACATAATTATCATTGACAATAATAAGCACATCAGCAATTCTCCCTAAAGGTTTCTTTATGGAAGAATCAACAAGACGAACACCAAAAGAACATGGATCATAAGATCTCAAATCAAGCATATCATACATTCTTTTGGGCATAATGGAAGCACTAGCTCCACATCACACAATGCAAAGCAAGAGATATTATTCAATTTAATTTTGACCATAGGATCCCAACCATATTCTAGTTTCCTAGGAATAGAAGTCTCTAGCTTGAGTTTCTCCTCCCTAGATTTGATAAAAGCATTGGTAATATGCTCGGTGAAAGCAATATTAAGTGTAATAGTGTGGGGGTCTTTAGCCATTCTTTGCAAAAAGGTGATAACTTCGGAAAGACTACAATTGTCAAAATCAAGGTTACTACCATTAACTAAAGTGTTAGTATGTCATCTAAGCTCATTCTTTTGGTAGTCTTTAAATTCATAGGACCTTCTTGTCCTATAGTTGAGGTATTAGCATCACCATTAATAGGTCCATTGGGACTAGGAGTGCGATGGGTGCTAAAAGTTTTGAGATCCTCAACAACTTGTATAGTAGCAATGGTAGTGTGTGTAGGAAGGCTCTTAATTCTCTCTTCCTCTTCTTTTTTCTAACCCATCTCTATTTAAGTTTGGCTAGCATTCTTATGTTCTCATTAATTTGGACTTGGATTGCATTCATGGGTGTGGTGTTCCTTTCCTCAAGTGGGGAAGTTCTCATTTTAAGCATCTCTACATCATGAGCTATGTTGTCCACCTTCAAAGAGAGACTATATATTGTTTCTAGTTTCTCTTCTACACTCTTTTTGAAGGCTTTTTGAGAAGTGATAAAATCCTTAAGCATGCTTTCTAATTCAGAAGTGGAGTTTTTGGTTCTAGGATAATTGTTATTGTTCCCATAGTTGTTGGATGGGAACGGTCTAGGATTGCTACCAAAATTACTCCTATAAGCATTGTTATTAAAGTTGTTCCTGGAGATAAAATTAACATCAACTTGCTCTCTTTCTTGAGAAACCAAAGAATTTAAAGGAACATCATGAGGATCAATAGGAGCTTGCTTAGTAAGTAGAGTCATGATCATGTCAACCTTATCATTAAGGGAGGAGATCTCCTCAACAGAGTCTACCTTCCTACCTGTTGGAGCTCTCTCGTGTGCCATTGAGAATAATTAGTCATCATCTCATCCAATAGCTTTGTGGCAGCACCAAGTGTAGTTGACATAAAGGTTCCTCCCACGGTCGAGTCTAATAGATTCCGCAAGGTAAAGTTCAGTCCTGCATAGAAAGTTTGGATAACCTTCCAAATAGTCAAACCATGAGTAGGGCAATTCTTAACAAGAGATTTCATACGTTCCCAAGCTTGAGCAACATGTTCATTATCCAATTGCCTAAAATTCATAATGTTACTCCTCAACTAGATAATCTTAGCAGCCAGGTAATACTTCCCAATAAAAGCATCTTTGCACTTATCCCAAGAATATATGCTATTCCTAAGCAAAGATTGAAGCCACACTTTAGCTCCTCCTCTCAAGGAGAAAGGAATAAAGCTTAAGTTTACCAATATCACCATCTACTTCTTTATATTTTTTCCTATCATATAGCTCAACAAAATTGTTCAAGTGCAAGGCAGAATCATCTCCAGCACTAGAGAATTGATCTTTCATAACAAGGTTCAGTAAAGCAGGTTTAATCTTATAGGACGTGGCCTCAGTGGCAGGAGCAGCAATAGGAGTGCAGATAAAATCATTATTGTTGTGACTAGTGAAGTCACACAACTTGGTGTTTTCAGTGCAACCCATAGCAACGGCAACAAGCAAGAACAAAGCAACTATTTTTTTGTGGTTTTTGGTATAAGACTCCAAACCGAAAACTAGAAAGCAAACTAACAAGACTAAAAATCAAAGGTAAAAGATAGCGTGCAACTCCCCTATCTTGAAAACTGGAGTCGCAGTCAACGGCGCTAGAAATTCGCATGATGACGAGTTGATGGATATACTTCTCGCCCCTCGTTGGTTACCCCAAGTGTAAGGTGGAGATGTAGTCAGCAGCAGATTTCCCTTACACGGAGACTGTAAGGTTTATCGAACCAGGAGGACTCCTAGGCTCAATAAGTAGGTGTCTTCCACCCTGGCGCTAGCAGAAGACGTGGATCTGCACACACAACAAATAACTTTTCTCCCAACGAGTACAGAGAGGTTGTCAATCTCTCCGGCCTTGTAGTTTGCAAAGGATCAAAACACAAGCGGGAAGGTAATAGTGATTGCGACTGAAAAGTAAATGAAAGCGGTAAATGATGTAGGTGTAAACAATGATGGTGATATGGACCGGAGTCACGGGATGTTCACTAGTGATGTCCCTCTCCCAAAAGACAATAAACAACTATGCTTGGGTAAACAAATCACAGTTGGGCAATTGACAGAATTATGATGGCACCGCAATGCTAATTATGCTACTTGATAGTTAGAGGTTCAATAGTAATGGGCAGTACGCCAAGAAAAGTAGACTGTTTATTCATCAGCATCTACTTACTAATCATCCACCTTGATATATCTATCGAGAACATCTCTCCGGTATTAAGTTGCGAGCCCCACCCAAAGTGTAAACTCAAAGCAACGGACAACTACATTAACGAACTATGCATAAGGTAAACAATCCTTGGAACCATGGTCACAAGCACCGTTGTTTTCTCCCTGGTGGCAACAAGCACATCCCCTAGTCCCATGTTTCTGTCACTCAAGCTAGACATCGAGGGGCATGAACCCATAATCTTGCATAACGCTCCCTCTTGAAGTTACAATCTACTACTTGGCCAAAGCAATAAATAGCAACGGAGAACATGCATGAATCACTAAGGAACATAATAGAAAAGGATAATCAAATATATAACTCATAACAATCTGAACATAATCTCATAATCCATCGGATCCCAACAAACCGAGCATAGCAATAGCAAGAGAATTACATAGATGCCTTGATCATGTAGGGCAGCTCACAAGGACTAACCATTGAAGCACAAGATTGGAGAGAAGAGATCACATAGCTACTGGTCATGGACTCATGGTCCAAGGAGGACTACTCACGGCACGTCCGGGATGTGTTCGTGGTGGTGCAGAAGCTCCCGGAGGTCAATCCTCCCTTTGGTAGGGTGCCGGGAAGAGGTCTCCTAACGCTCCCAATCTTGGAAGTACTGCGGCGGCGGAACGATGGAGAAATTCGCGATTCCAGAAAGTCTGCGAAGGTTTCCTCTCGGGACTCTAAATATAGGCCAAAGGAGGTCACCGGAGGACGTGGGACCCACCCAGGTGACCTCTTGGCGCGACCCCCCTCTGGCCCTCCTTCGGTGTTCTGGAAGCTTCCTTTTTGCTGATTTTTTATATAATTTTTCTGGAATTTTTCGGGCTTCGGAAAACTGGGTAAAAGCCCCTGCAAAATAGACATCAGCAGACATAAAACTGGCAGTGGGTGCATTGAGTTTGTAGGTTAGTCCAAATATGTGTAAAATGATATAAAAGTGTAGGAAAACATATAACAATTTCACCCAAAAGATCATGGAACAAGCAGAAATTATATATACGTTTGTTATGTACCAAGGCCGGGTGGCCATTCTGATGGTTGCGGGGAGGCCGGTGATGAGTCTATTTATTCTGAAGGCGAGGTGGTTGAGGGGGTCACTGTGTACCAGCGTGGTAGTACACGTCTCCTGGTCGTGTCGGTGACCCACGAGAAGAGCCGGTGATAAGGCTTGAAGGGGAGAAGTAAGTGCATTTACTTTTTTTGTACCTTCTGCCTTCAAGTTTCTTCAAATATCTAATGTGTTGACCGTGTCATACTGTAGGGGTTGGGATCACCCCCTTGGATTCCGCAAGCCGAACACCATCCTTGGTGTGCTTTGCCGGGAAAATTTCCCTGGATTTGTCACGTTGCCCGATGAGGGTGACCTTCCTACACTAGGATTTACCTAGGAGCACTACGAGGCTCCCCAGGCCCCGCCAAAAGAGATTATCGATGGTGTATTGTGCCACACGTGGGCCGAGATGGTGATCAACATATTTTGGGTAATTTCTCCTTTTATGAAATCTAAAATTAATAATATAGCTAGTTATTGTACTAATCAGTGTTGTCTCTTTTGGTTGCAGACCTTCTACAGGTGTGAAGAGGGATATGAAGAGGCGGCGACCAATGTTATCAAGGCCGAGTGCAAGCGGCTATTACAGAACTTATGCCACGAGGCTCGACCGCACGATGTTCGAGACTACTACGCCATGCATGGTATTAAGAAGGACAAGAAGTTGTGCCGCGGAAAGTATCTAAAGAAGGAGCAGTACATGAAGGTAATTACCTATTCTTAAGGCCTTGTACGTAGTTTTCTTGATTTGATTCGTAGGCATAGCGCTCAAATTTCTCCTTACTAACTTATAGGTGCCCCCAAGATGGTGTGCGGATCAGATGGATTGTTGGGAGGCATTGGTGGATGACTGGTGCACAGGCCAATGGTGATCCGTCCATGACAATGTGAAGGACCGGCGTGCCCAAATGGATGGTGTGCCACACCATCAACGCAGTGCCAACTTATTTCAGTTTGGACGGAACTGTGTATGTGGTTTTTTTCATGATTCATGCAATTCATTCTTCATGCTAGCTTGAGCTCTTTACTAATACTGTGTTCCTCTCTTTTAGGCGCATCACAATAAGATGGAGGTGACATTGTTGTACGACTTTTATGGCATGGTCCATACTGCATCCTACAAGAAGGCCAAGGCATTCTCTGAGTATGACCTCGATCATCCAGATAAGTTCACCAACATCTCCTCCCACCACAAGCATGTGAGATACAAGGACAAGGGGAAGAAGAGAAGAGGGGAGGACTTTAACCCGAGCTAGGAACCTTTAGATCCAGAGCTGGTGATGATATCTGGTGGCAGGAGGCCCCATGGCTCAATAGCCATTGGTGATGGGCTAATACGTTGTCCTCTCACTCTCTCGAATATCAAGGCGCGCCAGGCGAGCACTTGTTCTAATATAAGGCCTCGTCCACGGCCAGTCGATCATGCCATCGAGGTTAGTTATATGGACATAGTGTGTGTGGCCATCAATGATTACAATGCTAACGAGGAGTGGTGTTGCAGGCTGATCTTCAGAAAGAGACAGCAGCAACCTAGATGCTTCTCGAGGAGAGGGACCTGGTCATGAAGGAGAACACGGCTCGGTTGTTGGAGGAGGAGAGGGCACGGAATGAGGTCGCTAATCGGGCCATGTACGATCTCCTTGTGGTAAGTTCCTTTTCACATTAGCCAAACATGCATGTAATGTTCGTTTCATTACTAACTCGTATGACTGACCCTTCAAAACCAAATGTGCAGTCTATGTGCCTCCAGAACGGCGAGACCCCTCCGCCAATGCCTGGCGTTTCTCGGGTTGGGACGGTGAGTTTCATTTCAATGGTCATTAGTTACCAGTATGAACATTTGAGTGTCATCATGCTAACGTGACATTGCAAAATATCTTTTGTGCAGAATAACTCCCGAGTCGCATCGCAGAACCCTTCTGTCGGATTTCGGGCTCCGCAAAACCCTAAAGGTTCAAACACAGGGGCGTGTGTGAAGATCCCTCTCGGCTCTACCTCACCTAGCTTGCTACTCGATGGACGGCACAGGGAACTCACTCGATGGTGAGGAAGACACAGAACACGGGAGTTTACCCAGATTTGGGCCACTGTGAAGCGTAAAACCCTACTCCTGCTTTGGTGGATTTCCTCTCGCGGAGGTTGGTGGATGAACTAGTACAGTGCTTAGGTGCCTCCGGAGGCTTCGTGACCTTGCATGGTGCTAGTGGGAGAATGAAAATGGATCCCCTCCCTATGAAGCTACCTATCCTCTATGTATAGTGGCGGCCCCAGTCCTCTTCCCTTATCGTTTCAGCGGGGAGGGATCCCACAACAACCAATTTTGAAGGGGGATAGGGGAACGTTCTTCCCCTACCAAAAGTGGTCTTCGCATGCAAAGTAGCTGCGAGCGCTGCAGGGGCTCGCTCAGGGATGACGTTTGTCCTGTCGACGGGCGGCCAAGGCCTTGTTGCACCAGAATGGAAACCTATAGGGGATGCCTTGGGAACCTGCGTTCGTCCTTGTCCTCCTTTGCACCAAAGGGGAAACTGCCTCGTCCTGCTATCCGCTGCTCCTCTGTGCTTCCCTTGCGTCAGCCTTGACTCGTGAGGCCGGGCCTCGCCTCGGAATATCTGTCGCTCTGGAGGGGTCTTGATGAGGCCCCCTGCAAGTCCTGATGTCGTCCCTCCTCGCGAGGCTTGGCCCCTCGCGAGGGCCTTGTCTTTGGTGGTGCCGGGCCCGTTGGTTTTAGGTCGATGAAGTGGGCCAGCCCTGGGCCGCAGGCATGCAGGTCTGGCTACCCCCATTCCCAGAACACCGACAATAGCCCCCGGGCCCAAGGCGCGCCCGGGTTGGCTTCTTGGCGAAGCCTCAAGGTCGTCCCGAAGCGTCGCGGGCCCTAAACGCATGCGGGCCAGACCTTTAAATGACGGACCCATCTTCTCTCACAAGGAACTCCTGACCTGCGCGTGCAGGCCGCCTCCTCCTCTTGTCGATTCCGCCGCCGGTTCTTCCTCCCGACCCTCGCGGGCTGCGTCGCCTTTCCCTCATTCCTCTCACCATGTCTCCGAAAGGTGCACCTCGGCCCGCGTTGGGCCGGTCAACAATGGTGAACTTCGAGGGGTTGGAGAAGGTCCGACTGGTGGTCGCGGCCAGCTCCAATGAGTGGTGGGCCACCTAGATCTGGCCAGGTTCGTGACCCCCGCGGTTCCTCTTCATATCCATGCCCTCCTTTCTGGTGTACTGTCGCCGTTCTCCAGCTTCCTCGGTGCAGTGCTTTCACATTACCATATCCACGCGCTCCATCTTGACCCCAGCTCTTTTGTCCTCCTTTCGGCATTCGTGTTCTTGTGCGAGGCCTTTGTGGGTGTCGCACCTTCCGTGGCATTGGTCCTCCACTTATTCTCCCTCGAATCGATATCCGCGGGGCAATTCTCTGGATGCATGTCCTTGAAAGCGGCCGACGCATCGGTCCGGGGGGCCCTTGGCGCCGAGCTCCTCCCCGAAGCAGAGGGGTTCCGGCGGCAGTGGGTGCAGGTCGAGACTGTCGAGGCCGGTGCCCTGCTCTAGACCCCATCGACCCCCGCAACGCCGAAACGGGGGTCGATCCGTGAGGAGCTCGATGATTACCGGTCACGTCGGTCCTAACCCGGCTGGAGAGACTGAAGCCGGCGGGGGTCGCGATGGCGATGGTGGTGCGGGAGTTTATCCGTCGGCGGATTGCTCCTCTCCAGCGTCACTCCCGTCCAATATGGTCTTATACAAGACCTCGAGACCCAATGATGATCCAGGTCATGACTCTTTCCTCCAACGTCTTGTGCGTGCTGCTCCGTCGGCTGACTCGTGGCAATCCCGACGAGCTTCCCCAGAATGGCCTCCCATTATATAACTAGTGGAAATTAACGTTTATTATAAGATACTTTATAAGGCCAGAATGAAGACATACACAGCCGTACTATATAATAGAGGCAAATAATATGCATTAGCAATATGCATGTGTTTGGAATTCATGTGAGAATCCACATGTAATTTATCAATCGCAAGCATGCATGTTAGGAAAATTAGTATATCCGCCCAAAGAATAGTATCACGTGCATGCCAAATAATAATAATCAATACCGAGTTGATTTATCATGTGGGCTAAACTTGCACGATAGCACTACTTTCCACCTGGCAACATCGGATGCAGCCAGCGCCCGGCAACGTATAGGAGTAGCTCATCAAGCCGCTCCACCCAATGGTACTTACGTTTTCCATGCAAGAAGCAATCATCCACGTCTGATCCTGACAATTGATTAGCAAGGATGATCGGCCTTCCACTGCAAAACTGCATGCTCTCTTGTCCAAACCGTTTATTAGTAATAGGCAAAACACTACAATTCTGACTTCCTTTAAATTTGAAAAAAGACTTATGGAGGTGCAAGATAGACCTGAATTTTGTTCAATCATACATATACAGTTTGCTTCCAGTATAATGCCTAAAACTAATATTTATAATTTTGTCTCATACATGTGTAGTTATATAGGGCAACCATAAAATAGTACTACTACAAAGTATATATCGTAAGTTGTACACACATGAGTGTTGCTTCCATTTCATTACTGGATGTTCCGTAGATCATTAGATTTGTTCATCGATGGTTAGATATCAATTCTGATTATAGAGGCGCATATGCAACTTTAGTATCGGGTGAAGACATAACTAAAATTCCATAAGAAATCCTTGAGAACCTACAACTATATGGTGAATAAATTACATCTGTGTTGTCAAAAATTATTATTCTAAAATAATGAGCACTCTTGTTAATATTCCTAGATTGGGAGGCAAACAAAATTTTGTCAACGAAAAGTAATTCATAATTGAAGTGCCCCAATGTGGCTAACACAATAATCAAAACAATAGTTTGATTGTCTGATTCCTCAAAAATAATTTTATTCCTCAAAATAAAATAACGGAATAACACTAATTTACTTCTAATATGACTTCCTAGTGTATCAATTTGTCTTGAATCTATGACTCGATGAGTCTTTCCTTGCCACATATAGCTGGTGTCATCTAGCCGCCAGTCTCGACCAGCTTCACGCGTCAACAATAGGTAGGAGATCAGGATCGAAGCAAAGGTGTCTGCGGAGATTTTAATCGGAATAATATTTGACTGATGGAGGTTTATTTTTATTTCATGTGTAATTAGCCAGAGAGTTGATATTTTTTGACCTTTTGTGGTTTGAGTTTTTAACGGGGCCATTCCTTCTTTATTTCTGGAAAAGGTGGAGGTTTTTTTACATGAAGATTTCCTTGTCTTTTTGCATGCCCATCTACACTACATATGGGTTCCTTGTATCCGAATATTAAATTTAAAATCTAACAGATTTATCAGGTTCGATTAGGTGAATTAATGAGAGGCCATGAAGTTTTTAGCGGATGATACCTTTCTTAATTTGTGGCACCGCTGGAGGTTTCCTTTGCTTTTACGTGGGGCCTTCCTCCTTTCTTTTGTACGTGAGGCTTTCGTTTTGTTTTTTGCACTTGAGGCATTTTCTTTTTCTTACTAACGTTAGATTCGAACGTGTCCTCAAGAAAAACGACTTGGACGTGTAGCTTTCCTTTTTCTGTGTACATGAGGTTTTTCTTGTTTGTTTTACTAACGTTGAACTTTGATGTGTCAGATGCGTTTTCTATAGGACGGCATCATCTGAGTTACGCAAGTTTTCCATTTATCCTGATTGTTAATTTTATAATCTAATGGTTTGATTAATTTTGATGATGTGGATTAAGGAGAGGTCATCAAATGGTGCTTCCAATTAGTAAATGTAAGATGCTAAGGCTACAATAGTGGTTAATAAAATTTATGTTAGGACACCTAAACCTTCTGAACAAATAAATGTTGTGCCTAATGTTGCTATAGTTAAATATCTCCTAGTTGATAATACAGATGGGTAGGTTATTTACCTCTGTGATGAAGCTGTTATAATTGCAAAACATGTTAGAAACAAACAAGATGAACTCGATAAAAATAAACGAGTGGTAGGAATGCATGTCATCTCAGTTAAAATTGGAGATCATTGCTATCATGGCCTATGTGATGTTGGTGCTAGTATTAGTGCTATACCTTTTACATTATATCAAGAAATTATGGATGATATAGCACTCCTTGCGATTGAAGATATTGATGTCACTATTGAACTTGCAAACCGTGATACTATTTCACCACTTGGTATTGTTAGAGATGATGATGTCTTGTGTGTAAAAGTCAAGTACCCGAGTGATTTCTTAGTACTTGGCTGAGAACAAGATAACTTTTGTCCCATCATATTTGGGAGACATTTCTTGAATATTTTTAATGCCAAAATTAATTGTGCTACTGAGAAGATCAAAGTGAGCTTTGGTGATATGTCTCATGAGTTTAATTTCTCCATGTCTAGTAAATAGCCACATTAAAAAGAATTGCCTAATAAGGATGAAATCATTGGTATTGCTTATATCGATGTACCTTGCTACGGATCCACTATAACAATATTTGCTAGACCATGAGAATGATATGCATCTGAAAGAAAGGAATGAAATAGATAGGATATTCCTTGATCAACAACCTATCCCTAAGCACAACTTACGAGTTGATATTTTAGGTGATCCTCCTCCACCCAAGGGAGATCCCGTGTATGACCTTAAGACTTTACATGATACTTTTAAATAAGCTTATCTTGATGAAAATAAGATATATCGTGTTATTATCAGTGCTAACCTTTTCAGATCATGAAGAAAAGAGATTAATCAAAACTTTAAGGAAGCACGGGGCTGCTATCGGTTATACGCTTGATGATCTTAAGGGCATAAGCCCAACTCTTTGTGAGCACAAGATTAATATGGAACCGGATGCTAAACTAGTTGTTGATCACCAATGTTGTCTCAATCCTAAGATGAAAGAGGTGGTAAGAACTGAAATACTAAAACTTCTGGAGGAAGGTATAATTTATCCTATTGCTGATAGTAGATGGGTAAGTCGTGTTCATTGTGTTCCCAAGAAAGGTGGAATAACCATTGTTCCTAATGATAAAAATGAACTTTTTCCACAAAGGATAATAACTGGTTACACGATGGTAATTGATTTCAGGAAATCGAGTAAAGCTACTAGAAAAGATCATTACCCCTTGCCTTTTATTGATCAAATGTTACAGAGACTATCTAAGCACACACAATTTTGCTTTCTTGATGGATATTATGGATTCTCTAAAATACCTCTGTCAAAAGAGGACCAAGAGAAAACTACATTTACTTGCCCTTTTCGAACTTATGGTTATAGGTGTATACCTTTTGGTCTATGCAATTCACCTGCCACCTTTCAAAGATGTATGATTGCTATATTCTCTGACTTTTGTGAAAAGATTGTTTAGGTTTTCATGGATGATTCTTCCATTTACGGAACTTCTTTTGATGATTGCTTAAACTACCCTGATCGAGTTTTGTAGATATTTGAAGAAACTAATCTTGTCATAAATTGGGTGAAGTAACACTTTATGGTGAATTAAGGTATAGTGCTTGGGCATATAATTTGCGAACAAGGTATTGAGGTAGATAAGGCCAAAGTTGATGCAATAGAGAAAATGCCATGCCCAAATGATATCAAAGGTATAAGAAGTTTCCTTGGTCATGCTGGTTTCTATAGGCGTTTCATTAAAGATTTCTAGGCCATTAACTAATCTTCTTCAAAAAGATGTTCCTTTTGTTTTTGATGATGATTGTGTAGAAGCCTTTGAAATACTCAAGAAAGTCGTAGTTTCTACACCTATTGTTCAACCACCTGATTGTAACTTATCCTTTGAAATTATGTGTGATGCTAGTGATTATGTTGTTGGTTTTGTACTAGGGCAAAGAGTAGACAAGAAATTAAATGTTATTCATTATGCTAGTAAGACCCTAGATACTGCTCACAGAAATTATGCTACTACTGAAAAGGAGTTTTTAGCAATTGTGTTTGCATGTGATAATTTTAGACCTTACATTGTTGATTCTAAAGTAACTATTCACATTGATCATGCTTCTATTAAATACCTTATGGAAAATAGAGATGCTAAACCTAGACTTATCAGATGGGTGATATTGCTCCAATAATTTTACTTGCATATCATTGTAGGAAAGGAGCTGAAAACCCTCCAGCAGATAACTTGTCTTGGATGGAAAACGTTCTTGATGACCCACTTCCTATTGTTCACAATTTTCCTCATTAGAAACTTATTGTTACAAATACTTCACTTAGTACTCCTTGGTATGCGGATAATGCTAATTACATTGTTGTTAAATATATTCCGCCTAGCTTCACCTATCAAACAAAGAAAAAAAATTCTTCTATGACTTACGACATTACTTTTGGGATGACCCACATCTTACTAAAGAAGAAGTAGATGGTGTTCTTAGATGTTGTATACCTGAGCATGAACATGAACAGATCCTAAGGAAGTGTCATTCCAAGGCCAGTGGAGGATACCATGCTGGTAACAGAACTACACACAAGGTATTACAATCTGGTTTCTATTGGCCTACTCTTTTCAAAGATGCTCGTAAGTACGTCATTTCATGTAATGAATGTCAAAGTGTTGCTAACATTGGTAAACGTCAGGAAATGCCTATGAACTAGTCACTTGCTATTGAACCATTTGATGTGTGGGGCTTTGATTTTATGGGACCTTTTCCTTCCTCTAATAGGTATACTCACATTTTAGTTGATGTTGATTACGTTACTAAGTGGGTAGAAGATATGCCAACTAGTATTGTTGATCATAACACCTATATTAAAATACTTAAATACATCATCTTCCTGAGTTTTGGAGTCCCTAGATATTTAATGACCGATGGTGGTTCACATTTTATTCATAGTGTTTTTCGTGAACTCCTAGGTAAATATGATGTTAACCATGGAATTGCATCACCTTATCATCCTTAGTCTAGTGGCCAAGTGTAATTAATTAACCGAGAATTAAAACTAATATTTTAAAAGACTATCAATAGGTCTAGAAAGAATTGGTCTAAGAAACTTGATGATGCTTTTTGGGCTTATAGAACTACTTATAAAAATCCCATGGGGATGTCCCCATATAAAATGGTCTATGGAAAAGCTTGTCATTTACCTCTCGAGTTAGGACATAAAGCTTATTGGGCAATTAAAGAACTTAATTATGACTTTATAATTGCCGGTGAAAAGAGGTTATTTGATATTAACTCACTAGATGAATGGAGGACGCAAGCCTATGAAAATGCCAAGTAGTTTAAACGAAAAGTTAAAAGATGGCATGATAAGAGAATCCAAAAATGAGAATTCAATGTAGGAGATGTAGTGCTTTGTACAATTCTCTTCTCCAAATCGGAAGGACCATCTGTTGTCGAGGAGGTTTATCGCTCTGGTGCTATAAAGATCAATAACTTCAAAGGCAAACATCTGAGAGTAGTAAATGGGCAAATAATTAAGCATAAGATCTCATGTATGCCCATTAATATTGAAACTAACATTATCCAAGTGATAACACAGAAGGAGAACATAAGAGAGACCTTCCAAAACTCTCCAGAAACTTGAAAATGAGTAGGTATGTGAAAAGGTAAAAAACCCGACTCCAAAAATTGAAAAAAAATGATTTGTTGGTTTTGGTATTTTAGAAAAATTACAAAAACAAAAGGGAGTTAGGGGGACCCACGAGGGGTCCACAAGGCAACAGGGCACAACCACCACCCCTCGGTGCGCCCTGATGCTTTGTGTGCACCTCGTGTGCCTCCGGACTACATTTTCTTCCTGAGCATGTATTCTTACCTGGAAAATATCATTATATATACTCCCTACTATTTTGACCACCGCAACGCATGATTTTGCCGTGTTCTTGTTTTGGGCTGTTTTTCTCGCTGATCTGGAAATATGTCGTCACAAGATTCGGATGGACAAAGCTATTTTCCCACTATGTTATGGATCCAAATATCTTTGGGGATATCTATCCCTACATTTGGTGCACACATGAAGAAGGAGACATCGAAGTGGAGGAGACAAGGGAAGCCAGCTCAGAAGAATATGAAATCCCACTACCTCAGCCTGGAGATATGCAAGTGGAATTCAAGAAGTCAAGTCTCCCGAACGAGGTAAACAAAGCTAAGGTCCAATTTATCCCATCCCGTTTTGTGCAGAAAAGCAAGTCGGCATTATGCAAAAAGATATTGAAGATTGAGCAAGAAGATGATGACTTGAGGGAGGAGAATTTTATCCTCCGACGAAAGCTGGAAAAGAACAATGCCACTACACCACCACTATCATCACCCAAAAGGGAGGCGTGAGTACATTGGTATGGGGACCACCCTTAGCTTATTCCAAGATTGGGGGAGGTGCCCCAGTATCGTATCACCATCACTTCCATCATTACCATCAACCTTAGATCGATCCATAGTTATTTCGTGATTCAGAGAAATAAATTTCAGATTTCCTTTGCTTAGAATTTTTGCTTTGAGATCTATCTATCCTTGTAATCGAGTATGAGAGTTATATAATATAGATTTGTTGGATTTTTGTGGTTTACTCTTGTGCACCCATCATAATAGCATTGAAATAAAAAATAAACATAAAGATCATATCCTTATCTCATGAGAAGTAATGACTTCACACAAAAAAAGGGTATAAGTGATAAGAGTTGTTAATACTAAACAGACATAGTATTAGTCATTGATGCAATTTAAGAAAGATTATGACAGAGCAGACAAGACTTGCATATAAATACACCATATTTTATGATTGTGAGCTGATACGTCTCCAACGTATCTATAATTTTTTATCGCTCCATGCTGATATATTATCATTCTAAGATAGTTTTAGGTATTTATTTACTAATTTATATTATTTGTGAGCACTAACCTATTGACCTAGTGCCCGGTGCCAGTTGTTGTTTTCTACATGTTTTCACTTTTCAGGTTTTCAATACCAAACAAAGTCCAATTGACTTGAAACTTTTTGGAGATTTTTTTTCTCAACCAAAAGAAGACCAATGAGTATCGAAAGAAGGATGGGGCCACCCGAGGGCCCCACAAGCCAACACGGTGCGGCCTTGGGGGTGCGCCCTGATGGCATGTGGTCCCGTCGAGGCTCTCCCGACATTGTTCTTTGTCTTATAAATTCTCATATATCCCAAAAACACTAGAGGCGGTCCCGAAAGACTTTTTATGCCGCCGCAAGTCTCTATACCGACGGGAGGCCACCTGGAGCTCCGTTCCGGCACCGTGTCGGAGGGGGTCGATCATGGAGGGCCTCTTCATCAACCTTGGTGCCTCATGATGACGTGTGAGTAGTTCACCATAGACCTACGGGACCATGGCTAGTACCTATATGGGAATCTCTCTCTTGATCTTCAATACAATGATCATCGCATCTTCGCTTTGATCCATGTGATGTAATCCTTTTGTGCAGTGTGTTTGTTGGGATCCGATGAATGTGGGTTTATGTTTAGATTATTCATGATAAATATTTGAGTCTTACCTGAATTCTAATATGATTCTTATGTGCATGATTATGATAGCTTCATAATTATGTCCAATCTCTTGAAATAGTTTGTCCAACTAGACTGATATTTTGTCGGTGAGAGAGGTGCGTTGTAGTAGGTGACAAGATGTGTCTTTGTGTTGCTGCTACTAAGGATAACACGCTGAGGTTTATTCATATTGCTTGAGTTTACTTTGTCTACATCATGTCATCATCCTCCATGAATTACTTGTTTTAATTAATACTCTAGATGCATGTTGGATAGCGGTCGATGAGTGGAGTAATAGTAATAGGTACAAGCAGGAGTCGACCTATTTGTTTATTGATGTAATGCCTATATACACATGATCATTGAAGTGGATATCGCATAACTATCCGCTTTTCTATCAATTGCCCAATAGTAATTTGTCTACCCACTCTATGTTGTTTTCATGAGAGATGACACTAGGGAAAACTATGTCCACTTGGTCTATTCACCATATATTTACAAAATCTTCAATACCTTGTTGCCATTTACTTGTTTTCATTTTATTTTCCAATTTCGTGACGCCCTCGATTTAATCATACGCTAATCATACACGCAAATGTGTACGATCAAACTCAAGGACTCGCGGGAAGATATCACAACACAACTCTATACAAAAATAATACAAACAAGCTTCATATAAGAAGCCAGGGGCCTCGAGGGCTAGAATACGGAAGATCGATAAACACACGAGTAATCGGAAGCAACAATATCTGAGTACAGACATTAAACATGAGGTGCCTTAGAGAAGGCTAGCACAAAAGATAGAACGATTGAAGGAGGCAAGGCCTCCTGCTTGGAAGCCTCCTAACTACTCCTGGTCTTCACCGGCCTCCACGTAGTAGTAGGCGCCGTCGGGGTAGCAGTCAGCGTCGGTGGGATACTCCATCTCCTGGGCTCCATCATTTGGTCGCAGCAACGGATCAAGGGGACAAAGGGGGAGCAAAGCAACAGTGAGTAGTCATCCAAAGAACTCGCAAGTCTTACATCAGAACTATGCTAAGTATGCAACAGTATCAAAGGAAGGGGTTTATATGTGGATTGACTACTGCAATGCGAGAATAGAGAGAAGGCCTAGTCCTATCGAAGACTAGCAACTTCGGGGGTCTTGCAGCAATAGTCGAGAGTAGAACAAGGTAACACAATTAATAGTCATACTGTTGCAGCAATGTTAATATGAGGTCACGCCCAGAGATCCTCCCTCGACTCCCTACGAGGAAGCAATCCCGGGGCAACTAATTCTAGTTAAGTAATAGGTATAGTTGTATAAGATCAGGGCACAACTCCAAGTCATCCTGTAACCGTGGACACGGCTATCCGAATAGCTCATTCCTTCCCAACAGGGGTGCACAACATATTCCCCGTCACGCTCGATAACACTCTGACCGGACACACTTTTCTCGGTCATGCCCGGCCTCAGAATATCGACACGTCGCAGCCCCACCTAAGCTCAACAAAGAGGCCAGCCCGCCGGTCTAACTCCTAAGCACAAAGGGTTCGTGGGACAACTTGCCCTCTGCACTCCTGCATGACGCAAGGGAGGCCGATGTCAGTCCTAGCACCCCTTACTACAAGCGCGATGCATCTCGGGACCACTCGAGCGCGCGTCGCTCCATTGCTGACGTGTGAAGAGCTTCGGCTGATACCACGACGTCGAGTACCCATAATTCTTCTCACGCAGGCGGTTAGTACGTAATAAGGCCTCCCGACCAACCCAGATCAAATAGCCAAATACATTATCATTATAATTAAGCCATCGACACATCCACGAGGGAATCCACCCGCCTAACATCTATTCATCAAAGATCCCAGTAACATGGTCAAGTAACCGTGTGGTTGTAACATCAGGGGGAATCCGAGGTATCACCCTCGTTGGATTTCGAACAATGTATCCGTCAAGGTGGACTTAGAGGAATCGCCCTCAAGGGTCTCACACTTGAGGGGTTGCATGACAGAGTCATCGTCGGGAGTGGTGAAGGAGGAATCACCCTTGATAACCACGACCGACTAGCTGCACTACAGAGATATCATCATGAGTACTTCATGAGGTCTCACCCTCGGTACCCGATAGTATCTCTGTAGCGTCGTACAACTAAGGGGGGTGTAAGTGACGTGTCGGTTTTGGCTCATCGATCAGGGGTCGAAACTTGATGACAAAGCGGGGAAACTGGACTAAGGGGTCAGAGGGGATGATTGAGCCACCTATACTAAGCAGTTTAAAGTGCGGTACTGAAAGCAGTAGTTCATCAAAATTAGGCTACGCATGAGATATAGGAGCTAACTACAAGAGTAGCAAAATTCTAATGCAAGCAGGAGGAAGAAAGACATAGGCGATATAGGGATGATCAAGGGGGTTTGCTTGCCTTGTTGCTCTGCAGAAAAGGGCTGGTCGTCGGGAGGGTAGATGTACCCGGCAGCAGCTTCAGTCCCGTTGTCTACCGGTAAGAAGAGGGGGAAGAAACAATAAATAACAGCAACAGGTGCAACACTAAGCATGACATGGCAATATGTAGGCTATGCATGAGCTAACGCAGCAGCACATGTCATAGACAGGTCGGAAGAATATCTCACGATATTTCCTAGGTCTCTAGCTACTACCGGTGAGAGGAAAAGTGATGGAAAAGTTCCATGTTCGCTATGCTAGGGATGTGTGACAGACGAACGAGTAGGGTATCCGGGTTCGTCTCGTTCTGTTGATCAACTTTCATGTTCAAAATATTTTCATCTGAGCTACGGTTTATTTTATATTAATTTTCAAAGATTTAATCAATATTTAGGGATTAACAGATTTAATTAAATTCATAAGTTATTTATGACATCAGCATGATGCCATGGTGACATCAGCAGTTGACTGGTCAACTCTGACCAGTGGGTCCCATGTGTCATAGACATAATTTTTAATTAGGGTTAATTATTCATTAATCAGATTAATTTAGTTGGGGACCCATGTGTCATACTCTAATAGGATAATTCAATTACTTAATTAAGAGATAACTAGTTTATCTATTTACTCTTAATCATATATTAACTAATAAATTAATTAATTAATTTATTCACTAACCAATTATTCAATTAATTAAACTATTTAGTAATTATTTATTTTATTTTATTTTTTAAGAGAGGGTTGTGTGGGGCCTCCTTGTTAGTGGGAATGGGGGTTGGCCCCACATTACAGTGGCCCATCGGCCACACCACTCACACAACACACCGTGTACAAAATATCTCACATACACACTTATACACATTTTTACACACATCCACAATACACATACATCTACATATAAACATATGCATACATACATGACTATACATAAATATATAAATCTCATACATGTTATCCACGCACCTATTCATCCCTTTTCTTTCGTTCTTTTCTTTTCTTTTCTCCTATCCATCCATATTCTATCTCCTGCTCATCTCTCTCTCAATTGACAGACAAGAGGCAATACTCCACCTCCTCATCTTCCCAACTTACATGATATGAAAACGACACCGGAACAATGCAGAGAACACCGGAACGGAAATGGAGGGGGAGAGGAGGAGAGGATGGCCGGGGCCCGGAGCTCACCGGCATTGCCGGGGATCGGGGCGGCGAGGCTCGATGGAGCCGTCGAGGACGAGGTGAGGAGGGTGGTGAGCAGGCGCGACGGAGGGGCCCGCGGTAGGTGTGGGGCGCCGGGGCGATCCTGGCGACGGCGGCCGGCACCTGCCGGCGGTGAATCCGGCGAGGGAGGCCGCAGGCCGTGGCGCCCGAGGTGATCGGAGGTGGGGGAACACGGAGCCGGCAAGGAGGAGGCGCAAGGGCGAAGGGGGAACTGTCTGTCGGTGCAGGGCGGGGTCGGCGCTGGGGGAGAGGCCTCCGTGCTCGATCCCTCCTAGATCGAGCGGGAGGGAGAGAGGGCGGGGCGTTCCGGTGAAGGCGGGGTGGCTCGGTGGCAGCCGACGAGGGGAGCGCCGGTGGCTGGCGAACGCACCAGGGAGAGAAGCGGGAGGGAGAGGGGGCTCGGTCTGGGGAGGAGCCACGCGGGCTGGGGGCGATGGGATCTGGGCATGGGGTAACGGGGCGAGGGGAGCGAGAGAGAAACGGGGGGAGAGTAGGGTGACGAGGGGCTGGGGGTAGCGCGTGGGGGAGGAGCGTTTGGTGCGAGCGAGAGAGAGAGGGAGACCAAGCGAGGGCTTGCTCCCTCGTGGGGATCCTGGCGGCGGGGTGAGGGAGTGAGGGTGAGGCTGGGGGTGGGATAGGTCAGGGTGGATTTATATACCCCCCCCCCCCCCCGCCCCCGGTTAATGGGCTCGAATGGGCCGGTTGGTGGGAAAAGGCCCAGCGGGGGAGGGAAGGGGCCTTTTGCGGCTTTGATTAATATGCTTTTTTTAATAAAACTTTTTGTTTTTTATTATATTAAGCCATCCTTGTTATATGTCAAAATTTTGGGGAACTTGCCATTGTTACCAAAGGCAATAATAGACAGTTCCATAAAAATATTTTGGAGCAACATAAACTATTTGGAATTTATTTTATAATTGAAAAGGTAATTATTTAATTGTTTTGGACTCTGTTACAAATGTTTTAGAGGCACCAAACTACTTTAAAAAATGTTGATTTCAATTTTATAAATACTAGGAGAGTATTTGTAACCCAAACATGATTTTTATTTTACAGTTTGAAGAAATAATTTATTTGACTTAATTTTAATTTTAATTTAGTTTTGGTTTTTCAATTGGCAATTGGGCTTAGTTAATGTGGATGACATGGCACCATTAGCATGTGATTACTGTAGCCTAATCCGAGGATGTCACAACTCTCCCCTACTAACAAGAATTCTCGTCCCAAGAATTGAGAGGTAGAAGGAAAGAGCTCGGGGTATTCATCACGAAGATAACTCTCGCGTTCCCAAGTGGCTTCATATTCAGAATGATTCAACCACTGCACTTTAAGAAACTTGGTGACTTTGAGACGAGTCTGACATTCAGTCTGGTCGATAATGTGGACAGGATGCTCTTTATAAGAGAGGTCTTGTTGCAGCTCAAGCATATCATGATCCACTGCTCGAATAGGATCTTTGAAGCAGCGGCGGAGCTAAGACACATGGAAGACATCGTGAACCTGAGAAAGGTTCGTCGGTAGTTCCAATTGATAAGCTACTTTTCCACGCCTTTCGAGAACAGTGAAAGGACCAATATAGCGAGGAGCTAACTTGCCCTTGATCCCAATACGGTGTGCACCTCTCATTGGTGTGACACGAAGATAAGCCTCTTCGCCAGGTTGATAGACCATATCTTGATGATGACGTTCATACTGACTCTTCTGACGAGAGTGAGCAGCCTTCAGATTCTCATGAATAATGCGGACTTGATCTTCGGGATGTTGGATAATATCCGGACCGAAGAGTGATCCTTCCATTGAACGGTGGATCGAGAATTTCATACGAAGCCAAGTGTAAAGGATACCTAGAAGTCAAGGATGTACAGGAGAGTCAGGTTTCTTTCATGTGGAACTTTGGGTTATGGGTCCACCATGTGGGCCGAGAGTAGGCAGAGGGGTGACATCTTGTACGGTATTGGTAGCAAGACATGTCAGAGGATAACCTGTCAGTTATGTTGGCAACAATGTTGGTACCAAGGGTGGGGAACGAATAGAACCATTTTCCTGCTCACTGAAACGAGGCGGACCAATAGGCAAAGTTCTCGTCCACCGGCGGCTACCGGAATGTTATCCACAATAGTAACAGGGTCTTACTAACAAAGTTGTATAGCGAAGTTGTTACCTAAGCAAGGAATTAACACTGCTTAGATAAGTTATGCCACAAGAAAGGTCAAACAAACCAATGTAAAGGAAAAATGTGTTCACACACACAAGTATTAAAATATACCATTCCCGGGGAAAAATAAGGTATGGTATACGTGATAGGTCATCAAGTACATAACCATTTAGATAAAGAGGAAGAAGAATCATGATGTTTACCCATACCATGCGGTTTGGATAATAGATCAGGAACAATTTAGCATTGTGCTTCCAATGTTCTTGTTGAAATTTAAAGTATCACATGTGTGCTTCGAGGTAGCATCGACATGGTCATCAGACAAAGGTTGGACTTGGGTACACAAAGGATTCATCAAAATTAACTCATAAAATAAGTCATATAGTTTCTGCATGGAAGAATGGCGAATCTTACACATGGGAGAATTTATAACAATAGGTCCTTCGGCCCGGTGTGCTAGACAAGACATCACCGTACCGGGTTACATAAGACCAAAGTTACAATTATTGGAAAATGTTCCAACCATCATATCTGCCCGAGATTCAGATCTGATTGGTGTCAGGATACCTCAGTCTCAGGGTGCCTGAGACAAAAAAGGGGACCACCAAAAACAGACGAGATGATAATGCAATATTCTCGGGATATGAACTACAGAAGCAAGTAATGGATCATGAGTTGGATTGTAAGACACATGAACACAATGTCAAGACATTCGTGCCCAGGTGGAATTCTTACATGACAATGCAACCGAGTTCTGATTTGAGGACCCTCATCGAGGATATCGAGGTCCTTGTGTAACCCTCGATTAGCTCTTATGAAAGAACTTATTTTCCTCGATCAAATCAGTCGATGGCTTGGCGTGCTAAGAGAAGTTATATGAAGTGAAGATAACAAATCTTCAAAACATATAACACTCCGCACATGCGTGAATGATTTGGTATTTACCAAAAGGAAGCGAAACAAAACTTTCACGTATTCACGGAGGCAAGAATGCACGTGAACCTTGGGAAAACACTTCTTCTTATCAATTATATTATTCATGAGCTAGGCACAAAGATAGTGCTTTCAAAAGCTTCAGTACGAACCATGGAGAAGTTCAGGGTGTGGCTGATGGGCTCAACAACAATCCCTCAAGATTTTGACACGGATGAATTTCCAAAATTATAACATCAAGGAGATATCATTTGTCAACTTAAATGATATAATGACTTATGCTCGAGGAAACAACAACAATTAATAATTGGTCAAAGGGTGCACTCGGAAATACAGACTGAGTAGTACAACCAATGCTAAAATGATGAGTCACACCCAACACACTAAGAATGACACAATCAGTTGTTAACCTCAAGGCAATAGTGTTGCCAGAAGTATTGAGATCACACATCAAAGTTGACTTGTTGGTATTCTAGTTTGAAACAACACGGGACCAAGAAATGAATGGTGATGGCGAGAAGTATTACTATATCAAGAATTCTTAATATGTGTGCAATTCTCACGACATTCTTGACATAAAGGATAGTAATACTCCATGGTAGAAGATAACATAAGCTGAATAGCAAGGGACTTAAGGGACAACACAAAACATGAACACGTTTGTGTTGGAGGGAAGGCAACAAGGATGTCGATGATAATACAATTCATCGAGGGGAAGGGATGGTATTTCTCAACATGCATTCGATTGGTACCCTGCAGGAGCTTAGAATGCTGATGATGATCATGACACATTTGTCAAGAAGTTTCATGAAGATGTAATTATTCAACGACGAAAGCAAGCAAAGGAATGGTGAAGCTAAAGGTTGTCGGAAACACAGTTAAGACTGCTAGCTTAGAATCAAAATTGCCTTTCAAAACAACCAATATGATGTGGAAAGCTCAATTTGAGCTTAACGCACAGTTGGAAATGTGTTCTAGAGATGGAGGACATAGATAGCATGGTCAAGCTCCAACATGATGATGATGATGTACCTTAACAACTTGGCATGACATGATCGAGTACAAACTCGTAAGTAAATAGGATTACTAAGAGTTGTTGAATCACAATGCGCACTCGGTTCAGTCATCGATATCCTTGAGTGTCCAATAACTCAAAACATGAGGAAAAAAACTGGAATCAATGAAAACATCATAGTTGATGAGGAGCTCACAAGAAGTTATATAGCTCCGTGATATTCTTGGGATACGAGGGATAATACTCGAAGGTAGATCAACATTAAGGCTTGGACCGATGTATTGATCTGAAGAAGACAAGTACTTTAACTCATCTACATATGAGATCAAAGGAGAACAATCATGGTCGGAACCACGGTCGCAAAGTACCAAACCACAGATACAAGATCAAATCATAGAACGAATGATTATTGATACGAGAAGTTTCTCTCATAGGATCAACGTCGTTTCGATGGGCATGAACACAAAGTTCAAGGTCGACTCCCACTTCATCAATGCATCACCTGCCATTTACTCCTCACCGTTGATGAGGTTGTAGCTTGGAAATATTATCTGGCCAAACACCAGGAGAGTAAGACTCGTGAAAACTCTTCGATGATATTGTTTTAGGAAGGCATAGGTTCAAACCGTCGGGGCATCTTAGGAACATATACCACAAAATTTAAGAATAACCAACACAGGCTGGACAACAAAGCATGGCCAACAAAAACATAGGATACAACTTATCAGAGGGAGAAGACACAATTTACCAATGGCATTATGTATCAGGGGAACAATATCACGAGAATTTATTAATGTAAAGCTTGTCGTTGGATAATAACCCAGCAATGGGTCTGGCAGTCCACAAAAGGAACTGACGTGAGTATCGGTACTCAATGACACGAAGATAGAATTCAAGGCATCGGATTTTAGAACATCTGAAAAATATCGATACTTAATTACCAAAGGAATTAGGATCCCTGGGTTGGTGTATCATAATCAGATGCTCCGATCAAATACAAGTAAGTTGAATGGACTTAGATGGACAACCAACCAAAGTTGATTCATCGAGAACTAGCTTTGTCTGGAAGGACGTCTGAGCGAGAAAGATTATTTATGAGTATCAACAGATGATTGTGCGCATTCACGCAAAGTTAGAATCAAAAAGATCGCAAGAAAATCACAAAGGATTTTAATGAATGCGGCTAGACATATGGATTTAACCATAATGCAAGCAGGTGAGAAGGTCAAGAGCAATAGGCTACTGGGATTCCGAAAGATCGAATAGCAATTCGAAGAACTTTTGAAACCCATGACAACTGATGATGGACAAATCCCCGACAAGATAATACGTTGCATCTCGTAAAAACAAGAGCAATTGGAAAATAAGGTATGAACGACATTTGTATGTAGTCATCAGTAAGGGTTGACGAAGGAAGGGAAATCGCAGAAGCGATGAGCACAAGTTCTCGAGAGAACGTCAGAGAGTATCTTCTGAGTCTTCTGACGGATCAAGTCATCGTCTGGAATATGAGGTTCTCCGGGAGGAAATATTTATGAGAGCCTAATGTTAGAGTTAGTAAAATCTTTAACCCGAAAGAGAAGAGAGAGTAGAACCCAGAGTATAGAAAAGGAGTAAAAGATACTAATACCACCCAATTGAGATGTGGGCCCGTAAGCCATAACATCAATGTTAGTAAAGTTTTTCGAGTACTAGACTCAACTTCGGCCAAGGAGTTCAAAAGGGGGCTACCTACAGGCAGTCGGATCTGATACCAACTTGTGACGCCCTCGATTTAATCATACGCTAATCATACACGCAAATGCGTACGATCAAACTCAAGGACTCATGGGAAGATATCAAAACACAACTCTAGACACAAATAAAACAAACAAGCTTCATATTACAAGCCAGGGGCCTCGAGGGCTAGAATACGGAAGCTCGATAAACACATGAGTCAGCGGAAGCCACAATCACTACAAGAAATATGTCAACTAACGACCTTTTGTTAGTGACGCTGGAAGGACTGGTCATAAATCTATGACCATTTGACATCATTTGGTCGTAAGCTGTCTGGAGGGGTCCTAGCCCCAAAAACCAACGACCATTTTCATCAGAAAGTTCATCACTTGCTTACTGGAAAAGTTCATAAAGCGGACAGCACCTCGCACTGCCTTATTTCTAGGTGATAATGACCAATATGAATGGTCGTTATTAAATAGTTCGAATGCACTAGGCTGGTTACGCAGCCACCTCAGCAGCCTCGCTTACTTGTCACTGAGGTAGGACCCATTTGACAGGCAGGTGAGGGGCCGGCGACCGAGTGGGGACATGCGCGAAAAAACATGTGCGAGCAGGGACTCGAACCCACGACCGAGCGCTTCCGCTAAGTGTTAGCTACCGCTGGGCTAGAGAGGGATTGTTGCTCAAGTATCGGTATTTGGGGGTATATTATATTAAATCGCGGGTCTCTCGTATCATTGACAAGTGGGACCGACGGGGACGGCCAACACTTGGCCAATTTCCGACAGGGGCCAACACTTAGCCACTTTCCGACGAGCAAATCTAGATCTTGGGGGCGGCGGCGACCGACGGGGACGGGGCGGCGGCTATCGACGGGGGCGGTGACCAGCGGTGGTGGTGCTGACGCCACGGCCACCTCACCCATCGGCAGTGGTGGTGGTGCCGACGCCACGGCCACCTCGGCCACACCTCGGTCACGACGACCTCGCCCGTCCAATGGTGGTGCCGCTCACCTCATCCACCTCGCCCACTGGTAGTGGTGGTGGTGCCGCTCACCTCGGACAGCGACCTCGCCCACACATGGGGGACTCGCCTCCGCCGAGCATGAGGGACTCACCGCCGAGCATGGGGGACTCGCTGTTGCCGCTGGACAGAAGCTCAATTAGAAAAGGAGTTAGAAGGTTTTCGAAAGAACATATGAAAGGAGTTGATGAATTCATGCAATTTGTTCGGGCAAATTTTTCCAAGGATGCTGTCATTGTTTGCCCATGCTGTAATTGCCTCAACCGTTCAAGAAAAGCTCAAGGAGTAGTGGAAGATCATCTTCTTCTTAATGGGATGGCCAGCACATATGATAGATGGATATATCATGGAGAACCTTTAGCCGAACAACCTCAACATATTGAAGCTGATACACAGGCCCCTCATATGATGGGTGGTGGTGATGCTGGCATTAATTTTATAGAAAATATTTTGTGAGAGAATGCTGGTTTGGATGAAGAGGATGGGCATGAAGATGATAGGATTCCTGACCTATTGAAGGATCTGTGCGATGCTGAAGATCGTGCTGATGAGCAGAAGTCGATGTTTGCTGAGGTGTTGGAGGAGGCTAAGCTCGCAGCTCATGAAGGGGGTAAATTTTCAAGATTTACCTTCACCGTGAAGTTACTCCACATCAAGTCTTTTTACCGGATTAGCAATGCTGCATTCAATGCAATACTCTGCCTTTTGACCTTGCAATTCCCTGATAGTTGTGTTCCCAGGTCTTATGATGAAGCATTGAGCATAATCCGCAGGCTGGGGCTAGCTTATGTTTCAATACATGTGTGCCCAAATAACTGTGTCTTGTTTCGGAAGGATTTTGCGAAGCATGACAACTGTCCAAAATGCAATGCCTCAAGGTGGAAAGATGCTGATGGGAATAAGTCAATACCAGAGAAGGTACTGAGGCACTTTCCGTTGATACCAAGGCTGCAGCGGATGTTTATCTCGAAAAAATCATCGTTGGAGGTACAATGGCACAATCTTCAGCGGCAACCTGTGGACAATGAATGAGCCATCCAGCGGATGGAGAGGCATGGAAAGAATTTGACAGTGAACATGGAGATTTTTCTGCAGATCCAAGGAATATAAAACTCGGCATTGCCACAGATGGCTTCAATCCGTTTGGGAACATGAACACGTCTTATATCATGTGGCCCGTTTTTGTGGTGCCGTACAACCTGCCACCATGGGCATGCATGGATCAGTCCAACTTCATGATGTCACTGCTTATCCCGGGTCCAGAGTCTCCTGGAAAGGATTTTGATGTCTTTATGGAGCCCCTCGTAGAAGAACTGCTCCAGCTCTGGACTAGTGTACGTACATACGATGCCTCTAGTCCGGAAGAAAAGTTCAATCTACGTGTTGCAGTCATATGGTCGATCCATGATTTCCCAGCACTGCACACTCTGTCTGGGAGGATCACAGAGGGTTATCAGGCATGTGTCCATTGTGACAAAGACCCTTGCTCAAAGAGAATAAGGAGCAAGATCTGCTATATTGGGCACCGCCGCTTTCTTCCCTGAAAACATCGCTGGAGAAGAAGCAAAGATTTTAATTGTGAGAGTCAAACCTGTGACAAGCCAGCTAAATTCACTAAGGAAGAGTTGGAGCAGCAACTTGAGAAGGTGAAGAATGTGAGACCAGGAAAGCTTGCAAAGAAAAGAAAGTGCGCGGAAGGTCAATGTTGGGACTGGAGGTCTTGTTTGTGGGACCAGCCATACTGGGCTGGTCTGAAATTAAGGCATAATCTCGATGTAATGCACATTCAGAAAAACATATGTGAGAATCTGCTAGGGACGTTTCTGAACATTGAAGGGAAGACAAAGTACATGGTTAGTTCTAGGCTTGATTTGGAGGACATGGGCATAAGAGAAGATTTGCATCTACAACATGATCAAGCTGAAGATACATTTGAAATGCCACGAGCATGGTATACAATGAGTAAAGAACAAAAGCTAGCATTCTGTGAATTCATAAGAGCGGTGAGATTTCCAGATGGTTATGCTTCTAACCTTGCAAAGTGTGTTACTTCTGATGGATTCAAGCTTTCAGTACTGAAAACCCATGATTGTCACATCCTCCTCCAAAGGATTTTACCGGCTGGCCTCCGTGGAATCATGGACAATGATATATATGAAGCGGTTGCTGAGCTGGGAAATTTCTTTAGATAATTGTGCTGCAAAACACTCAAGTTGACTGTTTTGGAAAGACTTGAAAAAGAAATCCCAATTATTCTTTGCAAGCTTGAGAAGATTTTCCCTCCACTTTTATTCACCGTGATGGTCCATTTGGCGGTGCACTTACCAAAAGAGGCAATGCTTAGAGGCCTTGTGCAATACGGTTCGATGTACCCAATCGAAAGAAGGTTGCTTACTTGTAAGCTTTATGTGCGACACACGGCAAGACCTGAAGGTTTGATTGCTGAAGCATATGTCGTTGATGAGTGCTTGACTTTTTGCTCTAGATACTTTGGTGATGTGGAAACAAGATGGAACCGGCCGGGCAGAAATAGAGAGCGGTCTGATTCGCATATTGGTGATGTCTCGGTTTTCAACCATGGTGTGAACTTTCTTGGAGCCTCGCGATACTTGGAGGCTGGTGATGAGTATGACAAGATGGTTTGGTATGTGCTCAGCAATTGCCCTGAGGTTATACCATATATCGAGTACGTTATATCTTGTGCACTCGTTATTTATTTACTTTTGCTTGGGTTGTTGGCACCAGCCTAATATTTTAATTCACATGTTTTGTTCGCATTGCAGGAAATGCAAGGAATAGTTAAATCAGGAAGAAAGCCAGATCAATGTTGATACAAGGGTTGCCAAGGGATTTGCTAAATGGTTTAAGAATCATGTTGGAAAGTTGCATGAGGAGAAGAAAGTCAGTGATGATCTATTTGCCTTGTCATGCTTACCGGATAAGCGAGTGCGAGTGTATTCAACATGCATTGCTGATGGTGTCCGGTACCACACCGTTGATCGCGAGGAAAAAAGGAACACACAAAATAGTGGAATCGTCACTGAGGTGTCACATGATCGTGAGAACATTGACTTCTATGGTCAGCTGAGAAGCATCATACAGTTGCAGTACAACTCTAGTGGAGGCATCCATCGCTCGGTTATCTTATTTCTCTGTGACTGGTTTGATCTTGGTAACAAAAAGAAGAGACGCTCTTGTGTCAAGTATGATGGCCACTTCAAAAGCATCAACACTTCAAGGTGCTGGTATAAGAGTGATCCCTTTATTCTAACAGCACAAGCAACAACGATGTTTTACCTGCCAGACACTCTTCTGCACGGAAAATGGCGAGTTGTGCAAAACTTTGATCACAGACACTTGTGGAGTGTGACTGGAACTGAAACTGAAGTGGAGAAGGGCCCCGGTGGTAGTGGCCTAACATATTAGGATGATGACTGTACGGAAGTTCCGGTGCAAGCTGGTGATGACTCTATGGAAGTTCCGGTGCAAAGCAGAGTGCGTAGGGACCGGGAATGTGTGCTCATTGATGCTGCAACAGTTGAAGGCATCAAGAAAAGAAGAAAGGTGGTAGCGGATGGAAATGAGAGCGAGGATGAGGAAAACAGGACTGATCATACTATGCTGCAATATTGTAGTGACGATGAGGAAAACAGAAGTGGGCATAGAGTTCCTGGTTTTGGTATCGATGACGATGAGTAGCGAATAGACATGAAGGTAAATATTGTCTCCTTGGTGATCTAAAACTATTACTGCGTGTTCCTTGTTTTGATTGGTGATCAACCTTCTCTGTAGTTTTTGTTGTTGTGATCCTGATGTAGTTTTTGTACTACAATTCTCTCCAGGTAGCAAAATGCATGAGACTGTGGTTGTAGTGATGGAGAGGCAGGTGGTGAAGATCATGATGGCTGGAGAGGCCAAATGATGTAGTTTTGGTGATCATGATGGCTGGAGAGGCAAAATGATGTATTCAGAAATGGCTGGGGAGGCAAAATGATGTAGTTTTGGTGTCATTTTCTTAGTTTTGGTGAGAACTGTTGGTTGTGATGTGATCCTGATTCAAATTGTTGTGTCGTAATGCAAAATATTGCAAACTGTTGGTTGTGATGTTCCTGAAGTTTTTTTGAACTGAATTGAGATGTTGTTTTCACATCTATTTTCAGAACTACATCACAGAGTTGTTGCTATCTACATCAGAGAACTGAATTGAGATGTTGCATGTTGCTGTTGTTTTCAGAACTGTTTCTGTTCATGAAGTTTTCAGAACTGAATTGAGATGTTGTTTTCAGAGCTATTTTCAGAACTACATCACAGAGTTGTTGCTATCTACATCAGAGAACAGAATTGAGATGTTGCATGTTGTTGTTGTTTTCAGAACTGGGAAACCTTTGCATTATGTCATCATATGTGATAAAGTTACCATGTAAAATAATAAACTTGTAATAGGACAATTATTTTTAAAAAGTGTTCACACAAATGAGCTATCATGTGTGAAGATTCATGGCTTTCAAACCACATGATCAATCTCATGGCCATATTCATGACATAGTTTGTTGAAATGGTCTCATATTTTGCACAATGGTGCATGTTGGAATGACAAACAATGTTGATTAAGGAAGTTTTCATCTTCCTTGAATGAAAAATTCATTTTTCATTTTTCAAGTGCCTGAAATGAGTTTTTTTGTGAAGGACCTACCATATATTTGTTTCAAAATTGGTCCAAATCATTTTTCTAACATACTAGGCCAGATTTAATGTACAATTGACAAAATGGTTGGGTGTCAAAAGCTTTTATCCATCTCGCGTGAAAAAGACAAATCTATGTCGAATTAGTTGGAAGCGGGTCAAATTTGAACTGCGGATGCCTTATAGTTTGCTCTTTATTTTTTCCAGAAATCATTTCTAGGTACACAAGTATCTATTTAATCATAGAAACACCAAAAGGTTTCCAAGATTCAACCACTAGGTAGGAACGGTCATGCCCGTCGTTTCGACCGCATTTTGAAACGGCCATGAAAAATTCAAAAAAAAATCAAAAAAATGGGAAACCTTTGCATTATGTCATCATATGTGATAAAGTTACCATTTAAAATAATAAACTTGTAATACGACAATTATTTTTAAAAAGTATTCACACAAATGAGCTATCATGTGTGAAGATTCATGGCTTTCAAGCCACATGATCAATCTCATGGCCATATTCATGGCATAGTTTGTTAAAATGGTCTCATATTTTGCATAGTGGTGCATGTTAGAATGACAAAAAATGTTGATTAAGGAATTTTTCATCTTCCTTGTATGAAAAATTCATTTTTCATTTTTCAAGTGCCCGAAATGAGTTTTTTTGTGAAGGACCTACCATATATTTGTTTCAAAATTGGTCCAAATCATTTTTCTAACATACTAGGCCATATTTAATGTGCAAATGACAAAATGGTTGGGTGTCAAAAACTTTTATCCATCTCTCGTGAAAAAGAAAAATCTATGTCGAATGACTTGGAAGCGGGTCAAATTTGAACTGTGGCTGCCTTATAGTTTGCTCTTTATTTTTTCCAAAAATCATTTCTAGGTACACAAGTATCTATTTAATCATAGAAACACCAAAAGGTTTCCAAGATTCAACCACAAGGTAGGAATGGTCATCCCGTCATTTCGACCGCATTTTAAAACGGACATGAAAAATTCAAAAAAACAAAAAAATGGGAAACCTTTGCATTATGTCATCATATGTGATAAAGTTACCATGTAAAATAATAAACTTGTAATACGACAATTATTTTTAAAAAGTGTTCACACAAATGAGCTATCATGTGTGAAGATTCATGGCTTTCAAGCCACATGATCAATCTCATGGCCATATTCATGGCATACTTTGTTGAAATGGTCTCATATTTTGCATAATGGTGCATGTTGGAATGACAAACAATGTTGATTAAGGAAGTTTTCATCTTCCTTGTATGAAAAACTCATTTTTCATTTTTCAAGTTCCCAAAATGAGTTTTTTTGTGAAGGACCTACCATATATTTGTTTCAAAGTTGTTCCAAATAATTTTTATAACATACTAGGCCATATTTAATGTACAATTGACAAAATGGTTGGGTGTCAAAAGCTTTTATCCATCTCTCGTGAAAAAGACAAATCTATGTCGAATCAGCTCGAAGCGGGCCAAATTTGAACTGCGGCTGCCTTATAGTTTGCTCTTTATTTTTTCCAAAAATCATTTCTAGGTACACAAGTATCTATTTAATAATAGAAACACCACAAGGTTTCCAATTTTCAACCACAAGGTAGGAACGGTCATGCCCGCCGTTTCGACCGCATTTTGAAACGACCATGAAAAATGCAAAAAAAAAACAAAAAAATGGGAAACCTTTGCATTATGTCATTATATGTGATAAAGTTACCATGTAAAATAATAAACTTGTAATACGACAATTATTTTTAAAAAGTGTCCACACAAATGAGCTATCATGTGTGAAGATTCATCGCTTTCAAGCCACATGATCAATCTCATGGCCATATTCATGGCATAGTTCGTTGAAATGGTCTCATATTTTGCATAATGCTGCATGTTGGAATGAAAAACAATGTTGATTAAGGAAGTTTTCATCTTCCTTGTATGAAAACTCATTTTTTATTTTTCAAGTGCCCGAAATGAGTTTTTTTGTGAAGGACCTACCATATATTTGTTTCAAAATTGGTCCAAATCATTTTTCAAACATACTAGGCCATATTTAATGTACAATTGACAAAATGGTTGGGTGTCAAAAGCTTTTATCCATCTCTCGTGAAAAAGAAAAATCTATGTCGAATCAGCTAGAAGCGAGTCAAATTTGAACTACGTCTGCCTTATAGCTTGCTCTTTATTTTTTCCAAAAATCATTTCTAGGTACACAAGTATATATTTAATCATAGAAACACCAAAAGGTTTCCAAGATTCAACCACTAGGTAGGAACGGTCATGCCTGCCGTTTCGACCGCATTTTGAAATGGCCATGAAAAATTCAAAAAATTCAAAAAAATGGGAAACCTTCGTGTCACATCATCACATGTGACCTGCCAACTAGAAAAGATATATAAATTTGAGTATCGATGTCTTGTTGAACTATTCGGTATGATTTTAACCATTATTTCTACAATGTTTATAAAAAAGAAAAAGAAAAGGTCTGCCTCCAAACCCCAAAAAACTAGTGAGAATTTTCCCTCCCACCCCACCAAATTTTCCCTCTCACCCCACCAAAATTTCCCTCCACTCCCTCTCCCACTACCACGCGGGACCCACCACTCCCTCTCCCACTCCCCTCTCCATTCCACTCCCCACTACCCACTCCCTACTCCCCACTCCCCACTCTGCCGCCCCTCCCCTGCTCCGCGCCGCCCCGCTGCCCCTCCTGTGCTTCGCGCCGCCCCTCTCCCCGACGACGACTACATCGACAACGTCGACGGCTACATCTACATCGACGACGACTACATCGACGACGTCAACGGCTACATCTACATCTACATTGACGACGACTACATCGACAACGTCGACGGCTACATCTACATCGACGACGACGGCTACATCTACATCGACGTCGACGGCTACGGCTACATCAACGATGACAGTACCTCTCCCCTCGACCCATCTCCCGTTGATAGATCCCCTCATGTGTTCTTCTAGTAGATCTTCTAGGGTTTGATAGATCCCCCTCATGTGTTCTTCTAGGGTTCATGGGGCTGGATCAATGGGGATGGTTCGGTACATTCATGGTGTTAGGGTTAGGGTTCATGGGGTAAATATGTTCGCTGACGTGGTTCATAGGGTTAGGGTTCATGTTGCTTGACTACTATGGCTTGCTTGCTAGCTAGCATACATGGTTAATTAGAGTTTCCATGCATTGCTACACTTGTATGTGCATGCTAGTCCAAGTGCTTCAATTTAGTTGCTTGCTTCAACTGTCAGTTTAGTACTGATGCATTAACTGTATGTGCATTGCTACACGTGTATGTGCATGCTGGTCCAAGTGTTTTACATGTATTAGTACTGATGCATTAACTACATCACTATATTGTTGATCCAACAAGTTTGCTTCACATGTATTACATGTATGTGCATTCTCGTCTAAATGCTTTCCTTTATTGATATAAGTGCATCATTTTACTTTATCCCTGTTGTATCTGATTGTTGTTTATTCTATTTTGCAAGCACCACCTCAAGATCATCCATGTCAAGGATGACAAGGTCAAACCCGAGGCCAACCAGTGGTATGCAAGTTTCTCCTTGTGGTTATACTGTCAGATTTATAAAATGTGTCTTAATATGCTAAGTGAAATGTAATATGCTAAGTAAAATATCTTGGAGGTTGGTGATGTAAAATACTGTCAGATTTTATTATGCAAATGTATTGTTGTAATCTGAATTAGCTGGCTTAGCTGTGTGTGTGTGTTGTTACTCTTCCTTAGCTGAATAAGTAGGATTAAATGATAATAAAATATCATAAGATATGTTTGGCTGTCTGTCCATGCATTCCAACAATTAACCTAATAATTATGTTTACTTTGCCTTGCAAAGATGAGCATCCTCTCACCGAGTACGAGAAGGTTAGGGCTAGAAATATGATGAGGAACATTTGGATATTCCAGTCCCTTGGCATTGATGCAATAGCGTCAATGATTAGGAAAACAAATTATGTACAACAAGGTACAACTAATGGGGTTCAAGAAGGTAGTGGAGTTATCAATGATGACCCAGAGTACAATCCTAAGGAGGATGAAGTTGTAGTGCACAAGACTGTTAAGGTGCAAACTCTGTCTTGCTTGGAGGGTTCGGGTTATTGTATGCTCTGTGTTTCCTTGTGCTCACATATTTATCTTGTGATCTAATTTTTTCTGTGCTATTTATACAAGGCACTGAAGGAATCTAGAACGAAGAGGCCTGGTGTTAAGAAGACAACCAGCAAGAATAGGAAGAACTCAGAAGCATCTGCTGCAATGCCTCCTGGAAGGGTGATGGCCCCACCTCCAGGACAAACAAAGAGGATCCTGGAACCTGATGAACCTGATAGAGTCACAAGGCAGAAAGCAACTATGGCGGCTGCGACGGACCATCAGGAAAGTCCGCTGGGCATGGACTTTGAGATCTCGGTGGAAATGCGTGATGAGTTTTCGCCGATGGACGAAGAAACTACTCTCTGCATGGATGAAAGCGGCACTGTCTGCATACGCCTCAGGTGTGGTGCACCTTATTCTGACAGGAATGATGTCGTTAGTGAAGAAGAACAGTAGCTTGTGCTTCAACCAGGGAAGTTCACCTTCTCTTTTACTAGTGCATTTTGCAAATGGAAGTGATCATGTATGCTTACCTGTTTAGCAGAACCATTCCTGCATTTGTCAATTTCTCTTCTGATTTACGAGTTCAATTTCATTTTCAGATGCAATGACTAACAAGCATAGACTTAGAAAGGGAAAAGGGCTAGAGAGAATCACCAAGTCGCTTGGCAAAAAGGTGCCTATCCAAATTGCCCAAGGGATGAAGCGTCCAGAGAAGTCTCTGCAGGCAGCAAAGTTTGCTTCTGAGTGTGGACTCGTTGCAAGAAGCCATATGTCGGTTCTTCCTCACTTCAAGGAATACAAAAATAATGCTACTCTAGTGGAGGACTACATTGGGAAAGTTGTTGTAAGCTACTTATTTTATAGTTAATATGCTACTCTATTTTCTGTTATGTAGTTAATGATCACTAATGTTGTTCCTTCCTTGTTTGTTGTCTTGGTAGGCAAATTTTGAGATAAACACAGACTCGGAGACCATCAAGTACGCGTGAAAAGATGTTCTGTAGAAAAGTTCAAAGACTCGACGCCATAATATCAAGAAGAAGTATTTTGATACCGTAGCAGCAAACAAAGTGACGGACGGTGAATGGCAAGCTCTGGTGCAGATGTGGTCTACCCCAAGACACAAGGTATGTATATGCTCTGTTTGCTGATTTATGTTCTGCACATCAGGAAGGGAATGGGCCATGGTCCCCTTCTTCCTCTTCCATGTTTCTGATCAGAGTAGGAACAATAGAGAGCATCAACTTTCAAAATCAACACCATATGTAATACACTGACTCTTATATAGTACTAGTTGTTCATGTACTTGTGCTAGTGCAGGATAACTGAAATATTTCCAAATCAAATATGCTCAGACTCGTATTATCCTACTATGCTACTGCCTATTCCACTTTCTTTCAACTTGGCAAATAACTGTTGGAATTATGCCCTAGAGGCAATGATAAATAAGTTATTTTTATAATTCCTGTATCAAGACAATCGTTTATTATCCATGCTATAATTGTATTGAATGAAGACTTAGATACATGTGTGGATATATAGACAAAACACTGTCCCTAGCAAGCCTCTAGTTGGCTAGCTAGTTGATCAAGGATAGTCAGGGTCTTCTGACTATGTACAAGGTGTTGTTGCTTGATAACTGGATCACATCATTGGGAGAATCATGTGATGGACCAGACCCAAACTAATAGACGGAGCATGTTGATCGTGTCATTTTGTTGCTACTGTTTTCTGCGTGTCAAGTATTTATTCCTATGACCATGAGATCATATAACTCACTGACACCGGAGGAATGCTTTGTGTGTATCAAATCTCGCAACGTAATTGGGTGGCTATAAAGATGCTCTACAGGTATCTCCGAAGGTGTCCGTTGAGTTAGTATGGATCAAGACTGGGATTTGTCACTCCGTGTGATGGAGAGGTATCTCGGGGCCCACTCGGTAATACACAATCACACACAAGCCTTGCAAGCAATGTAACTTACTGTAAGTTGCGGGATCTTGTATTACGGAACGAGTAAAGAGACTTGCCGGTAAACGAGATTGAAATAGGTATGCGGATACTGACGATCGAATCTCGGGCAAGTAACATACCGAAGGACAAAGGGAATGACATAGGGGATTGTATGAATCCTTGGCACTGAGGTTCAAACGATAAGATCTTCGTAGAATATGTAGGATCCAATATGGGCATCTAGGTCCCGCTATTGGATATTGACCGAGGAGTCCCTCGGGTCATGTCTACATAGTTCTCGAACCCGCAGGGTCTGCACACTTAAGGTTCGACGTTGTTTTATGTGTATTTGAGTTATATGGTTGGTTGCCGAATGTTGTTCGGAGTCCCGGATGAGATCACGGACGTCACGAGGGTTTCCGGAATGGTCCGGAGACAAAGATTGATATATAGGATGACCTCATTTGATTACCGGAAGGTTTTCGGAATTACCGGGAATGTACCGGGAATGACGAATGGGTTCCGGATGTTCACCGGGGGGGCAGCCCACCCCGGGGAAGCCCATAGGCCTTAGGGGTGCCGCACCAGCCCTTAGTGGGCTGGTGGGCAATCCTAGAGAGGCCCCTGCGTAGGAGATAAGAAAATCAAAGAGAAAAGAAAAAGAAGGGGGAAGTGGGAAGGAAGGGAAGGACTCCACCTTCCAATCCTAGTTGGACCAGGATTGGAGGAGGAATCCTCCTCCCCCCTTCGGCCAAAACCCTTGGGGCCTCTTGTGCCCCAAGGCAAGGCCCCTCCCCTCCCACCTATATATACGGAGGTTTTAGGGCTGATTTGAGACAACTTTTCCACGGCAGCCCGACCACATACCTCCACGGTTTTTCCTCTAGATCGCGTTTCTGCAAAGCTCGGGCGGAGCCCTGCTGAGATTAGATCACCACCAACCTCCGGAGTGCCGTCATGCTACCAGAGAACTCATCTACCTCTCCGTCTCTCTTGCTGGATCAAGAAGGCCGAGATCATCGTCGAGCTGTACGTGTGCTGAACGCGGAGGTGCCGTCCGTTCGGCACTAGATCGGAGCGGATCGTGGGATGGATCGCGGAACGGTTCGTGGGACGGTTAGCGGGGCAGATTGAGGGACGTGAGGACGTTCCACTACATCAACTGCGTTTATTAACACTTCTATTGTGCAATCTACAAGGGTACATAGATCTAAAATCCCCCTCGTAGATGAACATCACCATGATAGGTTTGCGTGCGCATAGGAAATTTTTTGTTTCCAATGCGACGTTCCCCAACAATAACATTATGCGTTTTTGTAGGAAACCTATGTGTCGAACAAGATTAATTGAGAAAAGGTCGTGTACCAACAGAGAACTGGTTCCAGTCACTACACCACACACATTTTTTCCACTGTGAGTACCTTTTTCTAAAGACCTTATCGTTTGATCCTCGTTGAATATCATTTCTTATTCTTGCTGAATAACATTTCGATTTTTGTTGAAGAACATTTCAGAAAGAAGAGCGTAAGGGTGAGGAGCTGTCTGCAATTGACTTGTTCAAGGCCACCCACAACAGCAAGAAGCACGGGTTTTCGGAGCCAGTCAAGATTGCTATAGTAAGTCACTCCCTGCTTTTGTCCAGCTAGTTCAAAGTTTTGTCTATAGACCTCAGCCCTGTTTGATTCATAGCCAGCAAGAACACACACTATGTTCCATGATTTGATGTTGTTTGCTAGAGCCTAAGATAGGTTTGGTATCTCAACAAAGATATCGGAATTTGTTGTACAGTTCTCAACAAAGATATCTGAATTTGCTGTAGCTATTTGTTGCATTTTTATGATATGATGAAAATTGATCTGAATGTTAGTTCTCAACAAAGAAGCCATATTATATAGAACCACCATATTGTTCCGATTGCATGTCTCTAGATCACATAAGTGTGTACACTTGCTGTAGCCAGATTCAAATAATGCTTTAAGTTTAGTAGTTATCATCTACTTCCGTTTGAGTTTGAGTAAAATATCTACATATAGATTTTGTATGCTGGTTTGATTACTTCAAATAATCCATTTCTTCGTTTGGTTTGGTGGCATTCTTGTTTGGTTTCTCTTGCAGAATGTGAAATAGATCTGCCACTAATGTCTATCATTTTCCTCCATATGCTAGCTTGAGATGGAAAAAATGAAGGACGCGCCGGTACCAGAAGGTGAAGAACCAAAGTATGATGCTGAGATTGTTGAAGAAGTGCTCAAGACCGAAGTCAACCAAAGCACATTCCTCAGGAATGTTGGGCTCAAGTCATCTAGTAACAACTCTGGCAAAGGAACTGCTGTTGTGGTTGCTCATGTTCGTGATCTTCAGCAGAAGCTGGAGAGGTCGGAGCTTCAAGGTAAAGTGATGCAAGAAGAAATGGCAGCAATCAAGCTAAAGGCGGAAGAATATGAAGCTGCACGCGACAAGGAACTTGAGCTGCTGCGCAAGCAGTCTCGGGAACAGGAAGAGAAATTAGCCCACTTGATGGCTCTGTTCAGCGCTAAAGCATTGTAGAAGTTGAACCTGTCGTAGAACCTGTCCTAGAAACAGTGAAGTGGGCTAACTTCTCAAGAACCTAATGAAGTTAGCCCACTTGATTGGTCATTTTGGTGATGAAACAATGTCTTGCTCTATTTGAACCTGTGAAGCTGTACACCTGTGAAGTTGTCAATTATTTAAGTTTTGTTTGGACCATTTTGTTTGGGCACTAAAGTTAGTTTTGACAGCAAAAAGGCCGAGTCCCAAAAAAGAAGTAGACTAAGAAGGCTTGGGCCTAAAAAGAGTAGGCCAAGGTGTTGGGGAACGTCGCATGGGAAACAAAAATTTTCCTACGCGCACGAAGACCTATCAAGGTGATGTCCATCTATGAGAGGGGATGAGTGATCTACGTACCCTTGTAGACCGTACAGCAGAAGCATTGCCCTCGGATTTGAGATAGAAGGTGTACCCAACTATCTCTTTTGGGTAACCTATGAAGACGCACTTTTCCGCTTTGGGTTCCAGCTTTTCAGGCTGAAGATTTTTGACATAAGCATCACATCCCCAAACTTTAAGAAACGACAACTTTGGCCTTTTGCCATACCACAGTTCGTATGGTGTCGTCTCAACGGATTTTTATGGTGCCCTATTTAAAGTGAATTCAGCTGTTTCTAATGCATAACCCCAAAACGATAACGGCAAATCGGTAAGAGACATCATAGATCGCACCATCTCTAATAAAGTACGATTATGACATTCGGGCACACCATTACGCTGTGGTGTTCGAGGCGGTGTTAACTGTGAAACAATTCCACATTGTCTTAAGTGAGCACCAAACTCGAAACTCAGATATTCACCCCCACGATCAGACCGTAGGAACTTGATCTTCTTGTTACGATGATTTTCAACTTCACTCTGAAATTGCTTGAACTTTTCAAATGTTTCAGACTTGTGCTTCATCAAGTAGACATAACCATATCTACTCAAATCATTAGTGAAGGTGAGAAAATAACGATATCCGCCGCGTGCCTCCACGCTCATCGGACCACACACATCGGTATGTATGATTTCCAACAAGTCACTTGCACGCTCCATTGTTCCGGAGAACGGAGTCTTAGTCATCTTGCCCATGAGGCATGGTTCGCACGTGTCAAGTGAATCAAAGTCAAGTGACTCCAAAAGTCCATCAGTATGGAGTTTCTTCATGCACTTTACACCAATATGACCTAAGTGGCAGTGCCACAAAAATATGGCGCTATCATCGTTAACTCTAACTCTTTTGGTCTCAATGTTATGTATGTGTGTATCGCTATCAAGATTCAATATGAACAATCCTCTCACATTGGGTGCATGACCATAAAAGATGCTACTCATAGAAATAGAACAACCATTATTCTCTGACTTAAAAGAGTAACCGTCTCGCAATAAACAAGATCCAGATATAATGTTCATGCTCAACGCAGGCACTAAATAACAATGATTTAAGTTCATCACTAATCCTGATGGTAACTGAAGTGAAACTGTGCCGACGGCGATTGCATCAACCTTGGAACCATTTCCTACGCGCATCGTCACTTCATCTTTCGCCAGCCTTCGTCTATTCCGCAGTTCCTGTTTCGAGTTGCAAATATGAGAAACAGAACCGGTATCGAATACCCAGGCACTACTACGAGAGCCGGTTAAGTACACATCAATAACTTGTATATCAAATATACCTGATTTTTCTTTGGCCGCCTTCTTATCTGCCAGATACTTGGGGCAATTGCGCTTCCAGTGACCCATACCCTTGCAATAGTAACACTCCGTTTCAGGCTTAGGTCCAGCTTTGGGTTTCTTCGTCGGATTGGCAACAGGCTTGCCGCTCTTCTTCGAATCACCCTTCTTGCCTTTGTCGTTTCTCTTGAAACTAGTGGTCTTATGCACCATCAACACTTGATGTTCTTTACGGAGTTCAGACTCTGCGACTTTCAGCATCGCAAAAAACTCGCCGGGTGACTTGTTCATCCCTTGCATGTTGTAGTTCAACACAAAGCCTTTATAGCTTGGCGGCAGTGATTGAAGGATTCTGTCAGTGATAGCCTCTTGCGGGAGTTCAATCCCCAGCTCAGCTAGACGGTTTGAGTACCCAGACATTTTGAGCACATGTTCACTGACAGACGAGTTCTCCTCCATCTTGCAAGCATAGAATTTATCGGAGGTCTCATACCTCTCGATCCGGCCGTTCTTCTGAAAGATAAACTTCAACTCCTGGAACATCTCAAATGCTCCATGGCGCTCAAAGCGACGTTGAAGTCCCGGTTCTAAGCCATACAAGACTGCACATTGAACTACTGAGTAGTCCTCCTTACGTGCTAACCAAGCGTTCTTAACATCCTGATCAGCCGTAGCGGGTGGTTCATCTCCTAGCGCAGCATTAAGTACATAATCCTTCTTCCCAGCTTGTAAGATTAGCTTAATATTACGAGCCCAGTCTACGAAGTTGCTTCCATCATCTTTAAACTTAGCTTTCTCTAGGAACGTATTAAAATTCAGGGTGACAGTTGCGTGAGCCATGATCTACAACACAAATATATTCAAAGTGGACTTAGACTATGTTCAAGATAATTAAAGTTTAACTTAATCAAATTATTCGCTAAACTCCCACTCAAAAAGTACATCTCTCTAGTCATTTGAGTGGTTCATGATCCACTTACACTAGCTCAAGTCCGATCATCACGTGAGTTGAGTATAGTTTCAGTGGTAAGCATCCCTATGCTAATCATATCATCTATATGATTCATGATCGACCTTTCGGTCTCATGTGTTCCGAGGCCATGTCTGCACATGCTAGGCTCGTCAAGCTTAACCCGAGTGTTCCGCGTGCGCAACTGTTTTGCACCCGTTGTATGTGAACGTTGAGTCTATCACACCCGATCATCACGTGGTGTCTTGAAACGACGAACTGTAGCAACGGTGCACAGTCGGGGAGAACACAATTTCGTCTTGAAATTTTAGTGAGAGATCACCTTATAATGCTACCGTCGTTCTAAGCAAAATAAGGTGCATAAAAGTATTAACATCACATGCAATTCATAAGTGACATGATATGGCCATCATCGCGTGCTTCTTGATCTCCATCACCAAAGCACCGGCACGATCTTCTTGTCACCGGCGCCACACCATGATCTCCATCAACGTGTTGCCATCGGGGTTGTCGTGCTACTCATGCTATTACTACTAAAGCTACATCCTAGCAAAATAGTAAACGCATCTGCAAGCACAAACGTTAGTATAAAGACAACCCTATGGCTCCTGCCGGTTGCCATACCATCGACGTGCAAGTCGATATTTTCTATTACAACATGATCGTCTCATACATCCAATATATCAGATCACACCGTTGGCCATATCACATCACAAGCATACCCTGCAAAAACAAGTTAGACGTCCTCTAATTTTGTTGTTGCATGTTTTACGTGGTGACCATGGGTATCTAGTAGGATCGCATCTTACTTACGCAAACACCACAACGGAGATATATGAGTTGCTATTTAACCTCATCCAAGGACCTCCTCGGTCAAATCCGATTCAACTAAAGTTGGAGAAACCAACACTTGCCAGTCATCTTTGAGCAACGGGGTTACTCGTAGCGATGAAACCAGTCTCTCGTAAGCGTACGAGTAATGTCGGTCCAAGCCGCTTCAATCCAACAATACCGCGGAATCAAGAAAAGACTAAGGAGGGCAGCAAAACGCACATCACCGCCCACAAAAACTTTTGTGTTCTACTCGAGAAGACATCCACGCATGAACCTAGCTCATGATGCCACTGTTGGGGAACGTCGCATGGGAAACAAAAAAATTCCTACGCGCACAAAGACATATCATGGTGATGTCCATCAATGAGAGGGGATGAGTGATCTACATACCCTTGTAGACCGTACAGCAGAAGCGTTAGTGAACGTGGTTGATGTAGTGGAACGTCCTCACGTCCCTCGATCCGCCCCGCAAACAATCCCGTGATCAGTCCCACGATCTAGTACCGAACGGACGGCACCTCCGCGTTCAGCACACGTACAGCTCGACGATGATCTCGGCCTTCTTGATCCAGCAAGACAGACGGAGAGGTATAAGAGTTCTCCGGCAGTGTGACGGCGCTCCAGAGGTTGGTGATGACCTTGTCTCAGCAGGGCTCCGCCCGAGCTCCGCAGAAACGCGATCTAGAGGAAAAACCGTGGAGGTATGTGGTCGGGTTGCCGTGGAAAAGTCGTCTCAAATCAGCCCTAAAACCTCCGTATATATAGGTGGGAGGGAGGGGACCTTGCCTTGGGGCTCAAGGAGCCCCAAGGGGGTCGGCCGAGTCCAAGGGGAAGGCTCCCCCCCCAAACCGAGTTGGACTTGGTTTGGTGGGTGGGAGTCCTTCCTTCCCTTCCCACCTCCTCCTTTTTTTTCTCTTTGATTTCCTTTCCTAGGCGCATAGGGCCCTTCTGGGCTGCCCCACCAGCCCACTAAGGGCTGGTGCGCCACCCTCAAGGCCTATGGGCTTCCCCAGGGTGGGTTGCCCCCCCCCCGGTGAACTCCTGGAACCCATTCGTCATTCCCGGTACATTCCCGGTAACTCTGAAAACCTTCCGGTAATCAAATGAGGTCGTCTATATATCAATCTTCGTTTCGGGACCATTCCGGAAACCCTCGTGACGTCTGTGATCTCATCCGGGACTCCGAACAACATTCGGTAACCAACCATATAACTCAAATACGCATAAAACAATGTCGAACCTTAAGTGTGCAGTCCCTGCGGGTTCGAGAACTATGTAGACATGACCCGAGAGACTCCTCGGTCAATATCCAATAGCTGGACCTGGATGCCCATATTGGATCCTACATATTCTACGAAGATCTTATCGTTTGAACCTCAGTGCCAAGGATTCATATAATCCCGTATGTGATTCCCTTTGTCCTTCAGTATGTTACTTGCCCGATTCGATCGTCGGTATCCGCATACCTATTTCAATCTCGTTTACCGGCAAGTCTCTTTACTCGTTTTGTAATACAAGATCCCGCAACTTACACTAAGTCACATTGCTTGCAAGGCTTGTGTGTGATGTTGTATTACCGAGTGGGCCCCGAGATACCTCTCCGTCACACGGAGTGACAAATCCTAGTCTTGATCCATACTAACTCAACTAACACCTTCGGAGATACCTGTAGAGCATCTTTATAGTCACCCAGTTATGTTGCGACGTTTGATACACACAAAGCATTCCTCCGGTGTCAGTGAGTTATATGATCTCATGGTCATAGGAATAAATACTTGACACGCAGAAAACAGTAGCAACAAAATGACACGATCAACATGCTACGTCTATTAGTTTGGGTCTAGTCCATCACGTGATTCTCCTAATGACGTGATCCAGTTATCAAGCAACAACACCTTGTTTATAATCAGAAGACACTGGCTATCTTTGATCAACTGGCTAGCCAACTAGAGGCTTGCTAGGGACAGTGTTTTGTCTATGTATCCACACATGTAAATGAGTCTTCATTCAATACAATTATAGCATGGATAATAAACGATTATCTTGATACAGGAATTATAATAATAACTATATTTATTATTGCCTCTAGGGCATAATTCCAACACAAGGCCCAAAAGAAAAGTGGACTAAAAAAACCTGCTCAGTAAAAGATTCTATCCCATGAAATAAAAGGCCAAATTATTGGGCCCGGCCCATGTAGACGACCGGAGTGGATCGGGGTGAATCTTATTTATGATCTTTTAATTTGGTCATAATTCTGCCACGTCAGGCTGCCACGGTGGATCTGACGTGGTGCGGGCAGATTGCTAGTGACCAAATCATTTGGTCGTTAAACCTACGACCTTCTGTTTGGTCATAAAATACTACGACCAATCCAGAAAAAAGGTCGTTATAGTTCATTAAAGACCCTCAACTTTAGACCTTCTATTTTTTGTCATAAAAAGGTCACACATTCAGTGACCAATATTGAAGGTCGTTAGTTGACATATTTCTTGTAGTGAATATATGAGTACAGACATTAAACATGAGGTGCCTTAGTGAAGGCTAGCACAAAAGATACAACGATCGAACGAGGTGAGGCCTCCTGCCTGGGAGCCTCCTAACTACTCCTAGTCTTCAGTGGCCTCCACGTAGTAGTAGGCACCGTCGGGGTAGCACTCGTCGTCGGCGGGATACTCCATCTCCTGGGCTCCATCATCTGGTCGCAACAACGGATCAAGGGGACAAAGGGGGAGCAAAGCAACGGTGAGTACTCATCCAAAGTACTAGGAAGTCGTACATCGGAACTATGCTAAGTATGCAACAGTATCAAAGGAAGGGGTTTATCTGTGGACTGACTACAGCAATGGAGAATAGAGAGAAGGCCTAGTCCTATCGAAGACTAGCATCTTCAGGGGTCTTGCAGCAATAGACGAGAGTAGAACAAGATAACACAATTAATAGTCATATTGTTGCAACAATATTAATATGAGGTCACGCCCAAAGATCCTCCCTCGACTCCCTGCGAGGAAACAATCCTGGGGCAACTAATTCCAGTTAAGTAAGAGTTGTAGATGTATAAGATCACGGCACAACTCCAAGTCGTCCTATAACCGTGGACACGGCTATTAGAATAGCTCATTTCTTCCCTGCAGGGGTGCACAACATATTCCCTGTCATGCTCGATAACACTCTGGTCGTACACAATTTTCTGGGTCATGCCCGACCTCGGAATATCGACACGTCGCAGCCCCACCTAAGCTCAACAAAGAGGCCAACCCGCCGGTCTAACTCCTAAGCACAAAGGATTCATGTGCCCACTTGCCCTCTGCGCTCCTGCACGATGCAAGGGCGGCCGATGTGAGTCCTAGCATCCCTTACTACAAGCACGATACATCTCGGGACCACTCGGGCGCGCGCCGCTCCATTGCTGACGTCTGAAGAGCTTCGGCTGATACCACACCGTCCAGTACCCATAATTCTTCCTATGCAAACCGTTAGTGCGTAATAAGGCCACCCGACCAACCCAGATCAAATACCCAAATCCATTATCATTATATTTAAGCCATCGACACATCCACAAGGGAATCCACCCGCCTAACATCTATTCATCAAATATCCCAGTAACATGGTCAAGTAACCGTGTGGTTGTAACATCAGGGGGAATCCGAGGTATCACCCTCGTTGGATTCCAAACGATGTATCTGTCAAGGTTAGAGGAATCATCCTCGAGGGTCTCACACTTGAGGGTTTGCACGACAGAGCCATCATCAAGAGTGGTGAAGGAGGAATCACACTCGATAACCACGACCGACTAGCTGCACTACAGAGATATCATCATGAGTACTTCGCGAGGTGTCACCCTCGGTACCCGATAGTATCTCTGTAGCATCGTACAACTAAGGGGCGTGTAAGTGATGTGTCGGTTCTGGCTCGTCGATCAGGGATCGAGACTTGATGACAAAGCGGGTCAACTGGACTAAGGGGTCAGAGGGGATGACTGAGCCACCTATACTAAGCAATTTAAAGTGCGGTACTGAAAGTAGCAGTTCATCAAAATTAGCCTATGCATCAGATATAGGAGCTAACTACAACAGTAGCAAAATTCTAATGCAAGCAGGAGGAAGAAAGACATAGGCGATATAGGGATGATCAAGGGGGTTTGCTTGCCTTGTTGCTCTGCAGCAAAGGGCTGGTCGTTGGGATCGTAGATGTACCCGACAGCAGTGTCTGTCTTGGGGTCTACCGGTAAGAAGAGGGAGAAGAAACAATAAATAACAGCAACAGGTGCAACACATGGCAATATGCAGGCTAGGCATGAGCTAATGCGGCAACACATGTCGCAGACAGGTCAGAAGAATATCTGACGATATTTCCCGGGTCTCTGGCTACTACCGGTCAGACGAAACCCGATGGAAAAGTTCCATGTTTGCTATGCTAGGGACGTGTGACACACGAACGGATAGGGTATCCGAGTTCGTCTCGTTCTGCTGATGAACTTTCATGTTCAAAATATTTGCATCTGAGCTACGGTTTATTTTATATTAATTTTCAAATATTTAATCAATAAACTATTTATGACATCAGCATGATGCCATGGTGACATCAATAGTTGACTGGTCATCTCTGACCAACGGGTCCCATGTGTCATAGACATGATTTTTAATTAGGGTTAATTATTAATTAATGAGATTAATTTAGTGGGGGACCCATGTGTCATACTCTAATAGGATAATTCAATTACCTAATTAACACATAACTAGTTTATCTATTTACTCTTAATCATATATTAACTAATAAATTCATTAATTAATTGATTCACTAACTAATTATTCAATTAATTAAACTTATTATTAAGTATTAATTTTATATAATTATTTATTTTATTTTATTTTTTTAACAAAGGGGTGTGTGGGGCCTCCGTGTCAGTGGCAGTGGGGGGTTGGCCCCACATGGGAGTGGCCCATCGGCCACACCACTCACACGACGCACCGTGTACAAAATATCTCACATACACACTTATACACATTTTTACACACATCCACAATACACATACATCTACATATAAACATATGCATACATACATGACTATACATAAATATATAAATCTCATCATGTTATCACCTATTCATCCCTTTTCGTTCTTTCTTTTCTTTTCTTTTATTTTCTCCTTTCCATCCCAATTCTATCTCTGTGCTCATCTCTCTCTCTCTCTCTCTCTCAACTGACAGACAGGAGGCAATACTCCACCTCATCCTCTTCTCAACTTACAGGAGATGAAAACGACACTGGAACGATGCGGAGAACACCGGAACGAAAACGGAGGGGGAGAGGAAGAGAGGGTGGCCGGGGCCCGGAGCTCACCGGCGTTGCCGGGGATCGGGGCGGCGAGGCTCGATGGATCCGTCGAGGACAAGGTGAGGAGGCGCGATGGGCGGTCCTGGCAACGGCGGTCGGCACCTGCCGATGGTGAATCCGGTGAGGGAGGCCGTAGGCGGTGGCGCCCGAGGTGACCTAAGGTGGGGGAATAGGGAGCCGGCGAGGAGGAGGCACAAGGGCGACGGGGGAACTGCCTGCCGGTGCAGGGCGGGGTCGGCGCTGGGGGAGAGGCCTCCCTGCTCGATCCCTCCTGGATCGAGCGGGAGGGAGAGAGGGCGGGGCGTTCCGGTGTAGGCGGGGCGGCTCGGTGGCGGTCGGCGAGGGGAGCACCGGCGAGAGACGGTGGCTGGCGAGCGCACCAGGGGAGAGGAGCGGGAGGGAGAGGGGGCCCGGTCTGGGGAGGAGCCATGGGGGCTGGGGCGATGGGATCTGGGACATGGGGTAACGGGGCGAGGGGAGCGAGAGGTAAACGGGGGGAGAGTGGGGTCAGGAGGGGCTGGTGGTAGCGTGTGGGGGGAGCGGTTGGTGCGAGCGAGAGAGAGAGAGATAGGGAGACCGGGCGAGGGCTCGCTCCCTCGTGGGGATCCTCGCGGCGGGGTGAGGGAGTGAGGGTGAGGCTCGGGTGGGCTAGGTCACAGGGGTTTATATACCCCCCCCCCCACCCCGGTTAATGGGCTTTAATGGGCCGATGGGTGGGAAAAGGCCCAGTGGCGGGAGCGAAGGGGCCTTTTGCATATTTGATTAATATGTTTTTAATAAAAATTTCTGATTTTTTATTATATTAAGCCATCCTTGTTATATGTCAAAATTTTGGGGAACTTGCCCATTGTTACCAAAGGCAATAATAGACAGTTCCATAAAAATATTTTGGAGCAACATAAACTATTTGAAATTTATTTTATAATTGAAAAGGTAATTATTTAATTATTTTGGACTCTCTTACAAATGATTTAGAGGCACCAAATTACTTTGAAAAATGTTGATTTCAATTTTATAAATACTAGGAGAGTATTTGTAACCCAAACATGATTTTTATTTTACAGTTTGAAGAAATAATTTTAATTTTATTTTAATTTAGTTTTGGTTTTTCAATTGGCAATTTGGCTTAGTTAATCTTGATGACATGGCACCATTAGCGTGTGATTACTATAGCCTAATCCCAGGATGTCACAATTGTCATAGCCCTAGTTTTACTTTGCTTGCCAAGCAATCATGCATGCATATTTAAATTCTTTTGAATTTGAAATGGGGAAGTGATCAAGCCTCATGAAGCAAAAATTTGTGAAATAAGCAATATAAAAATTGTTTCAAAATGATCAAAGAAAATGTCCCTGGTTTTGCAATAAATTATTAGCATGATATAAAAATGTCAGCCAATATTTTTGGATCACAGAAACATTTTATTTTGGACTTTTGATTTAATCAAACAATTATTTGTAATGGAATTATATTTGCTATATATAAAATATAGTTCCATAATTCCTGAAAATAAATGTGTGGCATTAGATATTTATATTATGCCACCAAAAAATATTATCAGGATTTTATAAAAATGATTCGAATTTATTTTCAAATCAAAACAAATGCCAGAAAGAAAGAAAAGAAACAGAATAAAAAAAGAACAGAAGCTTATCTGGCGCCAAGGGGCAGGCCCAGCCCACCAGGCCACCTCCTGTGTCGTCTTCCTCCTCTTTCCAATAGGCAGAGGGGAAGATAAGCACGGTGGTTGGCCGCGCGAGCTCCTGCTTCGCGCTAGCAGCATTCCCTCTCCTCCACCGCGTCGGCAAGACCCCCTCTCTCCCCTATCTCCTCCTCCTCTCTCCATTTCCCCTGTTTTATCTCCTCCTTCTCGCCGCCATTGCCAAGCTCGGGCTCAAGGTCACCGTCGCCCCTCCGGCCACCTCATCGCCTCCTCTAGCAGCATGTCGTCTCCACCACCACGAGCAGCTCATCCACGCCAAAGGAATCGAGTCGCAACACCTTGAAGCACCGTCGCCATCGTCGTCTTCAACCTCCGGTCGTCGGAGCTCGTCGTCGCGATTCGCCGGCTAGAGAGCCTCCCCGAGATCGCCGTTGGCCCCAACCTCCTCATAGCATGTCCCTCGCTGTAGCCGTCGCCCCCTTGTTGACCGAGCGCCGCCGCCGCTGGATCTCACCGCTGGCGGTGCTCCGGTCCACCCGAGCCCCTAAGATGTTTATTCTCGGACTCGCGGGTGAGGGGCCGATCAATTCCGCCCGTCCGCACGTCGGTTGGTCAACGGAGCCGCGATTCCGGCGAGCCTTCGTCACCCTGATGGTCGTCGGTGTCGACCTCGCCGGCCTGAGCCACTGCCATGTGGGCCTCGTCGGTCAGGGATTAGCTTAGACACAAATTAGCCCCCCAAAGACACTATTAGTGGGCCCCAACGCCTCCAAATTAGGAATTAAAGATAAATTAAAGTCTGTTAAGTACATATGACACTGACGTGTGGATCCCACACATAAGGGTTCTCTTTGACCACGTCATTTGACCTGCTGATGCAGGGATAACATCAGCGTGACGCAATAATTTCGTTCTTAGTTTTAAATAATTCCAGAAAATAGCAAAACTTCAAAAATTCATAGAAATTAAATTATAACTCGGATGAAAATAATTAATATATGAAAAATGATCAGAAAAATGCAAGGAATCCAATGGTACCATTTTCATGCATGTTTGAACAATTTAAACCTGCTGAATATGAAAATTACACAATAGGAATATAAATGCTTATATTTGGAGTTTAGAATTGATCTATATTGATCAAATAAATCCCAATTAACTTGTGATCTCTTGCATTAGATAAAACCAGCATCATGATAACATGCCATGCTCATGCATCATTGTGAAGCATTTTTCGTGCTTAATTTGTTCTCTGTTGATCTTGTTGATAGACCTTCCGAGATGTAGTTATCACCGACATCGAAGAACAGCTGAGTTCTTGTGATCAACAGGCAAGCAAACCCCCTTGAGCATTCCGATACAATCTCACTCTATCGCTCGTGCTCTCATTTCGATGCATTAGGACATAAGATTCAACTGCTACTTATGTTTCGGTCAATGAACCCATTCCTTTGCATGACTTGCCTTTGTCACATTAAATAGCTAAACCAAGCAACCTAGCATACCTGGTAGATGCTTGAGCCATGTTGTGCCATTACCCTGATATGCTTGCTATGCTTAGAGTTGAGCTGGTCTGATCACCTGGATGATGAATTGGAATGATCATGTCCTATTGATAGGAGTTAAGTGTGTGAACCTGTTTTGGTAAAGGTAGCGATGAGAGGCCATGTCAGAGTACATGGTGGGTTGTCTCATTGATACCGCACTTAAGACATGAGATCTTGTGTTGGTGTTCCATGACTAGATACTACTGCACATTGGGTTCCAGTAACTCGACCCCTCTCAGCCTATTAACTACTTTGTTCTCAGTCCAGGAGTCGTGGTAGTTCGAAATGTTCATAGGTTGTGGCACGGCCTGCTAAGTGGATGAACGACCCAATTGGGACCGGCTTGGGGCCGTGCTCACATCGTTTGAGGCCATGTTGCAAACCCCGGCCGGACTTCCATCATGGGTTCCAACTCAGGTAGGCGACTGCCTTGGGAGTGAGTCATTGTAGGTTAACGTTTGTGGCTGACTCCCTCGATGGGCTTCCGCTTGAAGGTTGCCGAGGTGCTTGTTTTTATGTGCACTTGGCGATAAGTGGCGGAAGCATGTGTAACGAAGTACACCCAGTAGGGTAATTATATATTCGAATAGCCGCGTTCTCGGATATGGACTACTTGGATACTTACATGGTTCATAGATAACTTTAACGACTACTTTAAAATGGTCTAGATAAGTGTGAGTGCTATGGATGGCCTTCTCGTAGGATGACGAGAGAGGATACATGGTGGTGTATTGATGTGGTTGATATGTGGACTCGTGTGCGCTCTCTCGTACGGAGACGAGAGAGGTATAAAACATTGTTGTAGTTTAGGTTAGCCAAAGTTCAAAGCTGGCTTTTCTACAGTAAACCCCACAACCCCGTTCATTGATACATTTTGCATATGTAGTTAGTTCTGATGTAAGTCCTGCTGAGTACCTTCGTACTCACTGTTGCTTATTTTCATTTTTGAAGAGATAGACGTTGTTCTCTCTATGTTTTCATGTTGACGTTAACATCGATGGAATAGCTTGGGAACCCAGATAGTGGTCTGGCTCCTATGGTAGGGTCGTTGTAGCTTTTCTGGCTCTTATAGCCGCTTTTAATAGATGTATGTACCCAGACATGTAACTTCTGCTTTATGCTTGTACGCTCTGAATGTTGGGTCATGTGACCCCTCTGTTTGTAACATTATGCTATGTTATCTCTTCGGAGCCTATTAAATAAATGATGAGTCATAGAGTTATGTTGTGATGCCATTGTTGTATCTACACATATCATGCATATTGTGTGTATGTTTGAAATGCATTGGTATGTGTGGGATTCGACACCTAGTTGTGTGCCTCTAGTAGTACTCTTTATAGGGAAATGCCTCTTTGTGCTTCCTCTTGGTAGCTTGCTACTGCTCCGGACACATTGATTGACCGGCATGTATCCTTCTTAGCTGATATGTCTGTCCCCTCGGGGAAATGTCACACGGTGTAATGGGGTCCTTGTAGCTTGCTACGACTCATCTACACACGTTGTTGACCGATACCTGCTTTGTTGGGTTATGTATTCCTGTCCCTGTACGGATGTACCACTTGGGTTCATAACTAGTCATGTCGACCCGGGTTCTCTGACATATGATTGCTAGCGACATAGTCATATACGTGAGCCAAAAGGCGCAAACGGTCCCGACCAAGGTAAGGTGGTAGCCGTGGGGATTACCGTGCGTGAGGCCACAAAGTGATATGATGTGCTACAAGCTGGAATTGTGTGGCTTAGGATCGGGGTCCCGACAATGTTGGTATCAAAGTTTGATTGTCTGTAGGATTACCAAGCCAAACTGGTCGATGTTGAGTCTAGTAACACTATAGTTATATAAGGGAATTGATTGTGGAAAGGGAACGTAGATTCTTTTTACTTCTTTCCTCAAGTCACTCTATTCTGAGTCACCCTCTTTTCTTCTACGGGGATTAAGGACTAGGCTTCTTACCTATCTACTAGGATGACGAGTTACTGAACCATAGACTTCTAGGATGGTCGGGTGTCAATTCTATTTCCATCCATTTTGTGAGAAGTGTTGCCTATGTTCTTGCTGCACCTTGAACTCATGATGTTGAGTTGTTATGTTGCCCAAATCTCTTGCAGATTGCCTCATATTTCATGCCGGTACAGCCTTTATGCTGTCCGATTTTCCCTAGGATCGTGGTGATATAGTGTTCTTCCTTGTTTCTGAACCCTGGTTGTTTCCTTCAGGATGTCGCCAGTAATCCAGAAATCTGCTCGTCGTGGTCAAAACCATGGAGATGGTAGGGATGAAGAAGGTCCTCTCGATCCGCCTTTGATGACAGAGGTTATGTTAGAAATTCAGAGGAACAAGCATGCCACCAACCGTCTATTGGATCACATTGAACAGAATACAGCCCATCACCGCAATGTGCAAGCATCCATCAGAGACTTCATCAAATTGAATCCGCTCACCTTCCATCATTCTAATGAGCCACTAGATGCAGATGATCGGCTCCGAAGTATCAACAACAAGCTGCGTTATGCAAACATGGATGAAGGAGACAAGGTTACTTATGCCACATATCAACTTGAAGGTTCTGCTAGCCTATGGTGGGAGAACTTTGAGGCCATGCGTCCTGCAGACCAAGTTACTTTGTGGAAGGAGTTCTGTGAAGCTTTTCGTGAGCATCATATTGTGCAAGCCCTGATAGATCAGAAGCAAGAGGAGTTTTGCATTTTGACTCAAGCCAAGATGGATGTGGTTGCTTATAGTTCTGAGTTTGGACGCCTTGCGCGTAATGCACCAGAAAAAGTATCCAGAGATGCTAAGAAGCAAGCTAGATTCAGGAAAGGTCTTAACCTAAAGCTTCTCCATGATCTCAGTCTGCATGATTTCATCAGTTTCGAGGTTCCGGTGAACAAAGACATCCAAGCAGAAACAAGCAGAATGACCTACGAGGAATCTTGCAAGCACAACCGTGATGTTGGATCATCTTGAATTTCTATGTCCCAGAAGCGCAGGATATGGATCCTGAATGCAGCTCTTCCTCCGAGATATGTACCGAGGCCATCCTATGTGGCGCCTCATGTGCTGATCCCATGTGTTCCCCAGAACAACCTCATCAACCAAGTGTTCAACCCAGATCCACGTCCTATTTATGGAGCATGCTTCAAGTGTAGCCGACCAGGACACTATTCAAGGGATTGTCCTCTGTGTGGTGATGTTCCACCCCATCAGTAATGGGCATTGTTCGTTGCAAGCCGCCAACAAATAAGCTTAATAAAAGGTTAGTTGCTCCAACTCGTGGATGTGTGCACCATGTATCTGCAGAAGAAGCTCAAGATGATGATGATGTCGTGCTTAAGACGCTTCTTGTCAATTCTCATCCAGCTTCAGTCCTATTTGACTCAGGAGCATCCCACTCCTTCATCTCTGAATGTTATGCCTCCTTGCATAACATTGCTTTTGAAGATATGCCCATCCCATTAGTAATTCAGGCTCCAGGTTCCAAATGGCAAACTAATGCAGTAAGCCATGGGAACCAAATCCTTGTCGATGGTTTAGTATTCCTTGCTTCTCTGATAGCCCTCAAGACTTCAGGTATCAATATCGTTTTGGGGATGGGCTGGATGTCAGCTCATCATGCCAAAATTGATTGTTTCTCTAGGACTATTCAGCTTACCCATCCTTCTGGCCAGATAGTCAATGTCTCAGCTCGTATTTCAAAATCTTAGATTTATGCTCTCAATGCCAATCCTATTCCAAACCTTGAAAACATCCCGGTAGTCCGTGACTTCTCAGATGTCTTTCCAGGGGAACTGCCAAGTGTTCCACCTGACAGAGAAGTAGAGTTTGTTATAGAACTTGTTCCAGGAACCGCTCCAATTGCTAGAAGACCCTACAAGATGTCTCCCCAAGAATTAGTTGAGCTTAAGATCCAACTCGATGAATCTTTGAAGAAAGGTTTCATCCGTCCTAGTTCTTCTCCTTGGGATTCTCGTGTCTTCTTCGTCAAGAAGAAGGATGGTACGGATCGGATGGTTGTAGTTATCGACCGGTTAATCTCGTCATGATAAAGAACAAATATCCGCTCCCCAGGATCAACGATCTGTATGATCAGCTCGCTGGATCTGCAGTCTTTTCCAAGATGGATTTGAGATTAGGTTATCATCAAATCAAAATTAGGAACGGGGACATTCCTAAGACGGCCTTTGTCACTAGTTATGGCCAATACAAGTAGACCGTCATGTCCTTCGGTCTAACCAATTCCCCAGCCACCTTCTCTCGCTTAATGAATTCGATCTTCACGGAGTACTTGGACAAATTCGTCGTGGTTTACCTCGATGATATTCTGATTTACTCGAAGAACGAAGAAGAACATGCCGAGCATCTTAGGTTGGTATAGATGAAACTTCGAGAGCACCGCCTTTACACCAAATTCTCTAAATGTGAATTCTAGTTGCCAAAAGTGACCTATCTAGGCCACGTAATTTTTGTGAAGGGTATTGTTGTCAATCCCGAGAGAATTCAGGCCGTTCTTGATTGGACTCCACCTGAATCAGTTAAGCAAGTTAGGAGTTTCCTTGACTTAGCGAGCTATTGCCGCCGTTTCGTTGAGAGCTTCTCCAAAGTTGCCAAACCTCTAACTGAACTCCCCAAGAAAGATAAGAAGTTCGAGTGGACCCCATAGTGTCAGGAAAGTTTTCAAGAGTTGAAAAGACGACTGACTACTGCCCCGGTACTTGTGCCCCCGGATTTCACAAAGGACTTTATTATCTACTGTGATGCCTCGCGTCAAGGACTTGGATGCATTCTTATGCAAGATCATCATGTGATTGCCTACGCATCTCGACAGTTGCGTCCACATGTGGAGAATTATCCAACACATGATCTGGAACTTGCCGTTGTAGTTTATGCACTGTTAACCTGATGACATTATCTTCTGGGTAATCAATGTGAAATATACACCCATCACCAGAGTCTCAAGTATATATTCACCCAACCGGATTTGAATCTCAGGCAAAGACGTTGGGTTGAGTTGACCACGGACTATGACTTAGGAATATCTTACACCCCATGCAAAGCCAATGTCATGGCTGATGCACAAAGTCGTAAATCCTATTGTAACAACCTCATGTTGCTGCGAAGTCAACCACTTCTCCATGAGAAATTTCGTAAGCTTAATCTTCACATTGTTCCTCAAGGATTCCTTTCCACCTTGGTGGCGAAACCGACTCTTGAGGATCACATCATAGCAGCTCAGAAGCATGATACAGGAATTTCCCGGGTCAAGAGCAACATTGCCAAAGCAGTTGCTCATGTTTCTTGGTAAATGATAAAGGTATTGTATTCTTTGAGAATCGTTTAGTGGTTCCCAAGAAGCAACAGCTTCGAGAATTGAACCTCAAGGAACCTCATGAATCTCCTCTCATGATTCATCCCGGTAGTACTAAGATGTATCAGGACCTATGCCAGAGGTTCTGGTGGACCCGGATGAAGAGAGAAATTGCTCAATTTATTGCTAACTATGATGTTTGTTGTCGCCCGTGAAGGATGAGCATCAATGGCCTGCTGGCACCCTTCAACCCTTGGCTATTCCCGAGTGGAAATGGGACAAGGTCGGCATGGATTTCATCACTAGCTTTCCAAAGACTAAGAAAGGGAATGATGCCATCTTCGTGGTCATCGATCGTCTTTCGAAAGTTGCTCATTTCCTTCCAGTTCGAGAGAGTATAACTGCTAGTCAGTTAGCAGACCTATATATTTCTCGAATAGTTTCTCTTCATGGTGTTCCTCTAGAAATCAATTCAGACCGTGGAAGTCTTTTCACCTCTCTATTTTGGGAAAGTTTCCAAAATGCTATGGGAACTCATCTCTCCTTTAGCACTGCTTATCACCCTCAGTCAAGTGGTCAAGTAGAAAGAGTCAATCAAATTCTCGAGGATATGCTCAGAGCTTGTGTTATCTCATTCGGAATGAACTGGGAGAAATGTCTTCCATTCGCCGAGTTTGCTTATAACAACAGTTTCCAGTCTAGTCTCGGCAAAGCTCCTTTCGAAGTTCTGTATGGACGAAGATGTCGAACACCATTAAACTGGTCAGAAACTGGTGAAAGACAATTATTTGGACCGGATATGATCCAGGATGCAGAAGCGCAAGTTCGCATCATTCGTGAGAATTTAAAAACCGCCCAATCTCGTCAAAAGAGCCAATATGACCGTCGTCATAAGGAAGTAAGTTATGAAGTTGATGAGAAGTCTTACCTTCGGGTTTCACCTCTCAAGGGTACCCATCGTTTCGGTATCAAAGGCAAATTGGCTCCTCGTTACATTGGTCCTTTCCGCATTCTTGTTAAACAAGGAGAAGTTGCCTACCAATTGGAACTACCCCCTCAGTTTTGCAAAGTTCATGATGTGCTCGACGTTTCTCAACTCAGGCGTTGCTTCAAGGATCCTATCCGTGAAGTGGACCACAAACGCTTGATCTCCAAGATGACCTTTCATATCGAGAATATCCCATTCATATTCTTGATGAAACCGAGCTCAGCACTCGACATCGCAACATCAAGTTTCTCAAGGTTCAGTGGTTCATCAGTCCGAGGATGAAGCAACCTGAGAAAGCGAAGATCGTCTTCGACTTGAGTACCCTCATCACTTCTCGACTACGCCTGAATCTCGGAACGAGATTCTTGTTTAGTGCGGGTGAGTTGTGAAAACCCTAGTTTTACTTTGCTTGCCAAGCATTCATGCATGCATATTTAAATTCTTTTGAATTTGAAATGGGGAAGTGATCAAGCCTCAGGAACCAAATATTTGAGAAATAAGAAATATAAAAATTGTTTCAAAATGATCCAAGAAAATGTCCCTCGTTTTCCAATAAATTATTAGCATGATATAAAAATGTCAACCAATATTTTTGGATCACAGAAACATTTTATTTTGGACTTTCGATTTAATCAAACAATTATTTGCAATGGAATTATATTTGCTATATATAAAATATAGTTCCATAATTCCTGGAAATAAATGTGTGGCATTAGATATTTATATTATGCCACCTAAAAATATTATCAGGATTTTATAAAAATGATTTGAATTTATTTTCAAATCAAAACAAATGCCAGAAACAAATAAAAGAAACAAAATAAAAAAAGAACAGAAGCTTACGTGGCGCCCAGGGGCAGGCCAAACCCACCAGGGCACCTCTTGTGTCGTCTTCCTCCTCTTGCCAATAGGCAAACGGGAACATGAGCAGGGCGGCTGGCCGCGCCAGCTCCTGCTTCGCGCTAGCAGCCTCCACCGCGCCAGCAAGACCCCCTCTCTCCCTTATCTCCTCCTCCTCTCTCCATTTCCCCTATTTTCTCTCCTTCTCGCCGCCATTGCCGAGCTCGGGACCAACGTCACCGTCGCCCCTCCAGCCACTGCATCGCCTCCTCTAGTAGCCTGTCGTCTCCGCCACCATGAGCAGCTCCTCCTCACCGAAGGAATCGAGCCAAAGCCCCTGAAGCGCCGCTGCCATCGTCGTCTTCAACCTCCGGTCGCCGGAGCTCGTCATCGCGATTCGCCGGCTAGAGAGCCTCCCCGAGGTCGCCGTTGGCCCCAACCTCCTCGTGGTGAGCCACCAGTTCCATTCCCCCTCTCCCTGTGGCCTGCCCTCGCCTTAGCTGTTGCCCCCTTGTTGATCGCACGCCGCCGCCGGCGATGCTCCGGTCCACCCTAGCCCCTAAGATGTTTATTTTCGGACTCGCGGGTGAGGGGCCGATCCTTTACTCCCCTCCGCACGTCGGTTGGTCACCGGAGCCGCGATTCCGGCGAGCCTCCGTCAACCTAATGGTCGCCGGCGTCGACCTCGCCGGCCTGAGCCACTGCCATGTGGGCCTGGCCGGTTAGGGATTAGCTTAGGCACTAATTAGCTCCCCACAAACACTGTCAGTGGGCCCCAACGCCTCCAAGTTAGGAATTAAAGGTAAATTAAACTCTGTAAAGTAGATATGACACTGACGTGTGGATCCCACACGTCAGGGTTGACTTTGGCCAGGTCAGTTGACCTACTCAAGCAGGGATGAAATCAGTGTGACGCAATAATTCAATTCTTAGTTTTAAGTAATTCCAGAAAAATAGCAAAACTTCAAAAATTCATAGAAATTAAATTATAACTCGGATGAAAATAATTTATATATAAAAAATTATCAACAAAATGCAAGGAATCCAATGGTACCATTTTAATGCATGTTTAAACAATTTAAACCTGCTGAATAGGACAATTACACAATAGGCATATAAATGCCTATATTTGGATTATAGAATTGATCTATATTGATCAAATAAACCCCAATTAACTTGTGATCTCTTGCATTAGATAAAACCAGCATCATGATAACATGCCATTCTCATGCATCATTGTGAAGCATTTGTCGTGCTTAATTTATTCTGTGTTGGTCTTGTTGATAGACCTTGCGAGATGTAGTTATCACCGACATCGAAGAACAGTTGAGTTCTTCTGATCAACAGGCAAGCAAACCCCCTTGAGCATTCCGATACAATCCCACTCTCTCGCTATTGCTCTCATTTCAATGCATTAGGACATAAGATTCAACTGCTACTTATGTTTTGGTAGATGAACCCTTTCCTTTGCATGACCTGCCTTTGTCACAGTAAATAGCTAAACCAAGCAACCTAGCATACCTGGTAGATGCTTGAGCCATGTTGTGCCATTAGCCTGATATGCTTGCTATGCTTAGAGTTGAGCTGGTCTAATCATCTGGATGATGAATTGGAATGATCATTTCCTACTGATGGGAGTTAAGTGTGTGAACCTATTTGGTAAAGGTCGCGATGAGAGGCCATGTAGGAGTACATGGTGGGTTGTCTCATTGATACCGCACTTAGGACCTGAGATCTTGTGTTGGTGTTCCAAGACTAGATACTACCTCACATTCGGTTCCGGTAACTCGACCCCTCTCAGCCTATTAACTACTTTGTTCTCAGTCTAGGTGTCACAGTAGTTTGAAATGTTCATAAGTTGTGGCACGGCCTGCTAAGTGGATGAACGGCCCAATCGGGACCGGCTTGGGGCCCTGCTCACATCGTTTGAGGCCATGTTGCAAACCCCGGCCGGACTTCCGTCACGGCTTCCAACTCAGATAGGCGACTGCCTTGGGCGTGAGTCATTGTAGGTTAACGTCTGCGGCCGACTCCCTCGCTGGGATTCCGCTTGAAGGTTGCCGACGTGCTTGTTTTTATGTGCACTTGGCGATAAGTGGTGGAAGCATGTGTGACGAAGTACACCCCTGCAGGGTAATTATCTATCCGAATAGCCGCGTCCTCGGATATGGACTACTTGGATACTTACATGGTTCATAGATAACTTTAACGGATACTTTAAAATGGTCCAGATAAGTGTGAGTGTTATGGATGGCCTTCTCGTAGGATGATGAGAGAGGATCCATGGTGGTGTATTAATGTGGTGGATATGTGGACTCGTGTGCGCTCCCTCATAGGGAGACGAGAGAGGTATAAAACATTGTTGTAGTTTATGTTAGCCAAAGGTCAAAGCTGGCTTTTCTGCAGTAAACCCCACAACCCCGTTCATTGATACAAGATGCATATGTAGTTAGTTCTGATGTAAGTCTTGTTGAGTACCTTCGTACTCACTATTGCTTATTTTCATTTTTGCAGAGATAGATGATACGTCCATTTTGCATCATGCTTTCATGTTGATATTTATTGCTTTTGGGGCTGTTATATTACTTGTGGTACCATATTTATGCCTTTTCTCTCTTATTTTGCAAGGTTTATTTGAAGAGGGAGAATTTAGGCAGCTGGAATTCTGGACTGGAAAAGGAGCAAATCCTAGTCCACTATTCTGCACATCTCCAAATGCCCTGAAAGTTTACGTGGATTTTTTCTGGATTATATTAAAAATACTGGGCGAAAGAACTACTGGAGGGGGCCACCAAGGCCCCACAAGCCCCCACTCCGCCACCACCCCCCTGGTGGAGGTGGGCAAGCTTGTGGGCTGCCTGAAGGCCCACTAGCCCCCCTCTTTTGCTATATGAAGTGTCCTGGTCTGGAAAAAAATCAATCGGGAGCTTTTTCGTGGTTTTGCCGCCGCCACGAGGCGGAACTTGAGCAGATCCAATCTAGAGCTCCGGCAGGACGATCCTGTCGGGGAAACTTCCCTCCGGAGGGGGGAAATCGTCGCCATCATCATCACCAACACTCCTCTCGTCGGAGGGGAGGCATCTTCATCAACATCTTCATAAACACCATCTCCTCTCCAATCCCTAGTTCATCTCTTGTAACCAATCTCCGTCTCACAACTCCGATTGGTACTTGTAAGGTTGCTAGTAGTGTTGACTACTCTTTGTAGTTGATGCTAGTTGGATTATTTGGTGGAAGAGTTTATGTTCAGATCCTTGATGCTATTCATTACACCTCTGGTCATGATTATGATTATGTCTTGTGAGTAGTTACTTTTGTTCCTTAGGACATGGGATAAGTCATGTTAATAATAGTCATGTGAATTTGATATTCGTTCGGTATTTTGATATGTTGTATGTTGTTTTTCCTCTAGTGGTGTTATGTGAACGTAAACTACATAACACTTCACAATATTTGGGCCTAGAGGAAGACATTGGGAAGTAGTAAGTAGATGATGGGTTGCTGGAGTGACAGAAGCTTAAACCCCAGTCTATGCGTTGCTGCGTGAGGGGCTGATTTGGATCCACTAGTTTAATGCTATGGTTAGACTTTGTCTTAATTCTTCTTTTGTAATTGTGGATGCTTGCGAGAGAGGTTAATCATATGTGGTATTCTTGTCCAAGTAAGGGCAGTACCCAAGCGTCGGTCCACCCACATATCAAACTATCAAAGTAACGAACGCGAATCATATGAACATGATGAAACTAGCATGACAGAAATTCCCGTGTGTCCTCGGGAGCGTTTTTCCTCCTATAAGACTTTGTTCAGGCTTGTCCCTTGCCACAAAAGGGATTGGGCCACCTGCTGCACCATTGCTACTACTTGTTACTTGTTACTCTTTGCTTGCTATGTTTCACCTCGCTACACAATCACTTGTTACCGCTACTTTCAGTGCTTGCAGTTATTACCTTGCTGAAATCTGTTTATCAGAGCCTTCTGCTCCTCGTTGGGTTCGAAACTCTTACTTATCGAAAGGACTATGATTGATCCCCTATACTTGTGGGTCATCAAGACTCTTTTCTGGCGCCGTTGCCGGGGAGTGAAGCGCCTTTGGTAAGTGGAAATTGGTAAGGAAACATTTATATATTGTGCTGAAATTTGTTGTCACTTGTCACTATGGAAACTCTTCCTTTGAGGAGTTTGTTCGGGGTATCTTCACCATGAACGGAAGCACGAGGAGTTGCTCCTCAACCTGAGGTTCCTACTGAAAATATCTTTTATGAAATTCCTTTGGGTATGCTTGAGAAACTGCTGGCTAATCCTTTTATAGGAGATGGATCTTCACATCCAGACTTTCATCTAATCTATGTAGATGAAGTTTGTGGTTTATTTAAGCTTGTAGGTTTGCCCGAGGATGAGGTAAAGAAGAAAGTCTTTCCTTTATCTTTTAAGGATAAGGCGTTGACATGGTATAGACTATGTGATGATGCTGGATCATGGGGCTACAATCGGTTGAAATTGGAATTTCATCAAAAGTTATATCCTATGCATTTAGTACATCGTGATCGGAACTTTATTTATAACTTTTGGCCTCGTGACAGGGAAAGCATAGCTCAAGCTTGGGGGAGGCTTAAATCAATGCTATATTCATGCCCCAATCATGAGCTCTCGAGAGAAATCATCACTCAAAATGTTTATGCTCGGCTTTCTCATGAAGATCGTACCATGCTTGACACTTCTTGTGCCGGTTCTTTTATGAAGAAGGATATTGTTCACAAATGGAATTTATTGGAGAGAATCAAACGCAACTCTGAAGATTGGGAGCTGGAGGAAGGTAAGGAGTCAGGTATGAATTTCCAGTTTGATTGCGTTAAATCTTTTGTTGAGACAAACACTTCTAGAGATTTTAGCGCTAAGTATGGACTTGACTCTGAGATGGTAGCTTGTCTATGTGAATCTTTTGCTGCTCATGTTGATCTTCCCAAAGAGAAGTGGTTTAAATATCATCCTCCTATAGAAAGCAACATAGCCAAAACCAATCTAGTTGAGGAGAAAATCATAGCTTTTAGTGATGATGTTGTTCCTTGTGCTTACACTGAGAAACCACCATACCCTGCTAGGATGAAGGATTATTCTAAAGCTCCAACTGTGATATGTAGGGGTTACATTAGAGCACTTGCACCCCCTGAGGAGATTAGAGTTGAACCTAGTATTGCTATTATCAAAGATCTCTTAGCCGAGGACATAGATGGGCATGTTATCAAATTCTGTGAGGACTCCGCTAGAATTGCCAAACCTCACGCGAAAGACAAACACAGACCTGTAGTTGGCCTGCCCGTTATTTCTGTTAAGATAGGAGATCAATGTTACCATGGTTTATGTGATATCGGAGCTAGTGCTAGTGCAATACCCCGTTCTCTATATGATGAAATCAAAGATGAGATTGCACGTGCTGAGTTAGAACCCATTGATGTCACTATTACGCTAGCCAATAGAGACACTATCTGCCCTCTGGGAATTGTGAGAGACGTAGAAGTCCTGTGTGGTAAGACGAAGTATCCTACTGATTTCCTCGTCCTTCGTACTGCACAAGATAGCTTTTGTCCCATCATATTCGGTAGACCCTTTCTCAACACTGTCAATGCTCACATTGATTGCATTAAGCAGACTGTCACAGTAAGTTTCGAGGGTGTGTCTCATGAATTTAACTTCTCCAAGTTTGGAAGACAGCCCCATGAAAGAGAGTCGTCTGGTAGAGATGAAATCATTGCTCTTGCCTCGATTGCCGTACCTCCTACGGATCCTGTAGAGCAATATCTGCTTGAGCATGAAAATGATATGCATATGAAGGAGACAGATGAGATAGATACAATTGTCTTAGAACAACATCCTATTCTCAAGAATAATCTGCCTGTTGAACTGCTTGGGGATCCTCCCCCACCAAAGGATGATCCTGTGTTCGAGCTTAAACAGTTGCCTGATACTCTTAAGTATGCCTATCTTGATGAGAAGGAGATATATCATGTCATTATTAGTGCTCTCCTCTCAGACCGCAAAGAGAAGAAGTTACTAAAAACTTTGAGGAATCATCGCGCTGCTATTGGATATACTCTTGATGATCTTAAGGGTATTAGTCCTACTCTATGCCAGCACAAGATTAAAACTGATCGTGACTTTAAACCAGTTGCTGATCATCAAAGGAGATTAAATCCTAAGATGAAAGAGGTCGCTAGAAAAGAAATATTAAAGCTTCTGGAAGCAGGAATCATTTATCCTGTTGCTCATAGTGATTGGGTAAGTCCAGTACATTGCGTACCTAAGAAGGGAGGTATCACCGTCGTTCCTAATGATAAGGATGAACTAATCCCACAAAGGATTATTACCGGCTATAGAATGGTGATAGACTTCCGGAAACTAAACAAGGCAACCAGGAAAGATCATTATCCTTTGTCATTCATCGACCAAATGCTAGAAAGGCTATCAATGCACACACACTTCTGCTTTCTAGACGGTTATTCAGGTTTCTCGCAAATACTTGTTGCACAATCTGATCAAGAGAAAACCACTTTCACCTGCCCTTTTGGTACCTTTGCCTATAGACGTATGCCTTTTGGCTTATGTAATGCACCTGCCACCTTCCAAAGATGTATGATGGCTATATTCTCTGACTTTTGTGAAAAGATTGTCGAGGTTTTCATGGATGACTTCTCCGTTTACGGGTCTTCCTTTGATGATTTCCTCAACAACCTTGATCGAGTCTTACAGAGATGCGAAGAAACCAACCTCGTCTAGAATTGGGAGAAGTGCCACTTTATGGTTAATGAAGGTATCGTCTTAGGACACAAAATTTTTGAGAGAGGCATTGAAGTTGATAAGTCTAAGGTTGATGCAATTGAGAAAATGCATTCCCCACAGATATCAGAGGTATACGAAGTTTCCTAGGTCATGCTGGTTTCTATAGAAGGTTCATTAAAGACTTCTCTAAGATTTCTAGGCCTCTTACCAACCTCTTGCAGAAGGATATTCCTTTTGTTTTTAATGAGGATTGTGAGGAAGCCTTTGAAATACTTAAGAAGGCTTTGATAACCGCACCTATTGTTCAACCACCTGACTGGAACTTGCCCTTTGAAATCATGTGTGACGCTATTGATTATGCTGTTGGTGCTGTTCTAGGACAAAGAGTTGACAAGAAGTTGAATGTCATTCACTATGCTAGTAAAACTCTAGACAGTGCCCAAAGAAACTATGCCACTACGGAGAAGGAATTTTTAGCAGTCGTGTTTGCATGTGAAAAGTTCAGATCTTACATAGTTGACTCCAAAGTCACTATTCACTCTGATCATGCTGCTATTAAGTACCTCATGCAGAAGAAGGACGCTAAGCCTAGGATGATCAGATGGGTTCTCCTGCTACAGGAATTTGATTTGCACGTCGTTGACCGAAAGGGTGCTGATAACCCTGTAGCAGATAACTTGTCTAGGCTAGAGAATGTCCTTGATGACCCACTACCTATTGATGACAGCTTTCTTGATGAGCAATTAAATGTTATCCGCACTTCACTTAGTGCACCGTGGTATGCCGATTATGCAAACTATATCGTAGCCAAATACATACCACCCAGTTTCACCTATCAACAAAAGAAGAAATTCTTCTTTGATTTGAGACACTACTTTTGGGATGATCCTCACCTTTATAAGGAAGGAGTAGATGGTGTTATTAGACGTTGTGTGCCTGAACATGAACAGGGACAGATCCTGCAAAAGTGTCATTCTGAAGCCTACGGAGGACACCATGCTGGAGATAGAACTGCCCATAAGGTATTGCAATCAGGTTTCTATTGGCCCATTCTCTTCAAGGATGCTCGTAATTTTGTCTTGTCTTGTGACGAATGCCAAAGGATGGGGAACATCAGTAAGCGTCGGGAAATGCCTATGAACTATTCACTTGTCATTGAACCATTTGATGTATGGGGCTTTGATTATATGGGACCCTTCCCGAATTCCAATGGGTACACTCACATCTTAGTTGCTGTGGATTACGTTACTAAGTGGGTAGAAGCTATCCCCACTAAAAATGCTGATCACCACACCTCTATTAAGATGCTTAAAGAAGTCATATTCCCAAGATTTGGAGTCCCTAGATATTTGATGACTAATGGCGGTTCACACTTCATTCATGGTGTTTTCCGCAAGATGCTAGCTAAGTATGATGTCAACCATAGAGTTGCACCTCCTTATCATCCTCAGTCTAGTGGTCAAGTTGAGTTGAGTAATAGGGAGATCAAGTTGATCCTACAAAAGACCGTCAATAGATCTCGAAAGAACTGGTCAAGCAAACTTGACGATGCACTATGGGCTTATAGGACTGCTTATAAGAATCCCATGGGCATGTCACCATATAAAATGGTTTACGGTAAAGCCTGTCATTTACCTCTTGAGCTGGAACACAAAGCTTATTGGGCAATCAAAGAGCTCAACTTTGATTTCAAACTTGTCGGTGAGAAGCGGTTGTTTCATATCAGCTCGTTAGATGAATGGAGAGCCCAGGCATAAGAGAATGCCAGGTTGTTCAAGGAAAAGGTTATGAGATGGCACGACAAACGAATACAGAAACGATAGTTCAATGTAGGTAATTATGTCTTGCTATACAATTCTTGTTTGAGATTCTTTGCAGGCAAGCTTCTCTCTAAATGGGAAGGTCCCTATGTTGTCGAGGAAGTATATCGTTTCGGTGCAATCAAAATCAATAACACGGAAGGAAATTTTCCTAGAGTGGTAAATGGGCAAAGAATCAAGCATTACATCTCTGGTACTCCCATAAATGTTGAGACCAATATCATCAATGTCATAACTCCAGAAGAGTACATAAGGGATGTTTATCAGCCTGTTTCAGACCTTGAAAACGAAGATGTATCTGTTTTGGCAAGAAATTGGACTCCGATACTTTTCCAATAGGAAATTTCCTCAGTTTTGGAATTTTTGGCAAATTAGAAAAATCAAAAGCAGTCCGGAGAGCGAACGAGGCGGCCACAAGCCCCAACTCCGCCACCACCACCCTGGTGGCGGTGGGCAAGCTCGTGGACACCTCGTGTGCCTCCCGGACTCCGTTTTCTTGCGGAGGACTCCTTCTGGCCCAGAAAAAAATCAATATATAGTTGCCCGAAGGTTTTGATCTCCGTATCGCGCAGTTTTCCTCTGTTTTCGTTTCGATCTTGTTTCTGCCGTAGATCTAGATCATCATGACTTCCCCAAACGCTCCTAAGGACAAGATCTTCGAGAAGGTCATCAATCCCTACCTCACGGAAGTGCTGAAACACCCTCAATCTATCAAGATGAGTGAGGGGATGTTGCACATCCATGATGTTGAGGGGCCTAAGAAGACGGGAAGCGTGGAGACGGGTCTCGAAGCAATGGAGCAACAAGTCTTCAAGTGCCAAAGTATGGTTGAGCGTGGACTCAACGGCAACCCCATGATGATCACGGAGTTCACTAGCAATCACAAGATGGATGCCATTGATATTGGGAAACACCTCTCCAGGCTTTACGATAGGGTTGACCAACTTCAGGGCCAGATCTATGACCTGCAGAATCAAAACTGTGAGTATGAGTACAGATTTAAATCAATAAGGTTGGCTGCAGATTTGAGGATTCCGACGACTCGTTCATCCTGCCATGATGGAGCACCTATGCCTTGGAAGACGGAGGATCAGACTACTCCGACAACAACAACACCATCACCACCAAAGGAAGACAACTAAGCATTGGTGCGGGTAATCCCCTTAGCTTCTGCCAAGCTTGGGGGAGTTGCCCTGGTATCGTATCACCTTTATGTCGTTTGCTTTTACCTTTGTTTTAGTTCTTTCCTTTTCAGTTTTTATTTCTTCTTTTAGAGGAATAAGTCTTTAGTTTTTAGTTTGAGTCTTTTTCTTTTGTCTCTCCCCCGATGTATTCGAGCTTATGAGCTATATAATAAAGAGTTTCTTAGTCAAAGGGCTTTGCTTTGTGCCATGATCAAAAGTATGAAAAGAACGATAGCATGAAAGATCATGAGACGGTCTTATGGAAAGTGATAACTTCACTTAGGACAAGTATGATGATTGAAACTTGTTGATAATAAATCAACATAGACCTCGGTCATTGTTGCAATTAATAAGAAGTAATAAGGAAAGAGAGGTTCACATATAAATATATCATCTTAGACACTTTTTACAGTTGTGAGCACTCACCAAACTATTACATGCCTAGGAGTAGATGTTGGACAAGGAAGACAACATAATGAATTGTGTTTGCTTGGTTCCAAACAATGTTATATGATTAGAGATCCCTTAGCATGTGACGATTGCTTCCACCTCATATTATCCAAAACTCCCGCACCAGGTAGAAATACTACTTGTGCATCCATAAACCTCCAACCAGTTTTTGCCATGAGAGTCCACCATACCTACCTATGGATTGAATAAGATCCTTCAAGTAAGTTTTCATCGATGCAAGCAATAAAAATTGCTCTCTAATATGTATGATCTATTAGTGTGTGGAAAATAAGCTTTGTACGAACCTGTGATGAGGAAGACATAAAACCGACAGACTGCATAATAAAGTTCTTTATCACAAGAGGCAATATAAAGTGACGTTCCTCCGCACTAAGACGACAAGCATTCAAACCTCAAAAGCGCATGACAACCTTTGCTTCCCTCTGCGAAGGGCCTATCTTGTACCTTTACTTTTTACCCTTGTAAGAGTCATGGTGATCATCACCAATTCCCTTTTTTCCTTTGTCTTGGCTACCATCACATGCTTGGGAAAGATCTATATTCATATATCAACTTGGAGTTCAGTACTTATGCTTTATTGTTGTTGACTTTACCCTTGAGGTAAATGGTTGGGAGGCAAACTATAAGCCCCTATCTTCCTCTGTGTCCAGCTAAAACTTTGACACCATGAGTACCACGTGAGTTGTAACAATTGTGGAAAACAAAAGAGATGATTGAGTATGTGGGTTTGCCTTACAAGCTCTTATTTGACTCTTTCTGATGTTGTGATAAATTGCAATTGCTTCAATGACTATGGACTATTGTTGGTTACTTCTCGGTAAGGTTTTTGCTTCATGCTTTGCTTTGTGAAGGAATTGTTACTTTACCATAAGAATCTTTATGATATATTGTTGTTCTATGTGTGATCATGATGCCCTCATGTCCGTATTATGTTTTATCGACACCTTCGTCCCTCAACATGTGGACATGTTTATGGAACTTGGTTTTCGCTTGAGGACAAGCGAGGTCTAACCTTGGGGGAGTTGATACGTCCATTTTGCATCATGCTTTCATATTGATATTTATTGCTTTTTGGGTTGTTATATTACTTGTGGTACCATATTTATGCCTTTTGTCTCTTACTTTGCAAGGTTTATTTGAAGAGGGAGAATTCAGGCAGCTGGAATACTGGATGGAAAAGGAGCAAATCCTAGTCCACTATTCTGCACATCTCCAAATGCCCTGAAAATTTATGTGGATTTTTTCTAGATTATATTAAAAATACTGGGCGAAAGAACTAAGGGAGGGGGGCCACCAGGGCCCCACAAGCCCCCACTCCGCCACCCCCTGGTGGCGGTGGGCAAGCTTGTGGGCTGCCTGAAGGCCCACTAGCCCCCTCTTTTGCTATATGAAGCGTCCTGGTCTGGAAAAAATCAATCGGGAGCTTTTTCGTGGTTTCGCCGCCGCCACGAGGCGGAACTTGAGCAGATCCAATCTAGAGCTCCGGCGATCCTGTCGGGAAACTTGCCTCCCGGAGGGGGAAATCATCGCCATCGTCATCACCAACACTCCTCTCGTCGGAGGGGAGGCATCTTCATCAACATCTTCATCAGCACCATCTCCTCTCCAATCCCTAGTTCATCTCTCGTAACCAATCTCCGTCTCACAACTCCGATTGGTACTTGTAAGGTTGCTAGTAGTGTTGATTACTCTTTGTAGTTGATGCTAGTTCGATTATTTGGTGGAAGATTTTATGTTCAGATCATTGATGCTATTCATTACACCTCTGGTCATGATTATGATTATGTCTTGTGAGTAGTTACTTTTGTTCCTAAGGACATGGGATAAGTCATGTTAATAATAGTCATGTGAATTTGATATTCGTTCGGTATTTTGATATGTTGTATGTTGTTTTTCCTCTAGTGGTGTTATGTGAACGTCAACTACATAACACTTCACCATATTTGGGCCTAGAGGAAGGCATTGGAAAGTAGTAAGTAGATGATGGGTTGCTGGAGTGACAGAAGCTTAAACCCCAGTCTATGCATTGCTTCGTGAGGGGCTGATTTGGATCCACTAGTTTAATGTTATGGTTAGACTTTGTCTTAATTCTTCTTTTGTAGTTGCGGATGCTTGCGAGAGAGGTTAATCATAAGTGGGATGCTTGTCCAAGTAATGGCAGTACCCAAGCGCCGGTCCACCCACATATCAAACTATCAAAGTAACGAACGCGAATCATATGAACATGATGAAACTAGCATGAAAGAAATTCCCGTGTGTCCTCGGGAGCGTTTTTCCTCCTATAAGACTTTGTTCAGGATTGTCCCTTGCTACAAAAGGGATTGGGCCACTTGCTGCACCGTTGCTACTACTTGTTACTTGTTACTCTTTGCTTCCTACGTTTCACCTCGCTACACAATCACTTGTTACCGCTACTTTGAGTGCTTGCAGTTATTACCTTGCTGAAATACGTTTATCAGAGCCTTCTGCTCCTCGTTGGGTTCGACACTCTTACTTATCGAAAGGACTATGATTGATCCCCTATACTTGTGGGTCATCAATAGACGTTGTTCTCTCTACGTTTTCCTGTTGACATTAACATCGATGGAATAGCTTGGGAACCCAGATAGTGGTCTGGCTCCTATGGTAACTTCCGCTTTTAATTGATGTGTGTACCCAGACATGTAACTTCCGCTTGATGCTTGTACGCTCTGAATGTTGGGCCATGTGACCCCTCTGTTTGTAACGTTATGCTATGTTGTCTCTTCAGAGCCTATTAAATAAATGATGAGTCATAGAGTTATGTTATGATGCCATTGTTGTATCTACACATAACATGCATATTGTGTGTATGTTTCAAATGCATTGGTATGTGTGGTATTCGACACCTAGTTGTGTGCCTCTAGTAGTACTCTTTACAGGGAAATGCCTCTTTGTGCTTGCTCTTGGTAGCTTGCTACTGCTCCGGACACATTGATTGACCGGCATGTATCCTTCTTAGCTGTTGTGTCTCTCCCCTCGGGGAAATGTCACGCGGTGTAATGGAGTCCTTGTAGCTTGCTACGACTCATCTACACACATTGTTGACCAACACCTGCTTTGTTGGGTTATGTATGCCTGTCCCTGTACGGATGTACCACTTGGGTTCATAACTAGTCATGTCGACCCGGGTTCTGTGACATATGATTGCTGGCGACATAGTCATATACGTGAGCCAAAAGGCGCAAACGGTCCCGGCCAAGGTAAGTTGGTAGCCATGGGGATTACCGTCCGTGTGGCCACAAAGTGATATGATGTGTTACAAGCTGGAATTGTGTGGCTTAGGATCGGGGTCCCGACAACAAATTTACAATTATCTACACATCTCACTTGCTTGCAAATAACGAGACCAAGGCGATTAACAACCGTCTTGCCCGCATTGGGTGCAAGTTATTTGTTCTTTTATGTGCACCCGCTGAAGACGGTTTTTGTTGATACTCCTATTGGTTTGATAAACCTTGGTTTCATAACTGAGGAAAATACTTACCCACATTGTCCCCGATAACCCGTTCCTCTTCATAGAAAACCCAACGTAGATCACAAGTATTAGGAAGGATTTTTGGCGTGGTTGCTAGGGAATTTCATCATCAACTAACATGTAACTTCACACAAATTTTCATTCACCTCTTCCACTTTTTATTTGTTGTTATATTTTCCATGCTCCAAAAAAATCAAAAATACTAAATTATTAACCTTTTCTTGTCACTAGTTTGCAACTTTGCTCTCTAGTTTACTTCCCTAGCTATGCTATCTTTATCTTTGTCACACCAAAACAGAAAGGAAAATGCAAAGACTAAGATAACTGGATCCTCGTCCACTAGCTAATATTTTCAAAAGACCCAGTTATGTTGAGACAATTGCTATTAAGAGTGCACTAGATTACCTTTATGAGGTCTTGCTTGAAAATCATGAATCCAAAAATTGTGAAATTTATAAAGTGATTCATGATAGTTCCTTGAATGAAAAGCATGATTGCTATATTGTTGAATTTGAATATTATCCTACATGTTATCATTATGAGAGAGGCAAATATGGTTATAGATATTTTCATGTTACTCACTTACCTCTCTTGATATTCAAATTATAAACTTCATTCTCCCTACTTGCTTATGATAGACACTTCTTGTCTTGATAAATTGTTTTATTTAAAATGTCTATGCATAGGAAGTATGTTAGACTTAAATGTTCTTGTCACACGTTTTACGATGCTCTCTTTGTGATTCAATTGTTGTCTTTTATGTGAGCATCATTCAAATATCAAGCCTATCTTGATGGCTATAAAGAAAGAGATTTTTGGGAGACAACCCAATAGTTATCATGTATTTATGTTTTTTTGTGATACATGATTGTTTCTACTATAATGATTGTGTATTTATGTTTTAGTTAGTGTTTTTGCCAAGTAAAGCCTTTGGGGTGATTTGTATGATGAGTAGAATTGATACGATGCAAAAACAGAAACTTTGACGTCCGGTGCAGAATTTCTATGATTTTACTTGAACATATTTTTAAGCTGAATTGTTTACACAATACTTACAGACAAATTATTCAGGTAATCCTAATTTTTCGGAATTTTTATAAGTATGGCAATTAAATGTATCTTTACACATTGTTCTGTTTTCGGTAAAATTTGTTTTCGCTTGCATAGTTTGCTTGTTTTGATTATGCTATGGACTGTATCGGTGGTAATAAGCCATGGAGAAGTTAGAATATAGTACCTTATGCTAAAATAAAATAAGAATAAACTTATAATAGTACCTAAAGTATTTTCTATGTTGCTTATACTAATGGATCTCACGAACTTTTGTTAAGTTATAAGTGATTGAAGTTTTCAAGTTTTGGGTATTATCCTGATGGACAAAGGAATGAGAAGCAGAAAAAGCCTAAGCTTGGGGGTTTCCAAGGCACCCCAAGGTAATATTCTAGGAATAATCAAGCGTTAAGCTTGGGGATGCCCCAGAAGGCACCCCCTCTTTCGTCTCAATTCATTGCTATGTCACTTGGAGCTACATTTTTAATCATCACATGATATGAGTTTTGCTTGGAGCGTCTTTTGCTTTTGTTTACTTTTACTTTAAGTTTGCCATAATCATCGTTTGCTGGACACGCCTATTTGAGAGAGACACACCATCAGCATGTTTTTTATAATACTCTATGTGCTTCACTTATATCTTTGAGCTTAGCAGTTCTCTAGTACTTCACTTATATATTTTTGAGCACGGTGGAATGTAGATTTTGTAGAAATATTATGCTCTCGTTCTTCACTTATATTTGTATGCGATTTAAATAAATAGTGATGGTAATTCGTATGGGTCATAATACTAGACCAAAGATGATAGGTGTTCAATGAGTAATAATTAAAACCATCATGTAGCACATATAGAGAAATTATGGGTTAATGATATTGATGTGGTAATATGAAAAAGGTGTGAGTGCATTATTATTAATTCAGAGAGGTGTCGATATTAAGACATGTTAACTTCTTGTTCGTCTAAAAAATAAAAAGACATGGTGATGGTTAACTCCTACCAACCTCCTATTGTTGGGTTCATGCGCATTTCTATTCCTCGTTGAAATCCTAGTGTTGTTTCGGGTCCGGGGGGCGCGATGGTTAACTCCTACCAACCTCCTCCCTCGGGGCATGCGATTAGTACTTTGATTTGTGATAAAACTAATAAAACTTTGCAATAACTATATGATTTCTTTATGACTAATGTGATACCATGGACATGCGAAATCTCACCTCCTCATATTCCCTAGCCTCTTCGGTGTCGTGCATTGCCCATTCTCACCTCGAGGATCGGTGCAACTTTTGCTGGTGCATCCAAACCCCGTGACATGACATGCTCTATTGCACATAAGCCTCATTATATCTTCCTGAAAACAGACACCATACCTTCCTATCATGGCATTTCCATAGCCATTCCGAGATATATTGCCATGCAAATTCCATCGTCACTTCACATGACTAGTTCATTCATCATAATATTACTTTGGATGATCACATAGAGCTGACATAGTATTTGTGGCAAAGCCACCGTTCATAATATTTTTGTTACATGCCATGCTAGATCTTTGCACATCCTGGTACACTGCCAGAGCCAATCATATAGAGTCATACCATCCTATCAGCCTTCATATTGAGTTGTAAGTAAATAAAAGTGTGATGAGCATCATTGTTAGAGCATTGTCCTTGTGAGGAAATAAAAATGGGGGGGGGGGGGGAAATGAGCCAACCATAATAAAAATAAATGAGAGAAAAAGAGAGAAGGGACTTTGCTACTATCATTTAACATACTTCTGCCTCAAAGTGGCACCTTGTTCTTCATATAGAGAGTCTCATGTTATACCATTCATATGCTAGTGGGGATCACTTTCTCATAAACTTGATTTTTATATTCCAATGATGGGCTTCCTCTAATGCCCGAGGTGTTCATGAGCAAGCAATTTGGATGCACACACCCACTTAGCTTCAGTTTAGATTTCCTACACTTATAGCTCTAATGCATCATTTGTATGGCAATCCCTACTCCTTGCATCGATATCCATCGACGAGCATATCCATAGCCATTTGGTATGCCAAGTTGATGTGAGAATATATTCTCCACCATTTACCCCTTTGATACCTACCACCATATTGTATTCCACCTATATGCTATATCCAATGGTTCACGCTCATGTATTGCGTGAAGAATAAAAAGTTGATGCATATTGCAAAAGTATGATCCAATTGCATGACTTGAGCATTGTGGTGCTTGATATTTGTACTAATGAGGTGAAGATGGAGCCATGCCTTTCTAATATACTAAGATGAATGGGGGTAAAACAATATTTGAGGATCGTATACTTTGAAATATTAATGATTTTGTTGCTTATACTTATAAGTATTGGTACGTTAATGTTTGTTAATTCATCGTTTCTCAATGAGCATACATGCATAAGGTTACATAATGGGTAGCATGTCACATCAAAAATTCTATTTTCATCATTTACCTACTCGAGGACTAGCAAGAATTAAGCTTGGGATGCTTGATACGTCTCCAACGTATTTATATATTTTTTATTGCTCCATGTTGATATATTATCGTTCCATGATAGCTTTTGGTATTTATTTACCAATTTATATAACTTAGGGGCACTAACCTATTGATCCAGTGCCCAATGCAGGTTGATGTTTTCTACATGTTTTTCACTTTTCAAGTTTTCAATATCAAACGAAGTCCAATTGACCTGAAACTTTTTGGAGATTTTGTCTGGATCAAAAGAAGACCAGTGAGTATCGGAAGAAGGCTTGAGTCCACCCGAGGGCCCCACAAGCCAACATGGTGTGGCCTTGGGTGCGCCGTGATGGCTTGTGGGCCCCTCAAGGCTCTCCTCACTCCGTTCTCTGACTTATAAATTCTCATATATGCCAAAAACCCTAGAGGCAGTCCGAAAACACTTTTTACGGCATCACAAGTCTCTGCTCCAACAGACGCCATCTCAAGCTCCGGTCTGGCACCCTATCGGAGGGGTGAGCAATCACGGAGGGCCTCTTCATGAGCCTTGTTGCCCTGGTGATGATGTGTGAGTAGTTTACCACACACCTACGGTTCCATGGCTGGTACCTAGATGGCAATCTCTCTCTCTCTCTCTCTCTCTCTCTCTTAATCTTCAATACAATGTTCATCGCATCTTCGCTTTGATCCATATGATGTAATACTTTTGTGCAGTGCATTTGTTGGGATCCGATGAATTGTGGGTATATGTTCACAATATTCATGGTAAATATTTGAGTCTTTTCTTAATTCTAATATGATTCTTATGTTCATGATTATGATAGCTTCGTAATTATTTCCGATCTATTGAAATTGTTTGGCCGACTAGATTGATATTTCTTTCTTGAGAGAGATACGTTGTAGTAGGTTCAACCTAGAACATTTCTATATCCCAGTGACAGAAGGGGATAAGATGTGTCTTTGTGTTGCTGCTACTAAGGATAACACGATGGGATTTATTCAAATTTCTTGAGTTTACTTTGTCTACACCATGTCCTCGTTCTCCATGCATACTCTGGTTTACTTAATACTCTAGATGCATGCTGGATAGCGGTCGATGAGTGGAATAATAGTAATAGGTGCAGGTAGGAGTCAGTCTATTTGTTTATGGATGTCATGCCCATATGCACATCATCATTGTCGTGAATATCGCATAACTATCTGCCTTTATATCAATTGCCCAACATTAATTTGTTTACCCACTGTATGTTGTTTTCATGAGAGATGCCACTAGGGAAAACTATGGCCGTCTATTCACCATACATATACAAAACCTTCAATACATTGCTGCCATTTACTTGTTTTCATTTTATTTTGAAATTTATAATCATCTACACATCTCACTTTCTTGCAAATAACAAGACCAAGGGGTTAACAACCATCTTGTGTGCGTTGGGTGCTAGTTGTTTGTTCTTTTGTGTGCAGCTGCTGAAGACGGTTGTTGTTGATATTCCTATTGGTTCAATAAACCTTGGTTTCATAACTGAGGGAAATACTTACCCACATTGTTTTCAATAACACGTTCGTCTTCACGAAAAACTCAACGCAGATCACAAGTATCATGAGCCCTCGCCAAATATTATATAATGATCAAGTGTTGATATTGGACATGGAAAACAACATAATGATCATGGTAGTCTACATTCACATAGAAGTTATATGGTCGTGGATCCTTTAATATGTGTTGCTTGCTTTAGATCCTTTCTAGCCCAAAAATTCCGCACTAAGTAGAGATATTATTTGTGCACCCATAACCATGAAACCCAGTCTCTTGCCATGTGAGTCCACCATACCTAACTATGGATTGATTAAGATCCTTCAAGTAAGTTGTCATCGGTGCATCGAGAAATAAAAATTGCTCCTAAAACTTGTGTGATCTTTTATTATAAGAGAAGATAAGCTTTGTACGATCTTGTGATTGTAAAGAAATAAAAGCGACGGACTGCATAATAAAGTTTGCTATCATAAGGGGAAATATAAAGTAATGTTCCTTTGCATTAAGAGTTTGCACATCCAAAAACTTAAAAGCGCATGACAACCTGTGCTTCCCTCTATGAAGGGCCTATGTTTTATCTTCAGGAGTTCAATCTTGTGTGTGAGTCAATAAAGTTTATCCCTCTTCCCACCTATTAACTCTATAGTGGCAAGCACCATGTGTTGAAGGAAGACCCAGACTTATACGCCAAAGTGGATGTACATGATCATGATTTATTATTGTTGACATTATCCTTGAGGTAAATAAGTTGGGTGGCAAATCCTTTGAGCCCTTATCTTCCTATTTCTCCAATGGAAACCTGAGCTCCAAAAATATGTCTTGAGCGTGAGAAATTATAGAAGATTAAATGATAGTTGAGTATGGGAACTTACCAAAAAGAAAGATCTTACATAGACTCTCCTGTGAAATATGATGAATTATAATTGTCCCAATGACTCATAACATAGTTTGTTGATTGTCAATAAATTTTATGCTTCTTACTCCAACAGTTCTGAATGGATTGTTACTTGTTTATGAGGAGCTATATTATAACATACTTGCTGCTATGCTAATATTCATGATTCTCTCATGTTCGTATTCTATTTTTATTGACACCTCTCTCTCAATCATGTGGTCATTATTTTTGAGCTCGTCTTTCGCTTGAGGACAAGCAAGGTCTAAGCTTGGGGGAGTTGATACATCCATTTTGCATCATCAATTATTACTAATATATGTGTTATTCTTTTCCATTATTCCCAATTATAATACAATTCATATGTCCTTTCTCTCTGAATATGCAAGGTACATTATTAAGAGGGAAATATCTCAAAACAAGAATTCTAGACTGAGAAACCGAGAAAAAGGCAAAAAAAAATCAACTTGCTCCAAATGACCTAAAATTTCATGGAGAATTTTTCTAGAATATTTGAGAATTAACGCGCCAAAAATATACCACATGGGGGAGCACCTGTTGTCCATAAGGCAACAAGGCGTGGCCACCCCCCCCCCCACCGGTCGCACCCTCATGCCTTGTGGGCACCGTGTTGGCCCTCTAACGTCCCTTTTCTCCTATATGGCATGTTTTGATCTAGAAAAAATCATAAGAAACCTTTTCGTACGAAGCACCGCCGTCTCGAGGCGGAAACCAAGGCAGAGGCCCTTTTGTTCTTCGGTAGAGACATTCTACCGAGGAAACTTCCCTCTTAGAGGGGGAAATAGAATACATCGTCATTACTAGCGCTTCCTCCTTCATGGAAGGACCGGTCTTCATCAACATCTTCACAAGCACCATATCATCCCCAACCCTAGTTCATCTCTCGTATTCAATATTTGTCCCAAAACCTCAGATTGGTACCTGTGAGTCACTAGTTGTGTTGATTACATCTTGTAGTTGATGCTTGTTGGATTACTTGGTGGAAGATATTATGTTCAGATCCTTAATTATCATTATTACACCTCTGATCTTGAACATGTTGATGAGGTGTGAGTAGTAACTATTGTTCCTGGGGACACCGGAGAAGTCTTATTATAAGTAATCATATAAAGGTGGTATTTGTTTGATATTTTGATGATATGTATGTTGTTACTTCTCTTAGTGGTGTCATGTGAACATCGTCTACATGACACTTCACCATGTTATGGGCCTAAGGGAAGCCATTGTGGAGTAACAGGAGATTATGGGTTGCGAGAGTGACAGAAGCTTAAACCCTAGTTTATGCGTTGCTTCCTGAGGGGCTAGTTTGGATTCACGCGTTTAATGCTATGGTTAGATTTATCTTAATTCTTCTTTCGTAGTTGTCAATGCGTGTGAGGAAGGGTAATCATAAGTTGGTTTTATGTCCAAGTAAGAATAGCACCTTGGCACCGGTCCACCAACATATCAAATTATCAAAGTAGTGAATGTGAATGAACTCAATATGATGAATATGACTAGGAAGAAATTCCCATGTGTCGTTGGGAGCGCTTGCTTTATATAAGAGTACTTTCAGGCATGTCCTTTGATACAAAAAGGATTGGGATACCTTGCTGCACCTTTGCTACTATTTATACTTGTCACTTGTTAAGAATTACCTTGCTACAAAACTATCTATCACTGTTAGTGAAACCCGTTTATCATTTCCTTTTGCTCCTTGTTGAGTTCAACACTCTTACTTATTGAAAGGACTATGTTTTATCCCCTATATTTGTGGGTAATCAATCATCATCATGCCATAACCAATATTTATATGAGTAATTAACAACATGCCTTAAAACCGATATCTCTACTAACAAACAATCATCTTTTCCTGTCCATTAATATTACTACATCAATATATTTAACCCACGGTTCTCTTTTAGTGAGCTACATGAAAGTTTTTACTATATCCTACTAGAATACCTATCCTTATTGGAATAGTATTATAACCCATGAATATTGCCATTACTATTCCTTAGACTCTCAGCAAGATTTAGTTGAAGGCTAAGAGTACAATTATGTCTATAAAATTTACATGGCGTCGTGCTCTAAAAGATATAAGTGAAGCACTATAGAAAATCCCTAGATCAAAAGGTGTAAGTGAAGAACATAGATTATTCTAAAAAAATTAATGAACATGCATCTATCTCAAATAGGTGTGTACATAGAACAATGATTGTGGCAAACTAAAAACAAAGCAAAGTATAATCCACGACGCTCCAAACAAAACACATATCATGTGATGAATAAAAATTAGCTCCAAGTGACATACTGATAGAATGGAGACAAAAGAGGGGCTGCCTTCCGGGGCATCCCCAAGATTAGATGCTTGGGTCTTCCTTGAATATTATCTTGGGGTGCCTTGGGCATCCCCAAGCTTATGGTCTTGCCGCTCCTTATTCCCTCATCTATCATTGTCTCACCCAAAACTTGGAAAAATTTGCACACAAAACTCAACAGAAACCTTATGAGATATGTTAGTACAATAGGAAAATCCTAGACTTTAGGTACTATTATAAATTGATTCATATTTAGTTATTGCATAAGGTACCATATTCTAACACCACCACCACCCCCCCCCCCCGATATAACTCATAGCATCATCAAAACAAGCAATCTATGCAAGCAAAAAACAGAATTTGTCTAAAAGACAACAATCTGTAGTGATCAACACTAAAACCATACTTCTGTAACTCCAAAAATTCTTAAAAATAGGACAACGTGGGAGATTTTGTACAAATGTTGTTTAAAAATCATATCAAAAGAACTTTCTAATAAAATCTGATAAAATCTGCATTGGATGTAAAAGTCTCCGTTTTTGCACATGATAAATCCTACTATCATCCAAATCACCCCAAAGGCTTTTCTTGGCACCAATACAATCATTACACTAGCAATAATCATGTAAACACACCAAAATAGAAATTAAAACTAAAAAATAAGATAACTATTGGGTTGCCTCCCAACAAGCGTTATCATTTTATGCACCTAGCTAGGCATAATGCATAGTATCAAGTGTTGTCATCCTTGACATTAAGTCCATAGGTGTCCCTCATGATTCATTCATAAGGTGATTTAATTATCTTTCTAGGGAAGTCTTCCATCCCTTTCTTTAATGGGAATTGGAATGTTATGTTTCCCTCCTTCATATCAATAATAGCACATATAGTTCATAAGAAAGGCCTACCAAGTATTATTGGATAGGACGGGTTGCATTAAATATCAAGCACAATAAAATCTAAAGGAACATAATTATATTAGAAAGAATAAGAACATAATTTATTCTATCCAAAGGTGTTTTAATGGTGGAATACCCAAGATGCAAGTTCAAGGAACATTCATGTATATCGATGAGACCTAGCACATCACCTGGAGATTTAGGTATAGTAGAAACACTAGCACCAAGGTCACACAAAGCATTATATCATAATGTTTAAGATTAAATTTAATAGTAGGTTCCCATTCATCATGCAGTTTTCTAGGTATTGGAACCTCTAGTTCAAATTTCTCATCATGAGCTTTTACCATCGCTTCTACGGTATGTTTAGTAAAAGCCTTGTTTTGTTCATAGGCATTAGGTGAGATAGTTATGGATTGCAACAAGTAAATACATTCACCTAAATAAAAAATCATAATTAAAGTCCTTGTAATCCAAAATAGTGGGCACATCACTAGCTAAAGTTTTGACCTCTCCAAACCCACTTTTTCATTTTTATCATTAGGATCATCACCCTCCGAACAAGCGGGGGCCTTCTATCTAAAGTTGACTTGTCTCCAATCCCTTTATCACAAATTTTCATATTAGTAAACAAATATTTAATAGTGGAAACACCAATCCTTTTAAATCTTCATCATGATTATGATAAAAACCAGGTGGAAGAGCCTTTTCTAAGAATTCCCACTTAGCTCTCAGCCTAGGAGTCCTCTCCTTACTTTCGTTAATAGATATTTGACTAGATTTGATTGACTTTCTAATATTATGTTTACTTGGAAGAACTTTACTTTTAAGAGTATCCACATCAAGAGCAATCTTATCCATGTTTCTAGCAATATCATCAACTTTATGTATTTTTTCCTCTATCATTGTTACACCATGTGGTTCTACCACTTTGCCACAATATGTTTTTATAAAATTTGGAACCATTTAAAACTTTTTCTGTGCATGTGATGATTGAATTGGTTGATATATGTTTGTTTGCCTATTTGGGTTCTCATTCACAAAAATTCTATCTTCTCCCAGTACTCATCTTCTTGCTCCAAATCCTTGCCCAATGACCATACCATGTGACCATAACATGTGAATAGGACCAAAAACTATTTTTATTAAAACTTACTTTTACCGAAAGGCATTTATTTATTTTAAGCCTTCAAAAAAAACCTTGAGTTGAGATTTGTACTACAAGTCCTCAATTTAGGAGAAATTTTTTGCCCCAAATGTTTAATTTGGATCCTATTATCAAAAAATACTTCCCAAAACCACAAACTTATTATTTTAAAATTCATTTTCCTATTTTAGTTAAATACCTCTTTTTGAGGCCAAAAATGGTCTTTTGTGAAGGAAAATTATCTTCTTGCTTCAAAAATATTTGAGAAAAAATAGTGAAACTGAGTGTACAAATAGTTTCCATATATGAGAGTTTCAACACATGGTCATGTTCAAAGTATTGGACAAAACCCCTCAAAACCCTTTTATCCATATTCCAAGCTTTTAAAATGTTTCCATAGGAAATATTTTCAATAAATTACACGAAAATTCTAGCAAGCCACACATGATATATGTGATGATCTTGCCAAGTTTCTTCTCAATCCAAATTGATTTGGTTCACCAAAATATTCCAAAACCCTCTCTCTCCAGAACCATATTTAAGCAACTCTACACTGCCAAGCTTCTCCAATTGTTCTCAAACTTTGCATGAACATATGGACTGTAAGAAATGCCAAAGTTTTTCATCATTAGCAACCCAGGTTCAGAAAATGGAGGGTTGGCTTTATTTTGGAGATTTCACTCCTAGCACACAGGATTAAACCTAGTTTTAGGGATGATCTCCTTAGATGGATAGCATTTTTACCTCCTTGAGGTTTGTATCTCCCCTACATCTCTTGTACATTCTTACCCTCCTTTGTGCATATTAAATCCTTATTAAATAAAGAGAAAAGACTATGCGGTGTTTCCCTAAAGTAGCCGGTCAAAAAAAACTTTGCAGGAGTGATCTAGTCCCCAAATAAGGGTGATACACCAAGTTGTGCATTTGTGGGAGTAGGTTTGCTTAGCTAGATCTACCAAAACCTAACTCTATTAATTTTTAGGGTTTCCAAAGTTTGAATTGCCAACTTTCTCCAAATGAGCCCAAACTTGGTGATAAAGCTCAATTATTCCCACTATTTAATCCTATTAAATATCACTGTAAGTGGCCAAGGTTATCTTGCCCAAAACCCCATCAAACACCTTCAAGCACAATCCTAAAACTACTTTCTTGACCTCCAAAGTTATTCCCCTTGCCCCCAAATTTTCACCACAACCTCACACAGACCCACAACACCTCCAGGACCAACCCCAATGCCTAGCTCCATGATTGAGGGGGTGAAACCTCACTTGCACCTCTCTGGATAGCATCTTTTCTCCTCTCTCTCTCTATCTCTCTCTCTCTGCTCTCTCTCCTGGCTAGCCTCCAGAGAATCACATGCCTCCTCCCCTTTTGTTTAATCCTCCTTCGACTGGTGGATGTCAGTGGCTGCGGGAGAGCGCGTCAAGGGCATTATCATGTCAGCCAAAAGCGCTCTCTAGATCGTCCTAGAGGACGCCCGAGAGTGGACTTTGATCCATGCCCATCCCCTGGCTGCCTTGAGCCCCTCCCCTTGCACTATTCGAGGTGCCTTGGTGTCCGTGACACGCTGGTGTGTCGAGAGCCGCCTCTCTCTCTCTCTCTCTATCTATCTATCTCTCTCTCACACACACACACACACCCTCTACAACGCACGCCGGATGTTGCCCCGCTCGGCCAATGCATGAGCTCACACGTGTGACGCCGCTAACTCCTTTACCTTCCACTCTCTTTTCCTTTGGTCATGCACGATGTCCACAAATGCCCCCAAGATGCTCCCACCTCTTCTGGTAGTCGCCACCACCATTTCCAGGGAGGCTGAGTCCCCTGTCCATGTTGCACCGGCGGCCCCACTATTTATGCCTTCCCCGAGACCCTCTCTTCCCTGTGGACTCCCTCTCCACCTCCCAATCATGCGCCATAACCACCCAAGCCTCCTCTCGAGCTCTGTGTGCTCGGGATCGACCTGAGCTCTTCTACGTCGGCCCACATCGATCACCGAATATGACCGCTCTCCGACCCTCCTTTCTTCTCCTACGAGTCTCCCTTGCCTCCCTAACGTTTTCTCTCTCTCTCCCACGTGGATTGTCGCAGGGAAGGTGGGCTTGGAGCTCGCTTGAATCTCCTTCACCGCAGTCCCTTCGTCGTCGGCGACTCCGGCCACCCCAGCACCTCCCTCGACCTCCACAAAAACGGCGGTGACCTCCTGAGCCCATTCCTACACCCACCTCTCCTCTACGTGCCCCGGAGCACCACTGGTGAGCACCGCCACCTCCCTCGCTGGATGTTTATGATGGCCTGCCAATGGGGCCACTCGTCAGCCTCTCGTCTCTCTCCCTCTCTCCTCGTGTCGTTGACCGTTGGGCCTCGCGCGTCGGGTTTAAACCTGACGGCGCGTGCGTGCCTCGCTCGCTCGGGCCAGGTTCGCTCGCTGGGCTGGCTCTGGCCCCAAGGTATAGTAGCCTTTTTCCATTTTCCTTTTTGTCAATATTTCCAAGAATCCATGTGGCTAAAATAATAATCCAAATCTAGTGATTTAATTACTTAAAATTTGTAATATTGCAACCTATTTAATAGTGCCACTTGTGAAATGTTTAAAAAGAGCTTTAGACATTGTTTTATTTAAAAACCTTGTTTAAAGCATTTTAACTCTCTCTTAAATTTATTTTCGCCACTCTTTACACTTTCAAACTAAAACCTAATAATTTTCACAATACTAATACTCACCCTAGTATTTTACAAACATAAGTTTACATTTTTCTAAGTTATTCATCTTCTCTGTTTTTCGGTGCTCTTATTTTTGCCCGTTAAACTTGCGAACATAGATTGCACTGTTGACGAAGGAGTTGGACCAGAAGATTTTGAAGACCCCGAGGGCTTTGTTGAGTCAGGCAAGCAGCCCCTTGACCGTGACTTGAAACCTTTTTATGCATGTCATATGGCACTTTACTTCGTTGCATTTGAATAATGTTGAATCAGTGACCACCTTGGTGGGCTGTCTCCGATATTTCCTCGTTTATACTTGCATTGAGAATGACCCTACCATCCTATGAAGGTTGTGCGGGTGGGAAGTAGATAAGATGCTAAAGTAATTGCTACGCAGATGGGATGGGAAACATGTATGGTGTCGGGATGGAAATGATTTCAAAGACCCTTTGAAAACCCCGTCGGATGCCACTAATGCCCGAGGGAGATGGTGTTCAGCTAGGTAACCACTTGAAAAAGAAGTGGGGTAACGAGGCAAGTGAGTGTGTTGTTTTCGAAAACGGATTGGTTTAAGTTGCAACTGTTACTCCAACGTTACTTGTACGACCACAATACACCTTATGGGATGGGGCTTTGTTGATCACTATGGATGGTACTAGCTGAGAGCCCGCAATACTAGTGGCAGGAGTGAAGTGGTCGTTGTTGTGCCGGAAAGGACGACCATGGGTTGTTTTCACAGACATCGGGAACACTTTTGCATGCCCTCGTGGATGATACTTGTGATGTACATCACGAGGGATGGCACCAACGAGTGGACTCTTGGTTAGTATCGTCATGGGAAAGGCATTGTTCGGGTACTTACCTCGGGTATGGAAAATACTGCGAGCCGTGGATTGACACGGAAGTTTCCGGAGTCTTGTGGGTAAAGTGTGCAACCTCTGCAAAGTGTAAAACTATTCGAATAGTCGTGTGCATGGTCAAGGACAGTTGGACTACCGCTCTTGGGCAACGTCCATAAGTTTTCACAAGTTGGTGTGAGTGTGTGAGAAAGATGATGGTGTGATACTTGAGCTAAGTCGGATCACTTGGCATGATGACTGAACATGAGAAGTTCAACCCATGTTTATATTAGTATATGTAACTTGTTCATATGGATATCGGTTACCTCATGATGCATGCCTTCATAAGATATTGATCATTTTGTTGCACTTAAAAATTAGTTTTCTGCAACTTACCTGTTGGTGATATATCATGCATTGTTGTTACCTCGTTCCGAAACATGGGCTGCTTGCGAGTACATTCAAAGTACTCATTGGCTTGCCACTAGTTATTTAATTGGCCGGGCATGGAAGAACATGAGTATGACGAAGAGTTCGTTGGAGACGAACATGCGAACTGGGACCCTTCCTAGTCAGAATACTTGTAGGGTAAAGGCACATGGCACGGGTTCACGCTTTCGTTCAAGATTTCCGCTGCTAGTTAAGTTTGGTGTGTTCGCCTTCGAGGCCCTATCTATGTAAGACTTAACCTCAGTGGTCCTTATTTGTATCAAATGGTATGTATGGACGTAACGCTCTTATTAATCAGCTTTTGTGTGTTCAGTGAGCATTGATCTGTGGGATCCTTGTAGACGTGCAATCGGTGATCACGATTTATGAGTCGAGGTCCCCACAATCATAGTGTTGAAAATCTTTTGAGAACTAAGAAATTCTTTAATGATGTTCTCAAGATCAATTCTATTATTGTTATTATAAGAATTTCCATAGGGATTGCCATAATAATTAGAGGAATTATCGGGATACGGTCTAGCATTGAAATTTCCTATATAAGCATTGTTGTTGAAATTATATTTAGAGATAAAATTCACATCAATAGCATCATTATTTTTCTCAACAAAATTAGATTGTGGCACATCATTGGGATCAACACGAGCATGTTTATTAGTAACCATATTCATAAGAGCATCCACCTTATCACTGAAAGTAGCTATTTATTCTATAAAATTTACCTTCTTACCACTTGGAGCTCAATGTGCCATTGAGAATAATTTGTCATGATTTTGGCTAGAAGTTTTATAGCTTCACCCAATGTAACTTCAATGAATGTACCACCTCCAGCAGAATCTAGAAGATCTCTATACACAAAGTTGAGTCTCGCATAGAATATTATTATTATCATCCATAAACTTAAGCCATGAGCGAGACAATTCCTAATCATAAATTTCATTCTGACCCATGCTTGGGCACCATGTTATTGCTCATGTTGTTTAAAGTTCATAATTTTGTTTTAGAGAGAAATAATCTTAGCAGGAGTAAAATACATAGAAAGAAAACCATCCTTACATTTATCTCATGTTCCAATACTATTATGAGGTAAGGATGAAAAGCATGATTTACCTTTATCTCTTAGTGAGAAAGGAAATGATTTCAACTTAACCACATAACTACCAAATCCTTTCTCTTTTGCATATCACATACTTCAACAAAGGTATTAAGATGTAAAGTAGGATCCCCATTAGGACTTCCAGCAAATTGTTCTTTCATAACAAGATTTAGCAATGCAACCTTAATATCATAAAACTCCACACTAGTGGTAGGTGGTATAGGAGTACTAATAAAATTATTATTATTATTATATTTGAGAAATCTCATGGTTTGGTAATTTCTTGAGACATAGTGACCAAGCAAACTAACAAGCGAAACAAGCAAACAAGTAAACTAGCAAAGATAAATATTTTTGTGTTTTTGATATTTTAAGAAAGCAAATATAAATGCAAATAAAAAGTAGAACAAGTGAATTATAATTTGTGTGAAGGGACCTGACAAAGATTTGATTATACTCCCCAGCAACGGCACCAGAAATTCTTCCTCCTACTTGTAAACTTCGTTGGGATTTCCCTGAAGAGGAGGGAAGATGCAGCACAGTAAAGATAAGTATTTACCTCGATGAAAATCAGGGTTATCAAACAAGGAGTATCATGCAAACCTCCTTTTGTAGCACCTACACACACAAAACCAAACACTTGCATCCAACGTGGGCAAGAGGGTTGTCAAGCCCCTTGAACTCGTTACTTGCAAGGATTAAATACTCATACATAGATAATATAATTATAAAAGAAAATAAGTAAAAATAAATGGCAGCAATATTTTTGAAGTTTTTGTAATATAATTTGAGTATACACGAGGACCATAGTTTTCGCTAGAGCCTACTCTCTTGAAAATAGTTTACGCTGGGTAAACAAATTACTGTTGGGAAATTGATAGAATAGCGCATAGTTATGACATCTTATTCAAGGCAATAATCATCTATATAGGTATCATGTCCATAAACAAATAGACCGACTCGTGCCTGTATCTACTACTATTACTCCACTCATCGACCGCTATCCAGCATGCATCTAGAGTATTAAGTATGAAACATAGTAATGCTTGGAGCAAGGTGACATGATGTAGACAAAGTAAACTCAAGCAATATGAATAAATCCCATCATTTTATCCTTAATGGAAGCAATACAAATACATGTTATGTCCCTTTCTGTCACTGGGATGAGCACGCAAGATTGAACCCATCGCAGCGCACCACTCCCACTAAACATAAATCATTCTAGTTGGCCAAACCAAGCCAATAGATCGAAGAGAAATACGAAGCTATAATAATCATGCATAAAAGAATTCAGACCAAACTCAGTTAATATTCATGGATAATCTGATCATAAGCCCACGGTTCATCAGATCCCAAAAAACACAGTACAAAGAATATTACATCGAATAGATTACCGCGGGAATCGCGGTGAACTTTGTATTGAAGATCATAGAGAGACGGAAAAGCCATCTAGGTACTACCTATGGACCCGTAGGTCTGTGGTGGACTACTCACACAACATAATGGAGGCGGCAAGGTTGATATAGAGGGTCTCTGTGATCGATTCCCCCTCCAACACGTCATCGGAAAAGGTCTTGAGATGGCCTCCCATCGGAAAAAAACTTTTAGCGGCGGAAAAAGTGTTTTGGGTGGCTCTCTGATGTTTTCCCAATATTTTAGAATTTATAGGGGTGGAATTAGGTCCAACATAGCTATGAGGGGCCCACAAGGCAAGAGGGATCGACATGTTGCCTTGTTGTCTCCTCGTGTGTTGTCTAGTGTCCCTCCGAAGCTTCCAGGTCTTATTTTTGTATAGAAAAAATCATAAGGAAGTTTCATCGTGTTTGGACTCCATTTGGTATTGGTTAACTGAAAAGCCAAAAAAACACACAAAACAGCAACTCGCACTTGGCACTAGGTTAATATGTTAGTTCCCAAAAATAATATAAAACAACATATAGATGCATATAAAGCATCCAAGATTGATAATATAATAGCATGGAACAATCAAAAATTATAGATACGTTGGAGACGTATCACTTGCCTTCTGCATGCAACCACATTGTTTTTCTTACCGAAGTTCAAGTCATTCACCAAGACATCTATCCTTCAAAGGGCAAGAATCCAATTGTGTAAGGCTCTAGTGGCATTGCCAATGTTGAAGAGATTCACATTCCAAATGATCCAGCCTAGGCCAGATTGTTTGGTGATTTTCCCTAGCCTCAGCCAAGTGCCACCGCAACCGAAGCCACTGCTAGCAGTGTGCCTCAAGGGCCTGAGCACAGAAAGGTTCAGATTATGAGTGGTAGGGAGCTTCTTGTTTCTCTTCACCTAAATCAGGATTGGCATCATGAGTGGACAAAGAGGCATATGCAAAACTTAATGACTAACATCAATGGCATCCGAAACCTCTCCACCAAGAAGGCATTCGTGGCCCATGAGCCATGCAAGCATACATGGTAAACACTCACTCTTATGGCACCTGAAGACGATCTTCATGAGTATGGCTTCACAAAGAAGTTCAGATGTTGCTCTCCTCCGCCTGCAACGGAGAACTGGCCTAAGCCGCCATCTCTCAAAGACAATGACTACTCGTCTTCGGCACAAATAGTCCATGCCAACCTCACAGATGACGAAGCCGAAGATGTCACTTCTCCACATGCACCTGCTACACACGCCAACACTGCTTCAGGCCCATTTACACCGCCACATTGAAGGTCCACAAGCTATGGTTTCCTCCACCAACGACATCTTAGGTGCCAAATCTGGAGTTTGGGTCTGATTAGTTCAACGATAATGAACTCCATGTCAACAATGAAGTCACGACGAGCTCAAGTATGAAGGTGATCCACCATTTTATTCTTCAATAGTGCCAAAGGCGAGTGAGAGTGTCGGTATCAAACTCAGAGGTTTCTTCGGTTTTGTTTGTAATTTTACTTCTTGCTTAATGTTTCTTTGTGCAAAGGTTAGTGTTCTGCTATTTGTTCAATTTTATCAAATGGGTGTGTACATGACTTGTACTATGATCCTTATAATATACTTTCTATTTACCTAAATAATTATAGTTAGAAAAAACTAGTTAGTTCTCTCCAATAATAATTATTTAGGTACAGGTTACCCATATAAAGCATTGCGCAGCACACACATATTTCGCTCAGAGCACATGACACGGGTTGCACCAAAATAGTAAGGTAATACATATTAAATTTACATTAAATCAATGCTTAAATTACATTCAGACAGACAGATTTAGTCGCATTGCTCGAGACAAATAAGACAGTGACATCGTACGAGGTTTTTACTTGGCCACAGGAAGGCTTCCTAGCATTCCTGATGAGCCAGTACCAACAACAGAATAGGCACCCGGACCTACATCTTCAAGCGCACATAGTGCCAGGTACTTGGGGAACTACTGGGTTGTTGAACTATTGCTGTTGCTGCTGGTGTGGCTCATGCTGTGGAGTGGTTGGGGGGTCTGGAGCGATGGTAAACTGAAGGGCACGGCCCTGGGCTGATTGCAGGATGAATGCCACCTCTGCCGTGGCAATTGAGGCCGCTTCCTGCCAATAATAAAAAAACTGAAAGGTTAGATGCTTCTCAATGGTTAAGAGGATACAATCTAATACATATAATGATTTCAACAAAAAGGTTCACATGAACTAATGGAGAGAGACACCAATGATATTGGATTAAAAAAATACCTCATTTTGTCGCCGGCGATGCAAAATACTGAAGATCCATGCCATTATATAGCATGGCAGCAGGAATCCAGCGGCTCGGAGAAGAAAAAGCTGCAAAACATCGGATGAGAATTCATGTAATGAGATTAACAGGAAGAAAAAGGGAAATAAGACCATGTGACTCACAGAGAACATGGTAGAAGCGTCATCATCTCCTTCATTGTCCGAGATCGACAATGCATGTCTCAGAAGCAACAGAGCCATTAGCTGCAAAAAAAGTAGCAATTTTCAGATATTCTTCTCTTGAAAATACCAGAAATATGATACGAATGTCAAGGAAGCAGGCTGATTCTGATTTGTAACCAACTATAAGAACAACAGGTGCTCAATCCATAAACCAAACTGTAAAAGAGGTATGAAAGATATCTAAAAGCACTGAACATTAGAAAGTGTACAATAGGACCTGGAAACAGTAAATACTTACAATGAGTGCAGCAGAACGGCAGAATGCAGCACCATTTGCATCAGTACCACCGTATTCGTCGTACTCTGCTTCAAGAAGACGACGCTGTGCAGCTGCTACAGCAAGAATTCTTGGGTCACGCAAATCCAGAGGAGCTCCTGTAATGGTCCAATCCCCACTGCAAATCAATAGTCCTCACTTAGATATATTTGAATTTCTAATGCACAGTCTACTACCCCTATAAAAGCATGAAGGGCAGAGATCCAAATCTTTCATGTTCATCCATACAACAAATCCTACAGCCCAAAATCCTCCAATGTTTACCGCTAATTGCAATAAGCTGCAATTAGCACTATAACTCCCGAACGCACGTCTCCCACTCGCCCCTAAAAAAACACCCCTCGCTCGCACGACCACCGCACACTCAGGATCGAGGACCCTAACGCCACATTCTCCCCTGCGTCATCGCAAATCCTTGACGGAGATCGATGCCATATCAAACGGCAGGCACACCTCCATTGATCCCCCCCCCCCCCCCCCGCCCCCTCCACGGTGCGCTCCCCTCGTCCAACTCAACCCTCCACTCCGGCGAAGGACCCGCCCACTAAGCCTCCTCCATGCATCCCAACTCAGGATGGCTAAATATAAGGCTCCAATCCTCCATCCCGGTGCAGGACAACATGCCTCGGGCTCCACCCCATTTGTGAGGTCGCTATGTCTCCATTTAGGGCTGGTAGATCACAATCAATAACTGGTGAATTGCAGAGCAGTCGCCTCTTGAGATCTCTCCATGCAGCGAGTTAAATGCAAGAAACCACCACATTTGGGGCTTCTTTTGCGAAAAACTACCTAGTCTCTAATTATTTGCAAAAGCCACCGTGTATTCAGTAAACTTTTTGCAGAGAGCACTAATATCATCCGCTTTGGCTCGTTTAAACGTGTTTATGACAGATGGGACCAAATCGTCGGAATAGCCTTCTCCAGTATCTTTACATAGACAACCCTAGATCAAACAAAATAACGCAATCAAACCCTCCTTGTGTCTCTTTGTGTGGTTGGAATCTAACGCCACCGGGGAGCCGGAGCTCCGGTGCAGCATCCGCAGCATGGACTTCGCAGAGGCATCCGCCGGGAGCTCGGCCTTCAAGCCATGGCGGCGCCCGCCGAAATGTCGTGGCTGGGCCTCGGCCGTCTATCGGGGACGCCCAGCGCCGCTCGACGCCGTGGATGAAGGCCAACCTCCATGCACTCACGCAACCGCTGCGGAGCGTCTACGCCCGCACGAGAGCCCCGCAACCCCGTGCGCACACCATTGAGCCTCGCGCCGCTCCGACCGGACTTCCCCGCAGCTCGCCGTCGTTCTTTTAGATGTATATTCTTGACAATGTGTATCAATATTTCCGTCGTTCTTACAATTTTATTGGTAGTTAGGTGCCTGAGTGCCTTAGGTCAGTGGAAGGAGAGCAAAGTGGCGATCAGATCATAGTTGTTCCAGGATATTTTTGCACTTGTACTTGGGTGAACAATTTGCTACTCTCTCTGTTCCTAAATATAAGACCTTTTAGAGATTTCAGTATGGACTACATACGAAGCAAAATGAGTGAATCGACACTCTAAAATACGTGTATATACATCCGTATGTAGTCCATATTGAAATCTCTAAAAGGACTTATATTTAGAAACGGAGGAAATATGTTTTTCAGCTTTTGATAATACGTCTATATACATCCGTATGTACTCCATATTGAAATCTCTAAAAGGACTTATATTTAAAAATGGAGGAAATATGTTTTTCAGTTTTTGATAACTGGGCATACAACATTTAGAACTTTAGCTGATAACTTTCTCCCTATAACAGCCATTTTATTTATCTCTAATTGGATTAGCAAGCGAAGCACGGATAATAACACACTTAATTTATCATACAATATGCAGAAAGCACCTTATAGAACATAGAAAATACAAAGGGTATACTTCCTCTGTCCCAAAATAAGTGACTCGAATTTATACAAGGAGATTCACGCCTTGTTCAGCAAGGCCTCCGGCTGGCGACATCACAGCGGTCAAGGAGATCCTCGTCTTGTTCGGCAGGGCCTCCGGCCTCCAGGGGAACTTTGCCAAGAGCTCCGCCACCGTCTTGCATGGCGACCAGACGGTCTTGCATGGCGACCAGACGGCCACGGAGACGATTGCGCACCTCGGCTGCCAGATGGTGACACTGCCCATCACCTCCGTCGGCATCCCCCTGTCTACGTGTCGCCCGTCGGCCGCCCATGGTTGATTCTGTTGCCGCGCGGCTCCCAACTTGGAAGGCATGGCTGACGTCAAAAACCGGGCGCCTGGCCTTGGTAAAATCTATCATAAGCGCCATCCCAGTGCACCAACTGCTAGCGTTCGCACCCCCCCCCCTCCCAAAAAAAAGACCCTCAAGCAGCTTGAGAAGATACAACGTGGATTCCTCTGGGCCCGGCGCGCTGCAGCCAACGGTGGGCACTGCCACGTGAACTGGAACCTCGTCTGTTGCCCCATCGAGTTTGGGGGCCTGGGCGTACGCGATCTTGAACGTGCCAGACTCGCACTGCGGCTTCGCTGGTTATGGTTTTCAGCGTGCATGGCAAGGGCTTGACCTCCAGTTCTCGCGTGTGGAGCATGCGCTGTTCTAGACATCCTCTTACATGGTCGTCAGGAACGGCATGACCGCCCTGCTCTGGGAGGACCGGTGGATCAACGATCGGTCCGTCCGTGAGCTCATGCCCACTCAATGGCAACTCCTGCGCACGCGACATCCACGGCGCATTAGGCTTGCACGAGATCGGTCAGTACCTGCAGCTCAGTACCTGCAGCTCTGGCAGATCATGCAACACATCGAGCTCTCGGCTGCCCTGGACCAGTTGATCTGGAAGTGGACAGCAAGCGGCACCTACTCTGCGAAGTCCTGTTACTTGGCCACATTCCATGGATCGCCGACGTACTACTCCTGGAAGCTCATATGGAAAAGTTGGGCGCCGCCGAGGGTGAAATTCTTCCATTGGCTGGCCAAACAAGATCGTTACTGGACTGCCGAGAGGTTGGCCCGCCATGGACTGCAGCACCATCCACGCTGCCTCCTATGCAATCAAGAGCCGAAAACCTTACTACACCTGCTGCTCGAATGCCCATTCACTCGCGAGGCGTGGCATGAGACCCTGGCCTGGCTACGCATTCCAGCACCTATACCAGCTGCGAGCCCTCGCTCATGGACTGGTGGATGCATGCCAAGGAGAACACGCCGTGAATCCTCCACAAAGCCCTGAAATCAGCGGCGCTGCTCGTTCCTTGGATGGTTTGGAAGCACATAAACAGCTGGGTCTTCGACAATGCAACACCATCCATGAATACGCTTCTAGATAGGATCAAGGACGAGGCCCGTTCTTGGGCGACCGCCGGGGCACCTGGCCTCCGGCTTGTGATTCCACAAACCTGGGATGTCCACTAATCGTAATGTAATTCGTGTCCTAGGACGATTGTACCTAAACTCCTTTTCAATGCAAAGAAACGCAAATGACTTTTGCATTTTCTCCAAAAAAAACTTTATACAAAGTTGAATCACTTATTTTGGGGCAGAGGGAGTATAATTCTAACACCCCCTTCCCCTCCCCCTCGTCGCGGGGTGGATCAACAAACTGAGTTTAATTAGACAGAAGTCGTGTTGTGTTCTAATTTGGGCCTTCGTAAAGAAATCCGCCAACCGTAACTCGAAAGGCACATACTGAAGAGCAACAACCTGAAACAAGCATCAACACCAATATGCTTGGTGAGCTCATCCTTCACAGGGACACGTCCAATACTGATAGCACTTGTGTGCAAAAAGCACCTTATAGAACAGAGAAAATACAAAGGGTACACCGCTAAATGTATATAATTCTAACACACACACACACACACACTTGTTGGCTCAAGAACAATAGCCTGGCGATAAGAAGTTGGTTCAAGAACAGCAGCACCAGCGGTTGAAAAACCAAGGCGATCAACAAGCGGAAGCGGACGAGGACACAAGTCATAGGTAGGCTGAGACGAGGTGGACGACACATTAGTAGATGCAACCACGTTACGTGAACGACGAGTATAATACTGAGGAAAAGGTGGGAGAATACAAGGAGGAATCTCCGAAATAGGCAAGGGTGACGGAGAAGACATCGAGGATGAAGGTGCAGAATCCTGCGATAAGGGAGGGAGTGAAAACCATGGGAGATGATGGCGTCGAATCTGCAACAATCGAAGAAGCAGGGACAGTAGGACGGACGGGCATGGGCTCAACAGGAGTGATAGGTGTGTCAGAAAAAGTGAGGAAAGATATATCCTCCACTGCAAAGGTCGAGGAAGATTGGCGCGGGTAGAAGGGACGAGACTCATCAAAAGTCACATCGCGAGAAATACGCATCCAACGACCGACAGGATCCCAACAACGATATCCCTTATGCTCATCACTATAACCTAAGAAGACACACTCATGCTCATCACTATAACCTAAGAAGACACACTCAACTGACTGAGCGAAAAGTTTGGTGCGTTCACGAGGGACAAGAACATAGCAAACACAACCACACAAATGAAGCGTCGAGTAATCAGGAAAACAATCAAAAAGTCGCTCGAAACGAACGCCGCCCTGCAAAGCAATGGACGGCTGAAGGTTGATGAGATAGGTGGAAGTGGAGACAGCATCAACCCAAAAGTGAGGCGGAAGAGAGGCAGTGATCATCATCACACGAGCCGTCTCAAGAAAGTGATGATGCTTGCGCTCAGCCACGCCATTCTGAGCATGAGCACTAGGACAAGAGAACTGAGCAAGAGTACCCTGCTCAGCAAGAAATCCACTCAACATCTTGGAGATATACTCTCCAACAAAGTTAGCACGAAACACACGAATAGGCATAAAGAACTGAGTGTGAACCATGGCAGCAAAACGCTTATAGATAGATAAGACCTCACTACAAGAAGACATGAAATATATCCACATGTGTCGAGAGAAATCATCTATAAAGATAACATAGTATCTATGGCCTCCCTTCGAAGGAAAGGGCGATGGACCCCAGACATCAAAGTGAACAAGGTGAAAAGGACGCTCAGACATAGTCCCGCTATGAGGATAAGGTAATTGAACCTGTTTACCAAGCCGGCAACCTAGCCGACAACCCTGACAGTCTAAAGACACACCGCCGGAGACGGATCCAAGAAGACCACGCCGAACTAAGGATGAGAGACGAGAGCCACATAAATAACCAAGGCGATGATACCACTACTGAAAAGAGCTAGTAGACAAGGCAACAGAGGTGGAGAGACTGGCTGCGGTGGCAGCGGATGGAAGGTAAAGCCAGTCAAGCTCCCAGAGACCCTGAGAGTCACGGCGTCGGGGGCCAGCACCAAGAAGAGCACCAGTTTGACGGTCCAGAACTAAACATGAGTCAAAGTCGAGAATGACCCTGCAAGCAGAATCAACAATCTGACAACCAAAAATGAGCTGCATGGTAAGCCAAGGAACATGAGCAACATGGGGAACATAAAAAGATGAAGTGCTAAGTGTGCTCGGCCAGTAAAAACCGGGAGAGAAGTACCATCAGCAGTAAGAACATGAACAAGAGAATCGAGAGGTCAAGTAGATGACAGAGTTGATGAATCATGAGTCAAATGAAAAGATGCTCCAGTATCAAGAATCCATGAAGATGTACCTGCTTGTGTACAAGGTGGGCTCACAATGCCAAAAGAGTCTGTAGTAGAATCAACAACCCTGTCAAGGAAAAACAGAAGATGGAGCTCAAGCATCGAAATCGCACAATCTCCTGCTCAGTCAAGGGCGTAACTGAAGATGTCGATGTAGATGCACCCGACAACAGAGAGTCGGAGGCAATCAGCAAGGTGCAAAGTCACGCAATCTCCTCCTCGGTGAAGTACACAGCAGAAGTAGGCGACATGGTGGCACCGAGAGAAGCGGACACCACCACCTGTGGAAGCCGCTAAGTGTGGCGATGCAGCATGACCAGTATTGTCTGCAAAGGCCGGTGGTGAAGACGAGGCCATATGCAGACAAATACCAAGCGCCAGGGGAAGAAGTGTTGGTGTACTAAAGTTTGGGTCTTTAGTACCCCATACTTGTGCACGGGTAGTTGTAGCCACACCAGCGGCAAGGCCTGCCAGGGGACAGCTGAAGGCAAGTACGAGGATGTCAAGAAAACGTTCAAATCTACAATCAGAAGACAGAAGACCAAAGGCTGGGATCCCGGCAAGGATCGCTGGCGGAGCCCCGACAAGACGTGCACCCGGCAAAACTGCCGCCGCTCCAGATCAGCGACCAGCTGTCATTCCTCCTGGATACGTGCCAAGGCACTAGCAATGGTGGGGGTTGAGCGGTGCCGATGGGATGGGTCCCTGTCCCGTGTCATAGAAGGCCATGGACGCCTGATGAAAGCATTTAATGCATTTGTCCTGAGACATCAGGAAACACTGTAACAACTGTACATCCCGTGTGTGCCCTGTTCGCCACTGTTAGTGACCCCTTCGACATATACAAGGAGGACCAAGGCGTAGCTACAGGGGGGTTTAGACTCTCGGAAGGGGGGGCTTCTGGAACAGTTGAGGTGCGTAGCTGTTGTGTACCACATAGTGCTCCTGGAGCCAGAGCCCAAAAACACTCAATACACCAAAAGCAGGAGTAGGGTTTTACGCTTCTCAGCGGCCCGAACCTGGGTAAAATCCCCTCCCGTTGATCGTTGGATCTGGTCTTGGTGCACCCCTCTCTCCCTACCAAACCGTAAAGGGATCCACGCGATCCCATAGGTGTCGTACCCCGACATCTTTGGCGCGCCAGGTAGGGGATAGGTTGCGCCAACCTGATCTAGCAATCAGCGTGTCAGTTTCTTGATCATCTTCATCACCATGGCTCCCAAGAAGAGGGGTGCAACGGCGGCTGATCCATTCGCGTCCGGTATGCCTGACTACACAGAGGGGTGACGGTATGGACGTGGGCAGAGGGGGCGGATGTCTTGAACCTCCACGACGTTCTGGTGATCAAAGCCAAGCGAGCGACGTCGTTCGCAGCCACAAACAACAACTCGCGGCCGCTGGGTCTAAGGACGGAACTGCGCTGCCTATAGGCGGCGTGGCGAACTCCAAGTACGGAAATGTGCCTTCAAAGGCACCCACGCCGGGGCATACATTGCGGCCTTCCCGGGTCGCACGCGACGAGCGGTGCCGCGACGTTGGCGGTTCTAAGCATCCCTGAGGAAAGGCTAATGAGCATCACTCTCAAGATGCGCAGGGCCAGCATGCACGTCAAGAGGCTGGTGGAAGCGGTGCGCGATCACGGGACCGTGATGGAGCTCCTTCTAACACGGTTAGGAGTAAGAGCACCTCACGTTCCTCACACCTCTCGCCGCCGCCTACACCAGCAGAAGCATTGGCACGAGCACAGCTACTCCTGGACTTTCTTCCTGCTGGCCCTGCGGAAGCATTGGCACGAGCACGGAAGGAGAAGTTAGACTCCAGGGCAGCAGTTGTTGAAGTTGTGCTTTCCCGCAAAGCCAGATAAGAAAAGGAAGTTGAATTCCGGCCAGTACTTCCCCGCAAAGCCACCAGAAGCTGTCGGCAAGAACCTTGCGGGCAAGGAAGTTGCCGGGAACAACACCAAGCCTGTCGGGGAGCAACAAGCTCCGGCAGGACCTCGAGTCCTTGCCGTAGAGACAAACGCTCCCGCAGCAGAGGACACGCCTTTAGTCCTTGTCGTCGAGCCTCAGGCTTCAGCATGGGCACAACACATTGTTCAGTTCCTCCAGACAGGAGAGCTCACTGAAGAACAGGAAGAAGCAGAGAAAGTAGCCCGTGGGTCCAATATGTACCAATTTGTGGACAATGTCCTGTACAGAATACGACCAAACAGTGTGAAATTGAAGTGCATTCCTCGGGGAGATGGACTGGAGCTGTTGGCAGAGATACATGGAGGCATATGTGGCTCCCACATAGGATAGAGAGCTCTTGTTGGTAAAGCATTCCGGCAAGGTTTCTTTTGGCCCACCACCCTCCAGGACGCAACTGCACTAGTAACCAAGTGTGAAGCGTGCCAGTTCCATTCAAAGAAATTGCATCAACCAGCCCAAGCTCTTCAGACAATCCCTTTTTCCTGGCCATTTTCGGTCTGGGGGCTCGACATTGTGGGCCCTTTCCCCCGCGCTATCGGGGGCTTTGAGTACTTGTACGTTGCAATCGACAAATTCACAGTGGCCGGAAGTAGAACCAGTGAGGAAGGTGACAGCACAATCAGCCGTCAAGTTCTTCAAGGGACTAGTTTGTCGTTCTGGTGTACCAAACAGGATCATCACTGACAATGGCACATAGTTCACGAGCCACGCCTTCATGCAATACGTCCAAGACCTTGGCGGCAAGATCTGTTTTGCTTCTGTTGCTCATCCAAGGAGCAACGGCCAGGCGGAAAGGGCAAATGTTGAAGTGTTGCGAGGCCTCAAGACAAGAACTTTCGACAAGTTGTGCATGTCTGGAAGACCCTGGATTGACGAGCTGTCGGCGGTTCTTTGGTCAATCAGGACGACACCAAATCGAGCCATCGGCCAGACACCCTTCTCCCTAGTGTACGAGGCGGAGGCAGTTCTCCCCACGGAACTCATATACGGGTCGCCTCGAGTGCTCGCCTACGACGAGCTTGAGCAAGAGCAGTTGCGGCAAGATGATGCTACACTCCTTGAGGAAGACCGTCTTCAGGCTGCTCTACGAGCTGCACGCTACCAGCAAGCCTTGCGCCGCTACCATAGCCGCAAGGTTCAAGCCTGAAGTCTTGAGGAAGGCGACCTTGTTCTTCGCACGTTCAGTCGGCCAAGAATTGCAACAAGTTGACACCAAAGTGGGAAGGCCCTTATCGGGTAGTACGAGTCACCAGGCCTGGAGCAGTCTGCCTGGAGGCCGAAGATGGCGTTCCGGTGAGCAACTCCTGGAATATCAAGCATCTTCGTAAGTTCTATCCATAAGGCGCGGTTGTCGGGTCTCCCGGCAACCACCTTTTGCACAAGTCTTGCCGGTAAGGCATGTAATCCTTTGTGCAAAGCCATGCGCAGACCCTGTGCGTAGTTGAATAAAATTAAGTGTTTCACAATTCTTGTCGATTTTCATGTTTATTTATATGCATGTTTGTCTGAGATATTGTATTACGCTTATTTCCAGCAAGTACTAACGAACCGCCAAGGTTCCATATCCCTATTTTCTCTTCTTTCTTTTTCTCAAAGGATAGAAGGTTCCCTCGCATACGAGTTTGTCAGGGGGATGATGGTATGGACACCAACAGGCGATGATCAGGTGATGTCCAACAGAAAGGAGTACAGCAACAAAAAGCTAAGTTGCAAAAACTCTTAAGTAAATTTTAAACTGTAAAATTATTTTCCTTGGACGATTTCGACTTTCGTATGGAAAACCCGCGAGCGAAGGAACCTTGTCATGATCGATTGCGCCCTTACTTTGTTTCGAGCCCGCTCAACAACTTAAGTGGCTGCACTGATTGCGCCAAGGTATCTTGCCGATAGCGACACCTCCGACAGGCTGCTAAGGATCCGTTCCTCGAAGCGCTCGCAGCAGGGCTGTGCGCACCGGCAAGTTTCTAGTAAAGCGAAGGGCATGTACCATACAAGAAGAGATCAGACAAGAAGGATAGCGTGCATTCATTCAAAACACAGCCAATTATATTACATTAATAGTTGTCGCGATTCTAACTTAAGATAAAATTGTCTTTGGCATGGAATGCTTTGGTGAACCAGACTTGCGTTTCCCCGAGGCGCTTCTAGAAATCCGCCTCCGCTGCTGCTTCGACAACTGTTGCCCTAGAGTCTAACTTCTCCTTTCGTGCATGGTGGAGCGCCTGGAGCTGATGGAAGTTATCGCTCATAGTTTGGAGTTGTTCTTCCTTGGATTTGCTGCTGCTACCTCTTGGTTCGCCAACAATTTTGAGCCCAACAGCGATGGTGATTTCCTCGTCGAAGGTTTCTCCTTCAGTTGGCACCCCAGCACTTGTCGTTCCTAGTATGCTGATGAACAGGTTCTCGCCAACTTCGAGGTATCTGCTTGAAGAGGGGGCTTCGGATGTTGTCGGTTGATCCTCAGCATCCGCCCCACCGGCAACTAAGGGCTCTACTGAGGGCTCTGTGGCCGGCGTAGCGCCTGGCGCTCCTACGGCAGGAATGCCGTCAGTATGGTCACTGGACTCCTTGTCGACCCTCTCCGCGAACTCCTTGGCGATTTCTCCATGTACATCCTTGGCGGCCTCACCAACGGCAACGTTGTCGGCCTCGGCGGCAGCATCCATGGCGGTCTCCTCGATGACGCAATCGACATCCATGTGTTCCATCGGAGGGAGACCTGAAAACCAAAAAAGGGAAATTTGCCCGATCCCTCAAAGCTTTCGCATCAAGCGCTGGGGGAAGACAACACGCTCCTTCCGCATCTTCGCCGATTCGTTCTCCAGGACGACGCCTTCCCCTCCTTGCCCTTGCTTGCCCTCGGCGGCATGGCGGCGATGGGAGCAGAGTCCGACAAGAATGGGGGCTTGGAAGCGGCGGATGGATAGGGAAGATCTGTTTCCCGCTCGAGGGAGAAGGCGACGACAGTTCCGAGATTGGAAAGGGCAGGAGGTGATAGGTAAGCGCCTTTGCGGTCTCCTCTTTATGGGGAAGACACGGGGTTGTCTCTTGGCTAGCCAGAAAACGCTTTTGCAAGCGCGCAGTTATTTCGGCCACTCCGCGCACATATCCCACGTTGCGCATTCAATGTGTGTCGTGGGGGGAGGGGCGCAATAACTAAAATGATTACAACAGCAGACTCCTGCCACGCGTACCCGTGCACTGTTTGGGTCTAGCCCAACAACGCCTCGCACCCGTGTATGGCCTAGGCCCGGGGGCTCCCGTCAGTGTACTAAAGTTTGGGTCTTTAGTACCCCATACTTGTGCACGGGCAGTTGTAGCCACACCAGCGGCAAGGCCTGCCAGGGGACAGCTGAAGGCAAGTACGAGGATGTCAAGAAAACGTTCAAATCTACAATAAGAAGACAGAAGGCCAAAGGCTGGGATCCCGGCAAGGTCCTTGCCGGGATAGCTGGCGGAGCCCCGACAAGACGTGCACCCGGCAAGATCCCACCAACTTGCCACCGCTGCAGCGCAGCGACCAGCTATCATTCCTCCTGGATACGTGTCAAGGCACTAGCAATGGTGGGGGTTGAGAGATGCCGGTGGGACGGGTCCCTGTCCCCTGTCATAGAAGGTCATGGACGCCTGACGAAAGCATTTAATGCGTTTGTCCTGAGACATCAGTAAACACTGTAACAACTGTACATCCCGTGTGTGCCCTGTTCGCCACTGTTGGTGACCCCTTCGACATATACAAGGAGGACCAAGGCATAGCTACAGGGGGGTTTAGACTCTCAGAAGGGGGGCTTCTGGAACAGTTGAGGTGCGTAGTTGTTGTGTACCACATAAGTGCTCCTGGAGCCAGAGCCCAAAAACACTCAATACACCAAAAGCAGGAGTAGGGTTTTACGCTTCTCAGCGGCCCGAACCTGGGTAAAATCCCCTCTCGTTGATCGTTGGATCTGCTCGCGTCTGGTATGCCTGGCTACACAGACGGGCGACGGTATGGACGTGGGCGGAGGGGGCGGAGGTCTTGAGCCTCCACGACGTTCTGGTGATCAAAGCCAAGCGAGCGACGTCGTTCGCAGCCACAACAACTCGCGACCGCGCAAGCGTTGAGGTTGCGACTAGGTCCACACTGAGTCGTGCCTGGCGAGGATATCAGCCGCCAACGGGAGCAGCAGGACGGCGGACTGGGACGAGCGACAGGATCCAGCGATCGATCTAGCGACCCGAGCAACGGGATCCAGCGAACGGGGCGGCCTTCAGCGGGGAACAAAGGCAGCCACGAGGAAACCTTCGGCGGGAACAGCCTTCGACGGGGAAAGACAAGACAGCACCGAGGGCGGCTGGGCAAGAAACTGGATCAAGAGGAGCACGAGTTGCGCGTGCAAAAAAAAGAACCAAGGCTCTAATACCATGTTAGAAAATATGCAACTTGTATTTCCAGAAGGCCATAGTCCAGTATATATACATGTACATGTGTAGAATATGCAAGAAACCCCTTATACAATGGGGTAATACGGAAGATTACATTTTTTTTCAAAACGGAAGGTTACATGGCTATATATATAGTATTCTAACACAAATATGACACAAATTTAACTGAGTTGAACTTTGAACTCAACCCACAACCAACAAAACTAGCTATTTGTCTGTTGTAAACTCACATGACATCTACAATTATGTTGAGTTGTTGCACCAATTTGTTGGACTATATAGGTTGTCTTCTCCGGAACTTTAATGCAGTACCCTTCTAGGCTAGGCATTAGGCTGGTATATGTAGCAGTAGTTGTTAGAAAAAGCAATCGTATCTTCTGCTCAAGAGAAGTCAATCCATCCGATTGGTTTAATTTCAATTTTTCTACAAAATATTGCTAATGACCAGTTCTAAAATAATTTCCTTTCCTGTTGTAGGGTTCATGGTCATCGGGCAGGGGTTAGCCGTTTGCTTCAAGCTGCGTGAGAGGGCGTTGCCGCGTGTTCACGCCATGCCCATGTCTTCCACAATGCATGCTTGGTAGAGCGGGATGTGGTCTTTTTTCAGGTGCTTGCTGCCGATTCCGCTAGATAGACTAAGACCATACATGATGCATAATTTTTTTGTGAGGCGATGGACATTCTTTTGTATGCAACTAGAAACACTTCAAATGAATTCATTGTTTTGACATTGACAGACTTCCCCAGACTGTTGAATTGTGTTACTTCAATTGTACTTGATACCACAATTCCACTGAACAAAATCTTTTGGTTTAATCTTTGCAAAGATGGGGTTTATGTTACAGAGAAAATGAAAAACTACTAGCATCAGCCATAATAAGGTTTTTGTGCATTAATTAATATGTGCATTGCATGTACATGATTACTAGTATAATAGAATAGAACGAAATAGTGAACTGGCTAACAGAACAAAAGGCGGTATCTGAAAATAAACTTGCCTTATATCTATGTTGGTCTCATCTGGTTGAACACGTGGTGGTGCTGTGTACCCAGGCTTATATTGCTGCAGGGTACCGTCAGAACTTCAAATTGGTAAACAGGAGTAGCAAAGTCACCATAAATGTTCACACTGGACAAGCCAACGAGTATTCTACCAGAATATAACCATATCTGAATAATTTGGATTCATGAAAACAGCATGGAATTTCTCATTCTTTTAATGACTTTTTATTATCTACCATGGTAATTAGCGGCAAAATTTAGGAAATAAATAAATAATAATGATCTGTAAGAATAACATGCATACACTATATGAGAAAACTAGAAATGAAGCAATTAAGTACCCTCGGCAAATCTCTTTTTGTTATTGCCTGTCCACCTCATCGAGCTTTAGTAAAAAAGAAGAAGAAAAAATAACTTCACCCCTCCAGACAACAATCATTCATGGCAGTAATTCCTCCAGGTCCGCAATACAGAAACTGCACACTCATGGTGCATTAGCAAATGAGACAGCATTTCTAGGTGGTGGCACATAAAGGCATAAAGCTCCATGGAGTGAGGCTTTCATGTGAGCATAACATAAGGCACGCAACATGGAATGCTAAGTGGTGTTGCAGGGAAATTCTGGTGGAACTACTGTGATGCATGAAGTCAACGGGTCACAACACACGGAAAAAAATGAAGCAGAAAAACCAGGGTTGCCGTTCTAGATTGTATGCAGGTTAACATACTATTCAAAATTTGTATCAATACAAAGATGAAACGTGTACAAATGGTGTGAACTGGAAAAAATACTAACCTCATGGCAAATTTCACATGTAATGTCTCCTTTCTCATTGCACCAGCGTTGCACACACGCTCTATGAGCATACTGTACATGAGAAATAGAACTGTCAACTAGATACTACATAATTTGATAGATCAAACATAAAAACATTTATATGATTTACAAGGATGGAAGTAGAATATAGATAGCTCAAGTTAAGTTTTACATATATGACGTGCAGCTCCGCGTGTACAGAAGGACAACATGCATACACGATTCATGTAATGGGATTCAATTGACATACATAAGCAACGCAAAAGATAAAGAAATAGGATCAGCAGTTCCAATGTCAATAAATCATTATTACAATCGATATAAAAAGATTGAACTTGATAGATGAGTCCCATATGATCAGCTATACATTCAAATAAACTGAACCGGAAAACACAGGGTTAAGGGGCTGTTTGGATTGTGACATGTGGGGTTTAGTACTCATTAAAAAATGCTTGCCTTAGGTGTGGCTAGAACCAAACACCCACCTAACTTGGTCAAACTTGCCTAAGGTAAGTTGTGGCAAAGTGTGGCAAGGTGTGGCTAGGAACCAAACAGCCCCTAAATTACTGGTGAGGCAATGATGTGAAATAATGGAACATGTGGATGCAAAATCAACCACACAACTCGATGCTGCTAATATGTGAATGATCTGAAAGATCATGAGAACTAACAAAGATGCACTAGGTTGTAGGTATTATTAAGGCCGAGTCAGATGATCTCAGTAGCCTTTAACGCTCACACTAGAAGAAGATATGAAGTATTAAGACTTAAAATAATTTAAGTGAAACAATCACGCTTTATTCTTGGTGTAGATTGTACAAATTTTGACTAGTGAAACTATCATATACCTCATTGCCGCATGCTTCTTGGGAAGCTAGCGCCAAGGTAACATTGGAACGATATAGTGGCAATACAAGATTTGCATTATTCTTCACTTTTTACTCTATGCATACAGTACAGAAGATGAACATAGCTTGTCCCTTAATGATGTAAAACGGATTTTAAAGCTCCTTTGTTCAAAGCTTGACAACTTTGTTCAAAGCTCGACAACGCTATTAACTTCACTGTCATGTAAGTTTCTCCATACAAGATCAAAGTCGGTTCTTTGTTAAGAAATAGGTGGCAGGCCATCCAACTTGACCATGGCATCAATATCCGAGAAAAAGAGTTGACACACACAGGCGCACCATAGAGGAACATAAATGACATGGCCCAACTAGACATAATTATAGGATGAGTCAAAACTTTTGATACATGGCATTTTTCCGGTTAGTGTCCTTTATAGGTGGATCCTTCCAATAAACTATTGTTGCCATACGGAAGAAAAAGAAAATACCCACATGATACTATCCTAAATATACACACAATCGGCTAGTGCCTACTACATTCAAAGCATGTCGGAGCATACTTATAAACCATATCACATGTCAAAGGAAATGGCTAACACATGCTGAAATAAAGCACAAAAACTAAGAACCCCAACCACATTTTCAGTGCACAAACAACAAAACGCCTAGCAGTAGTTCCAGCCTTCCAGGAACATGAGAATCATATGAGAGATTTGAGAATAAAATTGGAGAGGATCAAAACCTTCAGACTGCCGTTGCACGTACACGGCTTCTCGAGATTCTTGATGCTGTCCTCTTCCTGGCATATGCGGCACTCCGCAGCCGGGATGAGTGGCTCATCCTCGCCACCATCCTCCACCATATCAACAGCAGCCACCAACACAGCCTCAGATGGCTTCTCAGCAACGCCATCATCCTTGGTGTTCGCCAAACCGTCCACATTCACCACCACATGGTCGCCCATCCAAAACTCCCCTCAACAGATCGAACTCCTGGAACAAATGACCACATCAATCGTAAGACGTTCAGATACTAGCAGAGACAGTTGCAGGCCATAAGACAAGTATTGTAGTGACGGGACAAATAACAGTGACCAATATAGGGTGCAGCGGCGGTTATCAGTGCCTAAAAATGGAGGGAAGCAGATGCGAATAGTACAGAAATCCCCTTTAAAAATCAACGGGGATACTCAAAATCAGGCAACTAGAGAGCGTCATGTAAACCCTATCTCTGGCTGGCGTCTCACCCAACTCTGTCTACCAAATCCAGGGCCTGACTACCAAGTCCACGAACGCCGCATGATTCGACGCGGCGGTGGAGAACAATCCGATTTCCGGTAGACTGCACAAAGAAGGAAGGTGAAGGCGTGAGCGAACCGGAGCCCTCGCCGAAACGGTTTTCTGCCAGCAGGGGAGGTCGCCGGCTTCTACCAGCCCCCAACACACACATCCACAACTGCAACCTCTAAATCAACCGCCGTAGCAGGCGAGGGGGGCGACAGATGCCCCACACGCCGAATCGACACCGGTCCCCCGGTGCAGCCGCAGATTTCACCGGAGCTGGAGAAAGGATGGGAAAGGATCGGAGGAGCAGGGCACGCACCTTGCTGGCGACGGCGGCAACGTCGAGGATGACTGTTCTCCTCTCTTGATCCGGTGGACTAAGTCTAGAAACGTCCTCCTCCTCTCGAATGCCCAATTCGTTGGCGTCGGTCTGCTCGTCAAATCAACACGCGATTTCTCTCTTGGTTTTGCTGGTTCGCGAGAAAGGGAAGAAAGAGTCAAGAGAAGGAAGCTGGTGGTCCACCGAAGGGCGCTGCCATTCCTAGTCGGCCGATTTATTTACGGCGGCTGCTCCTATAAATCAACCGACTAATCTTTTTCAAACATCAGTTGGGTCGGTAGCCCTTCGATTCAGCTGTAAATGGGTCAACATATCAGCTTGTTCTTATATTTTTTTTCTCTCGAGTCAACAGACCCAAATATCGCGTGCAGCTGCGTGCTATGCGTGTGATCATTTCTTCATCGCCGCCAACCACTATTGCCGATTCAGCGCTGCTGTAGGAGAACCATCCCATGATCGACGACAACGTGGCTTCAACGAAGCATCGCCTGTCGACGGAGCTTCATTGTAGCGTGATACGTCTTCAATGTATTTATAATTTTTTATTGTTCCATGCTATTATACTATTCGTGTTTGGATGTTTTATACGCATTAATATGTTATTTTATATTATTTTTGGGTCTAACCTATTAATCTAGAGCCTAGTGTGTTTTTTCCATGTTTTTGAGTATTGCAAATAAGGAATATTAAACGGAGTCCAAACAAAATAAAATCTTCGAAATAATTTTTTTTAGATTAGAAGAAACCTACCAGACTTGGAGAGGGAGGCAGGAGACCTGCCGGGAGACGACAAGCCTGCAGGGCGCGCCCCTGGCTTGTGGCCCCATGCAGGCCTCCTAACCCTAATCCTCCTCCTATAAATTTTCAAATATTCCCCCAATGACAAGAGAGCAACAAAAAATAGCTTTCCGCCGCCAGGAGCCTCTATTCCCGTGATATCCAATTTGGGAGCCTTTTTCGGTAATCTGTCGGAGGGGGAATCGATCACGGAGGGCATCTACATCAACTTCATTGCCCCTTCGATGATGCGTGAGTAGTTCACCACGCACATATGGGTCCATAGCTAGTAGCTAGATGGCTTCTTCTCTCTCTTTGTTTTTAATACCATGTTTTTCATGATCTTCATGAAGATCTATCCGATGTAGTACTCTTTTGCGGTGTGTTTGTCGAGATCCGATGAATTATGGTTTTATGTTCAGATTATCTATGAATATTATTTGAATCTTCTCTGAATTCTTATATGCATGATTTTATATCTTAGCAAGTCTCTTCGAGTTTTTGGTTTGGCCAACTAGATTGATAATTCTCGCAATGGGAGAAGTGCTTAGTTTTGGGTTCAATCTTGCGGTGTCCTCATCCAGTGACAAAGTAGGGGCAACGAGGCACGTGTTGCATTGTTGCCATCAAGGATAAAAAGATGGGGTTTTCATCATATTGCTTGAATTTATCCCTCTACATCATGTCATCTTACCTAATGTGTTACTCTGTTCTTCATGAACTTAATACTCTAGATGCAGCATGAGTCAATCGATGTGTGGAGTAATAGTAATAGATGCAGAATCGTTTCGGTCTACTTGACATGGACGTGATGCTTATATGCATAATCATTGTCTTGGATATCTTCATAATTATTCGTTTTTCTATCAATTGCTCGACGGTAATTTGTTTACCCACCGTATTATTTTCCTTCATGAGAGAAGCCTCTAGTGAACCCTATGGCCCTGGGTCTATTTTCCATATTATACTTTCATATCTATAAATCAAAAATACCAAAAATATATTGCTGCCATTTATTTACTTTTGTTTAATTTTCGTTCTAGCAATCTTTTATATCTATCTCTATCATATCTCATCCTTGCAAATAACCGTGAAGGGATTGACAACCCTTTTTTAACGTTGGGTGCAAGTGTTTGATTGTTTGTGTAGGTGCAAAGATTGGGGCCTTGCTTGTTCCTCCTACCGGATTGATACCTTGGTTCTCAACAAACTAAGGGAAATACTTATTTACTTTGCTGCATCACCCTTTCCTCTTGAAGGGAAAATCAACGCAAGCTCAAGAAGTAGCAAGAAGGATTTCTGGCGTTGTTGCTGGGGAGGATACATAGTAAGATCAAGCCTACCAAGTACCCATCACAAACTCATCTCTTGCATTTACTTTATTTGTCATTTACCTCTCGTTTTCCTCTCCCCCACTTCTAAAACGATTTTCAGATAATACCAAAAGATTTGCCTTTTTATTCGCCCTTCTTCCGCTCGTCTTTTCGTTTGCTTTTTATTTGCTTGTGTGCTAGATTGCTTGCTTTGTCACGATGACTCAAGATAATACCAAGTTGTGTGACTTTTCCAATACTAATAATAATGATTTTATTAGTATTCTAATTTCTCCCGCCACAAGTGCGGAATCTTATGAAATTAATGTCCCTTTGCTTATTCTTGTTATGAAAGAACAATTTTCTGGCCTTCCGAATGAAGATGCCGCATCCCATCTAAATACTTTGGTTGAGTTGTGTGATATGCAAAAGAAGAAAGATGTGGATAATGAAATAGTTGAATTGAAGCCATTTCCTTTTCTCACTACGAGATCGTGCTAAAACTTGGTTTTCATCTTTGCCTAAAAATAGTATTGATTCATGGAATAAGTGTAAAGATGCTTTTATTTCCAAGTACTTTCCGCCCGCTAAGATTATCTCCCTTATGAATGATATAATTAATTTTAAGCAACTTGATCATGAGCATGTTGCACAATCTTGAGAGAGGATGAAACTAATGATTAGGAATTGCCTCGCGCATGGTTTGAGTTTATGGATGATTATACAAATTCTTATGTGGGATTGAATTTCCCTTCTAGAAATCTTTTAGATTCCATCGCGGGTGGTACTTTTATGGAAATCACATTAGGAGAAGCTATTAATGATGGGGTTATAGTCCCAGGATAGGGTCATAGGCCTGCCCTATAGGTCCTACCCAAGGACTACCCTTCATAAGGGACAAGGCCCTTAGTCAATTCCGACTGAATTAAGGACTTCCCATCATCTAGTCGGAGATGAGCATTCGGAACGTATCAAACTTACCGACTGGATTCCACTCTGTACATCGTAACCCCCCTGGAGGGCAACGGTCATACGTTTTCATGTACCATTATTAGCATTTAAGGCATACGTTACCTGTAACGTAGGCATTTATTCGCCACTACACCACCCCTGTGCACCGAACCGTTGTGAAGGGCAGCGCACTCTATATAAGCCGCCCTTTTCCACTGGTGCAGGGGTTGGCATTTCACTGTAATCCACATTCCACTCGATATCAAGCTCCCAAGAGCACTGAGACGTAGGGCTTTTACCTCCACCGTAGAGGGGCCTGAACTCATACAACCTCGTCGTAGCTAAGGCTATGCCCATCCTTTCGTACCCTACACATCTACTGTCGGACTTATACCCACGACAGTTGGCGCCCACCTTGGGGCAGGCGTCTAAGCGACTTCCGGCGAGTTTGCGACTACATCTTTTCATCATGTCATTCGGTGGAGATTTGTGCATGGGTCATGAGATCCTCTTCGGCGCTCTCTCCTTCATCGTCGATGATTCGGCATGGCTTCGGGATGCCCCTCTCGACGTCGAGGCGCTCCCCAGTCGCGGGGCTACGCACTTCCGTGCCGGTGCCCGCAGCATCCTTCTTCTCCAGCAGTTGGCTCCGATGTCGATCTACGCCCCCGTCACGCGCCGCAACAAGCGGTCTCGCCATCCGCGGCTCCAGCGTTGGGTGCAACACGCCCAGGCGCGCCAGAACACGTCTTCACAAGTGGCGGTCCTCGAATCGGTTGTAGTTGCGCTGCCGTCCCAGCGCTCGGACTCAGTTCCGACTGAGTTGCCTTTCGAGTACTTGGGTCGCGGGCCTGCAGCCGAAGTACACATGGCCAATTCCCATGAAAGTCCCCGCCAAACCGGTCGAAACGAGCACGAGGTCGGCGAAACATCCGACGCTCGCCGTCAGCCCCGCCGTTCTGCCAGTCGGCGCACTCGTCAGAGCAACGTGGAGGTGTTCCGCACACCCGTCCTCAACCTGGCTGCCGCCGCCAAGATAGCCGATTCCCTCTAGCCGACTGATTCAGAGGCTGGCAGAGGGATCGAGCAGATCCGTGCCCTGTTGCACACGGCGCAGCAGCAGAATTCGGCGGTCTCCCAGTCGCACAACAGGATCCACAACAGTTCTATTCACGCGAACACGCATCGGTCAGTTTTCAGCCCCGATTCTCATCAGTGACGCAAAGGAGGCAGCCGTTCCATGAATCCCGAAGATCGTCGCCGTTCACGCACCCCTCCGCGGGGTGGGCCCTACGGGCCCCGACATCATGACGATCGGCGTTCGGTCGGTGACACTTATGATCCAAGGCCCGACGCAAGAGGATACATCGCCCAGAGGAAGGTCGACAGGAGCCGAGCCCACCGTGATGGTCACGATAGAGACCGTCCGAGTGGAAGCAGGACCATCGTCTCTGGCCCCGAGTGTTTCAGTCGAGCTATCCGTTCGGCTGACATCCTTCCCAACTTCCGATTAGCGATGGGGATCAGCAAGTTTACAGGAGAATCCAAGCCAGAAACATGGTTGGACGATTACCGAGTGGCAGTCCAGATCGATGGTGGGGACGACCAGGTCGCCATGAAACATCTCCCCCTGATGCTCGACGGCTCGGCACGAGCGTGGCTGAACCAGTTGGCTCCCTCAAGCATCTACAGCTGGGCAGATCTGGCCCGAGTCTTCATCAGGGCCTTCGAGGGGACATGCAAATGCCCGGCTGGTCTCGTGGAGCTCCAACACTGTGTCCAGAAGCAGAATGAGCCCCTGCGCGATTTCATCCAGCGTTGGACGACCCTCTACCACACGGTGGAGAACGTCACAGAGCACCAAGCAGTCTGCGCCTTCAAGGCAGGCGTGCGGTACAGAGATCTGTACCTGAAGTTCAGTCGGACATGCGACCTATCCATGAGCAAGATGATGGAGATAGCGGCACGCTATGCAAATGGCGAAGAAGAAGACCGCATTCGTAGCGGCAAGCATAAAGCAGTCGCCGATGGAGATGGGAACAACACTCGGAAGCAGAAGCAGAAAGCACCGTCCACTCCGCAGGCAGAGGCCGCAGCCGTTACCAATGCCAAGTTCAAGGGCAAGGGGAAGGCTCAGTTCACCCCCAAGAAGAAGCAGTTCGGAAACCACATCCTGGACCAGCCATGTCCAATCCACATGAAGATGGATGAAGAAGGCAACACCATATTTCTGAAGCATACCACTCGGCAATGTCGTCTCCTAATCCAGGGGTTCGGCGAAGGGCAGCCGAGTGAAAAGGACAATGAGCAGGATGAGAAGGACAAGGAGGATCCGTTCCCCAAGTCCATGCAACACTGATGATTTTTGCCGACGTGGAAAGCAAGAGTCGACTGAAGCTGGTGAACAGGGAGGTGAACATGGCCACCCCAACCAACCCCACGTTCCTCAAATGGTCTCAGACTGCGATCACCTTTGACCAGTCGGATCATCCAGCACACGTACCCACCCCAGGGAGGCAGGCTCTGGTCATCGACCCGGTGGTGGAAGGAGTCCGACTGCGCAAAGTCCTCATGGACGGCGGCAGCGGCTTGAACATCATGTACGCCGACACTCTCAAGGGGATGGGCATTCCGATGTCCAAACTTAGCGAGAGCAGCATGCAGTTCCACGGAGTCGTCCCTGGACGAAAGGCCAAGTCACTCGGCCAGATCGCGTTGGACGTCGTTTTCGGCTCCGACGAGAACTTCCGCAAGGAAAAGCTGACGTTCGAGGTGGTGGACTTCCAGAGTGCATACCACGCGATTCTGGGACGTCCGGCGTATGCGCGTTTCATGGCCCGTCCATGTTACGTGTACCTGAAGCTGAAGATGCCAGGTCCCAAAGGTGTGATCACTGTCACATGCAATCGGCAGCGGGCTGAGGAGTGTCTACAGCAGGGGTCGAGGATCGCCGATCAGCAGATGGCTGTCCTCGAGCTCGACGAGTACAAGAAGACAGCCGACCCCGCTGACTTGATGCGTTCGAAGAAGCCAGCTTCGGAATCCGCATCCCAGTCGGCGGGAGAAACGAAGAAGGTCAACATCCATCCGACGAACGATATCGCTGCCCCGACGAACATCTCCACCACCCTCGATCCAAAATAGGAAGCCGAGCTCATCCAATTCCTCCTGAGAACTGGGACATTTTCACATGGAAGCCCGCTGACATGCCAGGTGTACCCAGGGAGTTGGCTGAGCACCGACTGCATGTGGATCCTGCTGCTCGGCCTGTCCGAGAACGCTCGTCGATCCGCCGCGCACAACAGAAGGCAATCGGAGAGGAGGTGGCTAAACGTTTGGCAGCCAACTTCATTCGCGAGGTACACCACTCCGAGTGGCTCGCCAATGTTGTTATGGTGCCCAAGAAGGACAAGTCTCTCCGAATGTGCATCGACTTCAAGCATCTCAACAAGGTCTGCCCGAAAGACCATTTTCCGCTCCCCCGCATTGATCAAATTGTCGATTCGACTGCGGGTTGCGAGCGTTTGTCATTCCTTGATGCCTACTCGGGCTATCATCAGATCCGTCTGTATGGCCCCGATGAATTAAAAACAGCCTTCATCACCCCATTCGGGTGCTTCTACTACATCACTATGCCATTCGGTTTGAAGAATGCAGGAGCAACTTTTATGCGCATGATCCAAAAATGCCTCCTTGACCAGATCGGTCGAAATGTGGAGGCGTATATGGATGATATCATAGTCAAGTCACGCAAAGGTTCAGACCTGCTGACTGACTTGGCAGAAACATTCGCCAACCTTTGTAGGTACGATATCAAGCTCAACCGAGCCAAGTGTTCATTCGGTGTTCCCAGCGGAAAGTTACTCGGTTTTTTCGTTTCTGAACGAGGGATCGATGTCAACCCCGAAAACATCGGGACCATCGTCCGAATGGAGCGGCCGGTCAGAATACACGATGTTCAAAGGCTCACGGGTTGCCTAGCGGCTTTGAGCAGGTTTATCAGTCGACTCGGCGAGAAGGCGCTACCTCTGTACCGACTCATGAAGAAATCAGATACTTTCGAGTGGACAGACAAAGCCCAAATCGCATTCTACGACCTCAAAGTCCTACTTTCCACCCAGCCGGTTCTTACTGCTCCGCTCAGTAAAGAACCCCTTCTTCTGTATATCGCGGGTACAATCAAGTCGTCAGCACTGTTATCACAGTCGAACGCGAAGAAGAAGGCAAAGCATACAAGGTTTAGCGGCCAGTGTACTATGTCTCCGAAGTCCTGACTCCTTCCAAGCAGAGGTATCCCCATTATCAAAAACTTATTTACGGGATTTACATGACTGCGAAGAAGGTGGCTCATTATTTCCAAGACTACTCGGTGTCTGTCATTTCTGATGCTCCGTTGTCGGAAATCCTCCACAATCGGGACGCATCGGGCCGAGTGGCAAAGTGGGCAATGGAGATGTTATACTGCGACATCAAGTTCGAGGCCAAGAAAGCTATAAAGTCTCAAGCTCTGGCTGACTTCATAGCAGAATGGGTAGAACAACAGCAACCGACTCACATCTACTCGGCTCATTGGACAATGTTCTTCGATGGGTCCAAGATGTTGAATGGCTCCGGCGCTGGCGTTGTGATCATATCGCCAAAAGGTGACAAACTCAAGTATGTGTTGCATATACATTTCGATTCCTCCAACAACGAGGCAGAGTATGAAGCTCTCCTTTATGGATTGCGCATGGCCATCACACTCGGCGTCCGTCGCCTGATGGTCTATGGCGATTCAGATTTGGTGGTTAATCAAGTGATGAAGGAGTGGGACGTAAGGAACCCCACCATGACCACATACTGGAACGCGGTGAGGAAGCTCGAGAAAAAGTTTGAAGGTCTGGAACTCCACCATGTTCCGCGACTGAAAAACCAAGCAGCTGATGAATTGGCGAAACTTGGATCCACTCGGAGACCAGTCCCGAGTGACGTCTGCCTCGAGCACCTTCACCTTCCCTCAGTTAAAGAAGATCCTTTCACAGAGGAACCAGTACAAGCAAAGATCTCGACAGATCCGACTGAAGTCGAAGTCCCTGCTATGGTTGATTTGATCATGGAGATTCTTGCTATCATCCCCCATTGGGCTGTGTCGTTCATTGCGTACATCCTGAGGCAAGAATTACCAGAAGACGAAGTCCAAGCCAGACAGATCGTCCGTAGGTCGAAGTCGTTCACCGTCATTGATGGCCAGTTGTACAAAGAAAGTGTTTCAGGCGTCCTTCAACGATGCATCTCCCCTGAGGAGGGACAGTTAATCCTGGAAGAAATTCACTCGGGAACCTGCGGTCATCATGCCTCCTCAAGGGCAATCGTCGCCAAAGCATTCAGAGCTGGCTTCTTCTGGTTGCAGGCGAATGAAATGGTGAAGGATATAGTCGACCGATGCGAAGGCTGTCAGTTCTACTCAAACAAGTCCCACAAGCCAACATCTGCGTTGAAGACAATCCCTCTTGTTTGGCCGTTTGCAGTGTGGGGATTAGATACAGTCGGTCCATTCAGGACATGCCAAGGAGGATTCCCTCATCTGTTGGTGGCAGTCGACAAGTTCACCAAGTGGATTGAAGCCAAACCCATCAAGAAGCTCGACGCCCTTACGGCCATCAAGTTTGTCAGGGACATCATCTCCAGATTCGGGATACCGCATAGCATAATCACTGACAATGGCACAAACTTTGACTCGGACAGATTCAAAGTTTTCTGTACAGACCAAGGTATCCGAGTGGATTTTGCATCTGTGGCGCATCCCCAAACAAACGGGCAAGCAGAGCGGGCGAATGGACTTATTCTTCAAGGGTTGAAGCCTCGACTCCTGTGAGAAGTGGGACATGCTGCCGGCGCATGGGTCACCGAGCTACCTTCGGTGCTGTGGGGTCTCCGCACAACCCCAAATAGATCTACAGGGCGATCCCCGTTCTTCCTCGTTTACGGAGCAGAGGCAGTCCTTCCGAGTGACTTGCTTCACAACGCTCCACGAGTCAAACTCTTCTCTGAAGCCGAAGCAGAGCAAGCCAGGCAAGACGGAGTGGATCTTCTAGAAGAAGAGCGCGAGATGGCACTGACTCGCTCAACCATTTATCAACAAGATCTGCGGCGATTTCACGCGCGGCACGTCAGGAGTCGTACATTCCAAGCAGGCGACCTAGTGCTCCGAGTGGATCAGCAGAGACCTCACAAGTTGGCTCCCGTCTGGGAAGGACCCTTCATCATCTCCAAGGTGCTGAACAACGGTGCATATAGACTATACAACCTCGACAGGGAAACGGATGAGCCACGATCATGGAACGGAGATCTCCTGAAGCGTTTCTACACGTGACCGTCCACTGAAGCAATGTAAAGAACAAGTATCGTTGAAGTAATACAGAGCAGATTGAGTTTTTGCAGATTCAAAATTCTTCCGCGTTGGCAGACTCCGGTCTTAAAAAAAACTTTCTTCGAGTGTGCACTAAACGTCGCACACGGGGACTTAGCTGCGATCCAGAATCGCCTAAGTACAAACTTTCTCCGAGTGTGCACTAAACGTCGCACTCGGGGACTTAGCTGCGATCCAGAATCGCCTAAGTACTAATTTTCTCCGAGTGTGCACTAAATGTCACATCCGGGACTTAGCTGCGATCCAGAATCGCCTAAGTACAAACTTTCTCCGAGTGTGCACTAAACGTCGCACTCGGGGACTTAGCTGCGATCCATAATCGCCTAAGTACAAACTTTCTCCGAGTGTGCACTAAACTTCGCACTCGGGGACTTAGCTGCGATCCAGAATCGCCTAAGTACTAATTTTCTCCGAGTGTGCACTAAATGTCACACTCGGGGACTTAGCTGAGATCCAGAATCGCATAAGTACAAACTTTCTCCGAGTGTGCACTAAACGTCGCACTCGGGGACTTAGCTGCGATCCAGAATCGCCTAAGTACTAATTTTCTCCGAGTGTGCACTAAATGTCACACTTGAGGACTTAGCTGCGATCCAGAATCGCCTAAGTACAAACTTTCTCCGAGTGTGCACTAAACGTCGCACTCGGGGACTTAGCTGCGACCCATAATCGCCTAAGTACTAATTTTCTCCGAGTGTGCACTAAACGTCACACTCGGGGACTTAGCTGCGATCCAGAATCGCCTAAGTACAAACTTTCTCCGAGTGTGCACTAAACGTCGCACTCGGGGACTTAGCTGAGATCCAGAATCGCCTAAGTACTAACTTTCTCCGAGTGTGCACTAAACGTCGCACTCGGGGACTTAGCTGCGATCCAGAATCGCCTAAGTACTAATTTTCTCCGAGTGTGCATTAAACGTCGCACTCGGGGACTTAGCTGCGATCCAGAATCGCCTAAGTACTAACTTTCTCCGAGTATGCACTAAATGTCGCACTCGGGGACTTAGCTGCGATCCAGAATCGCCTAAGTACAAACTTTCTCCGAGTGTGCACTAAACGTCGCACTCGGGGACTTAGCTGCGATCCAGAATCGCCTAAGTACTAATTTTCTCCGAGTGTGCACTAAACGTCGCGCTCCGGGACTTAGCTGCGATCATCAATCGCCTAAGTAAAAAGCTACCTACGAGTGTATCCTACAGATCCACTCGGAGGCTTAGCAGACCCTCATTGAGGCTCATGTAGATGTGAAGACAACTGACAATTACATGAGTAGCAACTCGCTCCGAGTGTGACCTTACACTCGCGCTCGAAGACTTAGCTGCGATCACGAATCGCCCAAGTAAAAAGCTTCCTTCGAGTGTATCCTAAAGATCCACTCGGAGGCGTAGCAGACCCTCATTGAGGCTCATGTAGATGTGAAGACAACTGACAATTACATGAGTAGCAACTCGCTCCGAGTGCGACCTTACAGTCGCGCTCGAAGACTTAGCTGCGATCACGAATTGCCTAAGTAAAAAGCTTCTTTCGAGTGTATCCTAAAGATCCACTCGGAGACGTAGCAGACCCTCATTGAGGCTCATGCAGATGTGAAGACAACTGACAACTACATGCTCCGCATGTTTTCCATTGGCTTCACCAAGAAACCACGAGCCAAAATCGTGTCAATTTTTTTTTTTTGCGAAGGAAGAGCAAAATATTCGATTCGAATTCAAAGTTGGTTCAACGATAGTCGGCTCGGTGTAGATCAAGCTTATCCACACCGAACCACGAATGTGACGGCCAACAGCAGTGGCCAAAGTTTGATACAAATACCACTCGACATACCGAGGTAAAGTTTTTTAAGCGTCGTCAGGACTGGCACTGGGACTGGCAGGATCCACAAACGTGTCAAGGTCGATCCCGACTGCGATGCGAGTGGCGGTCTCAAGGAAGGTCTCCATGAAATCTTCGAATCAAAGCTTCTTGGTGTTGGTGACCTGCAACGCCTTCAGCTTCTCTTCGCGAGCTTCCTTGCAGTGCACTCGGACTAGCGATAGCGCCACGTCCGCACCACAGCGAGCAGCAGACTTCTTCCACGCCTGCACTCGGTTCGGGACGTCCTCCAGCCGAGTCATCAACCCTTCTATCTCCCGCCGGGACTCGTCTTCGGGCCACAGCTCCTTGTCGATTCGGCCGACAACTTCTCTCAGGCGGCTGATGAAAGGTCTAACTCTGCCAAGGCGAATGTGCGCTCGAAGCATGTCTCGATTGGCGTTGTCGCCGAGTGGAACGTTCGGAATAACCGACCGCTCAATGTCAGCTGCTTCAGCCTCAGCGTCCATACAAAAATCTGCAAAGACAAGACGAGCAGAAAGTAAGCGCAGCATGAAATACAAAGTCAAGAAGCACTCAAAAAAAAACTTACCACCGAGACGCGCAATCATCTTCCTTGCCCAGTCACTGACGTACTTCTCCTGTGATATGCACCCACTGTTCATCACCTTCATTTGCCCCATCAGCTCAATTCTTTGTTTGCCCATTTTCTCAATTTCGGCCACCAATGCCTTGTTTGCCTCACGGGACTCCTCCAAGGAATTCTCTCGTTCAGCAGGAGCACCCTTCACGCCAGCTAAGTCATGCACAGCTGCCTCTAGTTCCGCAGCAAGCTGAATCTTTTCAACCTTCAGAGCGTTGTACGCTGATCCCATCTCGCAAGTCTTCTGCAAATCAGCGCGAAGAGAAGATCAGACAAATTCAACAAGGAAAGCAATAAAACCTCAAAGTTCTTCAGACCCCTGCCGACGCAAGTAGTCGACAGCGGTCTCGGGGACTACACCCAGTGGGTTCACTAAGAGTGACCTCACTGGCATGAAGCTCAAACAGGTCCGCACTATTGAGCTACATAACAAAAAACAAGCCTATGAGGCTACTACTACCCGACCTGAGTAAAATTACTCTCGGAGACTACTTTCAGTAGGTGCACTCGGAGTGCCCCCACTGGCACCATTCAGACAGATTAGTTTTACCAGATCAAGTCAAAGACAATGTATATAAAGACAACTGCCGGTGCAAGCACTCGACAGAAGTCTCGGGGACTACACCCACTGGGTTCACTCAGAGTGAACCCACTGCAAAATAATCCTACTGTACCCGAGTATATCGCTTAAACCCCCAGTGGGTTACAAGAGAAAAGCAAATACTTACTGCGCACTTACTCGGATATCGTCCCGGAGCTCCAAGCTTCTCTTGTACAAAGATTCGATGGAGTCGTACACCCCCTTCGCATCACCCGCCATCAAATCCACCTGCACCATAGCCTCCTTGGCGGCTCCCACTTGATATTCCGGGAGGTGTCGGGCGTCGCACTGGACAGTCGACGGGCCCGGCACCACGGGAGACTCCTTGGGCATCCCAAATCCTGCTCCAGTCGGTTCAGCCGCGATGAGCACCGTTTCAGTCGACGACATCGTCTCGGTTGGCGGCGCGTCCATGGCGGGAGCGGTAGCACATGGAACGACCTCAAGGACAGGCACCGAAGCTTGCCCGGACCTCTTCTAGTCGTCCTCCTCCAGATGAATCACCTCTGAAGGAAGCCCGACTGAACGACGTGAGACCACAGAAAAAAGGGCAAGATCAAAGACAGAATTCGCGAAACAATAATTTAAGCTCTTGGAGTCGTCACGACGTACCTTGCTGGGATGTGGCAACGTTGTCCGTATCCACGGGATCGTCTTCCTGGCGTGGCGGAGAAGTGGCAGAGGTAGCAGCTCTGTCAAGTAAAATCCACTCGACCAATAAACATGAGTTCAATCAAATACTGAAAGAAGATAGGAGAACAAGACACTTACGCTGAGGCAACGGGAACAGCGATCCTCATCCGAGGCAAAGCCTTCCGAGGCTTGGATCCACTCGGTTTGGCCACCTTGGAAGGTTGGCCCGCGGGCTCAGCAGCAGCGTCCCTGGTCCTCTTTGTGCTCCGAGCACTCGGAACCACGGGAGTTGCTGGCAAGGCGCTCGGAACCATAGGAGGAGCTGGCGGGGCACTCGGGGCTGCTAGAGGAGCCGACGGAGTCACGGGTTCGTGACGACGCTTAGTTCGAGGCTCTGGTGGTGGGGGTCGCGAGCTCTGCTCCCCATCTTCCCCCTCCTCCTCTTCGGACTCCTCCTCCGTCTCCCCACCGTCGGAGACGTACTCGACGCTCTCCACGCTGCCCTCCTGGCTGCCTTCCTCTTCCTTAGCCGGATTCCCGTTCGAGACGGGAGAAAACCAGTTAGTCCACGCCTGCACGAGATACAGTCGACAACATCAGACGTCAGACAATGATGCAAGAAAAGCGATAAATCTAAGAGAATTGTAAGCACTCAACAAGATATACACACCTCATTCGGAGGAGGGTTGTCAGCACGGAAGGGCTTCACTCGCCGGGCTCCTCTGGGGTTATCACAGGCGCCTGTGATGCTACGGACCCACGCCGTCACAACCTCCCCGGTCACGCATTCGGGGTGAGTCCGAGTGGAGTCCTCAGGCCCCGTGTAGTGCCACATGGCGTGGTGTCGAGCTTGCAAAGGCTGGATGCGCCGACCCAGAAAAATCTCCAGAAGATCCGTGCTGGTGACTCCCTTGCGGACGACATCTATCAGCGCTTCGACCAGAGGCTGAATCTGGATCTTCTCCATCTTCGTGAGCGCAAGTCGGTCTAGGCTAAAAGGTGGCAGGCTAGTCGCGGCATTCGGGCAAGCAACGTCCTGGCAATAGAACCAAGTCGACTGCCAGTTCCTAACGGACTCGGACAACTGGAGAGCGGGATAGCTACTTTTGGTTTTCTTCTGGAAGCCTAAGCCTCCGTAGAGCTGGAGGATATGAGTTTTGTCGTCTGTCTGGCTAAGTCTTTTGACGGTTTGGGATCTAGCGGAGAAGATGTACTTAAAGAGCCCCCAATGGGGAGGACAACCGATAAAGCACTCGCAAAGCACGACGAAGGCAGAAAGATGAGCTATTGCGTTGGGAGGAAAATGGTGTAGCTGCGCCCCGAAGTGGTTCATGATACCTCTGAAGAAGGGATGAGGAGGCAGAGAGAAGCCTCGGTACACGTGACTGAGCAGCAAGACGCGCTCCCCCTCCTGGGCGCCGGCTCCGTCTGGCCCTCCACCGGTAGCCTCCACGACTTGTTCTCGATCATACCTTGCTCCACCAGCTCCAGCATGTCGTTCTTCGTCACCGTGGAGGGGAGGAAATCTCCCTGGATCCAACCCGCCGGCAGTGCCCGCTATCGCCGCTGAGCAGGACCGCCGTCTTCTTCTTCTTCTACGCCTCGAGCTTGCTCGTCTGCCCCTTTGTCATGGTGGAGGCTGCAGATCTGCGGGGGAGGAGAAGAAGGAAGAAGCTTGGGGTGCACAGGAAGCCACGGGAGAAGCGGGGCGAGTGCGAGTTATTAGGCGAGCGCAACGAGAAACCCTCGCTGGGGAGGTTTAAATAAGGTTCCGACTGGGTCACTAGCAGGTGGCCCCGAAATCTTATCCCCTGACTGGCTGCTGCGATATTAGTGGAGGAGATGAAGGCACGGTAATCGAGGCGGCAGAAACTACTCGATGACGATGTCGTCACCCCCGCTGAGCGCGCGGCAACCGTAATTTGAGGATCCCAGAAAATCCGCCGCTGTCAGTTGACCGGTCACGTCAAAAGATTCCACGGAAGCACTCGGTCTTTGACGGTTCGTTTCATAGACAAATCCACTCGGATCACTGGTCAAGAGGATAAAATGGATCGAGGCAAGCAACGCCAAAGTCGCATCCATACCAGTCGGATCCGTACTCCAAGCATCGCCTCGTCGTTCCAACCCCGATCCATTCGGGGACTAATGATGGGGTTATAGTCCCAGGGTAGGGTCATAGGCCTTCCCTATAGGTCCTACCCAAGGACTACCCTTCATAAGGGACGAGGCCCTTAGTCAGTTCCGACTGAATTAAGGACTTCCCATCATCCAGTCGGAGATGAGCATTCGGAACGTATCAAACTTACCGACTGGATTCCACTCTGTACATCGTAACCCCCTGGAGGGCAACGGTCATACGTTTTCATGTACCATTATTAGCATTTAAGGCATACGTTACCTGTAACGTAGGCATTTATTCGCCACTACACCACCCCTGTGCACCGAACCGTTGTGAAGGGCAACACACTCTATATAAGCCGCCCTTTCCCACTAGTGCAGGGGTTGGCATTTCACTGTAATCCACATTCCGCTCGACATCAAGCTCCCAAGAGCACTGAGACGTAGGGCTTTTACCTCCACCGTAGAGGGCCCTGAACTCATACAACCTCGCCGTAGCTAAGGCTCTGCCCATCCTATCGTACCCTACACATCTACTGTCAGACTTATACCCACGACAACTAAACTCCTAGATAATATTATGGCAAATTACTCTCAATGGCATACCAAAAGATCTCCTATTAATAAAAAGTGCACGTTATTGAAGAAATAAATACTTTGAGTGAAAAGATGGATGAATTGATGAAACTGTTTGGTAGTAAGAGTGCTTCTATTAATGCCAATGATATGCCTTTGTATTCTTTGATTAGAAATAATAATTAATCTATGGATGTGAATTTTGTTGGTAGGAACAATTTTGGCAATAACGCGAATAGAGGTAATTTCAATCCTAAGTCGTTTCCTAGTAATTCCTCTAATAATTATAGTAATTCCCACAACAATTCTTATAGAAATTATAATAATATGCGCTCTGATCTTGAGAATAATACTAAAGAATTTATTAGCTCGCAAAAAAGTTTCATTGTTATGATTGAAGAAAAGTTGCTCAAGATTGATGATTTGGCTAGAAACGTTGATAGAATTTCTCTTAAGATTGATTCTCGGAAAATTAGATCTATTCCACCCAAGCATGATATTAACGAGTCTTTAAAAGCTATGAGAATTTCTATTGACGAGTGTAAGGAAAGTACCGCTAGAATACGTGCTAAGCGTGAATGGCTTGAAAAGGTGTGTTCTCGTGATAATAGTGATGAAGATCTTAAAGTGATTGATGTGACTCCTATCGAATCTCTATTTTCTAATATGAATCTTGAAAAAGATGGGACTGGGGACGAGTCAACTTTAGTTAAAAGGCCTCCCAATGATTCAGAGTTTATAGATCTTAATGCTAAGATTGATAAAAGTGGGATTGAAGAGGTCAAAACTTTAAATGGCAATGAATCCACTCTTTTCGATTTCCAGGACTTTAATTATGATAGTTGTTCTTTGATTAATTGTGTTTCCTTGTTGCAATCCATGTTGAATTCGCCGCATGCTTATAATCAAAATAAAGCTTTTACTAAACATATTGTGGATGCTATGATGAAATCTTTTGAAGAAAAACTTGAGTTGGAAGTTTCTATACTGTCACGCTCAAGATGCGAGCCTATCCTCAATTTGGCACGAAGGCCTCGTCAGGGATAGAAGCGCATCTCATTGTGTCGCAAGAATCGATATCGTTACAAGTACATGTACTGAAAAGAAGAGATATATATACAGAGTTGGCTTACACTCGCCACAAGCTACATCAGAGTCACTTTAGTACATTACATAATCATCAAGAGTAAGAGCAGGGTCCGACTACGGACGAAAACAAACGAGAAAGAAGAACGACGTCCATCCTTGCTATCCCAGGCTGCCGGCCTGGAAACCATCCTAAATCGATGAAGAAGAAGAAGAAGAAGCAACTCCAAATGAACAATCAACGTGCTCGCGTCAAGTAACCTTTACCTGTACCTACAACTGGTGTTGTAGTAATCTGTGAGCCACAAGGGACTCAGCAATCTCATTTCCAAAGGTATCAAGACTAGCAAAGCTTAATGGGTGAGGTATGGTTAAGTGGTGAGGTTGCAGCAGTGGCTAAACATATATTTGGTGGCTACACTTACGAGTACGAGAAAATAAGAGGGGGAAGATCTACGCATAACGGACGAGAGCTACTCATGATCAAATGAATGATCCTGAACACCTACCTACGTCAGACATAACCCCACCGTGTCCTCGATCGGAGAAGGAACTCACAAAAGAGACAGTCACGATTACGCACACAGTTGGCAAGTTTTAGTTAAGTTGACTTCGAATTATCTAGAACCAGTGTTGAACAAAGTGTCCATATTGCCACATAACCGCGGGCACGGCTTTCCAAAAGATTTAACCCTGCAGGGGTGCTCCAACTAGTCCATCACAAATTACCACAAGCCGCACAGAAATCCTCAATCACGAAGCTCGCGATCTCGTCGGATTCCCTAGTGGAAAACCTCAACTCTGAGATTACCCAAAGCATCACCGGAATCCCGATGCACAAGATATCTCGTCAAAGGTAAAACTAATCAAGCAAGGCCGCCCGACGTGTCGACGATCCCGATAGGAGTCGCGTACCTCGTTCTCCGGACACGATGGATGAGCGATGGTTACCACGCCAAACGCCGACTTGCCCCGGGTAGCATTAATAAGCTGCTCTGTTTTGGACCAACACTCATGAGGAGCACTGGCCCGGGGGTTGATTATAATAGTCCGCGGGTGCCGGCGGGTCCCTATGCATTATTATTAGGTTATTAGGCAAATGTAGTACCAAAGTTGGGCCTTGCCAGACCAGCTTTAATCTAAAACAAATTATCAAGGGGCTCCCCATAACAACCCCGATCGTGTTAGGAGCGCTCAATTATGGAACATAACACCGGTAGCCGGAAACTAAGGGGGCAAAGGTGGAACAAAACACCAGGCTAGAAAAGGGCCGAGCTTTCCACCTTTACCAAGTATATAGGTGCATTAAATTAAATAGCATTTAACTATGGTGATATAACAAGGAACCCATGCTTTCACATGGAAGCAACTGCACCTGCAACTAGCAACGCTAACAACATGGATAAGCAAGCGGTAACATAGCCAATCAGTGGTTTGCTAGGTAGAATAGGTTGAAGGTTATCATGGCATTATTGAGAGGCTGATATTTAACATGTGGTAGGCAACGAGACATAATCAATAGCATCGAAATAACTAGCATGGCAATGATAGTAATGGTATCTGGGGAAATGGTCATCTTGCCTGAGATCCCGCTTGGAAGAAGAATGCCTCCGTGAAGCAGACGAACCGACATAGTCGAACGGGTCCTCCCAATCCAACACGCTGCGGAACTCTAACGAGACGAAGCAAACCGAAAACACAAATCAACACACGATATTCACCACACGATGCACAACATATATGATGCATGAGCAGCTGAAAACATGCAAGTCACGGCATGACAATTCACACAGTCAAACACTAAACATTAAGTGAAGTTCAATATGCAACGAGTTGCATATTGACGAAACTCCACGTTTATTTATTTAGTTCTATCACGATTAGGCACACGGCAATATTAAATGTTGTTAAACATGGCAAGAGGTGAAGAGTAATTAAACTACCTATCTAGGCAATTAAAAAATATGTCGGAAATGACATATAGCACTTCCGAGACGACTTCACATGTTACTTTACAATTCTGTCCAGATCTGAACTAATGCATTTAATTGGTTGTTAAACAGCAAAACAAATAGGTTCACGTGATTCTACGCGTCATTTCAAGCAACCTACATATAAAGAACATCTCCAACGGAGCTACGGATCAAAAGTTACAAGCACCGCAAGATATGATGGCATGGATGCAAAATGTGTGCAACGACGGTCACGAGCACTTCAAAACTTACAACCAGAAAGAGAAAATGAAACTACACGAGATCCTAAGCAAGTTTCATGTGGGACACGATCGAATCGGAGCTACGGTTCAAAAACTACGAGCAAAACAAGAAATGACTACAATCTGCCAAAATCAGCCACATAGCATTTTCTACGCCCCACAACTACGAGCTACACAACTCCGATAACTCAAGCAAGGCATGGCACGAAAGAGGGCAAGACGCACTACTACAAACAACTAACAACAACTAGCATGGCAGCAAGGAGCACTAGGAAAGGAAGACACAAAATGGCATCTCACACACTATTTCAGACTTAGTGAAAATTACCCCTCCTCAAAGTGCAGTTTTCGATCTGAAGCTATATTGACAGCAGCAAAACCTATAGCTACAGGACTCCAAATGGCATGAAAATTTACAACATGCTAGTGAAACCCAAGGGGTACAACTGACTCCATTGGACCAACCTCAAAAGAGCTACAGATCACAAGATGCAAGCAAGACAAGACAACAACAAAATATAACAGATCTCAGACTTGGAAATATTTCAGCACCTCCAAATCAGCACTATTTCTAGCAACTTGAGGGCAATCAAAACACACCGAAACATGCATTTCTATTGCAACTAAAAATACCAGGGGCTAAACAAAACATCTAAGAAGAACTCCCTAGTTGACAACTAATTCAAACGAGGCACGAAATAAATCCTACGAATTAAACAAAAGGGCAACACGGCCAAATATCTCGCGAACCAACTTACTCAAAAGCTAAAACTAATTGCACAGAAAAATCACACGGATTTTTCTACCCCGGAAACATATAACATATGTGGGGTTTGCAACACAAAATAATGCCGCACATAAATGCGAGAAAAAAAACCTATACGCGGGAAAATAAATTACCGGCAAACCCTACACGCAAAAATACCAATGACCGCTCTAAAATACATGGAATAATGGTCCCTAAAACACAGGCATTTACCTAAGGCACTCGAGCATTCCGGACCGCAAGAAAAAATAAACTACGGGCAAAACATATTAGGACAGCACGCTAAACTATGCATACGGCATGCTAAACAACGTCAAATAAATATGCAAGTTGTGAAATCGTGTTGTACTTGCAAAACTACCCCAAAACCATATAAAATACGCCTCGTTCCGACTTACGGAATAAAAGTTACGGGGGTTTTAAAATAGCTATTTTTTTGGAAAAAAAACCTAATTCTCAGGCAAAACCTAAAAGAAATCTATGGGCCGAATCTACGTCAAACGGGCCTACACAGGGGTTGCGCTGGGTAATTAACTACCGCCTGAGGCGCACAATAGAGGGGCAAGGGGGTGCTCACCTGAGGGCCACACGGGCCGGCTCGGCCTGGAGAAGAGCTGGGCCTCGGTTCGCTCGTGGGCCTGGCAGGAACGCGGGCCGGCCTGCTCGGCAGGTCAACGCCCAGGCGAGCAGCCTTGACTTTCTCCCGAGCGAAGCGAGCAGCGGCGGCGGCGCAGCGCTGCTCGAGGGAGCTCCGACGAGCGGACAAGGGCAGGGCCGGCTGGAGATGGGAACGCACCTCCCCGGGCCGGATCTCGCTGGAACCGGCCGGATCTGGGCGGCGTCGACGGAGATTAGGCAGGGGCTCGTTCGCTGCAGAGAGAGAGAGGAAGAGAAGTGGTGAGGGAGAGGAGGTAGGAGGAGAAGGGAGAGGAGAACGCGGGGCACCGGTTGGATGGCGGCGGGGTCAGCGCGATGGCGGCTTGCCGGAGCACCGGTGGCCGACCGACGTGGGAGGATGAGCCGGCTCGTGCGGGAGCTGCTGGCTGGAGGCGCGGGAGAAGCGAGCGTCGGGGCAGGGAGACGCACGGGCGGCGGCTGGCAGCGGATTTGAGCCCGGCGGGCCAGTCGTGGGCTCGCGGGCCCGACGACGCGAGGAGGAGGTGGGAGGAGGCTGCGAGAGGATTAGGGTTTCAGGGTTGGCACGGTTTTCAAGGCAGGGAAGAGGGGTTGTCTAAAAAAATTATGGTGGAGGGGTATTTATAGAGAAAAGAGGGGCTCGGTTAACCGGAATCGCGTTCCGGATCCAACCGCGGGGTCGGATTCGGACGATTCCGAACGCAGGTATGGGTTCACGGCCGTGTAGAGGGGATATCCGGAGACGAGAGGGAGAACGGGCGGCGCGGCAACGATTTTTAAAACACCGACACACGTCCGACGGTAGACCGAACACGGTGGCGCTACGGTCGACCGTTCGGGTACCACACGAACTCCGATCGCGACGAAACTTGACAGGCGGCCTAGCTATATTAAAATAAGACCACACGTCAAATCTCAACCAGATCAGAGAAAGTTTTACGCACACTTTTAAAACTGGGTTTCGACGGTGCCGCGGGCGCGTGCGTGTGCGGTCAGGCTCGGAACGAACAACGACGAACGCGAAGAGAAGCGGCAACTAATAACGGATGCAAGTTTTGAAAACTGGCGGCAACGGAGATGCCGATGCAATGCAGATGATGCAAAAAAATAAAATAGACACATGACAAAAATGGAATAGAAGGGGAATCTTCTGAAACGTCGGCATCGGGCTGTCACAACTCTCCTACACTACAAGAGGATCTCGCCCCGAGATCCAAGAATGAAAGGGGGGAAAGGATGAGAAAGAACAAGAGGTAGAAACTTAGTCGCTTTTTTGACAAACGAGTGAAACTAATGATCCTTGAAAGTTGCAAGGCGATGAGGAATGGTATGAGAAAGAAGCAAGAATTCACGGAAAATTTCGGCAGCACTTCGGTAGGAAAATGGGACAAAAAAATTCGATAAGAAGAGAGAATTAGACGATATACACAACCAACAACTAAATATAACAAGGGAACACCATTATCTTGATAGAACAACATGATAGACCCAAAAGAGCAACATCACAAAGCCTCCGGAACAAGAGAATATGAACTAGCTTATACGAAAGAAGAGAATGAAGAAAAGAATGACAACTACTAACTCCAATGAACTTAGCAAGCACTCTTGCAAGGAGAATTGAACGAAGTTGTTGGAAACAACAACGAAAAGAACAAGATAGTAGTGGGCTTATGGAGACCTTTTCAAACTAATGAAGTGACAACCAGCCACTAAGAGAAACAAGATATGGACAAATTTTACACCAAGAGGATACATTGAGAACTTGGATTAATGACAAGCACCATGATAGCAATAATCCATAGGAACAGCTTTAGGTGAAATCCAAACCAAGATAGCTCAAATAAGAAATCATGGGTTGAAAATATCTCATGATCATAGAATTGATGGATTTAATTAACTCATTCTTGAAAGGAAATCTCTTTGAGGCTCCTACACTAACAAGAATGATATAAAACCACCTCAAAGGATAACGGAAGAACAAATGCACCGAAATGGAAGAGAAAGAATACTTGAGGTATTCCAACAGGAATCTTGAAGAACACATGAGAATGGATCACATACTTGAAGAACCACCAAGAAGGACCTCCGTATACAAATGAATGATGCAAAGATAACAAGGTAGAAAAGAATAATATTATGACCTTGTCAAGATTTAGATGAAGCTACACAAAGAGATAGTTGATAAAACTTGGAACTTCGGAAAAGAAAAGATAAGAACAATTGAGAAAAGAATTGACATCATGAGCCACTCCGGAAGAAGAATTCAAAATACTACGAACAAGAATAAGAATTATGTTAAGCTTATCCTTCATCAAGTTAAACTGATGACAATCAACGGATTTAGCATACCACTTATTCTTCTAGAAATGATTTAGGAGAGATATATGAGCACAAACTAGAAGAAATGTTGCCAGAAACACCGGTGAGAATTTAAATGAACGAGGCAACCATGAATGAATGGAGATACACGAGAATGAAGAGATCATGAGCCACCTGAGAGAAAAAACTAGAACAAGGCATCGGAATAATTGAGAGACGAACGAAGAGACAACAATTGAGAAGAATTAGAGAACGAAAGCTGAAAGCTGGGAACAAAGAATCTTCTAAAATGATGGCCTTCGGAGGAACGAGAAATAAAAACAACTCCGAAATGCACCGGATAGAACGAAAGGGATTACTCACGATAGAAACAATTGAGAGGAAAACACGAAGCTGAGATGACAATCTTCACAAGAATGGAGCAAGATTGAGAATGATGACGAGAAACAACACCAAGAATTAACTGAGACACCCTGGAATAATGAGGAATGAAAGGTTGATCCAAAGACGAAAATAAATTCAAATTGAACTTGGAGAAAGAATATGACCGATGAAATTCATACTTACGTCATAGTTGAAAAGATTTAGAGATCTCCGAAAAATAACAAGAGCCAGATAAGATCCTGGGAAAGAACCTGTGGGTTATGGGCCCACTCGAAGAAACCACCGTTGAAAGGATTACTAGAACGGAAGATATTGCGCCGGTATGAATAGAACTAGATGAGGATAGCACCTCAAAATAATTAAAAGGATTGGAAATAAGAACCTCTGAGAAAACTTCAGCACTCTAGATGGAATAGAGAGAAATGACAATAAGAAGACTGATGAGAATTTCCCACATGGGAAAAATTATAAGGATGAATAGGATACAATGAACACGGATAATTAAATTAAATTCACCAGAAAAGATGACAAGAACAAACAAATATGACACGAATCTGCTGAGAATATTCACAATGAATCACCGGCTACGAAAGGAAGAAGAGATAGCGGAAGCACAATGAAATGAATGCGCTTGGATGAAATCCAATCACCGAAGAAAAAGGGCGGGAGGGCGGGGAAAAACAAAGACGACTTGGGACAGAAGAGACAAACTCCGGATGAAATGAGAGAACGATCTTGCAAAATAGGAGAGGATGGAATTCACTTGAAGAGAAACACACCGGTTGGAAAAGAATTAACATGACGAATCCGGTTGACAAGAATTGACATGACAACTGAACGAACAAAAGAATTTGCATTCTCACATAAAAATATGAGAACACCTCTTAGGAAAGATCTGAAATCACCACTTGACATCAAAGCAACTCAAAATACCACATTCCAACAAAACAAAGGGTGAGGCTTATGAAACAAGCCAGAACAAACTCATCAGAAAGATTTCGTCCGATATTTTCGTGGACAGGATCTCACGGGCTCGATTTTACAGTAGCCATCAAGTGCAAGGTAGTGCACCCGACATACGAAGCGTCCCCGAGTCGTAGCAAGCTACAAGGACTCTTTAAGACACAACGTGTACCGCTGTAAGTCGACCGTGAACAAACGAATCCACTAGATGTCGAACCCCAACCTAACATCATGCATTTGTTGGAAGATTGTCCTATAAGCAACTACTTGAATTCCCATCTAAGAATTCCCGAAATATCTGGTCATGCAATCTGGTACACGGATAGAAGGAGTAATATTCACACAACTCCTATACTAACCCGTCACCTGTATCACATCCGTCAACACACAACCAGAATCTCGGACCTTCGTCTACAACAGACCCTCGTGATCACAATGATACAAAGTATGGCAGTACTCCCGAACAATCTGCACCAGTACTGGGGACATCGGGGTTATCTCGCCACTACTAGTATTGAAGCAATTACGAACATCCTTCGTTCTGAGATACTAAGAAATCTGAACGATGACGATGTGCTCGAGAATCCCCTGGAGCTCAACTCCCCTGACACTTAGAGCAGATATGAGGCACCAAGATAGAACTCCGTCACATCGGCATCATATAGATCTCAAAAATATCCGCGTGATCCTAAATTTCTTTTGAGTGAGAAGAGGAGTAGAATTCAAACATTACGTCAAGATTCCTCACTAGAGCATAGAAGAGGAGAAAAAAGAATCCTACTCTCTGATATATAACTAGACTCAAAGTATTTTTTTCACTAGACTCGACTCGGCCAAGTTCGATCAATCAAGGGGGCTCCTAGGTCGGTACGGCTCTGATACCAACTTGTCACGCCCAAGATGCGACCCTATCCTCAATTTGGCACGAAGGCCTCGTCAGGGATAGAAGAGCATCTCGTCGTGTCGCAAGAATGGATATCGTTACAAGTACATGTACTGAAAAGAAGAGATATATATACAGAGTTGGCTTACACTCGCCACAAGCTACATCAGAGTCACTTCAGTACATTACATAATCATCAAGAGTAAGAGCAGGGTCCGACTACGGACGAAAACAAACGAGAAAGAAGAACGACGTCCATCCTTGCTATCCTAGGCTGCCGGCCTGGAACCCATCCTAGATCGATGATGATGAAGAAGAAGAAGCAACTCCAAATGAACAATCAACGCGCTCGCGTCAAGTAACCTTTACCTGTACCTGCAACTGGTGTTGTAGTAATCTGTGAGCCACACGGGACTCAGCAATCTCATTTCCAAAGGTATCAAGACTAGCAAAGCTTAATAGGTGAGGTATGGTTAAGTGGTGAGGTTGCAGCAGCGGCTAAGCATATATTTGGTGGCTAAACTTATGAGTACGAGAAAACAAGAGGGGGAAGATCTACGCATAACGGACGAGAGCTACTGATGATCAAATGAATGATCCTGAACACCTACCTACGTCAGACATAACCCCACCGTGTCCTCGATCGGAGAAGGAACTCATAAAAGAGACAGTCACGGTTACGCACACAGTTGGCAAGTTTTAATTAAGTTGACTTCAAATTATCTAGAACCAGTGTTGAACAAAGTATCCACATTGCCACATAACCGCGGGCACGGCTTTCCAAAAGATTTAACCCTGCAGGGGTGCTCCAACTTGTCCATCACAAATTACCACAAGCCGCATAGAAATCCTCAATCATGAAGCTCGCGATCTCGTCGGATTCCCTAGTGGAAAACCTCAACTCTGAGATTACCCAAAGCATCAGCGGAATCCCGATGCACAAGATATCTCGTCAAAGGTAAAACTAATCCAGCAAGGCCGCCCGACGTGTCGACGATCCCGATAGGAGTCGCGTACCTTGTTCTCAGGACACGACGGATGAGCGATGGTTACCACGCCAAACGCCGAGTTGCCCCGAGTAGCGTTAATAAGCTGCTCTGTTTTGGACCAACACTCATGAGGAGCACTGGCCCGGGGGTTGATTAAAATAGTCCGCGGGTGCCGGCGGGTCCCTATGCATTATTATTAGGTTATTAGGCAAATGTAGTACCAAAGTTGGGCCTTGCCAGACCATCTTTAATCTAAAACGAATTATCAAGGGGGTCCCCATAACAACCCCGATCGTGTTAGGAGCACTCAATTATGGAACATAACACCGGTAGCCGGAAACTAAGGGGGCAAAGGTGGAACAAAACACCAGGCTAGAAAAGGGCCGAGCCTTCCACCTTTACCAAGTATATAGGTGCATTAAATTAAATAGCATTTGAATATGGTGATATAACAAGGAACCCATGCTTTCACATGGAAGCAACTGCACCTGCAACTAGGAACGCTAACAACATGGATAAGCAAGCGGTAACATAGCCAATCAGTGGTTTGCTAGGTAGAACAGGTTGAATGTTATCATGGCATTGTTGAGAGGCTGATATTTAACATGTGGTAGGCAACGAGACATAATCGATAGCATCGAAATTACTAGCATGGCAATGATAGTAATGGTATCTGGGGAAATGGTCATCTTGCCTGAGATCCCGCTTGGAAGAAGAATGCCTCCATGAAGCAGACGAACCGACGTAGTCGAACGGGTCCTCACAATCCGACACGCTTCGGAACTCTAACGAGACGAAGCAAACCGAAAACACAAATCAACACACGATATTCACCACACGATGCACAACATATATGATGCATGAGCAGCTGAAAACATGCAAGTCACGGCATGACAATTCACACAATCAAACACTACACATTAAGTGAAGTTCAATATGTAACGAGTTGCATATTGACGAAACTCCACGTTTATTTATTTAGTTCTATCCCGATTAGGTACACGGCAATATTAAATGTTGTTAAACATGGCAAGAGGTGAAGAGTAATTAAACTACCTATCTAGGCATTTTAAATGAGGTCGGAAATGACATATAGCACTTCCGAGACGACCTCACATGTTACTTTACAATTCTGTCCAGATCTGAACTAATGCATTTACTTGGTTGTTAAATAGCAAAACAAATAGGTTCACATGATTCTACACGTCATTTCAAGCAACCTACACATAAAGAACATCTCCAACGGAGCGACCGATCAAAAGTTACAAGCACCGCAAGATATGATGGCATGAATGCAAAATGTGTGCAACGACGGTCACGAGCACTTCAAAACATACAACCAGCAAGAGAAAATGAAACTACACGAGATCCTAAGTAAAGTTTCATGTGGGACACGATCGAATCGGAGCTACGGTTCAAAAACTACGAGCAAAACAAGAAATGACTACAATCTGCCAAAATCAGCCACATATCATTTTCTACGCCCCACAACTACGAGCTACACAACTCCGATAACTCAAGCAAGGCATGGCACGAAAGAGGGCAAGACGCACTACTACAAACAACTAACAACAACTAGCATGGCAGCAAGGAGCACTAGGAAAAGAAGACACAAAATGGCATCTCACACACTATTTCAGACTTAGTGAAAATTACACCTCCTCAAAGTGCAGTTTTCGATCTGAAGCTATATTGACAGCAGCAAAACCTATAGCTACAGGACTCCAAATGGATGACAATTTACAGAATGCTAGAGAAACACAAGGGGTACAACTGACTCCATTGGACCAACCTCAAAAGAGCTACAGATCACAAGATGCAAGCAAGACAAGACAACAACAAAATATAACAGATCTCAGACTTAGAAATATTTCAGCACCTCCAAATCAGCACTATTTCTAGCAACTTGAGTGCAATCAAAACACACCTAAACATGCATTTCTATTGCAACTAAAAATACCAGGGGCTAAACAAAACATCTAAGAAAGAACTCCCTAGTTGACAACTAATTCAAACGAGGCACGGAATAAATCCTACGAATTAAACAAAAGGGCAACACGGCAAAATATCTCGCGAACCAACTTACTTAAAAGCTAAAACTAATTGCACAGAAAATCACACGGATTTTTCAACCCTGGAAACATATAACATATGTGGGGTTTGCAACACAAAATAATGCCGCACATAAATGCGAGAAAAAAACCTATACACGGGAAAATAAATTACCGGCAAACCCTACACGCAAAAATACCAATGACCGCTCTAAAATACATGGAATAACGGTCCCTAAAACATAGGCATTTACCTAAGGCACTCGAGCATTCCGAACCGCAAGAAAAAATAAACTACAGGCAAATCATATTAGGACAACACGCTAAACTATGCATACGGCATGCTAAACAACGTCAAATAAATATGCAAGTTGTGAAATCGTGTTCTACTCGCAAAACTACCCAAAAACCATATAAAATACGCCTCGTTCCGACTTACGGAATAAAAGTTACGGGGGTTTTAAAATAGCTATTTTTCTGGAAAAAAAACCTAATTCTCAGGCAAAACCTAAAAGAAATCTATGGGCCGAATCTACGTCAAACGGGCCTACACAGGGGTGGCGCTGGGTAATTAATTACCGCCCGAGGCGCACAATAGAGGGGCAAGGGGGTGCTCACCTGAGGGCCACACGGGCCGGCTCGGCCTGGAGAAGAGCTGGGCCTCGGTTCGCTCGTGGGCTTGGCACGAAAGCGGGCCGGCCTGCTCGGCAGGTCAACGCCCAGGCGAGCAGCCTCGGCTTTCTCCCGAGCGAAGCGAGAAGCGGCGGCAGCGCAGCGCTGCTCGAGGGAGCTCCGGCGAGCGGACAAGGGCGGGGCCGGCTGGAGATGGGAACGCACCTCCCCGGGCCGGATCTCGCCGGAACCGACCGGATCTGTGCGGCGTCGACGGAGATTAGGCAGGGGCTCGTTCGCTGCAGAGAGAGAGGAAGAGAAGTGGTGAGGGAGAGGAGGTAGGAGGAGAAGGGAGAGGAGAACGCGGGGCACCAGTTGGACGGCGGCGGGGTTAGCGCGATGGCGGCTTCCCGGAGCACCGGTGGCCGGCCGACGTGGGAGGATGAGCCGGCTTGTGCGGGAGCTGCTGGCTGGAGGCGTGGGAGAAGCGAGCGCCGGGGCAGGGAGACGCACGGGCGGCTCGGGAGGCGGCGGCTGGCGGCGGATTCTGGCCCGGCGGGCCAGTCGTGGGCTCGCGGGCCTGGCGACGCGAGGAGGAGGTGGGAGGAGGCTGCGGGAGGATTAGGGTTTCGGGGTTGGCACGGTTTTCAAGGCACGGAAGAGGGGTTGTCTAAAAATTTTATGGTGGAGGGGTATTTATAGAGAAAAGAGGGGCTCGGTTAACCGGAATCGCGTTCCGGATCCAACCGCGGGGTCGGATTCGGACGATTCCGAACGCAGGTATGGGTTCACGGCCGTGTAGAGGGGATATCCGGAGACGAGAGGGAGAACGGGCGGCGCGGCAACGATTTTTAAAACACCGACACACGTCCGACGGTAGACCGAACACGGTGGCGCTACGGTCGACCGTTCGGGTACCAGACGAACTCCGATCGCGACGAAACTTGACAGGCGGCCTAGCTATATTAAAATAAGACCGCACGTCCAATCTCAACCCGATCAGAGAAAGTTTTACGCACACTTTTAAAACTGGGTTTCGACGGTGCCGCGGGCGCGTGCGTGTGCGGTCAGGCTCGGAACGAACAACGACGAACGCGAAGAGAAGTGGCAACTAATAATGGATGCAAGTTTTGAAAACTGGCGGCAACGGAGATGCCGATGCAATGCAGATGATGCGAATGATGCGATGATGATGTGACAAAATAAAATAGACACACGACGAAAACGGAATAGAAGGGGAATCTTCTGAAACGTCGGCATCGGGCTGTCACATATACCTAGGAAGCTTTATGATGAGTGGAACCTACTATTAAGATTAAAATTAAAGATTATGAGTGCCATGCTTTGTGTGATTTGGGTACTAGTGTTTCCACGATTCCAAAAACTTTATGTGATGTGCTAGGTTTCCGTGAATTTGATGATTGCTCTTTAAATTTACATCTAGCGGATTCCACCATTAAGAAACCTATGGGAAAGATTAATGATGTTCTGTCACGACTAAGATGCGGTCCTTTCCAATTTGGGGAACGAGGCCCCGAATTGGAAAGAAGCGCATCTAAGCATTTCGCAAACATGGTAACATAGCACATACAAATAATAGAGGAATGACAATAAGGGATTCAACTGTCATCTCATAAATATATCAGAGTTACATCACACATCCAAATAAGGTAGTTCCGCATATGGACTACAAAACAAGGGAAATGACTATGCTACCCTACATGCTTGCCCATGATCATGACCACGCCTCAGTCTTCTGGATAATTCATGTACAGGCGGTCGTTCTCCTCATCGTACTGCCACGCCAACTGCGTGCCGTCGGGATCAACTGTCTCGGGGGTACCTGAACCTGTTGGTGTTGTGAAGGAATCTATGAGCCACGGGGACTCAGCAATCTATGACCTCGGTGCGAGAACTAGTCAAGTTATTAGGTTGGAAAGGTGGAGTATTTAGGTTGCAGCATCCCAAGCTTTATATGGTGGCTAACTTACGTAGAACATATATGAAGGTGGTTTATTCTAGCGGTCGATGATAGATGATCACTAAGTGATCCTGAACACCTAGCTACATCAATCATAACCCCACCGTGTTCCCGGTCGAAGAGAGATCTTCGAAGGGGACAGTCACGGTTACGCACACAGTTGGCAATTTTATTAGCTTATGTTTAAGTTATCTATTATCGGATGTTAACAAAATATTCCAAGTTGCCACATAACCGCGGGCACGGCTTTCCGAAAGATTAAACCCTGCAGGGGTGCTCCAACTAGTCCATCACAAACGTACACGGGCCGCAGAGTAATCCTCTATCACGAATCTCGTGATCTCGTCGGATTCCTTAGAGGTAAACCTCAACTCTGGGGAGAACCAAAGCTTCACCGGGATTCCTATATGCAAGATATATCGCTAAGGTAAGACAAGACTAGCAGGACCACCCGTCGTGTCGATGACCCTGATAAGAGCCGCGTATCTCAGTCTCAGGACACGACGGATGAGTCACACTACAGGTATACCAATCCTCAAGTTGCCATGTGGTGGCCCCATAGTCTGCCCAGTTCGGACCAACACTCATGAGGAGCACTGACCCCGGTTATTGATTAAAGATCCTCGGGGTGATCATTCCTGTGCAGATTATTATTAAGTGATTAGCAAATTAACACCAATTTTGGGTCCTGCCGGACAAGTCTTAACACTACGCGATTTATCGAGGGGGTCCTCATAACAACCCCGAACGTGTTAGGAGCGATCGATATGGAAGCAAACACCTGTAGCCGGTAACTAAGGCGGTAACAACGGAACAAAACACCCGACAAAAGGCTAGGCCTTCCGTTATTTACCAAGTATATAGGTGCATTAATTAAATAACAGATTTAACATAATGATATCAAACTCATGTTATCACATGAGACAAAGCACCTGCATCTAGCAACGCTAACATTAGAAGCTTAGCAAGCCTACTTAGCCATTCAAGATTTGCTAGGAGGGGATAAGTGTTTGGGTTTCATGGCAATATCAGGAGGAAAATTATTTCAGTGGTAGGCAGCAAGCATATGATGGAAGAAATGTAATCTAGCATAACAAGTCTAGAGATGGAATCAAGGTCATATCATCTTGCCTGTGCTATCCTCAGATTGGAACTGTTCTTGTTCGTCCTACACGTACTCTCCCGGATCCACGTACTCGTTCTCCGATCCCGGTGCTACCCAACATAGAAATAACATCCAATGAACAACAACACCTCAAGATGCAACAAGCACATGATGCATGAGATGAATATGAGCATGCATCACTATTTCTATCACTAGCACAAGCATGAGATGTAATTACATGTTCCTGGACAGAAATGCACCCTAAGATATCTTGACATGCATGAAAATGACATGATCAGATGCGTCTCATGAAAACGATGCAAAACTATATAAAGAACATTACAAACGGAGCTACGGATCAACGGGAAACAACGAAACAAGAAATGAAGCCGTACGTGTCAAATTCATCACCACACACTCCAATGGCTCAACTCTGGTATTTCCAGGTAGCCAAGACATAAAACAAACCAACATGGATGGGGTGGAACAAAGAAGAACACCACACCATCATTTATGCACTCACAAACATCAAAACACCAAAACTACACAATCTGTCGTAAACACCATCATATCACTTTGTGAGCTACATGCAAAGCACCTACAACCACCTAAACATGCCAAATAAAATATGTGGCAGTAGCTATCCAAGAGTAATACAAGCACAAGCAAAAATGTCACACAAAGGAGTTAAACACAGAAAGTTACACACCTGCAAACTTGCCCAAAAATATCAGATTTCAGGGACTTAGTGAAAATTCCAGATTCTCACTATCTGTCTATGCTCTGAAGCATTTTGACAGCAGAAAAAACAATATCTACTGGACTCTAAATGGAATGAAAATTCATATGGATCAATACAAACACATAAGCTTCAACTTTCCAGTTGAAAGCTTAGGCTGAATCACAACACATTGACCTGCACAAGCTCATCTACAAGAGAAGAAAATATAAACATATTTTCACTAATCTGGAATTTCAGCCACATGCCTACTTTGATTGGGCACAACTTGCACATATGGTTTCCTAAGCATGAAACAAAACCAATATGTGGTAGAGGGGGTCACCCTCTACTACCACAACCAAGAATCAAACCCTTGGGCACACCACAACTCATGGAACCAAGCTCTAAACATAGAACAAATCTGAAATATGTCATTTCCAGGAAGTGTTCCAATGGCAAAACTGATTTCACCAATGGATTCCTGGGATGATTCTACCCCAAAATCATATAAAGTACCTATGTACTTTCTTGGAATAAAAGGGCACAAACTAGAAAAGAAAAACCACATGGAATCATTTCTAGTGAATAGTGCATCATCACATGTGCTATTCACTAGAGCAACACTTGGTCAAGCTCTTGCACATGTCCACAATAACAAAGGTGCACATGAGGGGTGGACCTCATTCTCTTATGCCTTGGCACACCACCATACATCACACACATCAAGCACATGCATATAATCACCTACACATACAACTCATGTGCTTAACATGGCACTTCATGCCATGGCATGTGTGAGACACACACACACAAGCACACACATACTCATATACCTCACTTAAAACAAACACATGGAGACAACCACACATGAAATCACTTGCACACCATGGATACACCACCTACACATGGGATCTAGCAAACCTATATATACATGCACCCAAGTGCAAACACACACACATCAACTCACTACACCACATATACACAAGGTGTGTGGGAGGGGGAAACCCATCCACACACACATACACACTCACACTCTCACATGTGCACCAAAGACACAAGCACAACATCATCACAACAATTACACATGCATACATGACCTACACCTACACAAAAGATAGATAGCAACCCACTAGGATCTACATGCTGATAAGAACTTTAAATAAAATACCACAACAGCTGAAGATCAAACCATCTCTAATCTAACAAGCCACAAAAGAAAATAAGGCAAAGGAAGCAAAATAAATAAAAGGACAGGTCTAGGTTTCGAACCCAAGACGCCCTGGATCCAAACTCAGATCCACTCCACCCTGCGACTACACATGCAACTGACAGAACATGGAGACTAACACAGATGTCCCTCTGCTGCAGCTACTCTACTGTCGAAACAGGAAAAGAAAACAAAAAGGGGGGGGGGGTGCTCCTACTGGGATTCGAACCCTGCACCTGTCGAGAACACACACATCATCATACCACTGCGCTACGATACAGAAGCCTGACAGAGTAGGGACCTAGAGCAAGGTAAACTAGCACGGGCACTTGGTGCTCTGCTTGGCACGCAGAGTCACCGGCGACAGGGAGGACGCCGGGGCTGATCTGCTACTACTGCTGCCCATGAGGGGGAACTACTACCCTACGCGCTGCTACCACGCTGGGGAGGATGCCCCTGCTCTGCTTCGACCCTACCGAACACACCACCAACAGACACACACACACAAGCACGAGGAGCTCTCCCTGACAGAGAACTCCAGCGAACCCTAGCCGACCCGGTCGAGGAGAAGGAGGGAGGAGGGATTCCTCACCTAGGGAAGAAAAGGGCACACCGATCTGCTTGGAGGAAACACTGGAGGGGAAGAAGACGCGCCGAAGGGGGTTCTGCTTCAGGCCAACGTAGAACCGAGGAAGAAGAAGGAGAGCAGCGGGGCCGAGGCATTGACGACGAGCTGGCCGTCGGTGAGGTCACTCCCCGGCCACACCGAGGACGGGAATGGGGCGCGGGCACCTCTCCCGTGCCCCTGGACATGGTAGCGGCGCGGGACGCCGACGGGCTGCTGCTCTCCTCTCTCTGTTACTGATCTGCAGAGACTTACCGAGGGGAAGGAGAGAAGGAGGGAGAATGAGAGAGGTGGCGGCGCAGATGGGGAGAGAGGGGAACCCTAGGGAAGAGGGGCACGGACGCCCACTTATATGGGGGGGACCTCGACGTTTGTGCCTCACGGCGGCAGCTCTCTCTCGGCTAACTGACGGAAAGGAGGCGTGGGACTGCAGACGGCGTCTAAAGGTGGAAGGAGGCCGAGGGAGCTCGGCTTAGCGTGGGGAGAGGGGTACTGGGCCGCCAAGGGGGAGGAAGCCCACCTGAGCACCACATACGAGGAAAACAATTCCCTGGGGCTTTATCTATTTATAGGAAAAACCAGAGAAGAAATAAAGCACAACAAAAATATACTGGGGATAAAAACAAAACAAAAATACCCCTCGTCATGATAAATCATGACCTATTTAAGAAAAATAGAAAAGGAGTATTTGGGGCATTTAAATATTTTCAAAACAGCATTAACATTGGCTGTTTTGGAAATATTTGCACCTTGCAAAAAAGGTTTAAAGCAGCAACCTCACCTCTACAATTTCACCACAAAAATATGCTAACACATGGGCATTTTTAAAACAGAGAAGAGGCAAAACATCTGGGCTTGAGATAAATAGGAGGGAGAGAGTTTTGAAGCTATGCAAACCACATCTATTCCTACTATCACATGCAATCTACTAGAGTTGCACCACACCACACATTTCACAAACCACATATCACACAAGATCACAAGCATCACATCACCTCATAAGAACACAATGCAACATCACAAGGACATGGACATGATATGATATGGCATGCATGCATGCAAGGAAGAATAACAAGATGACATACATGAAATCACACATGCATTGAGCTCTCATGTCCATGACAAGGTGGACACACATGAAGAAGGTTCCAAAAAGGGAAGGTTACACACTTGGGGCATTACAAACTCTCCCACACTACAAAAAGATCTCGCCCCGAGATCTACGCCTGAAAGAACTCCGAAAATTCAGAACGGAGGTGATCCTCGTATTCCCAAGTAGCCTCTTTATTGGAATGGTGTGACCATTGCACTTTGAGAAATTTGACAGTCTTGTTGCGGGTCTTGCGCTCAGTCGCCTCGAGAACCTCAACTGGATGCTCACGATAAGATAGGTCAGGCTGAAGGTCGATGTCTTGAAGATGAACAGTGCGCTCGGGGGTCTTGAAGCACCTCCGGAGCTGAGAAACATGGAACACATCATGCACATTTGCAAAGTTTGACGGGAGCTCGAGCTGGTACGCAAGGTCGCCTCTCTTGGCAACCACTCTGAACGGACCAACAAAACAAGGCGCAAGCTTGCCTTTGATGTCAAAGCGCTGCATACCCTTCATAGGCGACACCTTGAGATAGACGAAGTCATCAAGCTCATACGACATGTCACGGTGCTTGCTATCATAATAGCTCTTCTGACGGGACTGGGCTGCTCTGAGGTTGTCTCGAATGACCCGACACATCTCCTCAGCTTCTTCTATCAAATCATTCCCAAGGATCTGACGCTCGCCGGTCTCGGACCAGTTGAGCGGGGTACGACACTTCCTGCCATAGAGAATTTCAAACGGAGCCTTGCTAGAACTAGCTTGATAACTGTTGTTATACGAGAACTCCGCAAAAGGCAGACAATCCGCCCACTTCATGCCAAAAGAGATAACGCAGGCTCTCAACATATCCTCAAGAACTTGATTGACTCGCTCCACTTGACCACTAGTTTGAGGATGAAAAGCTGTGCGGAAGCGTATCTTCGTGCCCATAGCAGACTGAAAAGAGTTCCAGAACTTGGAAGTGAAGATACTTCCGTGATCCGAAGAGATCATCATAGGCACGCCGTGCAAAGACACAATCCTGGAGGTGTACAACTCTGCAAGCTGAGCTGCTGAAATGGATTGCTTGACTGGAAGAAAATGAGCCACTTTACTCAATTTTTCGATGACGACGAAGATGGCATCATTACCCTTCTTGGACTTCGGAAACCCGGTGACCAAATCCATCTCAATGTGGTCGAAATTCCACTCGGGAATGGGCAAAGGATGCAAAAGACCTGCTGGACGTTAATGCTCTGCTTTCACCCTTCGACATACATCACATTCATTTACGAACTGAGCAATCTCACGCTTCATTCGAGTCCACGAGAAGGTCTGTTTCAAGTCCTGATACATCTTGGAACTTCCAGGATGAATAGAGAGCAGAGAGTTATGAGCTTCTTCCATGATTACCTTTCTGAGATCACCTTTCGGGATGACAAGACGATCCTCGAAGAACAACGTGTCTCTGGCATCAACAGTGAAGCACTTATACTTGGGAAGACTCTTTGCCATGCCAATATTGACTTTCTTCACCATAGAGTCAAGAAGGTGTGCTGCTCGGACCTGATCTTCCGAGGTAGGAGAGATCTGAAGGTTTGCAATAAATCCCTGAGGTACTAACTGAAGGTTGAGCTTCCTGAAAGACTCACAAAGCTTAGGCTGGAGATGTTGCAGAATCAGACTGTTGCAGTACGCCTTCCTGCTCAAGGCATCTACCACGACATTAGCTTTGCCTGGCGTGTACTCAACACTCAGATTAAAATCTTGGAGCATTTCCACCCAACGTGTTTGCCGAAGATTCTGGTTAGGCTGAGTGAAGATGTACTTGAGACTCTTGTGATCGGTGAAAACTTCAACCTTTCATTCCAATAAGAGGTGTCTCCAAGTCATCAGAGCGTGTACCACAGCTGCTAGCTCAAGATCATGCATAGGATAGTTCTTCTCCGCTGGCTTCAACTGCCTGGAGGTATAAGCAACCACCTTCTTTCTTGCATTAGAACTGCACCAAGACCCTGGAGAGAAGCGTCACAGAACACCTGGTACGACTTGGAATCATCCGGAGGAACCAAGACTGGAGTAGAGGTGAGCTTCTCTTTGAGTGTGTCAAAGGCCAACTGACACTCTGGAGACCAAGCATAGTTAACACCCTTCTAAAGAAGACTTGAGAGCGGCTTCACAATCTTGGAGAAGTTCTCAACGAACCTTCTACAATAGCTTGCGAGCCCGAGAAAGCTTCGAAGATGCTTCACATTCTGCGGAGGCTCCCATTCAACAATGGCCTGAACCTTGGACGAATCAACTTTGATGCCCTCGGCAGAGATAATGTGGCCAAGATAGACGACTTCTTTCAGCCACAACTCACACTTGGAAAACTTGGCATACAGCTTGTACTCTCTCAGCTTATCAAGCACCAATCTGAGATGTTCTTCATGTTCTTCCCGAGTTTCAGAAAAGACCAGAATGTCGTCGAGATAGAGAAAGACAAAGTCATTATTGAACGGAGAGAAAATGTAGTTCATCAATCGACAGAATGTCGGAGGAGCTTTAGCCAGACCAAAAGACATGACTGTATACTCATACGAGCCAAAACTAGTCCTCAAGGCAGTCTTTGGAATATCTTCTTCGTGAATGCGAATTTGATGATAGCCCATTCTGAGATCGGGCTTGGAGAAGACCTTAGCACCTTTCAACTGTTCGAACAACTCAGTTATGTTCGGAAGTGGATATTTTTTCCTAATTGTCTTCTTGTTCAGTGGACGGTAATCGACACACAGTCGGTCCGTCCCATGCTTCTTTTTGATAAACAGAACTCCACATCCCCATGGAGACGAGCTCGGTCTGATCAGACCCAAACGCTCCTGCTCATCGAGTTGCCTCTTAAGTTCCTTCAACTCTTCTGGACCCAATTTGTACGGCCGTTTGCACGCCGGCTCGGTACCTGGCTCAAGCTCAATCACAAATTCAACTTCTCGGTGCGGAGGCATGCCTGGTAGCTCTTCTGGAAACACATCTTCATATTCGCAGACCACTGGGACTTGCGAAATAGGATTAATCTCACCCTTTTCATTCAAAGAGAACAGACGGATTGTATCATCGCGTGCCGCGAATATAATCACGTCCTCCGAAGAGTGGGTAAGCTTCACTTCTTTAGCTTCACAATCAATCGATGCCTTGTTCATGGCCAGCCAGTCCATACCAACGATCAAGTCAATGTCAGAATTGCCCAAGACATACGGAGAAGCCAGAAAAGAATAACTTCCTATCTTGACAGAAGCATCCGGAACAATCTAACGAGAACTCATAAGCATACCTGGAGAAACAATGTCCAAAGACTTAGCCAACTCTTGAAGATGAAAATCATGCTTTTCCGCAAAAGTATATGACAAGAAAGAATGCGATGCACCAGAATCGACTAACACTTTAGCAGGAATATCATTGACGAGGAGGTTACCCATGATCACATCTGACGAGTTTTCTGCCTCAGCCGCATTCACCATGTTGACTCGAGCTGACCTGGGGTTGAACTTGACAAGAGCATTACTTGGAGGTTTGCCTGGAGGAGGAGGCGACAGTCGGAGCTGAGAAGTGCACTTGTTGGCATAATGACCCTTCTGACCACACTTGTGACAAGTAACCTCTGCTGGCTGCCGGTACTGAGTCTGAGGAGGCCCTTGCTTCTGATGCTGGAATCTCTGCTGAAAGACAGGGTTGGGTGGGTGGGAAGAACCACGGCCACCAGAGTGCTTGAGCTGCTGCGTGTGCCGAGGAGGAGGAGACACCCAAAACTTTTGTTGCTTCTGAACCACCTGAGTAGAAGAAGAGCTAGAATCTCTGAAGCGCTTCTTAGAATTCTCCACCCTGAGCAAGGCTGCCTCTGCTCTAAGAGCTAAGTTCTAGAACTTGTCGAACTCCTCAGGATCGTGCACAGCAAGAGCTAACTGCGAATCTTCTTTCAAGCCACCTCTGAACTGATAAATCTTGCTCTTCTGATGAGGGATATCATGCAAGGCATAACGGGCTAGCTCGTGGAACTCAACGTTGTACTTGTACACGGAATTGCCACCCTGCTTCAAGCGCCTGAACTTCTCACGCATCTCCTCCACGAAGTTGGAAGGAATGTAGTGGGACCTGAAGTCACGGCAGAACTCATCCCAAGTGATCACTCTAGCGCCTCTTGAATCCTTCAACTGTTGCCACCAGATAGAAGCTTGCCCCTTCAACTGGAAGTTAGCAAATTTGACAAAATCTTCAGGATGAACATTGCTATACTCGAAATGCTTGTTCATATCACAGATCCAATCCTCGACATCAAATGGCTCGTCACAGGAAGTGAAAGTCTTTGGCTGATTCGACAGGAACTAACTCAGATTAGCAAACTGATTGCCACCATGCTGAAAATTGCCTTGCTGGTGATTAGCCCTCTCTTGCAACAACTGTAGCAGCATCTGAGTATTTGCATTTGTAGCAGCCATCACTGCTTGCCAAACCTCAGCAGGAGGAGGTGGCGGCGGAGGAGGATTCTTCGGAGGAGGAGGTGGTGGCGGCACATCCTCATGCCCTGGGTTCTGACGCGTTGGTGGAGCCATCCTGAAGACGGACAACACATTAGCCCACAGAATAAATTGAAGATATAGCTGAATCAAAATGACAGGAATATCTGAACAGGAATAAAGCAATTGCACTCGAACAAAATAGTAAGAATGCTTCCTCAAAGTGACGGTCGACAAAATTCTGATTAAGACCACTGCAAACAAGTATGAGCTAGAATTGCTCGGAGCAAACATATGATCGAGATTTCATCCAATATCTTCGTGGATAAGATCGCACGGGCTCGAATTTACAGTAGCCATCCTGTGCAAGGTAGTGCACACGACATACGAAGTATCCCCGAGTCGTAGCGAGCTACAAGGACTCTTTAAGACACAACAAGAACTGCTGTAAGATGACTGTGAACAAACACACCCACTGAACATTGAATCCCAACCTCAATCATGCATCTGTAGGAAGATAGTCCTATAAGATACTACTTGATATCCCACCTATGAATTCTCGAAATAACTGGTCATGCAAGCTGGTACACGGATACAAGGAATAATATCACACAACTCCTATACTAACCCGTCATCTGTATCACATCCGTCAACACACAACCAGCATCTCGGACCTTCATCTACAACAGACCCTCGTGATCACAACGATACCAAGTATGGCAGTACTCCCGAACTATCTGCACCAGTACTGGGGACATCGGGGTTATCTCGCCACTACCAATATTGAAGCAATAACAAACATCCTTCGTTCTTAGATACTCAGAAATCTGAATGATGGCGATGTGCGCAAGAATCCCCTGGAGCTCAACTCCCCAGAAGAAATCAAGGCAGACAGGAGGCACCAAGACAAAACTCCGTCACATCGAAATCATATAGATTTCACAAAGACCCGCGTGATCCTAATTTTTTTTTTGAGCGAGAAGAGGAGTAGAATAAAGATTTCCTAAGACGGGAACCTCACCAGAGCATGGAAGAGGAGAAAAAAGAATCCTACTCTCCGATATAACTAAGACTCAAAACATTTTACTAGACTCGACCTCGGCCAAGTACGATCACACCAAGGCTCATATGGTCGTAAGGCTCTGATACCAACTTGTAACGACTAAGGTGCAGTCCTTTCCGATTTGGGGAACGAGGCCCCGAATTGGAAAGAAGCGCATCTAAGCGTTTCGCAAACATGGTAACCTAGCACATACAAATAATAGAGGAATGACAATAAGGGATTCAACTGTCATCTCATAAATATATCGGAGTTACATCACGCATCCAAACAAGGTAGTTCCGCATACGGACTACAAAACAAGGGAAATGACTATGCTACCCTGCATGCTTGCCCATGATCACGACCACGCCTCAGTCTTCTGGATAGTTCACGTACATGCGGTTGTTCTCCTCATCGTACTGCCATGCCAGCTGTGTGCCGTCGAGATCACCTGTCTCGGGGGTACCTGAACCTGTTGGTGTTGTGAAGGAATCTATGAGCCACGGGGACTCAACAATCTATGACCTCGGTGCCAGAACTAGTCAAGTTATTAGGTTGGAAAGGTGGAGTATTTAGGTTGCAGCATCCAGATACGTTTGAGACGTATCAAGCATCCCCAAGCTTAACTCGTGCTCGTCCTCGAGTAGGGAAGTGATAGAGAATGAATTTTTGATGCTTTCATGCTACCTAGCATAGATGACCTTTGTAACTCCTCTTATGTGACGTGAATGTTCAGATCCATTAGATTCAAAACAATAGTTGGCTATTGACGTGGAGACAATAATAATTCAAGCAAACTAGCAAGGTAATCATGAACTTTCAAAATAACAATTCCAAAAGAAAGTTATCCCTACAAAATCATATAGTCTGGCTATGCTCTATCATCCTTGCACAACGAATTTAAATCATGCACAACCCCGGTATTGGCCAAGTAATTGTTTTCACACCTTTACTTTCTCAAACTTATTCAACTCTCACGCAATACATGAGTGTGAGCCATGGTTTTAGCACTATAAGTGGTGTGGAGTGTGGTGGAGGTTGCAAGACAAACAAGGAGAAGATGGTCACATTGACTAGGCGTATCAATGAGCTATGGAGATGCTCATCAATAGATATCAACGTGAATGAGTAGGGATTGCCATACAAATGATGCACTAAAGCTAAGAGTATGTGAAAGCTCTTAAAGAAAACTAGTGGGTGTGCATCCAACTTGCTTGCTCACGAAGACCTAAGGAAATTTTGAGGAAGCCTATCATTGGAATATACAAGCCAAGTTACATAATGAAAATTTCCCACTAGCTATATGGTGGTGACAAAACGAGAGACTCTCAATCAGGAAGATCATGGTGCTTAATAAGCACAAGTGTGGAAAGATAGTAGCATTGTCCCTTCTCTCTTTTTCTCTCATTTTTATGGTGGGCTCTTTGGCCTCTTTTTTTATATTTTATATTTTATTTTGGTGGGCATCTTTGGCCTCTTTTTGTAAATGGGCTTCGCTGGCCTCTTTTATTTCCTCACATGGGACAATGCTCCATCAATGATGATCATCACACTTACAACTCAAAACTTAGAACAATGATGACTCTATATGGAATGCCTTCGGTAGTGTACCGTGACAATGATCTAGCATGGCATAGACATCAATGGAAACATCATGCTAGCTATCTTACGATCATGCAATGGCAATGTAGAAGAGGTGGCACATGTCATGGTGGTAGTTGCATGGCAATATATCTCGGAATGGCTTTGAAAAAGCCATAGTAGGTAGGTATGGTGGCTGTTTTGAGGGAGGCTATATGGGTGGTTTTGTGCACCGGCAAAAGTTGCACGACACTAAAGAAGATAGTGATGGTGGAAGGTGAAAGTGCATATAAACCATGGACTCATCATTAGTCATGAAGAACTCATATACTTGTTGCAAAAGTTTTAGTAGTAATCGAAACAAAGCATTCAACGCATACTCCTAGGGGAAGGGTTGGTAGGTATAAACAATCGCGCGATCCCGACCGCCACACAAAGGATGACAATCAATAGACTAATCATGCTCAGACTTCATCACATAGCGGTTCACCATATGTGCATGCTACAAGAATCACTAACTTCAACACAAGTATTTCTAGATCCACAACACCTTACTAATATAACTTCAATATTACCACAACCACAACTCAAAACTAATTGAGATGAATCAAACTTCTCTAACTATTCAATGCACATGAAGGTGGAAGTTTTCATATCCCTTTGGATAAATACCCCTTTTGAGACTACTTTCGAAGCATAGATAAACTACCAAGCCACGCACCGCTGTGCTCTAAAAGATATAAGTGAAGCACATAGAGCAAAAGCAACTAGCTCAAAAGATATAAGTGAAGCACATGTGAGCTGAATTGTCTAACCAAAGGATATAAGTGAAGCTCGACAAAATCACTGTGAGTGCATGTCTCTCTCTCTAGGTGTGCAGCAAGGATGATTGTGACACAACAAAAATAAAGACTCCTACGATACAAGACGCTCCAAGTAAAACACATAACATGTGGTGAATAAAAATATAGCCCCAAGTAACGTTACCGATGGATTGAAGATGAAAGAGGGGATGCCTTCCCGGGGCATCCCCAAGATTAGGCTTTTACGGCATCCTTGAATCAACTTGGGGTGCCTTGGGCATCCCCAAGCTTGAGCTCTTGCCACTCTTTATCTTTTTGTCCATAAGAACTTCACCGAAAACTTGAAAACTTCACAACACGAAACTTGAACAGAAACTCGTGATAACATTAGTATAAGAAAGCAAACCACCACTTCCTTAGGTACTGTAGCTAACTTAAATTCTACTTATGTTGATGTTGGGTTACTGTATTTTCAATCTTCCATGGCTAGTACCCCCCGATACTATCCATAGTTTCATCAAAATAAACAACCAACTCAACAAAAACAAAATCTGTTAACAGCAGACCAGTTTGTAGCAATCTGTATACTTCGTATATTTCCGGTACTTCAAAAATTCTGAAAAATTACGACAATCTGAAGAATTTGCGTAGCAATCAGCAGCAAGAAGAATCAACTCAAAAGCTCTTACACAAAAAAAATGAAAATTCTTTTCTTGAGCAGAAAGTTTCTGTCTTTTCCAGCATGACCAAACGATCATCCCCAAGACTAATCATAACGGTTTCACTTGGCACGAACGCAAAAGAAACAAAAAAAACACAATCATAATAGAACTATGGAAGTGTGGAAAACACAAAACAGAAAGAAAAGGGATAGATTAGTTGGGTTGCCTCCCAACAAGCGCTATTGTTTAACGCCCTTAGCTAGGCATTCATAATTCAATGATGCTCACACAAAAGGCAAGAATTGAAGCACAACGAGAGCATCATAAAGCAAGCGAAAACCACATCTAAGTCTAACATACTTCCTATGCATAGGCATTTTTATAGGAAAACAGATTGTCAAGACAACCAATAGTTACCATATGCAAGGAAGAAGAAAGAGACAATAGCAATCTCAACATAACGAGAGGTGATTTAGTGATATGAAAGCTTCTACCACCATATTTTCCTCTCTTATAATAATTACATGTGGGATCATATTCGAATTCAACGATATAGCTATCACATAGGATATTCTTTTCATGATCCACATGCATGCAAACTTGATGCTCTTCAAAAATAGTGGGATTATCATCAACTAAAGTCATGACGTCTCCAAACCCACTTTCAATAAAATTGCAAATATCATATTCATCATGAGGCTTGAACAAATTTTCAAGATCATAAGAAAAACCATCGCCCCACTCATGATCATTGCAACAAGTAGTGAACATAGCAAAACTAGCATCCCCAAGCTTAGGGTTTTGCATATTTTTAGCATGATTGTCACTAATAGAATTTATAGTGAAACCATTGCAATCATGCTTTTCATCCAAGGAGCCCTCGTGAATCACTTCATAAATTTCTTCCTCACAATTTTCAGATTCACGCATCTCAAGCAAAACTCCATAAAGATAGTCAAGTGCACTAAACTCACTAGCAATTGGATCAACATAATTGGATCTCTTAAAGAGATTAGCAAGTGGATGAGGATCCATATCACTAGATTTTCAGCAAGCGAAGATGCAAGCATATTGAAGGCACATGGCACACAAGCGAATAGAAAGCAAGCGAGAGAAAAGGGCGAACGAAAAAGGCGAATGAAAAAAAGGCAAACGAAAAAGGCAAAGTTGTGAAGTGGGGGAGAGGAAAACGAGAGGCAACTGGCAAAAAAGGTAAATGCAAGAGATGATTTTGTGACACCTACTTGGACAGATCTTGACTTGATCTCTGCTCCCCGGCAATGGCGCCATAAATCCTTCTGCTACTGCGACAACAGACCTTCCCTGGCAATGGCGCCAGGAATCCTGCTGCTGCGGCTACGCCTATACAGACTTCCTTGGAAAATATGCAAAGGATTTCCCCGCGGCCTTGGAGCCTTGCGTTGGTGTTCCCTTGAAGAGGAAAGGGTGATGTAGCACAGCGGCGGTAAGTATTTCCCTCAGTTTGAGAACCAAGGTATTAATCCAGTAGGAGGAGCGTTCACAAGTACCTGCACAAACACAAAGAGCTTGCACCCAACGCTATGAAGGGGTTGTCAATCCCTTATAGATTGTTTGCAAAGTGAGAACTGAAAGCAAAGAGTAAGCAAAGCAAAGTAAAAGTGAAAGTGGAAACGACAGTTGTGAATAGACCCGGGGGCCGTAGTGTTCACTAGTGGCTTCTCTCATGAAAGCAAGTAGACGGTGGGTGAACGAATTACTGTCGAGCAATTGATAGAACCGCGCAAAGTCGTGACGTTATCTAAGTCAATGATTATATCTATAGGCATCACGTCCAAAACAAGTAGACCGATACTTTCTGCATCTACTACTATTACTCCACACGTCGACCGCTATCCAGCATGCATCTAGTGTATTAAGTCCAAAAGAACAGAGTAACGACTTAAGCAAGATGACATGATCTAGATGGACAATCTCATATCTACGATAAAAGCCCACCTTGTTACCCTTGATGGCAACAACATGATGTGTGCCTTGCTGCCCCTTCTGTCACTGGGAAAGGTCACCACACAGTATGAGCCCAAAACCAAGCACTTCTCCCATTGCAAGAATCATAGATCTAGTTGGCCAAACAAAACCCAAGACTCGGAGAGACTTACAAGGATATCAAATCATGCATATAAGAAATCAGCAAAGACTCAAATATAATTCATAGATAATCTGATCACAAATCCACAATTCATCGGATCTCAACAAACACACCGCCAAAGAGGATTACATCGGATAGATCTCCATGAAGATCATGTAGAACTTTGTATTGAAGATCCAAGAGAGAGAAGAAGCCATCTAGCCACTAACTACGGACCCGTAGGTCTGAAGTGGACTACTCACGAGTCATTGGAGAGGCGATGATGTTGATGTAGAAGCCCTCCAACTCCAAAGTCCCCGCCGGCAGGGCACCGGGAAGGGTCTCCAGATGAAATCTCGCGGAAACGGAAGCTTGAGGCGGCGGAAAAGTGATTTCGTTGATGCCCCGAATTTTTCTGGGATTTTATGGAATTCATAGGCCAAAGAGCTAGGGCAGGGGAGCGCGAGGGAGGCCACAAGCCTGGTTGCCGCGGGCCCCCTTGGCCGCGACAACAGGGCTTGTGGGCTCCCTGTGGGCCCACTGCCTTGGCCCTCAAGCATCCCGATCTTCTTCCGTTCTGGAAAAAAATATTTAGGGGATTTTATTCCGTTTGGACTCCGTTCCAAAATCAGATCTGAAAAGAGTCAAAAACACAGAAAAACAGGAACTGGCACTTGGCACTGGATTAATGAGTTAGTCCCAAAAAAGATATAAAAGGTAAACAAAACATCCAAAGTTGACAAGATAACAACATGAAACCATGACAAATTATTGATACGTTTGAGACGTATCATATCCTAAGCTTTATATGGTGGCTAACTTACGTAGAACATGTATGAAGGTGGTCTATTCTAGCGGTCGATGAAAGATGATCACTAAGTGATCCTGAACACCTACCTACGTCAATCATAACCCCACCGTGTTCCCGATCGAAGAGAGATCTTCGAAGGGGACAGTCACGGTTACGCACACAGTTGGCAATTTTATTAGCTTATGTTTAAGTTATCTATTAACGGATGTTAACAAAATATTCCAAGTTGCCACATAACCGCGGGAACGGCTTTCCGAAATATTAAACCCTGCAGGGGTGCTCCAACTAGTCCATCACAAACGTACACGGGCCGCAAAGTAATCCTCTATCACGAATCTCGTGATCTCGTCGGATTCCTTAGAGGAAAACCTCAACTCTAGGGAGAACCAAAGCTTCACCGGGATTCCTATATGCAAGATATATCGCTAAGGTAAGACAAGAGTAGCAGGACCTCCCGTCGTGTCGACGACCCTGATAAGAGCCGCGTATCTCAGTCTCAGGACACGACGGAGGAGTCACATTACAGGTATACCAAACCTCAGGTTGCCCTGTGGTGGCCTCATAGTCTGCCCAGTTTGGACCAACACTCATGAGGAGCACTGGCCCGGGTTATTGATTAAAGATCCTCGGGGTGATCATTCCCTATGCAGATTATTATTAAGTGATTAGAAAATTAACACCAATGTTGGGTCCTGCTGGACAAGTCTTAACACTACGAGATTTATCAAGGGGGTCCCCATAACAACCCCGAACGTGTTAGGAGCGATAAATATGGAATCAAACACCGGTAGCCGGTAACTATGGCGGCAATGACGGAACAGAACACCCGGCAAAAGGCTAGGCCTTCCGTTATTTACCAAGTATATAGGTGCATTAATTAAATAACAGATTTAACATAATGATATCAAACTCATGTTATCACATGTGACAAAGCACCTGCATCTAGCAACGCTAACATTAGAAGCTTAGCAAGCCTACTTAGCCATTCAAGATTTGCTAGGAGGGGATAAGTGTTTGGGTTTCATGGCAATATCAGGAGGCAAATTATTTCAGTGGTAGGCAGCGAGCATATGATGGAAGAAATGTAATCTAGCATAACAAGTCTAGAGATGGAATCAAGGTCATATCATCTTGCCTGTGATATCCTCAGCTTGGAACTGTTCTTGTTCGTCCTGCACGTACTCTCCCGGATCCACGTACTCGTTCTCCGATCCCGGTGCTACCCAACATAGAAATAAGATCCAATGAACAACAACACCTCAAGACGCAACAAGCACATGATGCATGAGATGAATATGAGCATGCATCACTATTTCTATCACTAGCACAAGCATGAGAAGTAATTACATGTTCCTGGACAGAAATGCACCCTAAGATATCTTGACATGCATGAAAATGACATGATCAGATCATCTCGTGAAAACGATGCAAAACCATATAAAGAGCATTTCAAACGGAGTTACGGATCAATGGGAAACAACAAAACAAGAAATGAAGCCCTACGTGTCAAATTCATCACCACACACTCTAATGGCTCAACTCTGGTATTTCCAGGTAGCCAAGATATAAAACAAACCAACATGGATGGGATGGAGCAAAGAAGAACACCACACCATCATCTATGCACTCACAAACATCAAAACACCAAAACTACACAATCTGCCATAAACAACATCATAGCACTTTGTGAGCTACATGCAAAGCACCTACAGCCACCTAAACATGCCAAATAAGATATGTGGCAGTAGCTATCCAAGAGTACTACAAGCACAAGCAAAAATGTCACACAAAGGAGTTAAACATCAAAAGTTACACAGCTGCAAACTTGCCCAAAAATATCAGATTTCATGGACTTCGTGAAAATTCTAGATTCTCACTATGTGTCTATGCTCTGAAGCATTTTGACAGCAGCCTAAACAATATCTACAAGACTCCGAATGGACTGAAAATTTGTAGGGAGCTAGACAAACACATAAGCTTCAACTTTCCAGTTGAAAGCTAAGGTTGACTCACAACACATTGACCTGCACAAGCTCATCTACAGGAGAAGAAAATATAAATAGATTCTCAGACTATGTGAAAATCTCAGATTTTCAGTAATCTGGAATTTCAGCCACATGCCTACTTTGATTGGTCACAACTTGCACATATGGTTTCCTAAGCATGAAAACCAATATGTGGTAGAGGGGGTCACCCTCTACTACCACAACCAAGAATCAAACCCTTGGGCACACCACAACTCATGGAACCAAGCTCTAAACATAGAACAAATCTGAAATATGTCATTTCCAGAAGTGTTCCAATGGCAAAACTGATTTCACCAATGGATTCCTGGGATGATACTACCCCAAAAGCATATAAAATATCTATGTACTTGCTTGGAACAAAAGGGCACAAACTAGAAAAGAAAAACCACATGGAATCATATCTAGTGAATAGTGCATCATCACATGTGCTATTCACTAGAGCAACCCTTGGTCAAGCTCTTGAACATGTCCACAATAACAAAGGTGCACATGAGTGGTGGACCTCATGCTCTTATGCCTTGGCACACCACCATACACCACACATATCAAGCACATGCATATAATCACCTACACATACAACTCATGTGCTTAACATGGCACTTCATGCCATGGCATGTGTGAGACACACACACACAAGCACACACATGCAACTGACAGAACATGGAGACTAACAGAGATGTCCCTCTGTTGCAGCTACTCTACTGTTTAAACAGGAAAAGAAAACAAAATAGGGGGGGGGTGCTCCTACTAGGATTCGAACCCTGCACCTGTCGAGAACACACACATCATCATACCACTGCGCTACAATACGGAAGCCTAACAGAGTAGGGACCTAGAGCAAGGTAAACTAGCACGGGCACCTGGTGCTCTGCTTGGCATGCAGAGTCGCCGACGACAGGGAGGACGCCGGGGCTGATCTGCTACTGCTGCTACCCACGAGGGGAACTACTACCCTACGCGCTGCTACCACGATCGGGAGGAAGCCCCTGCTCTGCTTTGACCCTACCGAACACACCACCAACAGACACACACACAAGCACGCAAGAAATCTCCCTGACAGAGAACTCCGGCGAACCCTAGCCGATCCGTTCGAGGAGAAGTAGGAGGAGGGATTCCTCACCTAGGGAAGGAAGAGGGCACGCCGATCTGCTTGGAGGAGACGCTGGAGGGGAAGAAGATGCGCCAAAGGGGGTTTTGCTGCAGGCCGATATAGAACCGAGGAAGAAGAAGGAGAGCAGTGGGGCCGAGGCGTTGACGACGAGCTGGCCGTCGGTGAGGTCACTCCCCAGCCTCACCGAGGACGTGAATGGGGCGCGGGCACCTCTCCCATGCCCCTGGACATGGCGGCATCGCCGGACGCCGACGGGAGCGAGGTAGACGCCGATGGGGGTGCTGCTCTCCTCTCTCTGTTACTGATCTGCAGAGACTTACCGAGGGGAAGGAGATAAGGAGGGAGAAGGAGAGAGGTGGCGGTGCAGATGGGGAGAGAGGGGAACCCTAGGGAAGAGGGGGGACCTCGACGTTTGTGCCTCACGGCGGCAGCTCTCTCTCTCGGCTAACTGACGGAAAGGAGGCGCGGGACTGCAGACGGCGTCTGAAGGTGGAAGGAGGTCGAGGGAGCTGCGCTTAGCGTGGGGAGAGGGGTACTGGGCCGCCAGGGGGGAGGAAGCCCACGTGAGCGCCACATAAGAGGAAAACAATTCCTTGGGGCTTTATCTATTTACATGAAAAACCAGAGAAGAAATAAAGCACAACAAAAATATACTGGGGTTAAAAACAAAACAAAAATACCACTGGTCATGATTTATCATGACCTATTTAAGAAAAATAGAAAAGGGGTATTTGGGGCATTTAAATATTTTCAAAACAACATTAACATTGGCTGTTTTGGAAATATTTGCACCTTGCAAAAAAGGTTTAAAGCAGCAACCTCACCTCTACAATTTCACCACAAAAATATGCTAACACATGGGCATTTTTAAAACAGAGAAGAGGCAAAACATCTGGGCTTGAGATAAATAGGAGGGAGAGAGTTTTGAAGCTATGCAAACCACATCTATTCCTACTATCACATGCAATATACTAGAGTTGCACCACACCACACATTTCACAAACCACATATCACACAAGATCACAAGCATCACATCACCTCATAAGAACACAATGCAACATCACAAGGACATGGACATGATATGATATGGCATGCATGCATGCAAGGAAGAATAACAAGATGACATACATGAAATCACACATGCATTGAGCTCTCATGTCCATGACAAGGTGGACCCACATGAAGAAGGTTCCAAAAAGTGAAGGTTACACACTTGGGGCATTACATGTTCTTATTGTCGCAAATAGGAATTATGTGCCCGTAGATTTCATTGTTCTTGATATAGATTGCAATCCTACATGTCATATTATTCTTGGCAGACCTTCCTTAGAACGATTTGTGCAATTATTGATATGAGGGAAGGAAATATTAGATTCCAATTTCCATTAAGGAAAGGTATGGAGTACTTTCCTAGAAATAAAATAAAATTACCTTATAAATCTATTAAGAGAGCTACTTATGGATTGCGTACCAAAGATAACAATACCTAGATCTAATGCATTATGCCTAGCTAGGGGCGTTAAACAATAGCGCTTGTTGGGAGACAACCCAATTTTATTTTTATGCTTTTGTTATTGCTTCTGTTTTAAGTGCTGCACACATTATTACCTGTGCAATAATTGTGTTTTCTTGTTTTAATTAGTGTTTGAACCAAGTAAGACCTTTGGGATGGTCTACGGTGTTTGCAAGTTGATTTTGCTGAAAACAGAAACTTTCGCTCTCAGTCCAGGAATTTTATAAATTCACTAGAATGTGATTTTGGTCTTAAATTTTTACACGAGATTGATATACAAATTGCCATGATTGTCCTAATTTTTCAGAATTTTTAGAGTTACATAAGTATTCAAAGTTTATAGGTTGCTACAAATTGTTCTGTTTTTGACAGATTCTGTTTTCTTTGTGTTGTTTTCTTATTTTGATGAATCTATGGGTTGTATCGGGGGGTATGAACCATGGAGAAGTTGAAATACAGTAAATTGCACAAATATAAATAAATAATGAGTTCACAACAGTACCTAAAGTGGTGATTTTTTATACTAACGGATCTCGTGAGTTTTGTGTAGTGAAGTTTCCAAGTTTTGGGTAAAGATTTGATGGACTACGGAATAAGGAGTGGCAAGAGCTTATGCTTGGGGATGACCAAGGCACCCCAAGCCATATTCAAGGATACCAAAGAGCCTAAGCTTGGGGATGCCTTGGAAGGCATCCCTTCTTTCGTCTTCAATCCATTGGTAAATTTACTTGAGGCTATATTTTTATTCACCACATGATATGTGTTTTGCTTGGAGCGTCTTGTATGATATAAGTCTTTAATTTTTAATTTTCCACAATCATCCTTGTTGAATAAATATTTTGAGAGATACACGCTGAATCGTGAATATATTACAATTCTCTATGTACTTCACTTATATCTTTTGACCTAGGCAATGTTGCTCTAGTGCTTCACTTATATCTTTTAGAGCACGGTGGTGTTTTATTTTATGGAAATTATTAAACTCTCATACCTCACTTATATTATTTTGAGAGTCCTTAAACAGCATGGTAATTGGTTTAGGTTATGAATTAAGTCCTAATATAATGGGTATTCATGAGGGATATAATAAAAACTTTCATATTAAGTGCATTGAATATGATGAGAAGTTTGATTCCTTGCATATAGTTTGAGATACGAAGATGGTAATATGAGAGTCATGCTAGTAAGTAATTGTGAATTGGAAGAAATACTTGTGTTAAAGTTTGTGATTCCCGTATCATGCACGTATGGTGAACCGTTATGTGATGAAGTCGGAGCATGATTTGTTTAATGATTGTCAACCTTTGTGTGGAGGTCGGGATCACGTGATGGTTTACTCCTACCAACCATTGCCCTAGGAGCATGGGTCTAATACTTTGCTTCGATAACTAATATGCTTTTGCAATAAGTATGTGAGTTCTTTATGACTAATGTTGAGTTCATGGATTATATGCACTCTCACCCTTCCACCTTTGATAGCCTCTCTAGTACCGCGCAACTTTTGTCGGTACATTGATGACCCACAAGTGTAGGGGATCTATCATAGCCTTTTCGATAAGTAAGAGTCTCGAACCCAACAAGGAGCAGGAGGTATTGACAAGTGATCTTGAACAAGGAATAACTGCAAGTACTGAAAGGTAACTTTTTATGGGTTTTCGAGTATAAGCAACAAGGAAATAATTGCAAGTAAAGTAAATGGTGCTGAGGTGCAGCAAGTGCCCCAATCCTTTTGAGTGCAAAGGATAAGCCGAGGGACTAACTTATAAAGACTAAGGTGTTCCTAAGGACACACAGGAGAGATAGTCAAGTGCTTTCGCCATACTCTGTCTAGTACTATGTTTTGTATTGATAAATGTTATGTGGGTGGATCTTAACTAGTGCACCATCTAGGCTAAGACAAGTACACTCTTATGCTTAATCCCTCTTGCAAGCATCCGCAAATACAAGAGAGAAATTAAGGCAAAGCCTAACCATAGCAATAAGCTTTAGGATCCAATACTCCTTCATGCAAAAGTATGCGAACCGGGGTTCAGGTTTCTGTCACTCCGACAACCCACCATAAGCATTCTTTATACACGATGCATTCCCCTAGGTCCTTAAAAAGGCGAAGTGTTATGTAGTCGATGTTCACATAACACCACTAGAAGAATAACACCATAACTTAAATATCAATCAACACGTATTACTTCAACATCATATGACTACTAACATATAGACTTTTCCCATGTCCTCAAGAACTAATGCAACTACTCACAAAACATAAAAGAGATCATGATCAAAGGTGATGAAAATATGATTAACAATCTGGTCATAACAATAATCCTCCAACAAAACTCAATAGCATTCACCACAAAAGAGTAATCAACACCGGTAGAGTAGAGGGGATGAATAGTGCAAGGTACAACTCCGATTGCAATGGTGAAGTAGATGGGATGAAGGTGGAGATGGTGCTGGTGTTGGTGATGATGGTGATGATGATCTCGATCATGCTGGTGATGATGGTGATGATGATGAGGACGATCTCCCCTTTCGGGAGGGGTTCTCCCCGGTGGAATCTGCCCGCCGGAAAGGTCTTTTCTTCTGTGTAGGTTTTCGCCGCACAGCGGCGGCGGAATCGCGAAAACTCTTGTGTTCCCAGAATTTTTTAGGTCAAGAGGGACATATAGGACAAAAGAGAGCAACGGGGGCTGGGCCCATCACCTAGGCGGCCTCCTGGCGCGGCCTAGGGGGCCGCGCCAACAGGTCGCCTGGGTGACCTGTGGCCTCCTCCTTCTCTTCTTTGGCCTGTCTTCGGGACATGTCCGGAAACTTCTTCCCTTAAAATTTCAGTGTAATTGGAGATGTTCTGATATTGCAACTCTTCGTGCTATTTTCTCCGATGAATTCCGTGTCTGCTGTTTCGGCACCGGAAAGTTGTAAACTGTGTAAAATAATCCAAAACACTTTAAGTACATCATCATAAAGTGAAATATATCAATGAAGAGAGACAAATTATGATACAAAATAGTGATGCATTTTGGACGTATCAACTCCCCCAAGCTTAGACCTCGCTTCTCCCCAAGCGAATACTGAGCTCGGTAAACCTGTCCACAAGTTTAGAGAGTGAAGTGTCGATAAATAAGAATACAGACAAGAAGCATAAGAATTTCTCTACTAAACTCAACCATCATCAACAACAGTCTCAACTCATAATGCCCTTATGAAAGAGTAATATCAATTACAATCAAAAGTAGAGCTAAGAAAACTCATCAAACCATGGCAAACATGTCCTTGGTCAAAGAACAACTAATAAATTTTAACTTTTGCTCTTCCTCTTATATTTTGATGAGATCAATTGAAGCTTTTTGGAAGAACATATTATTAGTCAAGAAGTGAAAATTCTAACACAAAGGAAGATGTTTGCTTTAGCTAGGCTTAACAAACAACTTACTTATCTTAATGATAATGTTAACAAAGGTGTGATATGACAACTCTCAATGAAATGATATAAATGCATGCATCTTTGTCAACATAAGGTGTCTGCTCCTTTTAGGATAGAAAGAAGTAGGTTTACTGACTCAACATAAAAGTAAAAGATTGGCCCTTCGCATAGGGAAGTAGGGAAAACTCATGTGCTAGAGCTTTTTAGAGAACAACAAGATTGTAAAACAAGCTTTTGAGAGGTGCATGATTTGTCAACGAATGCTAGTAGATAGCCCAATACTTCTCATGTTGGACAAGTTTTGAGGAACGGCTCCCAAAGTGGGGACGATCACATCCCCTTAGTCTCCTTTGTTTATCACTACCAAAGTTTTATGATTTCTCAACAACAAAGCGTGAAGGAGGTTTCGTTTGTTGTTATTATCTTTTACGAGTTGGGCGCGCTGATGGCAGTCCCTCCTCGTATTAGGGGTTCGCAGATAACGTGCAAACCCAAGATAAAACTTGTCCAATATGAAAAGATCATGAATTATCTACCACTTCCTCATGAGCTAAAACAGAGGCACAAAACAGGGAGTAATATTTGAAGGTTTAAAGATAGCACATGAGTAATATACTTTAGGAGTGGCGGTGAAATACCACGTATAGGGAGATATGGTGGACTCTTGGGAAGGTTGAGGTTCCAGGGTATGGATGCACAAGCAGTATTCCCGCTTAGTGCAAGGTTTGGCTAGCAAAGGATTTTTGAGAGCAGACAAATAATGTTGACTTGGATGCAAAACAATATAAAGTTTAACATAAAGAATTGGCACAAAACATCAAGTTGTCTTCCTTGTCATCATAACACTTCAAGCATAAGAACATAAAGGTTTTGGCTATGTCGCTACTAGAAAAACTCATGCTTGTTGTTATGACCAATGCTATGTTTGCCAAGATTAAGTAAAGTTTTCAAAGCCATACCTGATGTGTAAGATAAATATTCCCATAAGAATCAGCATATGAGATCGAATTCATGAAGAGAATAACAAGTACAACAAAGAAACCAATAGACTTCTCATTAATATTCCATCGTAGACACTGCACGCTCACGGATAAAAACTCTCCACAAAGGAGTGATAGACCTCAACACAAACACCTATTTCATAAGATAACTTCCCTAGACATGATATGACACTAAACTTTACCAAGAGAGGTAAAAGATAAAAATAGAGATACCGGGCACTCCCCCATGCTTGGAACAAGCTAAGGGAATGCCATTACCCATGAAGATTTCACTATTCATCCTTGTTCTTGTTGCTCGGGTAATCCTTAGCGAAACGCTTCCATGGCAAAGGTCCTCCCTCCACACAGGATTCTTCAGTCTCCAAGATCCTGCTCTCGGCAGATAAGCCTATGCGCAAAAACTTAAGTTCATACTCACAGTTCTGGTTTTGAAGATCATAGATGTGCCCTTGAAGCTCGAACACTTTGGTTTCTAGTGCGGATATGATTGATCGCACTTCCTTCATCTCCTCCTCATGTTCCCTCTTCTGCTCGGCGATGATATCGTAGTTGGCCTCGACACCACGCTCGATCAACAACTTGTACTTGACGACTTCTTACTCCACTTCTTCCAGCCTGGCCCTCGTGCTCCCCTCCTTGACAGGTCCCTTCAAATCTTCTTTGAGGAGGACACCATCCTCCACCCAAAGTGTTTGAGGGTGTCTCTTTACCTCTGCGAGGTAAGGGTTGATGACGTTGACGAGGAACTTGTCCTTGGGAGATTTTGGGGAGGCCATGGCACCTAAGTTTGCTGAAAATTTTCCTGGCACAAACGGATCAAAAAGAAAACGCATGAAATCGCAAGATACAAAGCCGGGACGATCTGGGAAAATACATAGGAAAAATTTATGCGCCAAAAGGAAGCTAACGAGCCAAAGTGGAGTCGGAGATGAGCTCCAGGTTGTCCAGGCGGCTTGCTGGCGCGACCAGGACCTAGCCCGCGCCAGCAGGTCACCTGGGTGATGTGGAGCTCTTATCCGGCTCCGCTTCGGCTCGGAATTGTCCTAATTTTGCAAAAACGCATAAAACGGAACTTTTATTGATGTTCATGAAGTTTCCTTACTGTATTTCATACCTTTCCTTAATCTGCTTCTGCTGGTGTCTGATATAGTGTTGCAATATGTTCTTCATGAGTGGCTACCTGTATCACATCCACCTCTAAATTCATGGGGTCTCCAGCCATGTAATGCTTGAGTCTTTCCCATTAACAACATGTGGTTTTGTGCCTTGCTACTTCTTGAGCTTGCGTTGGTTTTTCCCTTGAAGAGGAAAGGGTGATGCAGCAAAGTAGAGATAAGTATTTCCCTCAGTTTGAGAACCAATGTATCAATCCAGTAGGTGTATCAAGATGGGGCACCAATGAACCTGCGCAAAGACAAACAAACTTGCACCCAACGCGATAAAGGGGTTTTCAATCCCTTTACGATTACTTGCAAGGTGAGATCTGATAGTGATAAAAGGTAAATATAAATAAAAGTGCATCAAGGTATTTTTGGTATTTTTGTATGTATATCTGAATATATAATGTGTAAAATAGACCCCGGGGCCATAGTGTTCACTAGAGGCTTCTCTCATGATAGCAAGTATTATGGTGGGTGAACGAATTACTGTCGAGCAATTGATAGAATCGCGCAAAGTCGTGACGATATCTAAGGCAATGATCATACATATAGGCATTATGTCCGAGACAAGTACACCGATACTTTCTGCATCTACTACTATTACTCCACACATCGACCACTATCCAGCATGCATCTAGTGTATTAAGTTCATCACAAATAGAGTAACGCCTTAAGCAAGATGACATGATGTAGAGGGATAAATTCATGCAATATGATATAAACCCCATATTTTTACCCTTGATGGCAACAACACGATGCATGCCTCGCTACCCCTTCTGTCACTAGGTGAGGTCACCGCACGGTATGAACCCAAAACCAAGCACTTCTCCCATTGCAAGAATTATAGATCAAGGTGGCAAAACGAAACCCATAACTCGAAGAGAATTACAAGGATACGAAATCATGCATATAAGAAATCAGAGGAAACTCAAATAATATTCATAGATAATCTGATCATAAATCCACAATTCATCGGATCTCGACAAACACACGGCAAAAGAAAGTTACATCGGATAGATCTCCATGAAGATCATGAATAACTTTGTATTGAAGATCCAAGAGAGAGAGGAAGCCATCTAGCTACTAGCTATGGACCCGAAGGTCTGTGGTGAACTACTCACGCATCATCGGAGAGGCAATGGTGTTGATGAAGAAGCCCTCCGTGTCCGAATCCCCCTCCGACAGGGCACCAGAACGGTCCCCAGATGGGATCTCGTGGAGACAGAAGCGTGTGGCGGCGGAAAAGTATTTTCGTGGCTCTCTTTGTTGGTTTCGGGATTTTAGGGAATTTATAGACGAAATAGGTAGGGCAAAGGAGGCAAGGGGGGGGGGCCCACGAGCCTGCTAGGCGCGCCCCCATGGGGCGCGCCTAGGGGGCTCGTGACCTCCCACGAGACCTCCTGCCTTGGTTCTCAAGTCTCCTGGGTATCTTCTGTTATGGAAAAAAAATCACCCCTCAGGTTTTATTCCGTTTGGACTCCGTTTAATATTCTTTTCTGAAAAAGGTCAAAAACATGGAAAAAACAGAAACTCGCACTAGGCACTGAGTTAATAGGTTAGTCCCAAAAATGATATAAAATGGCATATAAATGCATATAAGACATCCCTAGTTGATAATATAATAGCATGGAACAATCAAAAATTATAGATACGTTGGAGACGTATCAAGCATGCCCAAGCTTAACTCCTGCTCGTCCTCGAGTAGGGAAGTGATAAAGACCGAATTTTTGATGTGGAACGCTACCTAACATATTTCTTCTTTGTAACTTCTTTATTGTGGCATGAATGTTCAGATCAGTAAGATTCAAAACAATAGTTTAATATTGACATGAAGACAATAATACTTCAAGCATACTAGCAAAGTAATCATGAACTTTTGAAATAACAAGGCCAAAGAAAGTTATCCCTACAAAATCATATAGTCTGGCTATGCTCCATCGTCCCCACATAATGAATTTAAATCATGCACAACCCCGGTATTGGCCACGTAATTGTTTTCGCACTCTTACTTTCTCAAACTTTTTCAACTCTCACGCAATACATGAGCATGAGCCATGGATATAGCACTATAGGTGGAATAGAGTGTGGTGGAGGTTGTGAGGCAAAAAGGAGGAGATGGTCACATCGACTCGGTGTATCAATGGGCTATGGAGATGCCCATCAATAGATATCAATGTGAATGAGTAGGGATTGCCATGCAACGGATGCACTAGAGCTACAAGTGTATGAAAGCTCAAAAAGAAAACTAGTGGGTGTGCAGCCAACTTGCTTGCTCACGAATACCTAGGGCAATTTTGAGGAAGCCCATCATTGGAATATACAACCCAAGTTATATAATGAAAATTCCCACTAGTATATGAAAGTGACAAAGCAAGAGACTCTCTATCATGAAGAACACGGTGCTACTTTGAAGCACCATTGTGGAAAAAGATAGTAGCATTGTCCCTTCTCTCTTTTTCTCTCATCATTTTTTTTGTTTGGGCTCTTCGGCCTCTTTTTTTACATTTCATTTTTTCCTCTTTTTTTTGGTGGGCAACTTTGGCCTCTTTTTTATTTATTTCCCCACATGGGACAATGCTCTAATAATGATGATCGTCACACTTTTATTTACTTACAACTCAATACTTAGAACAATAATGACTCTATATGAAATGCCTCCGGCAGTGTACCAGGATGTGCAACGATCTAGCTTAGCGTATGACGTTGAAATATCTCGCTAGCTATCTTACATCATGCAATGGAAAAATGAAAATGACGACACATGTCATGAGACGGAACGGCGGAATTTGCATGGCAATATATCTCGGAATGGCTATGAAAATGCCATAATAGGTAGGTATGGTGGCTGTTTTGAGGAAGGTATATGGTGGGTTTGTGCACCGGCGAAAGTTGCGCAGCACTAGAGAGGCTAGCAATGGTGGAAGGTGAGAGTGCATCTATACCATGGACTCACATTAGTCATGAAGAACTCATATACTTATTGCGAAAGTTTTATTAGTAATAGAAACAAAGTGCTAAACACATACTCCTAGGGGAAGGGTTGGTAGGTGTTAACCATCGCGCGATCCCAACCGCCACACAAGGGATGACAATCAATAAATCAATTATGCTCCTACTTCCTAACATAGCGGTTCACCATACGTGCATGCTACGGGAATCACTAACCTCAACACAAGTATTTCTAGATTCACAACACCCTACTAACATAACTCTAATTTTACCATATTCATATCTCAAAACTAATTGTGAGGAATCAAACTTCTCTTACTAATCAATGCACATGAATATGAAAGTTTTTATTATATCCTCTTTGGATGCCTATCATATTTAGGACTAATTTCATAGCACACGCCAATTACCAAGTTACTTAGAGAGAGCACTCTCAAAATGATATAAGTGAAGATCGAGAGTTTTTATTTCTACAAAATATGAGACCGCCGTGCTCTAAAAAGATTTAAGTGAAGCACTAGAGCAAAATTATATAGCTCAAGAGATAAAAGTGAATCTCATGGGAGCAAAATTATCTAGCTCAAAAGATATAAGTGAAGCTCATGGGAGCTAAATTGCCTAGCTCAAAAGATATAAGTGAAGCTCATTGAGTATTCTAACAGATTCACGATGAGTGCATGTACCTCTCAAAAAGGTGTGCAGCAAGGATGATTGTGATAAAACAAAAAGCAAAGACTCCTATAATACACGACGCTCCAAGGAAAACACATATCATGTGGTAAATAAAAATATAGCTCCACGTAACGTTACTGATGGATTGAAGACGAAAGAGGGGATGCCTTCCCGGGGCATCCCCAAGCTTAGGCTTTTTGGTGTCCTTGAATTTGGCTTGGGATAACTTGGGCATCCCCAAGCTTAGGCTCTTTCCACTCTTTATTCCATTGTCCATAAGAACATCACCCAAAACTTGAAAACTTCACAACACAAAACTTAAACAGAAACTCGTGATATCATTAGCATAGGAAAACAAACCACCAACTTTTTAGGTACTGTAGTAAACTTAATTTCCATTTAGATTGTTGTTATATTACTGTATTCTAACTTCTCCATGGCTCGTACCCCCCGATACTAACCATAGTTTCATCAAAATAAGTAATCAACACAACAAAAACAGAATCTGTCAAAAACAGAAAAGTCTGTAGTAATCTGTATATTTAGTATACCTATGCTATCCCAAAAATTCTGAAACACTATGAAAATTAGGGAAATTTGCATATTAATCATCGTCAAAAAGAATCAACTCAAAATCTCTTTCTGAATAGGAATCAAAAATAATTTCGTGAGCACAAAGTTTCTATCTTTTTTAGCATGATTAAACAACTATCACCAAAACTAATCATAAAGGTTCTACTTGGCACAAACACTAATTGAAACATAAAAAACACAATCATAACAGAATCATGATGGTGTGGACTCAACAAAACAAAAATTTAAAAGCAAAAATAAATTTATTCATTGGGTTGCCTCCCAACAAGCGCTATCGTTTAACGCCCTTAGCTAGGCGTAAGGCAATAGAATCAAGTATCGTCATCTTTAGTGCTCAAACCATAAGTAGATCTCATAATGGATTCATAAGGCAATCTTATTTTATTTATAGGAAAGTGTTTCATGCCCTTATTTAATGGAAATTGAAATTTAATATTCCCTTCCTTCATATCAATAACAACACCAGTAGTCCTAAGGAAAGGTCTACCAAGAATAATGGGACATGTTGGATTGCAATCAATATCAAGCACAATGAAATCTACGGGCACATAGTTCCTATTTGCAATAATAAGAACATCATTGATCCTTCCCATAGGTTTCTTAATAGTAGAATCCGCAAGATACAAATTAACAGAGCACTCATCAATCTCATTGAAACCTAGAACATCACATAAAGATTTTGGAATTGTGGAAACACTAGCACCCAAATCACACAAAGCATGTCATTCATAATTTTTAATCTTGATTTTTATAGTAGGTTCCCACTGATCATGAAGTTTTCTAGGAATAGATATTTCCAACTCAAGTTTCTCTTCAAGAGACTTCATCATAGCATCAACGATATGATTGGTAAAAGCCTTATTTTGGCTATAAGCATGCGGAGAGTTTAGCATGGATTGCATCAAAGAAATACATTCAATCAAAGAGAAACTATCATAATTAAATTCCTTGAAATCCAAAGTAGTAATTTCATCACTATTCAAAGTTTTGATATCCTGTACTCCACTTTTAGTATTTTCAGCATCAAGATAAATAGACTCCGAATCATTGGGGCGTTACTCAACCAAAGTGGATTCACATCCAGCCCCATCATCATTAGGATTGACATTAGAAAACAAGGATTGAATAGGAGTCACACCAAGCACTTTAAGATCTTCGTAATTCTCATCACGAGAACACACCTTTTTAAGCCATTCATGTCTAGCACGAATTTGGGCGGTTCTTTCTTTACTCTCATTCATAGAAACACACATAGATTTCAAAGTTTCATCCATATTAATCTTGGGAGGAACACATCTCAATTTCAAAGAATCAATATCAAGAGACATTCTATCAACAGTCCTAGCCAAGTCATCAATTTTAAGCAGTTTTTCTTCTATGGAAGCATTGAAAATCTTTTGCGAAGTAATAAACTCTTTAATATTACTCTCAAGATCATAGGGTATTTTATTATAATTTCCATGAGCATTGTTGTAGGAATTGCCAAAATTATTAGAGGGATTACTAGGAAAAGGCCTAGGATTAAGGTTACCTCTATAATCATTGTTGTTACAAAATTATTCCTACCAACAAAACTAACATCCAAATTTTTATTGCAATTCTCAATCAAGGAATATAAAGGCATATCATTTGGATCTAGAGGAGCACTTTTACTAGCAAACAACTTCATTAACTCATCTATCTTAGCACTCAAAGAGTTAATTTCTTCTATAGCATGCACTTTTTTACTAGTAGGCGACCTTTCAGTGTGCCATTGAGAATAATTTGTCATGATATTATCTAGGAGTTTTGTAGCTTCACCTAGTGTGATTTCCATAAAAGTTCCACCAGAGGCGGAATCCAAGATATTTCTAGAAGCAAAATTCAAACCAACATAGAAAATTTGTATAATCATCCAAAGACTTAGGCCATGAGCGGGACAATTTCTAATCATCAATTTCATTCTCTCCCAAGATTGTGCAACATGTTCATGATCTAGTTGCTTAAAATTCATGATATCATTATGGAGAGAGATAATCTTAGCAGGTGGAAAATACTTGGAAATAAAGGCATCTTTACACTTGTCCCATGAATCAATACTATTTTTGGGTAAAGATGAAAACTAAGTTTTTGCTCGATCTCGTAATGAGAACGGAAATAGCTTCAATTTAATCATATCATTATCCACATATTTCTTCTTTTGCATATCGCATAACTCAATAAAGGTATTAAGATGGGATGCGGCATCTTCACTGGGAAGGCCGGAAAATTGCTCTTTCATAACAAGATTCAACAAGGCAACATTAATTTCATATGAATCCGCACTAGTGGCGGGAGAAATTGGAGTACTAATAAAATCATTGTTATTAGTATTAGACAAGTCACACAATTTAGTGTTTTCAGACATGGTGACTTAGCAAGCAGACAAGCACACAAGCAAACAGAAAGCAAGCAAAAGAAAGGGCGAATGAAAAAGGCAAATAAAAAGAAAGGCAAATATTTTTGTAAATTTTGTTTTAGAAGTGGGGGAGAGGAAAACGAGAGGCAAAAGGCAAATAATGTAAATGCAAGAGATGAGTTTGCGATAGGTACTTGGTACTTATGCTTCACTTGAATACTCCCCGGCAACGGCGCCAGAAATTCTTCCTGCTACTTCTTGAGCTTGCATTGGTTTTTCCCTTGAAGAGGAAAGGGTGATGCAGCAAAGTAGAGATAAGTATTTCCCTCAGTTTGAGAGCCAAGGTATCAATCCAGTAGGAGTACCAAGATGAGGCACCAATGAACCTGCGCAAATACAAACAAACTTGCACCCAACGCGATAAAGGGGTTGTCAATCCCTTTACGATTACTTGCAAGGTGAGATATGATAGTGATAAAAGGTAAATATAAATAAAAGTGCAGCAAGGTATATTTGGTATTTTTGTATGTCAATCTGAATATATAATGTGTAAAATAGACCCGGGGGCCATAGTGTTCGCTAGAGGCTTCTCTCATGATAGCAAGTATTACGGTGGGTGAACGAATTACTGTCGAGCAATTGATAGAATCGTGCAAAGTCATGACGATATCTAAGGCAATGATCATACATATAGGCATCATGTACGAGACAAGTAGACCGATACTTTCTGCATCTACTACTATTACTCCACACATCGACCGCTATCCAGCATGTATCTAGTGTATTAAGTTCATAACAAACAGAGTAAAGCCTTAAGCAAGATGACATGATGTAGAGGGATAAATTCATGCAATATGATATAACCCCCATCATTTTACCCTTGATGGAAACAACACGATGCGTGCCTTGCTACCCCTTCTGTCACTAGGTGAGGACACCGCACGGTATGAACCCAAAACCAAGCAGTTCCCCATTGCAAGAATTATAGATCAAGTTGGCCAAACGAAACCCATAACTCGAAGAGAATTACAAGGATACGAAATCATGCATATAAGAAATCAGAGGAAACTCAAATAATATTCATAGATAATCTGATCATAAATCCACAATTCATCGAATCTCGACAAACACACCGCAAAAGAAAGTTACATCGGATAGATCTCCATGAAGATCATGGAGAACTTTGTATTGAAGATCCAAGAGAGAGAAGAAGCCATCTAGCTACTAGCTATGAACCCGAAGGTCTATGGTGAAGTACTCACGCATCATCAGAGAGGCAATGGTGTTGATGAAGAAGCCCTCCATGTCCGAATCCCCCTCTGGCAGGGCACCAGAACGGTTCCGAGATGAGATCTCGCGGAGACAGAAGGTTGCGGCGGCGGAAAAGTATTTTCGTGGCTCTCTCTGTTGGTTTCGGGATTTTAGGGAATTTATAGGCGAAAGAGGTAGGGAAAAGTAGGCAAGGGGGCCCACGAGCCTGCTTGGTGCGCCCCCCTGGGGCGCACCTAGGGGTCTCGTGACCTCCCACGAGACCTCCTGCCTCGGTTCTCAAGTCTTCTGGGTATCTTCTGTTATGGAAAAAATCATCCTGCAGGTTTTATTCCGTTTGGACTCCGTTTAATATTGTTTTCTGAAAAAGGTCAAAAAGACAGAAAAAATAGAAACTGACACTAGGCACTGAGTTAATAGGTTAGTCCCAAAAATGATATAAAATTGCATATAAATGCATATAAGACATCCCAAGTTGATAATATAATAGCATGGAACAATAAAAAATTATAGATACGTTGGAGACGTATCATGCCTTCAAGATTATTAATCTTGATTGCACCGGAGCGGTAGACTTCTTCGATATGGTACGGTCCTTCCCACTTGGAAAGTAATTTACCTGGAGAAAACCTGAAAGAAGATCTATACAACAAAATTTTGTCACCAACATTAAATTCACGTTTCAAAATTCTCTTGTCATGCCACTTCTTTACCTTTTGTTTGAACATTTTTGCTCTCTCATAAGCTTCACTTCTCCACTAATCTAGAGAAGTCAAGTTCATGAGACGCTTTTCACCAACAAGCTTTCGATCAACATTAAGCTCTCTAACAGCCCAGAAGGCTTTGTGTTCTAACTCTAAAGGTAGACGGCATGCCTTGCCATAAACCATCTTATACGGAGACATTCCCATGTTATTTTTGTAAGCAGTTCTATATGCCCACAAGGCATCTCCTAGCTTATTGGACCAGTCCTTTCTAGAACTGTTCACCGTTTTTTGCTATATCAACTTGATCTGTCTATTTGTGAGCTCAACTTGCCCACTTGTTTGAGGGTGGTAAGGTGAAGCAATTCTATGATTAACATCATATTTGGCTAGAGATTTTCTAAAAGCACCGTGTGTAAAATGTGATTCTCCATCGGTCATGAGGTACCTAGGTACACCAAACCTGGGAAAGATTACATCCTTGAGCATTTTCAAAGATGTCTTATGATCAACACTTTTGGTGGGGATTGCTTCAACCCACTTGGTCACATAATCTACAACTACTAAGATGTGAGTGCATTTGTGTGAAGGAGGGAAAGGACCCATAAAATCAAAACCCAACAATCAAATGGCTCAATGACTAGCAAATAATTCATAGGCATCTCATTCCTCATACTAATATTACCAACTCTCTTGCACTTATCACAAGATAAAACGTAATTTCTAGCATCTTTAAAGAGACTAGGCCAATAATAACCTGATTGGAGAACCTTGTGTGCGGTCCTCTCACCGGCATGATGTCCTCCATAAGGACTGCTATGACGTTGTCTCAAGATATCCTTCTGCTCATGCTCCGGTATGCATCTCCTCACAATTCCATGCGCACCTTCTCTAAAAGATGTGGGTCATCCCAAAAGTAATACCTCAAGTCGTGGAAGAACTTCTTCTGCTGCTGGAATGTTAAACCTGGAGGCAAAAACTTTGAAACAATAAAGTTAGCATAATCTGCATACCATGGATCTGAATTAGATTTCACCTCCAAAACAGCTAACTGTTCATCAGGAAAACTATCGTTGACCGGAATAGGATTGATACGTCTCCATCGTATCTACTTTTCCAAACACTTTTGCCCTTGTTTTGGACTCTAATTTGCATGATTTGAATGGAACTAACCCGGACTGACGCTGTTTTCAGCAGAATTTCCATGGTGTTGTTTTTGTGGAGAAATGAAAGTTCTCGGAACGTCATGAAAATTTACGGAGAATATTTCTGGAAAATATGAAAAATACCTGCACAAAGATCCACCGGAGGGGACGGGCCAGTGGGCCACAAGCCCTGTTGCCGCGGCCCCCCTGGTCGCGGCAACCAGGCTTGTGGGGCCCACGTGGCTCTGCCGTCCCCAACTCCAGCTCTATTTATTCCCTTTCGTCCCGAAAAAAATGAAGAGAGAAGATTTCATCGCGTTTGCGATATGGAGGCGCTGCCACATCCTGTTCTTCAATTGGAGGGCAGATCTGGAGTCCGTTTTGGGCTCTGGAGAGGAGAAATCGTCGCCATCATCATCATCAACCTTCTTCCCTCTCCAATTCCATGAAGCTCTTCATCGTTCATGAGTAATCTATTCGTAGGCTCGCTAGGTGGTGATGAGTAGGATGAGATCTATCATGTAATCGAGTTAGTTTTGGCGGGGATTGATCCCTAGTATCCACTATGTTCAGAGATTGATGTTGCTACTACTTTCCCATGCTTAATGCTTGTCACTAGGGCCCGAGTGCCATGATTTCAGATCTGAAATTATTATGTTGTCACCAATATATGTGTGTTTTAGATCCGATCTTGCAAGTTGTAGTTACCTACTATGTGTTATGACCCGACAACCCCGGAGTGACAATAACCGGAACCACTCCCGGTGATGACCATAGTTTGAGGAGTTCATGTGTTCACCAAGTGCTAATGCGTTGGTCCGGTTCTTTATTAAAAGGAGAACCTTAATATCCCGTAGTGTCCTCTTGGACCCCGCTGCCACGGGAGGGATGGACAATAGATGTCATGCAAGTTCTTTTCCCTAAGCACGTATGACGACACACGGAATGCATGCCTACATCACATTGACGAACGGGAGCTAGCCACATATCTCTCCGTGTTATAACTGTTCCATGATGAATGTCATCCAACAAATCACCGACCCATTGCCTACGAGTTTGTCCCACTGCTGTTGTTACTTGTTTTGCTCTGCTGCTGTTACTACTGTTGCTGCTACTCTTACTTGCTGCTGCTAATACTTGCTTTGTCCTACTGCTGCTACCACTACTGTTACTTGCTCTTACTATTACTTGCTACTGTTGCTACTTGCTACTGCTATTCCTTGCCACTGCTGTTACTCGTTACACTGTTGCTACCTGCTACAATACTTTTTCTAGTGACGTTGACGGGAAAGAATATTTCCCGTCCACGGGCAACTTCTAGCGCCATTGATACAACAGTTAGGAATAGTGTGCCTTGTCACCAAATCATTTCTGGCACCGTTGCTATCATACTACTTTGCTGCTGATACTTTGCTTGCAGATACTAGTCTTTCAGGTGTGGTTGAATCTGACACATTCAACTGCTAATACTTGAGAATATTCTTTCACTTCCCGTCGAGCGAACCAACAAATTTGGGTTGAATACTCTACCCTCGAAAGCTGCCGCGATCCCACGCGCTGGTGGGATATTGCAAGACAATTTCTAATTGTTGAGCAATTGGGACGAGCTCTTTTCTGGCTCTGTTGCCGTGGAGGCATCAAGTCAGGAATAGTTGCTCGTCAGCAGCATTTTTCTGGCGCCGTTGTCGGGGAAGGGATTGCTATATTCTCTGAGTCACTTGGGATTTATATCTGCTGATCACTATGAAGAATCTGAAAGATCCAAAAACCAAAGTCTTGCCCTCAACTACGAGGGGAGGTAAGGAACTGCCATCTAGCTCTGCACTTGATTCACCTTCAGTTATGAGTAAGTTTGCGACACCACCTCCTGGTAGAAATCTTGATATGTCTCCTGTGCTTGATGATGCTTATGATGCTACTATGCCTGATACTGCTAGAGATGCTATGCCTGATACTGTTAGAGATGCTATGCCTGATACTGCTAGAGATGCAATGCCTGATATTGCTAGAGATGCTATGCTTGATACCGCTTTGCCTGATGATGCTAGAGATGCTATTTTGCCTGATGATGCTATGCTTGATACTGCTAGAGATACTACTTTGCCTGATATGCCACTAGGGGTATTCCTTGATTCTCATATTGCTAGAGTTACTGCCAATGCTCGTGATGCTTCTGAAACTGCCGATACTATTGAGATAGAACCTGCTTTTGCTCCTGCTAGATCTAGCTCTCCTAGATATGAATTGCATGATATACCCGAGGGTTACGTTATGGAGGGAGAGATAGCTGAGGATTTTCTTGCGTGTAAGGATGCCTATGACGCTGAGAAATTACTTCTCAAGTGGAAGGAAAAATCTGTGAAAGCTAGGATGAAATACGACCCGAAGTTTGCCACTTCACCTATCTTTATGACCGATGAGGATTATGAATTCTCTGTCGACCGTGAGATAATCTGTCTAGTCGAATCTGATCCTTTCCACGGTTATGAGTCTGAGACGGTCGTAGCCCATCTTACCAAACTACACGATATAGACACCCTTTTCACTAGTGAGGAGAAGATCCGCTACTACTATATCCTTACGCTGTTTCCTTTCTCTCTAAAGGATGACGCTAAAGCCTGGTTCACTTCTCTTGCTCCTGGATGCGTGAGTAGTCCCCAGGATATGGTCTATTACTTCTGTGAGAAATATTTCCCTGCCCATAAGAAGCAAGCTACCTTGCATGAAATATAAAACTTTGCTCAACTCAAAGAAGAGAGTCTCCCACATGCTTGGGGGAGGCTCATCCAGCTATAGAATGCTTTGCCGAATCACCCTGTTAAGAAGAACGAGATACTTGATATCTTCTATAACGGACTTACCGATGCTTCTAGAGACCACCTAGATAGTTGTGCCGGTTGCGTTTTTAGGGAACGAACTGTAGAACAAGCTAAGATCCTACTGAATAACATCTTGATCAATGATAATGCTTGGACTATTCCCGAACCACCTGCTAAGCCAACTCCTAAGAAAAGAGGTATTCTATTCCTCAGCCCCGAAGATATGCAAGAAGCCAAGAAATCTATGCAAGAGAAAGGCATTAGATCTGAAGATGTCAAAAATCTACCACCTATTGAAGAGATCCATGGTCTCGATAACCCGATACAAGTAGTAGAAGTGAATTCTCTGCGCTAGGTTTGATGAGAGTGATATTCCTTTTGACAAACCTGTTAGCTTATGCTTTGATGAATTTGACAACTTTGTTGCCAAACAACAGAGTTTCAATGATTATGTTAGCAGACATTTGGAACAAAGTACTCGTATGCTTAGTCATTTAAGTGCTTGTGTAGACATAAATGTCAATGATCTGAAGCTTCTGAGTAAACATGCCTCTATGATTACTACTCAGGTAGAACAAGTACTTAAAGCTTAGAATGACTTGCTCAATGAATTAAATGACAACTCTGTCAGAGTCATTACTAGAGGAGGCAAAATGACTCAGGAACCTTTGTATCCTGAAGGCCACCCTAAAAGAATTGATCAAGATTCTCAAGGAATTAATGCTGATACACCCAGTCATCCTAAGGAGAAGAAGAAGGATGATAGAAACCTACATGTCAGTTCACCAAATACTGTCACACCTGAAGAATCAAATGATATTTCTGTGTCTGTTGCAAAAACACAATCTGGTGATGAACATGAACCTGGTGACAATATGGACAACGATGTTCATAATGATGCTCAACCTAGCAATGATAAGGATGTGGAGATTGAACCTACGGTTAATCCTGATAACCCACAACCTAAGAGATACGATAAGAATGACTTCACTGCTAGGAAGCATGGTAAAGAAAGGGAGCCATGGGTTCAGAGACCTATGCCCTTTCCTCCTAAGCCATCCAAGAAAAAGGATGATGAGGATTTTGAGCGCTTTATTGAAATGATAAGACCCGTCTTTCTGCAGATGCGGTTAGTTGATATGCTCAAAATGTCTCCATATGCCAAGTAAATGAAAGATATCGTGACCAATAAACGGAAGATACCAGATCTTGAGATCTGCACCATGCTTGCCAATTACACTTTCAAAGGTGGAACTCCTAAGAAACTTGGTGATCCCGGAATGCCCACTATACCTTGCTCCATTAAAGGAAACTACGTAAGAACTGCCTTATGTGACCTTGGAGCCGGTGTTAGTGTTATGCCTCTCTCTCTTTATCGTAGACTTGAACTGGATAAGTTGACACCCACTAAAATCTCTCTGCAAATGGCCGACAAATTAACTGCTTTCCTTGTCGGTATTTGCGAGGATGTGCCTGTTGTGGTTGCTAACACCACTATCTTAACAGACTTTGTTATCTTGGATATTCCCGAGGACGATGCCATGGCTGTCATCCTCGGAAGACCCTTTTTAAACACTGCAGGGCTGTTATAGATTGCAACAAAGGCAATGTCACTTTCCATGTCAACGGTAATGAGCATACCATGCACTTTCTGAAGAAACGATATCAAGTACATTGCATCAATGCTATCAAAAAAACTTCATCGATTCTTATTGGGAGCTTTGAATGCCCTATTCCTCGTGTCAAGATGAAGTATGATTTGCATGTTGGGGAGATACATATCCCCATTGAGGTGACTTAGTGGCTATTCGAAAATTCTCCGTTCTCTTTTGCGATTCGAGAAGGTTTTGTCATGAGGATTTGATCAACCCCATTGACGGATTTCTTTCGATGACCATGAAATGGATGAATCAAAGAGTCACATACCTCTGTTTTAAGCTTTCACTTTCTATTGCTTAGAAGAAAAATGATAGATTTAGTTTAGTTTTCCCTGTTTCCTGTTTTAGCGTTCGGTAGAAAAATACCCCGAAAATAAAAGTACTCCGATAGTCCTGAAAATCTAGTATGATTTTTTCTGGAATATTTGAAAAATAATGGGACCCAGAGCTGGCCTGGGGCCCACACCAGTGGGCCACAAGCCCTGCCACCGCGGCCTCCCCCTCGCCGCGGCAAGCAAGCTTGTGGGGCCCACAGGGACCCCCTCCACCCATTCCAGCTCCCATCCTCTTCTTCTACCTCCAGAAAAAATCGTTTCGTAGCTCAAACCCGTGATCTTGCTCATTTGGCTGTGATTTTCAATCTCCTTGCTCAAAGCACCATTCTCCGAACCGTTTTGGGGAGATTACTCCTTGGTAAGTGACTCCTCCATTGGTCCAATTAGTTTTTGCTCTAGTGCTTTATCCTTTGCGTATTCTTGTTACCTTGGTGACCCTGTTCTTGAGCTAGAAATGCTGATTTTAGCTGGTCCCAAGTAGTTTTAGCGCGTGATACGGTCTCTAGGTTGCTACGAGTTGGGTTAATCTCTATTCACTTTTCATTCGAAGTCTCTAAAAATTTCAGAATTTTTCAGAGCTAGAAAAGGAAAAAGATGAGGAGGTTCTTGAGAGGCTCTTCAAGCCGTAATCCCAAGGAGGATGAGACGAACCACCCCAAGTATGTGGTTCTGCGAGTCACAGAAGTTCGAGCGTGCGAGTGGCCAAGTGATGAATTTTTGCGCGCCGCTTGTAGGGGAACATCGCATGGGAAACAAAAAATTTCCTACGCGCACGAAGACCTATCATGGTGATGTCCATCTACGAGAGGGGATGAGTGATCTACGTACCCTTGTAGATCGTACAGCAGAAGTGTTAGTGAACGCGGTTGATGTAGTGGAACGTCCTCACGTCCCTCGATCCGCCCCGCGAACAATCCCGCGATCAGTCCCACGATCTAGTACCGAACGGACGACACCTCCTCGTTCAGCACACGTACAGCTCGACGATGATCTCGGCCTTCTTGATCTAGCAAGAGATACGGAGAGGTAGAAGAGTTCTCCGGCAGCGTGACGGCGCTCCAGAGGTTGGTGATGACCTTGTCTCAGCAGGGCTCCGCCCGAACTCCGCAGAAACGCGATCTAGAGAAAAAACCGTGGAGGTATGTGGTCGGGCTGCCGTGGAGAAGTCGTCTCAAATCAGCCCTAAAACCTCCGTATATATAGGTGGGAGGGAGGGGACCTTGCCTTGGGGCTCAAGGGGTCGGCCGAGTCCAAGGGGGGAGGACTCCCCCCAAACCGAGTTGGACTTGGTTCGTGGGAGGGAGCCCCCCTTCCTTCCCACCTCCTCCCTTTTTTTTCTTTTCTCTTGATTTTCTCTTCTTGGTGCATAGAGCCCTTTTGGGCTGTCCCACCAGCCCAGTAAGGGCTGGTGTGCCACCCTCAAGGCCTATGGGCTTCCCCGAGGTGGGTTGCCCCCCCGGTGAACTCCCGGAACCCATTCGTCATTCCCGGTACATTCCCGGTAACTCCGAAAACCTTCCGGTAATCAAATGAGGTCATCCTATATATCAATCTTCGTTTCCGGACTATTCCGGAAACCCTCGTGACATCTGTGATCTCATCCGGGACTCAGAACAACATTCGGTAACCAACCATATAACTCAAATACGCATAAAACAACGTCGAACCTTAAGTGTGCAGACCCTGCGGGTTCGAGAACTATGTAGACATGACCCGAGAGACTCCTCGGTCAATATCCAATAGCGGGACCTAGATGCCCATATTGGATCCTACATATTCTACGAAGATCTAATCGTTCGAACCTCAGTGCCAAGGATTCATATAATCCCGTATGTCATTCCCTTTGTCCTTCGGTATGTTACTTGCCCGAGATTCGATCGTTAGTATCCGTATACCTATTTCAATCTCGTTTACCGGCAAGTCTCTTTACTCGTTCCGTAATACAAGATCCCGCAACTTACACTAAGTTACATTGCTTGCAAGGCTTGTGTGTGATGTTGTATTACCGAGTGGGCCCCGAGATACCTCTCCGTTCACACGGAGTGACAAATCCCAGTCTTGATCCATACTAACTCAACTAACACCTTCGGAGATACCTGTAGAGCATCTTTATAGTCACCCACTTACGTTGCGACGTTTGATACACGCAAAGCATTCCTCCGGTGTCAGTGAGTTATATGATCTCATGGTCATAGGAATAAATACTTGACATGCAGAAAATAGTAGCAACAAAATGACACGATCAACACGCTACGTCTATTAGTTTGGGTCTAGCCCATCACGTGATTCTCCTAATGACATGATCCAGTTATCAAGCAACAACACCTTGTTCATAATCAGAAGACACTGACTATCTTTGATCAACTGGCTAGCCAACTAGAGGCTTGCTAGGGACGGTGTTTTGTCTATTTATCCACACATGTAAATGAGTCTTCATTCAATACAATTATAGCATGGATAATAAACGATTATCTTGATACAGGAATTATAATAATAACTATATTTATTATTGCCTCTAGGGCATAATTCCAACAGTCTCCCACTTGCACTAGAGTCAATAATATAGCCCTCACATCACCATGTGAATTACATTGTAATAAATCTAACACCCATACAGTTCTGGTGTTGATCATGTTTTGGCCGTGGAAGAGGTTTAGTCAGCGGGTATGCTACATTCAGATCCGTGTGCACTTTGCATATATTCAAGTCCTCTCCCTCGACGTAGTCGCGGATGAGGTTGAAGCATCGTTTGATGTGTCTGGTCTTCTTGTGAAACCGCGGTTCCTTTGCTAAGGCAATGGCACCAGTGTTGTCACAGAACAAGGTTATTGGATTCAGTGCGCTTGGCACCACTCCAAGATCCATCATGAACTGCTTCATCCAGACACCCTCCTTAGCCGCCTCCGAGGCAGCCATGTACTCCGCTTCACATGTAGAATCTGCTACGACGCTTTGCTTGGAACTGCACCAGCTTACTGCACCCCCATTAAGAATAAATACGTATCCGGTTTGCGACTTAGAGTCGTACGGATCTGTGTCAAAGCTTGCATCGTCGTAACCTTTTACGGCGAGCTCTTCGTCACCTCCATACACGAGAAACATCTCCTTAGTCCTTTTCAGGTACTTCAGGATATTCTTGACCGCTGTCCAGTGATCCACTCCTGGATTACTCTGGAACCTACCTGCCATACTTATGGCCAGGCTAACATCCGGTCTAGTGCACAGCATCGCATACATGATAGAACCTATGGTTGAAGCATAGGGGACGGAGCGCATATGCTCTCTATCTTCATCAGTTGCTGGGCACTGAGTCTTACTCAATCTCGTACCTTGTAGAACTGGCAAGAACCCTTTCTTGGACTGTTCCATTTTGAACCTCTTCAAAACTTTATCAAGGTATGTGCCTTGTGAAAGTCCTATCAGGCGTTTTGATCTATCCCTATAGATCTTAATGCCTAGAATGTAAGCAGCTTCTCCTAGGTCCTTCATAGAGAAACTTTTATTCAAGTAATCCTTTATGCTCTCTAAAAACTCTACGTTGTTTCCAATCAGTAATATGTCATCCACATATCATATTAGAAACGCCACAGAGCTCCCACTCACTTTCTTGTAAATACAAGATTCTCCAACCACTTGTATAAACCCAAATGCTTTGATCACCTCATCAAAGCGTTTGTTCCAACTCCGAGATGCTTGCACCAGTCCATAAATGGATCGCTGGAGCTTGCACACCTTGTTAGCATTCTTAGGATCGACAAAACCTTCGGGTTGTATCATATACAACCCTTCCTTAAGGAAACCGTTAAGGAACGCCGTTTTGACATCCATCTGCCAGATTTCATGATCGAAAAATGCAGCTATTGCTAACATGATTCTGATGGACTTAAGCATCGCTACGGGTGAGAAAGTCTCATCGTAGTCAACTCCTTGATCTTGTGAAAAACCCTTTGCCACAAGTCGAGCTTTATAAACGGTCACATTACCGTCAGCGTCCGTCTTCCTCTTAAAGATCCATTTGTTCTGAATGGCCTTGCGGCCCTCAGGCAGTACCTCCAAAGTCCACACTTTGTTCTCATACATGGATCCTATCTCGGACTTCATGGCTTCCAGCCATTTATTGGAATCTGGGCCCACCATTGCTTCTTCATAATTCGCAGGTTCATTGTTGTCTAACAACATGATTGATAAGACGGGATTACCGTACCACTCTGGAGCAGCACGTGGTCTCGTCGACCTGCGTGGTTCGATAGAAACTTGAACTGGAGTTCATGATCATTATCATTAACTTCCTCCTCAACCGGCGTTGCAATGACAGAGGTTTCCCCTTGCCCTGGGCCACCATCTAGAGGGAAGAGAGGTTTGACAACCTCGTCAACTTCTATCTTCCTCCCACTCAATTCTCTCGAGAGAAACTCCTTCTCGAGAAAAGCTCCGTTTTTAGCAACAAACACTTTGCCCTCGGATTTGAGATAGAAGGTGTACCCAACTGTCTCTTTGGGGTAACCTATGAAGATGCACTTTTCCGCTTTGGGTTCCAGCTTTTCAGGCTGAAGCTTTTTGACATAAGCATCACATCCCCAAACTTTAAGAAACGACAACTTCGGCCTTTTGCCATACCACAGTTCGTATGGTGTCGTCTTAACGGATTTTGATGGTGCCCTATTTAAAGTGAATGCAGCTGTTTCTAATGCATAGCCCCAAAATGATAACGACAAATCAGTAAGAGACATCATAGATCGCGCCATCTCTAATAGAGTACGATTACGCCGTTCGGACACACCATTACGCTGTGGTGTTCCAGGCGGTGTTAACTGTGAAACAATTCCACATTGTCTTAAGTGAGCACCAAACTCGAAACTCAGATATTCACCCCCACGATCAGACCGCAGGAACTTGATCTTCTTGTTATGATGATTTTCCACTTCACTCTGAAATTGCTTGAACTTTTCAAATGTTTCAGACTTGTGCTTCATCAAGTAGACATAACCATATCTACTCAAATCGTCAGTGAAGGTGAGAAAATAACGATATCCGCCGCGTGCCTCCACGCTCATCGGACCACACACATCGGTATGTATGATTTCCAACAAGTCACTTGCACGCTCCATTGTTCCTGAGAACGGAGTCTTAGTCATCTTGCCCATGAGGCATGGTTCGCACGTGTCAAGTGAATCAAAGTCAAGTGACTCCAAAAGTCCATCAGCATGGAGTTTCTCCAATATGACCTAAGCGGCAGTGACACAAAAATATGGCGCTATCATTGTTAACTCTAACTCTTTTGGTCTCAATGTTATGTATATGCGTATCGCTATCAAGATTCAATATGAACAATCCTCTCACATTCGGTGCATGACCATAAAAGATGTTACTCATAGAAATAGAACAACCATTATTCTCTGACTTAAAAGAGTAACCGTCTCGCAATAAACAAGATCCAGATATAATGTTCATGCTCAACGCAGGCACTAAATAACAATGATTTAAGTTCATCACTAATCCTGACGGTAACTGAAGTGACACTGTGCCGACGGCGATTGCATCAACCTTGGAACCATTTCCTACGCGCATCATCACTTCATCTTTCGCCAGCCTTCGCCTATTCCGCAGTTCCTGTTTCGAGTTGCAAATATGAGCAACAGAACCGGTATCGAATACCCAGGCACTACTACGAGAGCCGGTTAAGTACACATCAATAACATGTATATCAAATATACCTGATTTTTCTTTGCCCGCCTTCTTATCTGCCAGATACTTGGGGCAATTGCGCTTCCAGTGACCCATACCCTTGCAATAGTAACACTCCGTTTCCGGCTTAGGTCCAGCTTTGGGTTTCTTCGTCGGATTGGCAACAGGCTTGCCGCTCTTCTTCGAATTGCCCTTCTTGCCTTTGCCGTTTCTCTTGAAACTAGTGGTCTTATGCACCATCAACACTTGATGCTCTTTACGGAGTTCAGACTCTGCGACTTTCAGCATCGCAAACAACTCGCCGGGAGACTTTTTCATCCCTTGCATGTTGTAGTTCAACACAAAGCCTTTATAGCTTGGCGGCAGTGATTGAAGGATTCTGTCAGTGATAGCTTCTTGCGGGAGTTCAATCCCCAGCTCAGCTAGACGGTTTGAGTACCCAGACATTTTGAGCACATGTTCAGTGACAGATGAGTTGTCCTCCATCTTGCAAGCATAGAATTTATCGGAGGTCTCATACCTCTCGATCCGGGCGTTCTTCTGAAAGATAAACTCCAACTCCTGGAACATCTCAAATGCTCCATGACGCTCAAAGCGATGTTGAAGTCCCGGTTCTAAGCCATAAAAGACTGCACATTGAACTATTGAGTAGTCTTCCTTACGTGCTAACCAAGCGTTCTTAACATCCTGATCAGCCGTAGCGGGTGGTTCATCTCCTAACACAGCATTAAGGACATAATCCTTCTTCCCAGCTTGTAAGATTAGCCTAAGATTACGAGCCCAGTCTACAAAGTTGCTTCCATCATCTTTCAACTTAGCTTTCTCAAGGAACGTATTAAAATTCAGGATGACTGTCGCGTGAGCCATGATCTACAACACAAATATATTCAAAGTGGACTTAGACTATGTTCAAGATAATTAGAGTTTAACTTAATCAAATTATTCGTTAAACTCCCACTCAAAAAGTACATCTCTCTAGTCATTTGAGTGGTTCATGATCCACTTAAAATAGCTCAAGTCCGATCATCACGTGAGTTGAGTATAGTTTCAGTGGTAAGCATCCCTATGCTAATCATATCATCTATATGATTCATGATCGACCTTTCGGTCTCATGTGTTCCGAGGCCATGTCTGCACATGCTAGGCTCGTCAAGCTTAACCCGAGTGTTCCGCGTGCGCAACTGTTTTGCACCCGTTGTATGTGAACGTTGAGTCTATCACACCCGATCATCACGTGGTGTCTCGAAACGATGAACTGTAGCAACGGTGCACAGTCGGGGAGAACACAATTTCATCTTGAAATTTTAGTGAGATATCACCTTATAATGCTACCGTCGTTCTAAGCAAAATAAGGTGCATAAAAGGATTAACATCACATGCAATTCATAAGTGACATGATATGGCCATCATCACGTGCTTCTTGATCTCCATCACCAAAGAACCGGCACGATCTTCTTGTCACCGGTGCCACACCATGATCTCCATCAACGTGTTGCCATCGGGGTTGTCGTGCTACTCATGCTATTACTACTAAAGCTACATCCTAGCAAAATAGTAAACGCATCTGCAAGCACACACGTTAGTATAAAGACAACCCTATGGCTTCTGCCGGTTGCCGTACCATCGACGTGCAAGTCGATATTTCTATTACAACATGATCATCTCATACATCCAATATATCACATCACATCATTGGCCATATCACATCACAAGCATACCCTACAAAAACAAGTTAGACGTCCTCTAATTTTGTTGTTGCATGTTTTACGTGGTGACCATGGGTATCTAGTAGGATCGCATCTTACTTACGCAAACACCACAACGGAGATATATGATTTGCTATTTAACCTCATCCAAGGACCTCCTCGGTCAAATCCTATTCAACTAAAGTTGGAGAAACCGACACTTGCCAGTCATCTTTGAGCAACGGAATTACTCGTAACGATGAAACCAGTCTCTCGTAAGCGTACGAGTAATGTCGGTCCAAGCCGCTTCAATCCAACAATACCGCGGAATAAGAAAAGACTAAGGAGGGAAGCAAAACGCACATCACCGCCCACAAAAACTTTTGTGTTCTACTCGAGAAGACATCTACGCATGAACCTAGCTCATGATGCCACTGTAGGGGAACGTCGCATGGGAAACAAAAATTTTCCTACGCGCACGAAGACCTATCATGGTGATGTCCATCTACGAGAGGGGATGAGTGATCTATGTACCCTTGTAGATCGTACAGCAGAAGCGTTAGTGAACGCGGTTGATGTAGTGGAACGTCCTCACGTCCCTCGATCCGCCCCGCGAACAATCCCGCGATCAGTCCCACGATCTAGTACCGAACGGACGGCACCTCCGCGTTCAACACACGTACAGCTCGACGATGATCTCGGCCTTCTTGATCCAGCAAGAGAGACGAAGAGGTAGAAGAGTTCTCCGGCAGCGTGACGGCGCTCCAGAGGTTGGTGATGACCTTGTCTCAGCAGGGCTCCGCCCGAGCTCCGCAGAAACGCGATCTAGAGGAAAAACCGTGGAGGTATGTGGTCGGGCTGCCGTGGAAAAGTCGTCTCAAATCAGCCCTAAAACCTCCGTATATATAGGTGGGAGGGAGGGGACCTTGCCTTGGGGCTCAAGGAGCCCCAAGGGGGTCGGCCGAGTCCAAGGGGGGAGGACTCCCCCCCAAACCGAGTTGGACTTGGTTTGGTGGGAGGGAGTCCCCCTTCCTTCCCACCTCCTCCCTTTTTTTTTTCTTTTCTCTTGATTTTCTCTTCTTGGCGCATAGAGCCCTTTTGGGCTGTCCCACCAGCCCACTAAGGGCTGGTGTGCCACCCTCAAGGCCTATGGGCTTCCCCGGGGTGGGTTGCCCCCCCGGTGAACTCCCGGAACCCATTCGTCATTCCCGGTACATTCCCGGTAACTCCGAAAACCTTCCAGTAATCAAATGAGGTCATCCTATATATCAATCTTCGTTTCCGGACTATTCCGGAAACCCTCGTGACGTCTGTCATCTCATCCGGGACTCCGAACAACATTCGGTAACCAACCATATAACTCAAATACGCATAAAACAATGTCGAACCTTAAGTGTGCAGACCCTGCGGGTTCGAGAACTATGTAGACATGACTCGAGAGACTCCTCGGTCAATATCCAATAGCAGGACCTAGATGCCCCTATTGGATCCTACATATTCTACGAAGATCTAATCGTTTGAACCTCAGCGCCAAGGATTCATATAATCCCGTATGTCATTCCCTTTGTCCTTCGGTATGTTACTTGCCCGAGATTCGATCGTTAGTATCCGTATACCTATTTCAATCTCGTTTACCGGCAAGTCTCTTTACTCGTTCCGTAATACAAGATCCCGCAACTTACACTAAGTTACATTGCTTGCAAGGCTTGTGTGTGATGTTGTATTACCGAGTGGGCCCCGAGATTCCTCTCCGTTCACACGGAGTGACAAATCCCAGTCTTGATCCATACTAACTCAACTAACACCTTCGGAGATACCTGTAGAGCATCTTTATAGTCACCCAGTTACGTTGCGACGTTTGATACACACAAAGCATTCCTCCGGTGTCAGTGAGTTATATGATCTCATGGTCATAGGAATAAATACTTGACATGCAGAAAACAGTAGCAACAAAATGACACGATCAACATGCTACGTCTATTAGTTTGGGTCTAGTCCATCACGTGATTCTCCTAATGACGTGATCCAGTTATCAAGCAACAACACCTTGTTCATAATCAGAAGACACTGACTATCTTTGATCAACTGGCTAGCCAACTAGAGGCTTGCTAGGGACGGTGTTTTGTCTATGTATCCACACATGTAAATGAGTCTTCATTCAATACAATTATAGCATGGATAATAAACGATTATCTTGATACATGAATTATAATAATAACTATATTTATTATTGCCTCTAGGGCATAATTCCAACACCGCTGGGCTTTATGAAGACTTTTATTACTTGGTGTAGAACGCAGGTCTTACCGCGTTCGTTGAAGATAAGTGCTCACAATACCTCCTCCTCACCAATATTTTCGTTCAAAGCTTCAACTTTTATCCGAGGAAGAATCCTCCCATGGTTGAGTTCATGTTGTACGATATCCCCCAGTGCATGACACTACAGGATTTTTGCGATGTATGCAAATTACCTTATGTTGGGGATATTCATGATCCTCGTCCACGGGACTTGGAGGATTTCATAGTTACTATTGCTGTTGGAGAGGAGAGAGGAGTGTCTCGCGCTAGAATTGCTAGCATACATTTTCCTGTGCTTCGTTACTTCTCATTATTTGTGGGAAAATGTTTGATTGGCCGTGGGGAGGCTGGATCACTTAGCTCTCCAGACCTTGCGGTTTTGCGCGAAGGCCTTTATAGCAATAAGACTTATAACCCAGGTGTTATAGTAGCTCAGCGGTTGAACACAAACCGTTCTAAAGGTGTCGTCTATGAAGGTATCTACGCTACTCATCTTGCTAGACACTTTGAGATACCTATTAGACTTCGCGAGGAAGAAGAAATGCTTCTTCCTGAGAAATATCTGGATTATGACAGCATGGTTCGCCATGATTTTCTGGATAGAGATGCTAGTAGACGGATGATTTATAACCTGGTATTTAGTCAGGGTACTCGAGAGACTATTACTTTGCCTGCTCCTTCTTTGTTCAACCTTTATGCAGGCAGGTACATTATTATGCCCTCGGACATCTACGCGTATTGGGGCTTGGCCCAACCACAGGTGCCCGTGCCCGAGCCGCCAGTCGAGTACCAGACGCCAGTTTATCAGTGGGAGCCAGAGGAGCTCACACAACAGTGGCATCCACAGTCCGCTCCGGAGTATCCCGGAGCTGGTTATTTCCCTCCTTGGGAGTAGACCAAGCTAGGCCAAAAGCCTAAGCTTGGGGGAGTACGTGTTCTCACCGACTTTACATTCATGCTTATGCTTTCACTTTGTTAACCGGTGTTTACACTTTGCCACTGTATTATCCATGCTAGTTTATTTTCGTTTTCTTGTTTTATGTCCTTTTGAAAAAACCCAAAAAGATTTTCCTTTCTTCTTTTGCTTGTTGGGAGCTTTCCCGTGTAAATAGTTTTCTTTTTCTTTGGGTCAAGGTAGAAGATATTGGTTACAATGTTTAGTGGCTCTTGCATGCATACCGGTTTAGCTTTCAAAGAGCCACATTACTTTGTCTTCTCCTTTGTGTTTGCCTGTAGACTTAGCTTAGTCCAATGCATGAGCACTCTTATTATTGTTCACATCGTTCGGTCGTGCAAGTGAAAGGCAATAATGATGATATATGATGAAGTGTCTGAGACTGGAAAATCTGGTATGTACTCTATCTATTTTGTTTTTGTAAATATGACTAGCTTGTCGTCCCAGATTCAGCTTTGTTGTGAGAGAACCATGTTTGCAAAGACAACTTAGAGATCATAGTTTCTGATGCCATGCTTAATTACCTAGGAGGTTATAATGGTTTGTCTTGAATCCCAACATAGATTTTGAGATGACTATGATGTAGTATGATAGGATGGTATTCTCCTTTGAATGATTCAAGTGGCTTGACTTGGCGCATGTTCATGCATGTAGTTGAAACAAAATCAACTTAGCCTCTATGATGTTCGTGTTCATGGTGATTTATATCCTGTTCATGCTTGCACTCCATGTTAGTCAAACTCATTGCATATTGATGACTGTTGTCGCTCTCTAGTTGGTCGCTTCCTAGTCTTTTGCTAGCCTTCACTTGTACTAAGCGAAATACTGCTTGTGCATCCACTTCCATAAACCCAAAAGTTTTTCCATGAGAGTCCACCGTACCTACCTATTTGCGGTATCTACCTGCCGTTCCAAGTAAATTTGCATGTGCCATTCTCTAAACCTTCAAGAAATAATCTGTTTTGCATGCCCCAACCGCTCATCTGGTGATAGGGGGCTATTGGTATCTTCCATGTTAGGCGTGTTATCCTCGACATGTGTTTATTCACTGTCATTCACGAAAAAGGGGTCGGTAATTGGAATGCCAAGTTCCACGCTTAAATCGAAAACATAACTGTAAAACAAGACTCCCCCCGGATTGATGTTTGTATGGACGGTACCCGAGGATTCGGCTAGCCGTGGAGTGTGATTGATTGGTGGTGGGGGAGTTAAAACTTTACTTTTCTGTTTGGGAACCGCCTATAGCATGAGTAGCATGGAAGATATTGAGAACTCTTGGTCATTGCGTTGACAATGAAAGCATGCCACCCAAAATTATTATCTCTGTTTTCAAAGCTTAAGCTCTGGCACCTTTGCAAACCAATGCTTCCCTCTGCGAAGGGCCTGTCTATTTATTTTCCTGTTGAGTCAGCCTCTTCTTATTTAAGCACCAATTAGAGAGCACCTCTGTCATTTTTATGCTTTGCTTTTGATTGATATTGAGTATGACTATGACTGGATCTTCGTTGCTATGAATTACAATGTTTAGTCAGCCCTTGATCTTTGAAAGTACTCTGCATTTATGTTTTGCGGTCTCAGAAAGAGCTAGCGAGATACCACCTATTCATATTGCTTCATGCTTGTTTTGATTGAATTGTTGGTATCTGAAACTCATTGTTATTTGCTCGCTAGCTGATTATGCCATTGATAATAGTTTACCGTGAGACCTTTGTGTCACTTGCTTATGTGGTTAACTTGTGATCTTGCTGAAATTCTGGTTATGAGTTAGACATAGTTGCAACAACAAGATCAAACAGAGTTTGTCAAAGTTTTTCTTTCTCTTTCAGTTTGTCAAGTGAGTTGCTTGAGGACAAGCAAGGTTTTAAGCTTCGGGGAGTTCCATACGTCTCCATCGTATCTACTTTTCCAAACTCTTTTGCCCTTGTTTTGGACTCTAATTTGCATGATTTGAATGGAACTAACCCGGATTGACGCTGTTTTCAGCAGAATTGCCATGGTGTTGTTTTTGTGCAGAAATGAAAGTTCTCGGAACGTCCTGAAAATTTATGGAGAATATTTCAGGAAAATATGTAAAATATCTGCGCAAAGATCCACCGGAGGGACGGGCCAGTGGGCCACAAGTCGTGTTGCCGCCCCCCGGCCGCTGCAACCAAGCTTGTGGGGCCCACGTAGCTATGCCGCCCCCAACTCCAGCTCTATTTATTCCCTTTCGTCCTGAAAAATATGAGGAGAGAAGATTTCATCGCGTTTGCGATACGGAGGCGCCGCCACATCTTGTTCTTCATCTGGAGGGCAGACCTGGAGTCCGTTTTGGGCTCCGGAGAGGGGAAATCGTCGCCATCGTCATCATCAACCTTCTTCCCTCTCCAATTCCATGAAGCTCTTCATCGTTCGTGAGTAATCTATTCATAGGCTCACTGGGTGGTGATGAGTAGGATGAGATCTATCATGTAATCAAGTTAGTTTTGGCGGGGATTGATCCCTAGTATCCACTATGTTCTGAGATTGATGTTGCTACTACTTTGCCATGCTTAATGCTTGTCTCTAGGACCCGAGTGCCATGATTTCAGATCTGAAATTATTATGTTGTCACCAATATATGTGTGTTTTAGATCCGATCTTGCAAGTTGTAGTTACCTACTATGTGTTATGACCCGGCAACCCCGGAGTGACAATAACCGGAACCACTTCCGGTGATGACCATAGTTTGAGGAGTTCATGTGTTCACCAAGTGCTAATGCGTTGGACCGGTTCTTTATTAAAAGGAGAACCTTAATATCCCGTAGTATCCTTTTGGACCCCGCTGCCACGGGAGGGATGGACAATAGATGTCATGCAAGTTCTTTTCCCTAAGCACGTATGACGACACACGGAATGCATGCCTACATCACATTGACGAACGAGAGCTAGCCACATATCTCTCCGTGTTATAACTGTTGTATGATGAATGTCATCCAACAAACCACCGACCCATTGCCTACGAGTTTGTCCCACTGCTGCTGTTACTTGTTTTGCTCTGCTGCTGTTACTACTGTTGCTTTTACTGTTACTTGCTGCTGCTGTTACTTGCTTTGTCCTGCTGCTGCTGCCACTACTGTTACTTGCTGTTGCCGTTACTTGCTACTGTTGCTACTTGCTACTGCTGTCACTACTGCTGTTCCTTGCCACTTTTGTTACTCGTTACACTGCTGCTACCTGCTACAATACTTTTTATAGCGACGTTGATGGGAAAGAATATTTCTCGTCCACGGGCAACTTCTGGCGCCATTGATACAACAGTTAGGAATAGTCTGCCTTGTCACCAGATCGTTTCTGGCAGCGTTGCTATCATACTACTTTGCTGCTGATACTTTGCTTGCAGATACTAATCTTTCAGGTGTGGTTGAATCTGACACATTCAGCTGCTAATACTTGAGAACATTCTTTCACTTCCCGTCGAGCGAACCAACAAACTGGGGTTGAATACTCTACTCTCGAAAACTGCCGCGATCCCATGCACTGGTGGGCTATTGCAAGACAATTTCTAATTGTTGAGCAATTGGGATGAGCTCTTTTCTGGCTCTGTTGCTGTGGAGGCATCAAGTCAGGAATAGTTGTACGTGAGCAAGGATCATGTGGTATGTCCTCCATCCCGGAAAGGTTGTGTTCTACAGGGTTGTCTGCTCCTCTCCTATCAACAATCTGCAAATCAAATTCTTGAAGAAGAAGGACCCATCGGATAAGCCTTGGTTTGGCATCCTTCTTTTCCATAAGATACTTAATAGCAGCATGATCAGTGTGAATGATAACTTTAGAATCAACAATGTAAGGCCTAAACTTATCACAAGCAAACACTACCGCTAAAAATTCTTTCTCAGTAGTAGCGTAATTCTTTTGAGCAGTGTCAAGGGTTTTGCTAGCATAGTGGATAACATTCAATTTCTTATCAACCCTTTGTCCTAACACAACTCCAACAACAAAACCACTAGCATCACATATGATTTCAAAATGCAAATTCCAATGAGGTGGTTGGCCTATAGGGGCGGTTATCAAGGCTTTCTTAAGAACTTCGAAGGCTTCCTTACGATCTTCATCAAACACAAAAGGGATATCCTTCTGGAGAAGATTAGTAAGGGGTTTCGAAGTTTTAGAAAAGTCTTTAATAAATCTCCTATAGAAACCAGCATGACCGAGAAAACTACGAATACCTCTGATGTCCCTTGGATAAGGCATTCTCTCGATTGCTTCAACCTTTGCCCTGTCCACCTCGATTCCTTTTTCAGAAATCTTGTGGCCAAGAACAATTCCCTCATTGACCATAAAGTGGCACTTCTCCCAGTTGAGTACCAAGTTCGTCTCCTCACATCTCTGCAAAACTTTATTAAGATTGTGGAGACAATGGTCAAAAGAGGTTCCACGGATGGAGAAATCGTCCATGAAGACCTCAACAATTTCCTCACAAAAACCATGAAAGATAGAGGACATACACCTTTCAAAAGTAGCACGAGCATTGCATAAACCAAAAGGCATACGTCTATAAGCATAAGTACCAAAGGGACAAGTAAAAGTGGTCTTCTCTTGATTGGCAGTATTAACTTGAATTTGAGAGAAGCCAGAGTACCCATCAAGATAGCAAAAGTGAGTGTTTTTGGATAACCTTTCGAGCATTTGGTCGATGAACGGCAGCGGGTAGTGGTCCTTCCTAGTTGCCTTGTTCAGCTTCCTGTAATCAATACACATTCTATAACCAATAATAATTCTTTGAGGTATTAGTTCATTCTTATCATTAGGAACCATAGTAGTACCTCATTTCTTGGGAACACAATGTACTGGACTTACCCACTTACTATCAACTATAGGGTAGATAATACCTGCGGCTAGAAGCTTGAGGATTTCGGTCCTCACAACATCCTTCATCTTCGGGTTTAACCGTCGTTGATGATCAACCACCGGTTTAGCATCAGGCTCAAGATTGATAGTATGCTGACAAATAGATGGACTAATCCCCTTAAAATCATCAAGGGTATAGCCAATACCGCCTCGGTGTTTACGAAGGACTTCCAATAATCGCTCTTCCTCATATCGTGAAAGGTTAGAATTGATAATAACAGGATATACTTTCTTTTCATCTAAATAAGCATACTTGAGCATACTGGGAAGAGATTTAAGATCAAACACCGGGTCTTCTTTTGGTTTTGATAAAATTCCCAAAGGTTCAACCGGAAGGTTGTGATTCAGGATAGTAGGTTGTCTCAAGAATATGTCATCTAGTTCATTCCTTTCCAGCATATGCATATCATTCTCTGGTTCTCCATAAATTGCTGCAAAGGATCGTTAGGAGGAATAGAAATAGAAGCAATCTCTTCAATAATTTTATCATTACCAGGCAGATCAGTACCACGAGTTTGCTTCGAGAATTTAGAAAAGTTAAATTCATATGGCTCACCATTAAATTCAACAGATACTTTTCCTTTCCTGTAATCTATAATAGCTCCACAGGTTTTGAGAAAAGTCCTACCAAAGATAATAGGGCAAAAACTATCTTGTATTGAACCAAGTACTAGAAAGTCGGTAGGATATTTTACCTTTGCACATATAACTTCAACATCTCGCACAATTCCAATAGTAGAGATAGTTTCTTTGTTTGAAAGATGAATAGTAACATCAACTTCTTCAATTTCACATGGTAGAATCTCATTCATGATCTGTTGATAAAGTGAAAAAGGAATAGCACTAGCACTGGATCCCAAATCACATAGCCCATAATAATTATGATCTCCTATTTTAACACATACAACTGGAATACCTGAAATTGGGCCTTTATTCTTGGCTATAACAAGGTTAGTGGGAATAACACAAAAATTCATACTGAAATCCTCAATATTACTAGTAACAAGATCCTTGACTAATGAAACTTGAGGATCTACTTTAATCAGGTGCTCATGCTCAACAGTCGTTCTTTCAGTTTTATTCAGGATGCGTGTGACAAAAGAATGCTCCCTCATCCTTGCAGGAAAAGAGGGCTTTTCATATTCAACTACAGGCAAGAAAGGGTCAACAACATTAATATCAATAGGTAATTCCTTAAAATATTTATGGTGTTGATCCTCCTTCTTCTCAGAAGAGTCAATATGAGAGGGAAAGTCTTTGCAAAAATCAATTAGAAGTTGGGAATGAGGACCAATCTTAGCACAAAAGGTATTGAAATAATCTGTTTTCACATAGCTCTCAATATAATCACACTCATAATTTATAACGGGTTCAATACCTTTATCAATCTCCCAGTCTTCAGTGTTCTTTTGAATCCTTTCAATGCGATCCCACTTAGCTTCAGTGCTTTTGTTGGAGAATGCCCCACTAGAGGAAGCATCAAACATCTCTTTATCTTGACGAGAAAGCCTTGCATAAAAATTTGTAAGAATAATTTTTTGAAGAGCTCATGATTGGGACATTTGAGCATTAAGGATTTCAATCTCCCTCAAACTTGAGCGATGCTTTCTCCGTCACGAGACCAAAATATATAAATATAATTCCTGTCTCGATGTATTTTGTGAAGAGGATAAAACTTTGCATAGAAGAGAGGCATAAGATCTTGCCAATTTAGTAAATGAGAGTCATCAAGAAGCCTATACCAATCCAAAGCCTTATCTTTTAATGATAGAGATAATAGCTTTATCATACAAAATCCATCGATATACCTGCAAGGTTAAATAAGGAGCATAGTTGTGAAAGATATAGCAAGTGTTCACCTCGATGTCTATCTCCTACATATCGATTAGCCAAGACACAATCAATATTACCAGTTGGTATTTTAAAAGGCACAATTTCAGTAGGTGGGGGAGGCTTCTCCACCACAATAGCGTTGGGCGGTTCCCCACAAGCAACAAACCAAGCGACGAGTGGTCCATAGGGACAAAAAGCGGGAACAGTAAAACAAAAACAGCACATAAAGTGTAAAGATTTCCTTACCAATTTCACTTACCAATAGCGCTCTACTCCCAGGCAACGGCGTCAGAAAATGGTCTTGATGACCCACAAGTGTCGGGGATCTATCATAGACTTTTCGATAAGTAAGAGTGTCGAACCCAACAAGGATCAGGAGGCATTGACAAGTGATCTTGAGCAAGGAATAACTGCAGGTACTGAAAGGTAACTTTTTATGGGTTTTCGAGTATAAGCAACAAGGAAATAAATGCAAGTAAAGTAAATGGTGCTGAGGTGCAGAAAGTGGCCGAATCCTTTTGAGTGCAAAGGATAAGCCGAGGGACTAAACCTATAAAGACTAAGGCATTCCCGAGGACACACGGGAGAGATAGTCAAGTGCTTTCGCCATACTCTGTCTAGTACTATGTTTTGTATTAATAAGTGTTATGTGGGTGGATCTTAACTAGTGCACCGTCTAGGCTAAGACAAGTACAATCTTATGATTAATCCCTCTTGCAAGAATTCTCAGATACAAGAGAGAAATTAAGGCAAAGCCTAACCATATCAATAAGCTTTATGATCCAATACTCCCTCATGCAAAAGTATGCGAACTGGGGTTCAGGTTTCTGTCACTCCGGCAACCCACCATAAGCATTCTTTATACACGATGCATTCCCCTAGGTTTTTAAAAAGGCGAAGTGTTATGTAGTCAATGTTCACATAACACCACTAGAAGAATAACACCATAACTTAAATATCAATCAACACATATTAGTTCAACATCATATGACTACTAACATCTAGAATTTCCCATGTCCTCAAGAACTAATGCAACTACTCACAAGACATAAAAGATATCATGGTCATAGGTGATGAAAATATGATTAACAATCTGAACATAACAATAATCTCCCAACAAATCTCAATAGCATTCACCACAAAAGAGTAATCAACACCGATAGAGTTGAGGGGGTGAATAGTGCAAGGTACAACTCCGATTGCAATGGTGAAGTAGATGGGATGAAGTTGGAGATGGTGCTGGTGTTGGTGATGATGGTGATGATGATCTCGATGATGCCGGTGATGATGGTGATGACGATGAGGACGATCTCCCCTTCCGGGAGGAGTTCTCCCCGACGGAATTTGCCAGCCGGAAAGGTCTTTTCTTCTCTGTAGGTTTCCGCCATGGAGCGGCGGCGGAATCGCAAAAACTCTTGTGTTCCCATCATTTTTTAGGTCAAGAGGGACATATAGGCCAAAGGAGAGCACCGAGGGCTCGACCCATCACCCAGGAGGCCTCCTGGCGCGACCTAGGGGGGGGGGGCGCCAGCAAGTCGCCTGGGTGACCTGTGGCCCCCTCCGGCTCTTCTTTGGCTTGTCTTCGGGACCTGTTCAGAAACTTCTTCCCTCAAAATTTCAGCGCAATTGGAGATGTTCTGATATTGCAACTCTTCGTGCTATTTTCTCCGTTGAATTCGGCGTCTCCTGTTTCGGCACTGGAAAGTTGTAAACTATGTAAAATAAGCCAAAACACTATAAGTACATCATTATAAAGTGAAATATATGAATGAATAGAGACAAATTATGATACAAAATAGTGATGCAGTTTGGACGTATCATACATTAAACCCACCTTCCTCAAAACAGCCACCATATACTTTCCTCAAAACAACCATCATATCTACCTATTATGGCATTTCATAGCCATTCTTAGATATATTTCCATGCAACACCATCATTCCATTTTTATGACACGCACCATCACTTCCATATTGCTTATAGAGTCATATTTGTTCTAGATATCGAGTTGTAATCTTTGAGTTGTAAGTAAATAAAAGTGTGATGATTTCCATTATTAGAGCATTGTCCCGTGTGAGAAAAGGATGATGGAAGCTATGATTCCCTCACAATTTGGGATGTGTCTCCGGACTTTACAAATAATAAAATAGGTCAACGAAGCCCATAAAAAAATAGAAGAGGCCAAAGATGCCCACCAAAAAAATGAGAGAAAGAGAGAAGAGACAATGCTACTATCTTTTTCCACACTTGTGCTTCAAAGTAGCACCATGTTCTTCATAGAGAGTCTCCTATTTTGTCACTTTCATATAACCGGTGGAAGTTTTCATCTTATGCTCAACCACTTAGTTTTCTTTTTGAGCTTTCATACACTTATAACTCTAGTGCATTTGTTGCCTGCAATCCCTACTCACTCACATTGATATCTATCGATGGACATCTCCATAGCCCATTGATATGCCTAGTTGATGTGAGACTCTCTTCTCATTTTTTCCTTGCAACCTCCACCATATTCTATTCCACCTATAGTGCTATATCCATGGCTCACACTCATGTATTGCGAGAGAGTTGAAAAGGTTTGAGAACATAAAAAGTGTGAAACAATTGCTTGACTTTCATCAGGGTTGTGCATGTTTTAGATACTTTGTGTCGGGAAGGTGGAGCATAGCCAGACCATATGATTTTGTAGGGATAACTTTCTAAGGCCATGTTATTTCGAAAGGATGCAATTGCCTTGTTAGTATGCTTGAAGTATTATTGTTTTTATGTCAATATTAGACTTTTCTTTTGAATTTATGGATTTGAATATTCATGCCACAATAAATAATATTACATTGATAAATATGTTAGGTAGCATTCCACATAAAAAATTATGTTTTTATCATTTACCTCCTCGAGAACAAGCAGGAATTAAGCTTGGGGATGCTTTATACGTCTCGAGCGTATCTATAATTTTTGATTGTTCCGTGCTATTATATTATCTGTTTTGGATGTTTTATATGCATCAATACGCTATTTTATATTATTTTTGGGTCTAGCCTATTAATCTAGAGCCTAGTGCCAGTTTCTCTTTTTCCTTGTTTTTGACTATTGCAGATAAGGAATATTAAACGGAGTCCAAACAGAACAAAATCTCCGGAATGATTTTTCTTGGACCAAAAGAAACCAGCCAGACTTGGAGAGGGAGGCAGGAGACCAGCCGGGAGACGACAAGCTTGCAGGGCGTGCCCTAGGGGGACGTGCCCCCCTCGCTTGTGGTCCCCCTGCAGGCCTCCTAACCCTAATCATCCTCCTATAAATTCCCGAATATTCCCCCAATACCAAGATAGCAAAAAAAAATACTTTTCTGCCGTCGGGAGCCTCTGTTCCCATGAGATCCAATCTGGGAACCTTTTCCGGTAATCTCCCGGAGGGGGAATCGATCACGGATGGCATTTACATCAACTCCATTGCCCCTCCGATGATGCGTAAGTAGTTCACCACAGACCTACGGGTCCATAGCTAGTAGCTATATGGCTTCTTCTCTCTCTTTGTTCTTCAATACCATGTTCTTCATGATCTTCATGAAGATCTATCCGATGTAATACTCTTTTGTGATGTGTTTGTCGAGATCCGGTGAATTGTGGGTTTATGTTCAGATTATCTATGAATTTATTTGAATCTTCTCTGAATTCTTATATGCATGATTTCATATCTTAGCAAGTCTCTTCGAGTTATTAGTTTGGTTTGGCCAACTAGATTGGTAATTCTTGCAATGGGAGAAGTGCTTAGTTTTGGGTTCAATCTTGCGGTGTCCTCGCCCAGTGAAAAAGTAGGGGTAGCGAGGCAGGTATTGCATTGTTGCCATCAAGGATAAAAAGATGAGGTTTTCATCATATTGCTTGAGTTTATCCCTCTACATGATGTCATCTTACCTAATGCGTTATTCTCTTCTTCATGAACTTAATACTCTAGATACAGGTAGGAGTCGGTTGATGTGTGGAGTAATAGTAGTAGATGAAGAATCGTTTCGGTCTACTTGACACGGACATGATGCCTATATGCACAATCATTGCCTTGGATATCTTCATAATTATTCGCTTTTCTATAAATTCCTCGACAGTAATTTGTTTACCCACCGTATTATTTTCCTTCATGAGAGAAGCCTCTAGTGAAACCTGTTGCCCCCGGTTCTATTTTCCATATTATACTTTCAGATCTATAAACCAAAAATACCAAAAATATATTGCTGCCATTTATTTACTTTTGTTTTACTTTTCGTTCTAGCAATCTTTTATATCTATCTATATCAGATCTCATCCTTGCAAATAACCGTGAAGGGATTGACAACCCCTTTTTAGCGTTGGGTGCAAGTGTTTGATTGTTTGTGTAGGTGCGAAGATTGGGGCCTTGCTTGTTCCTCCTACTGGATCGACACCTTGGTTGTCATCAAACTGAGGGAAATACTTATCTACTTTGTTGCATCACCATTTCCTCTTCGAGGGAAAACCAATGCAAGCTCAAGAAGTAGCATACCGTCGGTGGCTTTATTGCAGCACCAATGGCCGGCGACAAGGGCCTCACTGCATCATCGCAGTGCTTCATTGAAGCTCAAGCAAAGCTCCATTGTAGTTGCGGCGGAGCTCTAAAGTCCCGGACGATGCTCCATTGCAGCCTTGGGCGCGTTTCATTGGAGCGTCGATGGCAATGGCGGATGCTGCTACACAACACGCCACAACCGTGGCGAAAGCTCAGAGACAACACGCGGCGATGACGAGGAAGTTGTGATGCAGCACGGGATACTACGATGTAGCTCGTGCAACGCTTCAAGCAGCCATGGCGGAGCTTCAACGCCCTTGCGTGGTGCTCCAGGGAGGATGAATACGGCGGCGTAGACTATAGTCCCCTCCTCTGTTGTGACGCTGTGCGCGACGACGATGGGGGAGATGCGATGCAATGTGGGTATGTTGTGATGCAACTCCAGTGACGCTTCAAAGCAGCCATGAGGGAGCTTCAAAGACCTTGCCCGATGCTCGAGCGAAGCCTGAATCAGACGAGGTCGACGGTGGTCTCCTCCTTGCTCCGACCGCGTGACGAACGAAAAAAGGGGGATAAGAAAAGAAACGGGTGGAGGATATGCTTCAGGAGGAGATTAGGTGGAGGAGATGGGAGCGGTGGGCAGGCCCACAACGACACGTGGTGTGCACGTAAGACGGCTTACGTGAGAAACTTTTCATCGAGATGAATTTAAGAATTTTCCTTTATTTATTTATTTATTTTGAAAGATGGACCGGGTCGCTATCCAATGTAACTTTAAAGTAGCTGACGGGCATATTAATTTTTGCAATACAGTTTATGTTACAGATTTTTTTAGCAGAAATCATGTTGTGAAAAGCGTGTAGATTTTTTTATAACAAAGTATGTTATAGAATATTTCTTGCCAGAAAATTGTGTTGCAGAAATACCTGTATAATATTTTGCTACAGAGTTTGTTTTAGAATATTTTATGCAACAAAGATCGTGTTGCGGAAATACATGTATATTTTTTTGCAACAGAGTTTATTATATAATATTTTCTATAACAAAGATCGTGTTCGAAAACACGTGTAGATTTTTTGCAACGGAGTTTGTTATAAAATATTTTCTGTAACAAGGATCATGTTGCGTAAACCCTTGTAAAATGTGATGGCTGGGTCGAGAAAGAAAAAGGGATAGAGTCAAGGTTAATGTGAATATTCCCCAAAAAAGTAAGCGCAAAGATAACGCGACATTGTTTCGGTGTGTTCTAACTAGACGCGTGAAACTCGTGAAAGGCGACGAATCATGCCGCTGTTTTCGGCCAACTGATTTACAATATATATATATATATATATATATATATATATATATATATATATATATATGTATGTATATATATATAGGACTCCTTTTATATACTCCTGGGTGTATGTACTCGAGTACGTACTCCCAGGAGTATGGAGCCATTTTCCTATATATATATATACAAATATATATATATATATATATATATATAATGGACTAATAATACTATAAAATTGAAGACATGATTTGCCGACGCGGTGGTCGAGACGGGTAGGAACACGCTCGCAACTGTCACACATGGCCCACTCAGGCCTCTTCCAATGCACAATTACTTAGAGGTGCTAAAAGCAACTTCAACTGGACGATCCAAACGGACGCACGGTTTGTCCTCATTTTATTTGTTTGGGTCGGCTTGTCCGCCCCATTTTTTGTATGAGTCGGTTGTGTGTCCAACGTACCGACCTATTTTCCATCCTCACGGTAGGCTTGAGGCCATTTGTTGATCGTTTTGTCTCAAATGCATTTAAAAGTTCAATAAAAATACAAATATTGCATAGTTTGAGAATCACATAAATATCTCATAGTTTACAAGCCAAGATAAAAATAAAATTGTCTCAAATACATTAAAAAAGGTTGTCGATACATCTGTTGGTTGCCGACATGAATCCACATATGCTCAACCAAATCATTTTGAGCTGCATGTGAGTTTCCTAATCACGCATCTTATGATGAAACTCTACAAACTGTGCAAACGATGTCCCTTCTACATGCTCACACACAACACTGTCACCGTGAAAACGAAACCCTTGATCGCAGGGACTTTTGGATGCTCATCCTCTACGATCATATTGTGCATCATCACACAAGTTGTCATCACCTCCCACAACTTTTTGATGCTCCAAATTCTAGCGAACGATGCCCTATCAAAATTGAAGAACGCCAAAGACACACCCTACATCTTTTCGAACACTCTCTTGCTCTTGGACAAATCTCTTTCTCTTCTTTCTCATAGGGTTAGAGATTGTCTTCACAAGAGTAGACCACTACGGATAGATACCGTCAACTAGATGGTATCCATTGGTGTATTTGTGGCTATTGATTGCAACATTAACCTTTGGGCAATTTCCTTGTGACATCCTAGCAAACACCGAAGAGTGCTGGAGCACATGGATATCATTGTGAGATCTGGGCATGACGAAGAAAGAGTGCCAAATCCAGAGATCTTGGGAAGGCACGGCCTCAGGTGTGGAAGTGCAAGCTCGGACATGGCCCTTATACTAACCCTGCCAAGTAGAAGGGCAGTTTTTCCACTTCCAGTGCATACAGTCCATGCCACCAAGCATCCCCGAGAACCCCCTGCTAGCTTTCATCGCGAGCAACCGTGATGTATGAGCATCAGTTGGCTCTCACAAGTGCTCGAGCCCAAAAACAGCTATGACAGCTTTGCAAAACCTATATATGGACTCAAGGCATGTGGACCCACTCATTCGGACATACTCATCAATGAGATCACTGGGAACTCCATATGCAAGCATCCGAATGGTAGCAGTGCATTTCGGATAAGAGGAGAAGCTAATCTTTCCAAGGACATCCCTCTTGCACTCGAAATAGTTATCGTACTCGACCACACCCTCCCGAATACGGTTAAACACATGCCTAGACATACAAAAGTGGGGTCGAAACATGTGATGTTTGAAGAGCCATTTTGAGGTCTCAAAGTAGTCCTTCTAGAGTAGGAAATGGTCACTTTCCCGGTCGTGATTCACGGCGTGTGCCCTTGTATGGAGCCCCTAAACTACGGTCGCTCCATAGTTAGGTGGTCATGGACGACCAACGCAGCTCCCACGATCTCCTCATCATCGGATTAAGAATCATCTAAATCACAAAGAACATTGTAGAAAAAAACTCATCCTCAGAGTCCATTTGTGCATTGCGGGAAAACCGCTAAATAGCTTACATGCATCCTAGAAGAATCTGACCGATGAGGAGCCTCGCGCCCCACTGAGAAAAAGTAGTGGAGCTACGCAACAACGATAGCAGCGGCGGGAGCTGAGGCTATCGGGAGGGTGACTGGGTGAGTCTACACGCGGTTGGCTGGCGGCAACGACGGAAGTGGCCGACGGGGCGGATGGGAGAGTTGGAGGGGAAGGAGGGAGAGGCAGACTGGCATACGTGCCACCGATTGGAGGGCTATGGGGAAGAGAAGGGCAGGCGACACACGCGTATGTCCCGTGTCCGCGGTGACGCAAAACTGGTCCAGATTTGAGCCTGGAATGGTTCGCGCACGGACAAAAAACGGACGCTCATCCATTTGGGTCAACGCGTTGGGTCGTGTTTTCTATCTGCGATGACCCAAACAGTCACACACGGACAAAATGGGTCGGTCGATTGGAGTTGCTCTAAGCACACTAAATATTTTAGCAACTAAAGTCCCTAATTTATAGGTGCTTAATTTGTTGTAGTTAAGCTCACTTTGTTAAATGATTTAGCAACTAAGCTCTTGCATGCATTGGTGATCTTCCTTATTTAAGTATTTTGCCTAGGTTACCACACTTTGCATTGTTTCTTCCTCGGTCATCAAACTCATCTTTCTCCTCTTAATTACATTGTCACATCCGATTTTTTGCCTATATGATAGCCTTAGTACCGATACAAGGTGAACCACTGGGAAGGGTCTCATCGGGTACACAAAACTCGATGCCGATTGCGAGCAACTCACGTTTGTTTGGGTTTGGGTGGATAATAAATAGTGCTCAATCATCAATCATTCCTATTTTGATGCATTTTCAACAAAAGATTGGTCTGAGTTCGGGCCCACGTGGATAAACCATGGACGTCCACTAAACCTAGCCATGGGAAACCCAGCTCGGTTGGCCCAACCCGATCCGACCCGACCTTACCCATGGGTCAGGATCGGGCCTAGATTTTGAGCCTGGTGTCTGGGCTGGGTCAGGGCAAGGCTCGGCGTTTTTGTGACTTAGGGAAGAAGCCGACCCGGGGGCCGAGGCTCGACCGGCTTTTGCACTAATGGTCTGGGCTTGTGCCTCAAATTCAGTCCCGACGGTTGGATCGGCCAGGCTCGTGTTCGAAATATGCCCTAGAGGAAATGATAAAATAGTTATTATTATATTTCCTGTTTCAAGATAATCATTTATTATCCATGCTATAATTGTATTGAATGAAAGCATAGATACATGTGTGGATATATGGACAAAACAATGTCCCTAGCAAGCCTCTAGTTGGTGAGCCAGTTCATCAAGGATGGTTAAGGTTTTCCCACCATATGCACGTGTTGTCACTTGATAACTGGATCACATCATTAGGAGAATCATGTGATCGACTAGACCCAAACTATAAACGTAGCAGGTGATTGTGTCATTTTGTTGCTATTGTTTTCTCTGTGTCAAGTATTCATTCCTATGACCATGAGATCATGTAATTCACTAACACCGGAGGAATACCTTGTGTGTATCAAACGTCACAACATTACTGGGTGACTATAAAGGTGCTCTACAGGTATCTCCGAAGGTGTCCGTTGAGTTAGCATGGATCAAGATTGGGGTTTGTCACTCCGTGTGACGGAGAGGTATCTCGGGGCCCACTCGGTAATACAACATCACATACAAGCCTTGCAAGAAATGTGACTCAAGTGTAAGTCACGGGATCTTGTATTATAGAACGAGTAAAGAGACTTGCCGGTAACGAGATTGAAATAGGTATAGGGATACCGACGATCAAATCTCGGGCAAGTAACATACCGAAGGACAAAGTGAATGTTATACGGGATTATTTGAATCCTTGGCACAGAGGTTCAACCGATAAGATCTTCGTAGAATATGTAGGATCCAATATGAACATCCAGGTCCTGCTACTGGATATTGACCAAGGAGTGTCTCGGGTCATGTCTACATAGTTCTCGAACCCGCACGGTCTGCACACTTAAGGTTCAGTGACATTTTAGTATAGTTGAGTTATATGTGTTGAGGACCGAAGGTTGTTCAGAGTTCCGGATGAGATCACGGATGTCATGAGGGTTTCCGGAATGGTCCGAAAACAAAGATTGATATATAGGATGGTTTCACTTGGTCACCGGAAAGATTTCGGGCATTACCGGCAGTGTATCGGGAGTGACGAATGGGTTCCGGATATTCACCGGGAGGGGCCCACCCACCCAGGAGTGAGCCCAGTGAACCTAGGGTGGTGCACCAGCCCTTAGTGGGCTGGTGAGGCCAGACCAAGAGGGCTATGGCACCACAAGTGGGAAAAAACCAAAGGAAAAGAAAAAATAAGGAAAGAGGGAGGTGGGAAATGCTGCATTGGATTAAAGAAGCCCGGCGGAAAGATCTTCTCTAACTTGCACAACAACTCCTGTGCAAACTCCTCCATGTCATCTACCACGCCAGGTGACAATTCTTTTGCACAAAGAACACGGAAGAAATAGCTCAGCTCCGCCAGTACTAGCCATTCATCCTCAAGAATAAAGCCACGTAACATCACCGGCATTACCCGCTCAAGCTATATGTGCCAATCATGACTCTTGGGACCAAAGATTTTTAATTTTTCAAGACTCGCTCCCCTCTTTAATTCTCTGCATACCCATCAGGGAACATCAAGTGCATTTTGACCCACAAGATAATTTCCCTCATAGCTGCCCTTCCAAGACTGAACTAGGCCTTTGGCTTCGACCACTTCTGCTTTCCTTTGCCTTCTCGCATGTTTTGTAACGGTTTGTGACATAGTGTCTCTTGACCGACTTTAGCCTTAGTACTATCCTTTATCTTCCCATCTATGTCGAACAATGAACCAAAAATAGCCTCTCTGATATTCTTTTCAGTGTGCATCATGTCGATATTGTGTTGAAGAAGGAGGTCTTTGAAGTAAGGCAGATCCCACAAGCATGGCTTGTGAGTCTAGGTGTGTTTTGAATTATACCCCTTGAAATACCCTGGATGCTCTGGATCAGGCTCGAGGGCGTTTAACTGATCCAGGATCTGTTGGCCTATCAACGCAGGTGGTGCCAAGTTTTTGACAACTTTACCTTTGGTAAAGTTCTTCTTGTCTTTTCTGAAGTGATGGTCAGGATCCAGGAACTGTCTATACAAGTCAAAGCAAGAATACTTCTGACCCTGCTGCAACCAATGAAACTGAAGACTTGCCTTGCATGTGGGGCAAGGGAACCTTCCATGCACACCCCATCTAGAGAATAGCGCATACACTGGCAAGTCATGCATAGAGTACATGTACCACACATGCATTTTGAAGTTTTCTTTTCTAGTGGCATCGTATGTCTTGTCCCCATTATCCCAAGCTTCTTGCAATTCATCCTTAAGAGGCTGCATGTACACATTCATATTCTTCCCCGGATAATAGGTCCCTGGAATTATCAACGTTAGAAATATGTTCTTTCTTTGCATAATCTGCCCGGGGGCGGGGAGATTGAGTGGAATGACAAATACAGGCCAACTACTGTATTGGGTTGCCGTCATGCCGAAGGGATTAAAACCATACGTGGCGATGCAGACTCGAGGATTCCTTGGATCTGCCGCTTTATCCTGATGCAATCCATCGAAATGTTTCCACGCTTCGTCATGTGATGTGTGTACCGCCATCTTATTCCCATCCACATCTAGTTCGGTTCTTTTGCCCATTTTGTGCCATGTCATCTTTCTGGCTGTCTCTTCGACCATGAAAAAACATTGAAGCCTTGTATGATTGGCATATACTGAAGAACACTAATTGCAATTTTGGTCTGCCTCTTCTCACCCATACCGTTGTCTACCACAAGATACCTGCAAGACTCACAATTGGGACAATAGTCCAAGTGTGCATACTCCTTCCTAAATAAGACACATACTTTATCACATGCATCTATCTTCTCATAGGGCATCTTAAGTACACGAAGTATTTTGTCCGACTGGTACATGTTTGCAGGCATGACATGGCCTTTGGGTAGAAAGCGTCCAAATAGTGTCATCATCGCGTCGTAGCATTCTCTTCCCAAGTTGAACTGAGCCTTCAGATCCATTACTTGTCCAATGCCATCCAGCTGAAAAAGCCCAGTGTCCTTGTGGAGAGGACGTTTTCAAGCCTCCAACATTTCATAGAAGGCCTTTGCAGATTCCTCCATCTCATCTTCCGAATCCCGAGCATCATCCAAGTCTTGCACCATGTCTTTGATCCCGGTACCATGCTCGTCGGTGCGACGACAAACCACCTCAGCTCTGGTGCATTGTATAGACTCACCATGAAATATCCAAACCATATAATTAGGCTTAAAACCCCTCCTCTGCAGGCGTTTAATCATTACAGGCTCTGTCCTCTTTTTATAGTTGTCGCATTCAGGACAAGGGCACGAGTTTGTTTCCTGGCCATTTGCAAATGCGGCTTTCACAAACTCCTTGGGTTTTAGAAACCATTCTTTCGTCATCTCTTTCTGACTAGAGTGACCGGTGTGCATCCATGCACGATCACTCATCTTGTCTAGTTACTAAACACACAAGAAATATATTTATATATAATTCAGCATATATATTCATCAGTTAATCAAGTTCGCCAGTTTTATTACGTCCATGCAACCTACACGCTAATAGGTAAAGATAGGCCCTAATCCCACCCGAGTATGTGTATATTGGGTTCGTTTTCCCATTCTCTGCTTCGGGTCCAACACAAAATTTCGACAGCGCCTCCCCGCTGTTGTCCTGATACACGTCTCCGCAATAAATAGAGAAGATGTGTATCCGGAGAACAACAGGGAGGCACTGACGAAATTACGCATCGGATCCGAAACAAAGCATATGGGAAAACGAACCCAATCTACACATACTCGGGCTGTCCATGGATAACGTTGGACAATTCGGAAGAATCACAGTTATAAATATATGCAAATGCATGCATATTTATAACTGTAATGCTTTCGAACGGGAGACGCATACTGGTCATGCATACTGATAAATTAATTTACATATATCTAGCAAGTTTCATCCGAACACCGACACAAAGAAAATGAAGGGGCGAGAAGGAGTTGACATTTGTACTCACCCACGAATGCAGGGGCGGAGCTCGTATAACGCACTGGGAGGTCTTCACACAGCAGACCTCACAGCGACGAGACAACTATCACATGTAAATCCACCCGATCAACACAAATATTTTGTGTTCACCAATAAAATCGAAAAATATATGACCTAACACAAATATATAACCTATATAGATGTCATCTAGGGTTCCATAAAAAAATATTTCCTGCCGGGGTGTCGTCGAGTTGTCATGTCGGGGCGTCATGTCAGGGTTTCGGGGCATCGTGTCGGGTGTCAGGGGTGTCATCGAGATGTCGTGTCGGTGCGACAACTACTATTGCGAGCTGTTGTAGTATCCTCGGTGCTGAAGTGGAATATCACCGGTGCCTCAAGGGGGTGGTCCAACCAATAATGTTTCTTTACCGACCTCATGGGGCTGGTTGTAGCAGAATCATTGTTGCAGCCCGTGAGCTCGATGGCGTTGTAGCCATGGCAGGTGCGTGACAAGCTCACCGACATTTCCTAACGTTGTGGATAGTGCAAGCATAGGCGGCGGTCGGAGGGTTCTACACGGGAAACTACTAACCTAACAACTAACCTAACACACAGTAGGTAATTAACAACTAACCTAACAACTAACCTAACTAACCTAATTAACAGTAGGTAATACCACTAACAACTGAGCTAGATACCACTAACAACTAACCTAACTAACCTAACTATCAGTAGGTAACCACTAACAACTAACCTAACTAACCTAACTAACAGTAGGTAATTAACAACTTACCTAACTAACCTGTTAAACTAAAGAACTAAACTAACTAATTTAACAGAAATAAATAAAAGGAAAACCAAAATAAAAATAGGGGCGGCCTACCGGCGGGGGGGGGACTCACTGGCGGGAACGGCTGGGGCGTTGTGGGCGGCGGGGCGTCGGGGTGGCTGGTGGCGGGGACAATGGGACGTTAGGGGTGGTGGGTCTCTGGGGCGGCGGGGAGGACCGGCGCAATGGGGGATGTGGTGCGGCGGCGCGACGGGGGCAGTGGGCACATTGGGGGCGGTAGGGCGCCGGGGGCGGTGGGGCGACGATGGCGGTGGCCGCTGTGGGCGTCGGGGAGAGAGGGGAGTGAGAGTGGGGGTGAGAGTGGGGGTGGGGCGACGACCGCTAGGGGAGAGAGGGGTGTGGGGGGGGGCGATGGCCGTTAGGGCATGTACCTCTTTGCCATCTGCCCCCCGACGACAAAGAGGTCAAAAGCAGACGACAAAGAAAGATGCAGTTACGAGGAGAGAGTGGGTCCGGGGTGGGCGGCCCCGTGCTCTTTGTCGTGTGCCTGAATGCTCTTTGTCGTAAGCTGGCACACGGCAAAGAGCAAACTGATGGCAAAGAGTATCTTTGCCATTAGTCTGCTCTTTGTCGTCTGGTTTTTGGTAGGTGATGGCAAAGAGGGTCTTTGCGAGCAGCCAGTAGACGACAAAGAAGCAGCAGATGGCAAATTGTCTGATTCCAGTAGTGAAAGCCCTCTTTTCTACTAGTGTAGGCTGGGGCATTGGTCAACCAAAATGACATGATGGTGCACTCGTACAGGCCATACTTGGTCACGAATGTCGTCTTTAGTATGTCTTTGGGATGAATCTTTAGTTGGTAGTACCCAGATATGAGATATGAGAATACCTTGGCACCATTTAACTCGTCGAATAGGTCTTGGATCTTGGGGAGTGGATACTTGTTCTTTATCATGACTTCATTGAGAGAACTATAATCAACACAGAGCCTGATGGTCCCATCCTTCTTGGACACGAATAGAATAGGTGATCCCCAAGGTGAGGCACTAGGACGAATAAATCCGTTCTTGAGCTGCTCGGCTAGCTGCTTCTTCAGTTCTACGAGTTCCCCGGAGCCCATCCTACAGGGCTTCTTATATATAGGCCTTGACCCGAGAATGATCTCAATGATGAACTCGATGTATCATCAGAAGGCATCTCACGTAGTTCATCGGGAAAGACGTCCGGATATTCACATACCACTGGCACTTGATCCAACCCTTTTCCTGAAAGGCAGTTGACCCGAGGAACTTGAGCAGAGGTAGGCTCAGGAACATATTTGACTTTGATTCCTTGGTCACTGGTCATGGTGATAGCCCTATTCATGTGGTCCAGTATGCTCTGGTGCTTGGCCAACCAGTACATACGAAGGATCACATCCAAGCCTTGCGACTTAAGGACGATGAGATCTCCTACAAAGTCTACTCCGCTAATGCTCATCCCAACTCCCCTACATCCTATGTTGGTCCTCAATACTGCACCCTCGGTATGTATCGCCAGTTGACCCTTTAGGAATGTAGATTTCAAGCCACTCATCATAGCAAACTTTTGGGTGACAAAAGAATGTGAGGCACCACAATCAAACAATATTGTTGCTGGAGTGGAGTTGGCGAGGAACGTACCCAGGCTTCCTCTGCGGAGATGTGATTTACGCGTCACCTATTGTGGTATTGCTGGTTGTGGGAAGCCTGATTTTTGTTTGGTGCTCCGTGACCTTGTCCTTGATTCGGGGGCAATGGGGCACGGTGCATGTGGCTTCTTGTTGGGGAATTGCGTGGAGTAGTGTCCTGGTTGTCCACACACAAAGCAAGTGACCTGCCCAGGGTTGTTGGGCTTGCCCCCACTGTTGTTGGCCGGGTTGAACGCTGGCTTGGGGTTGGCATACTACTGAGGTTGAAAGCTTGGGCCAGGCGCAGGGGTCTTGTACTGCTGCTGCTGATAGTTAGGCCTTGTCGGGGCTGTCTGCCACATACGAGCCTTCTGGTTGCTGGAACCATCATTGCCCATCAACTTGGGTTTGCTACTATCATCCATAGCATGGGCTTGTCTTCACGCATGAGAGCCTTGTTCACTAGACCATAGAAGGTCCGACGGTAACAAACAACAAGCTGATACTACAGCGACTCCTGAAGGCCTTCCATGAAGCGTTCCACCTTGGTGGCTTCAGTGCTGACACCATCAGGCGCATACCTCGACAATAGGTTAAACTTTTGCAGGTACTCCTTGACTGTGCCGCTGCCTTGCTTCAGTGCACGGAACTCCCGCTTCTTGATAGTCATCACTCCCAAGGAAATGTGAGCAACACGGAACCCATGCTTGAAGACAGCCCACATGACAACCTACGCGCCTTGCATGATTTGGAACCCATCGCACCAAGCCCTGCAGTGCTTCTGAGATAGTGAGAGGCATAGAGAACCTTTTCACGGTCATCGGTGCACTTAACAAGCACGAGAAAAATCTTCGATGGTGCAGATACAGTCATCAGCATCCAGAGGCTTAGTTGTCTTAGTGAATATTGGAGGTGTATTCCTCATGAACTCCGATAGAGTGGGGTGACCAATGACATTTCCCCCTGTGGCGGATTGTTCACTAAGGCCTGAGCTATCTGCTAGATAGCGATGTTGTTGGCTTGGCATTCCTCTCGTAGAGCCTGGTGGAACTGAGCCACAGTCAGTTTCTCCGGAGGAGGCGGTGCTCGGGGAATGTCACCTTGCAGCTGCTCCTGGTGAACTCCAGCTTGTGCACACTAATGTCAGCTGTGCTTCCCTTGCAATGGCGCCAAGAATAGTCGTGTCGACGACACCAGGAATCCTTCAGCTGCGGCTACGCCTTAAGGGACTTTCTAGGCAAGTATGCAAAGGATTTCCCCTGTGGCCTTGGAGCCTTGCGTTGGTGTTCCCTCGAAGCGGAAAGGGTGATGTACCACAGCGGTGGTAAGTACTTCCCTCAATTTGAGAACCAAGGTATCAATCCAGTGGAGGAGTATCACAAGATCCTGCACAAACACAAAAGCTTGCTCCCAATGCTATGAAGGGGTTGTCAATCCCTTATAGATTGTTTGCCAAGTGAGAACTGAAAGCAACAAAGTAACAAAGCAAAGTAAAAGCGGAGCTGTAAACGCTGGATGTGAATAGACCCGGGGGCCGTAGTGTTTACTAGTTGCTTCTCTCATGAAAGCAAGTAGACGGTGGGTGAACAAATTACTATCGAGCAATTGATAGAACCGCACAAAGTCGTGACGATATCTGTGGCAATGATTATATCTATAGGCATCACGTCCAAAACAAGTAGACCGATACTTTCTGCATCTACCACTATTACTCCACACGTCGACCGCTATCCAGCATGCATCTAGTGTATTAAGTCCATAAGAACAGAGTAACGCCTTAAGCAAGATGACATGATGTAGAGGGATAATCTCAAACCAATGATGAAAACCCCATCTTTTTACCCTTGATGGCAACTACTTAATGTGTGCCTTGCTGCCCCTACTGTCACTGGGAAAGGTCACCACATGGTAGAACCCAAAACCAAGCACTTCTCCCATTGCAAGAATCATAGATCTAGTTGGCCAAACAAAACACAAGACTCGGAGAGACTTACAAGGATATCATATCATGCATATAAGAAATCAGCAAAGACTCAAATATATATCATAGATAATCTGATCAAAAATCCACAATTCAGCGGATCTCGACAAACACACCGCCAAAGAAGATTACATCGGATAGATCTCCATGAAGATCATGGAGAACTTTGTATTGAAGATCCAAGAGAGAGAAGAAGCCATCTAGCTACTAACTACGAACCAGTAGATCTGAAGTGAACTACTCACGAGTCATTGGAGGGGCGATGATGATGATGAAGAAGCCCTCCAACTCCAAAGTCCCCTCCGGCAGGGCGCCGGGAAGGGTCTCCAGATGAGATCTTGCGGAAACGGAAGCTTGCGGCAACGGAAAAGTATTTTTGAGGCTCCCCTGATTTTTTCTGAATTTTTGGGAATATATAGGCCAAGGATCTAGGTCATGGGGTGGCCAGGGAGGCCACAAGACCTGACACCGCCGCCTCCCCCTGGTGGTAGAGTGGGAGCGTGTGGGCTCCCTGGAGCCCACCTGGCTTGGCCCAGATCTTCTTCCGTTTGGAAAAAAATCATTTCGGGGTTTTTATTCTGTTTGGACTGCGTTCCAAAATCAGATCTGCAAAGAGTCAAAAACACAGAAAAAACAGGAACTGGCACTTGGCACTGAATTAATAAGTTAGTCCCAAAAAAGATATAAAAGGTACATAAAACATCCAAAGATGACAATATAATAGCGTGAAACCATCAAAAATTATAGGTACGTTTGAGACGTATCACACACCCACCGGCTCCTGGCTGCTGGCTAGATTCGCAAGTGCTGGGGTGGCCGAAGGTACTGGTGTGAGTAGTAATCATCATCCTGTTTGGAGCAGTCAGGTCAATATCACAAAATCCTCGAGAGGAAAGCATAAGGGAGAAACATGCCTACATAAGGGGGTTTGGTATGGTGCAAGTGTGTCAAACAAGAAGGGTCGAAGAACCCTATGCAAATACGTCAATTAAGATAAGCGATGTAGCCGCTTACATGTTGCCTAGGGAAAAGCACGGCTTGCATCGAGACACAAACTGAAAGCACGCACTACAAGCATACATGGTTTCATGTGAACCATTACACGGACTCAACTTCGCATGTGGACTCTTAGTTTGCCTTAAGACGTCCGTACAAAGCAGCGGATTTCTCGGTCTCATACTCATGCTCCTCGGGGTCTTCCTCCTTGTCATGATCTATGTGGGCATCATCTCCCGTCAAGGGTGTGGAGGAAGGAAGAAGTACATCATGACGGCACTTCTTCGGAGAAGCGGTGAGGAGCTCTGTATACTCCTCGGTGGTCATGCAGTGACTCCGAATAGGGGTTACCTTATGTGGTGGTTTCCCTCCTCTGTATGCGACACCAGACTGTCCTCTGAGTGCTCCTTCTTTCTTGATCTTGGTTGTCTATATATTTTCTTGGCGGAGTAGTTCTTGGACACGATGGAGTTCTTGGCAAAGCATTACTTATTCCTTAATCAGGTTGTGAACCAGGCTGTCGGCACAGAGGCTGAAGTAGGTCTGAAACCTGAGTGACGTACCTCCCTCCGAGGATAGGTTTAGCGTCCAACTCTCCTCAGCTTCATCCTTAACAAAAGGAAGGTGGCGGGTACCCGGATCATCACCCATATATGGAAGGAAGTCGCGGATGTGAACGAGCGCCTCTCATGCTACCGTCTCAACTGCCAATACCAGAGTCTCCATCTCTGGCCCTTCAAAGAACCAACTCGTTGGAGAGTCATTTGCCTTCACAATCACATCCACGTGATATTCCTTTGTGCTCGCATTGATCTAGTGCTCGTGGTAGAGGTAAACGGGCATTCGACGTACTTGACACTTTTCCAAGCTGCCCCCCTGAAGTAGGGGAAAGCCAGTTTCCAGGAGTGTCTCAGGTACTACGTCCATCTACAAGGTTTTAGGAGAGAGGTCAGAAAGTTGTGAATGGTATAGAAGGGATGTAAGGGTGTATATAACCCCAAGTGGCAGGATTGAGCGTCCTATTCATCCCGGCTAATGTCCATGCTACCTAAGGTTTCCTACAGCCAGGATGGCTCTCAAACCAGCTCTGTGGGGACCCCGACTTACAATCGAGATCACCGAATGAACGTGCACAGTCATCCTAGAGATCAATGCTCACTGAACACACAGATACTGAATAACAAGAGTATTACATCCATCATTGGCGTCTGATACAAATAATGACCATTATGGTCAAGTATTACATAGATAACACCAAGAAGGCCAATCACACCAACTCAACTACTAGCGGAATTCTTGGTAGTAAATGTGAACTCGTGCCATTAGCCTTAACCAATAGGTATTCTGATTGGGAAGCATCCTAGTTCTCATGTCCGTATCCGATAATGAATTCCTCTCCATATTCTCGTTCCTCCATGTCTGGTCGATAAAATAACAAGTGGCAAGCCAATGAGTACTTTGAATGTACTCGCAAACAGCCCATGATGCGGATTATGCAATTGAGTGAAATATGAAGTATAATGCAGCTTTTGCGGAAAGAAGGTTTTATAAATGCATAAACATGGTCATATATTTAGATAATCAAGCATCAACAAATAAATGGTAACCATAAGAACATGTTACAGATATCAACATAGATATCCTGAGGGCTGAATACTCATGTTCATCCTCCATGTCAAGTCACCAAACTTGACAAAGTAATCACTTTCTCGTGCCACACCTTTATCCACACGCACACTTGGTTTATGCGGAAACCACTAGATGTAGTTTATGCAGCACCACCCAACTGTCCTCGAATGAGGACAGGACTATTCGAATAGTTTTACATTCTGCAGAGGTTGCGCGTTGTACCCACCAGATCACGGAAACTTCCGTGTCATCCACGACTCGTGGTATGTAACATACCCGAGGTAAGTACCCGATCAATTCCTTTCCCCTGACGACACTAGACAAAGAGTCTACTTGATTGGTACCCAACCCACATGATGTATGTCTTACGAGTACCAACGCTAGAACGTATCATCCATGCAGGGACCAATGGTGTGTCCGGAACACGTAAAAATGGCATAGTCGCCCTAACTGGCACGACCCCGTTAGGAGAGTGACTATATCACTCCCGCCACTAGTAAAGCGGCCTGCTTGCTAGCACGACCAGAGTAATAAACACAACCCCGTCCCATAAAGGGGTATTGTGGTCGCACATGTAAGGTTGGGACGGTCGACATATCTTAAATCTAATCCCATTTCCGATACCAATCACACCATACCTTTCCGGTACACCACTTCTTTCTGAAGTGGTCATCCAGCTTAACACCAACACCCTCAGATATTTGTGGCACGCGACGGGGTTTTCAGAAAACCTTTGTAATCATCTTAGTGTTACCATCACCATGCCTATGCTCACCCTATGCGTAGCACTACTATCTACTTGTCAACTTCATATGCATGACCCTCATAGATGGTAAGGTCATGCTCAAATGCATGTGCTCCACAGGAGCTATCGATAACACTATACTGAGGGTTTACCGATAAATCATGATCATATGCATCGGAATAAGTAATCAATATGGCAAGCATAAATATTTTCTCAGACATGGTGAAAGGGCTGCTTGCCTTGATCAGCTAGGTATCCGGGGTCTTCAAGGTCTTCGGATCCAAGTCCTTCGTCAAACGTGTGATCTATCGTCGTAATAGCAATTATAATAATAAGGACCACAACCAAACAAACAGAGTACAAACTCGGATAAAAAAATGTTACCCTATTGTGTAAAATCCTATTATTGTTTTTCAAAATATTTCTTTCTGGTTTTTGGATGAAAAAGTATTTTTAAAGTCTTTTTAACAGAAGTTAAAAAATACTTAAACTAGGTTTTAAAATAAACCTGTCCATAAAAGTTTTCATAAAAATTCCACAAACAACACTGTTAAATACTACACAATTTTACAAGAATTATGTTGGAAAAATATTTAAATTTGGATAAGTAATTAATCCTGTGGATTTATTTTTAGAAACTAGAATTAAATATAAAGGAAAAGGTCCAGCTCACTGTCTTGGCTCAGCCAGCAAATGGGCCGGCCCAGTTGGCCAACCGGCCAGTGATGTCCCACATGTCTAGGGGATCAATCGTAGTCCTTTCGATAAGTAAGAGTGTCGAACCCAACAAGGAGGAGAAGCCTGTGATAAACGTTTTTCAGCAAGGTTATAACTGCAAGCACTGAAAGTAGCGGTAACAAGTGATGGTGTAGTGAGGTGAAATGTAGCAAGCGAAAAGTAACAAGTAACAAGTAGTAGCAACGGTGCAGCAAGTGGCCCAATCCCATTTGTAGCAAGGGACAAGCCTGAACAAAGTCTTATAGGAAGGAAAATGCTCCCGAGGACACACGGGAATTTCTGTCATGCTAGTTTCATCATGTTCATATGATTCACGTTCGTTACTTTGATAGTTTGATATGTGGGCGGACCGGCGCTTGGGTATTGCCCTTACTTGGACAACCATCCCACTTATGATTAACCCCTCTCGCAAGCATCCTCAACTACGAAAGAAGAATTAAGACAACGTCTAACCATATCATTAAACTAGTGGATCGAAATCAGCCCCTTACGAAGCAACACATAGACTGGGGTTTAAGCTTCTATCACTCCAGCAACCCATCATCTACTTACTACTCCTCAATGCCTTCCTCTAGGCCCAAATATGATGAAGTGTTATGTAATCGACGTTCACATAACACCACTAGAGGAAAAACAACATACATCATATCAAAATACCGAACGAATACCAAATTCACATGACTATTATTAGCATGACTTATCCCATGTCCTCAGGTACAAAAGTAACTACTCACAAAGCATAATCATAATCATGATCAGAGGTCTAATGAATAGCATCAAGGATCTGAACATAAACTCTTCCACCAAGTAACCCAACTAGCATCAACTACAAAGAGTAATCAACACTACTAGCAACCTTACAAGTACCAATCGGAGTCGTGAGACGGAGATTGGTTATAAGAGATGAACTAGGGATTGGAGAGCAGATGGTGCTGATGAAGATGTTGATGAAGATGCCTCCCCTCCGACGAGAGGAGCGTTGGGGATGACGATGGCGACGATTTCCCCCTCCACGAGGGAAGTTTCCCCGACAGGATCGTCGTGCCGGAGCTCTAGATTGGATCTGCTCAAGTTCCGCCTCGTGGCAGCGGAGAAACCACGAAAAAGCTCCACCCTGATTTTTTTCCGGACGAAACCCTTCATATAGCAAAAGAGGGGGGCCAGTGGGCCGCCAGGGTGCCCACAAGCCCTGTTGCCGCGGCCAGGGGGGTATGCCGTGGCAACCAGGCTTGTGGCCCCCTGGTTGCTCCCCTGTGACACTTCTTTCGCCCAGTATTTTTTATAAAATCCAAAAAAATCCACGTTGATTTTCAAGGCATTTGGAGTTGAGCAGAATAGAGCACTCAGACTTGCTCCTTTTCCAGTCCAGGATTCTAGCTGCCGGTATTCTCCCTATTCAAATAAACCTTGCAAAATAAGAGAGAAAAGGCATAAGTAAGGTTACACAAAGTGTAATAACAGTCCATAAAGCGATAAATATCAACATTAAAGCATGATGCAAAATGGACGTATCAACTCCCCCAAGCTTAGACCTCGCTTGTCCTCAAGCGAAAACCAAGACCCAAAACATGTCCACATGTTTAGGGATGAAGGTGTCGATAAAACAAAATACGGACATGAGGGCATCATGATCACACATAGAACAATAATACATCGTAGAGATTCTTATGGGAAAGTAACAATTCCTTCACAAAGCAAAGTATGAAACAAAAACCTTACCGAGAAGTGGCCAACAACCGTCCAAAGTCATTGAAATAATTGCAATTTATCATATTATCAGAAAGAGTCAAATAAGAGCTTGTAAAGAAAATTCACATACTCAATCATCTCTTTTGTTTTCCACAATTGTTAGAACTCACGTGGTACTCATGGTATCGAAGTTTTAGTTGGGCACAGAGAAAGATAGGGGCTTATAGTTTGCCTCCCAACTATTTACCTCAAGGGTAAAGTCAACAATAATAAAGCATAAGTACTCAGCTCCAAGTTTTTATATGAATATAGATCTTTCCCAAGCATATGATGTTAGCCAACATAAAGGCGAAATAGGGAATTGGTGAAGATCACCATGACTCTTACAAGGGAAAAAAGTAAAGGTACAAGATAGGCCCTTCGCAGAGGGAAGCAGAGGTTGTCATGCGCTTTTGAGGTTTGGATGCGTGTCCTCTTAGTGCGGAGGAACGTCACTTTATATTTCCTCCTGTGATAAAGGACTTTATTATGCAGTCTGTCGCTTTTATGTCTTCCTCATCACAGGTTCGTACTAAGCTTATTTTCCACACACTAATAGATCATACATATTAGAGAGCAATTTTTATTGCTTGCACCGATGACAACTTACTTGAGGGATCTTATTCAATCCATAGGTAGGTATGGTGGACACTCATGGAAAAACTGGGTTGAAGGTTTATGGATGCACAAGTAGTATCTCTACTTGGTGCGGGAGTTTTGGCTAATATGAGGTGGAAGCAATCGTCACATGCTAAGGGATCTCTAATCATATAACATTGTTTGGCACCAAGCAAACACAATTCATTATGTTGTCTTCCTTGTCCAACATCTACTTCTAGGCATGTAATAGTTTGGTGAGTGCTCACAATTATAGAAAGTGTCTAAGGTGATATATTTATATGTGAACCTCTCTTTCCTTATTACTTATTATTAATTGCAACAATGACTGAGGTCTATGTTGGTCTACTCTCAACAAGTTTCAATCATCATACTTGTTATATGTGAAGCTATCACTTTCCATAGGATCATCTCATGCTATCGTTCTTTTAATACTTTTGATCACGGCACAAAACAAAGCCCTTGACTAAGATACTCTTTATTATATAGCTCGCAAGCTCGAATACATCGGGAGAGACACAAGGCAAAAGACTCAAACTAAACACTAAAGACTTATTCCACTCAGAGAAGAAATAAAAACTGAAAAGGAAAGAACTAAAACAAAGGTAAAAGCAAAAGATATAAAGGTGATATGATACCAGGACAACTCCCCCAAGCTTGGAAAAAGCCAAGGGGATTGCCCATACCAATGATTTAGTTGTCTTCCTTTGGTGGGGATGGTGGTGGTGTTGCAACATGACTTTGATCCTACGTCTTTGATTCCAAGAGAGCTATCAATCTTTGATTTATACCTTTGAGATCTGCGACATGGTTTTCCAGCAAAACAACTTCACGAGAAAGGGAAATATTGCGAGCACGAGTTGTTTCACAAAACCTCAAGAGTTCAATCAAGGATGGAGACAACACATGGAGGAAGGATTGGATAAAATCTACTCCTTCAACGTCTTCAATGTTGAACCTAGGTTGAGCTTCCTCCCTAGCTTGGGTTTTCTCCTTAGTTTTGTCCCTGGCTTCCGTGACTTCTACTCTTTTCAGATCAGCATCTTCTTCTTCATGAACTTGAGGGAGATCATTCTCCCCAACAGATTCCTGAGACATCTGTGCTCTAAATCTGCGGCAGACAACAGGCTCGAAACGAAAATAGAGGAAAACTGCGTGATACGGAGATCAAAACCCTCGGGCGTATATATAATGATTTTTTCTGGACCAGAAGGAGTGCTCCGCAAGAAAACGGAGTCCGGGAGGCACACGAGCTGCCCACAAGCCCTGTTGCTGCGGCCAGGGGGGAGGCCGCGACAACCAAGCTTGTGGTCGCCTCGTGCACTCTCCGGACTGCTTTTTATTTTCCTAATTTTCCATAAATTCCAAAACGGAGAAAATTTCCTATTGGAAAAGTTTCGGAGTCCAATTACTTACCGAAACAGATACATCTTGGTTTTGAGGGTCTGAAAAAGGCTGATAAACATCCCTTATGTACTCCTCTGGAGTTATGATATTGATGATATTGGTCTCAACATTTATGGGAGTACCAGAGATATAATGCTTGATTCTTTGCCCGTTTACCACCCTAGGAAAATTACCTTCCGTGTTATTGATTTTGATGGCACGAGAACGATATACTTCCTCGACAACTTAGGGACCTTCCCATTTAGGAAGAAGCTTGCCTGCGAAGAATCTTAAACGAGAATTGTATAGCAGGACATAATCACCTACATTGAACTCTCATTTTTGTATTCTTTTGTCGTGCCATCTCTTAACCTTTTACTTGAACAAGTTGGCATTCTCATATGCCTGGGCCCTCCATTCGTCTAATGAGCTGATATCAAACAACCGCTTCTCACCGGCAAGTTTGAAATCAAAGTTGAGCTCTTTGATTGCCCAATAAGCTTTGTGTTCCAGCTCAACAGGTAAATGACAAGCCTTACCGTAAACCATTTTATACGGCGACATGCCCATGGGATTCTTATAAGAAGTCCTATAAGCCCATAGTGCATCATCAAGTTTGCTAGACCAATACTTACGAGATCTATTGACGGTCTTTTGTAAGATCAATTTGATCTCCCTATTACTCAACTCTACTTGACCACTAGAGTGAGGATGATAAGGAGATGCAACTCTGTGGTTGACATCATACTTAGCGAGCATCTTGCGGAAAACACCATGAATGAAGTGTGAACTGCCATCAGTCATCAGATATCTAGGGACTCCAAATCTTGGGAAAATGACTTCTTTAAGCATCTTAATAGAGGTGTGGTGATCAGCATTCTTAGTGGGGATAGCTTCTACCCACTTAGTGACATAATCCACAGCAACTAAGATGTGAGTATACCCATTGGAACTCGAGAATGGTCCCATATAATCAAAGCCCCAGACATCAAATGGTTCAATGACAAGTGAATAGTTCATAGGCATTTTCTGACGCTTACTGATATTCCCTATTCTTTGGCATTCGTCACAAGACAAGACAAACTTACGAGCATCCTTGAAGAGAGTGGGCCCATAGAAACCTGATTGCAATACCTTATGAGCAGTTCTGTCTCCAGCATGGTGTCCTCCGTAAGCCTCAGAATGGCTCTTCTGCAGGATCTGTCCCTATTCGTGTTCAGGCACACAACATCTAATAACACCATCTACTCCTTCCTTATAAAGGTGAGGATCATCCCAAAAATAGTGTCTCAAATCAAAGAAGAATTTCTTCTTTTGCTGGTAGGTGAAATTGGAAGGTATGTATTTGGCTACGATATAGTTTGCGTAATCAGCATACCACGATGCACTATGTGAAGTGCGGATGACATTGAATTGCTCATCAGGAAAGCTGTCATCAATAGGTCGTGGGTCATCAAGGACATTCTCTAGCCTAGACAAGTTATCTGCTACAGGGTTATCAGCACCCTTTCGGTCAACGATGTGCAAATCAAATTCCTATAGCAGGAGAACCCATCTAATTAGCCTAGGCTTAGCGTCCTTCTTCTCCATGAGGTACTTAATAGAAGCATGATCAGAGTGAATAGTGACTTTGGAGTCAACTATATAAGATCTGAACTTTTCACATGCAAACACGACTGCTAAAAATTCCTTCTTCGTAGTGGCATAGTTTCTTTGGCCACTGTCTAGGGTTTCACTAGCATAGTGAATGACATTCAACTTCTTGTCAACTCTTTGTCCTAGAACAACACCAACGGCATAATCACTAGCATCGCACATAATTTCAAAGGGCAAGTTCCAATCAGGTGGTTGAACAATAGGTCGGTTATCAAGGCCTTCTTAAGTATTTCGAAAGCTTCCTCACAATCCTCATCGAAAACAAAAGGAACATCCTTCTGCAAGAGGTTGGTAAGAGGCCTAGAAATCTTAGAGAAGTCTTCAATGAACCTTCTATAGAAACCAGCATGACCTAGGAAACTTCGTATACGTCTGATGTCTGTGGGGCAAGGCATTTTCTCAATTGTATCAACCTTAGCCTTATCAACTTCAATGCCTTTCTCAGAGATTTTGTGTCCTAAGATGATGCCTTCATTAACCATGAAGTGGCACTTCTCCCAATTCAAGACGAGGTTGGTATCTTTGCATCTCTGTAAGACTCGATCAAGGTTGCTGAGGCAATCGTCAAAGGAAGAACCGTAAACGGAGAAATCATCCATGAAAACCTCAACAATCTTTTCACAGAAGTCAGAGAATATAGCCATCATACATCTTTGAAAGGTGGCAGGTGCATTGCACAAGCCAAAAGGCATGCGTCTATAAGCGAAGGTACCGAAGGGGCATGTGAAGGTGGTTTTCTCTTGATCAGATTGTGCAGCAGGTATTTGCGAGAAACCTGAATAACCGTCTAGAAAGAAGAAGTGTGTGTGTTTACATAGCCTTTCTAGCATCTGGTCGATAAACGGAAAATGATAATGGTCTTTCCTGGTTGCCTTGTTCAGCTTCCGGAAGTCTATCACCATCCTATAGCCAGTAATAATCCTCTGCGGAATTAGTTCATCCTTATCATTAGGAACGACGGTGATACCTCCCTTCTTAGGTACGCAATGTACTGGACTTACCCAATCACTATGAGCAACATGATAGATGATTCCTGCTTCGAGAAGCTTTAATATTTCTTTTCTCACGACCTCTTTCATCCTCAGATTTAATCTTCGTTGATGATCAGCAACTGGCTTAGAATCAGGATCGATTTTAATCTTGTGCTGAAATAGAGTGGGGCTAATACCTTTTAAATCATCAAGAGTATAGCCGATAGCAGCACGGTGCTTCCTGAAAGTTTTTTAATAACTTCTTCTCTTCGTGACTCGAGAGGTGAGCACTAATAATAACAGGATATATCTCCTTCTCATCAAGATAGGCATACTTAAGAGTATCTGGTAACTGTTTTAGCTCGAACACAGGATCACCCTTTGGTGGGGGAGGATCCCCAAGCAATTCAACAGGCAGATTATTCTTGAGAATAGGATATTATTCTAAGATAATTTTATCTATCTCATCTCTTTCCTCCATATGCATATCATTTTCATGCTCAAGCAGATATTGCTCTAAAGGATCTGTAGGAGGTACGACAATAGAGGCAAGAGCAATGATTTCATCCCTACCATACGACTCTTTTTCATGGGGTTGTCTTCCAAACTTGGAGAAGTTAAATTCATGAGACACACCCTCGAAACTAACAGTGACAGTCTGTTTAATGCAATCAATGTGAGCATGGACAGTGTTGAGAAAGGGTCTACCAAATATGATGGGACAAAAGCTATCTTGTGCAACATCAAGGACGAGGAAATCAGTAGGATACTTTGTCTTACCACACACGACTTCTACGTCTTTCACAATTCCCAGAGGGCAGATAGTGTCTCTATTAACTAGCGTAATAGTGACATCAATGGGTTCTAACTCAGCAGGTGCCATCTCATCTTTGATTTCATCATATAGGGAACGGGGTATTGCACTAACACTAGCACCCATATCACATAAACCATGGTAACAGTGATCTCCTATCTTGACAGAGACAACGTGCAAGCCAACTACAGGTCCGTATTTGTCTTTCACGTGAGGTTTAGCTATTCTAGCGAAGTCCTCACAGAATTTGATAACATGCCCATCTATGTCTTCGGCTAAGAGATCTTTGATAATAGCAACACTAGGTTCAACTCTAATTTCCTCACGGGGTGCAAGTGGTCTAATGTAACCCCTACGTATCACAGTTGGAGCTTTAGAATAATCCTTTTTCCTAGCAGGGTAAGGTGGTTTCTCAGCGTAGGCACAAGGAACAATAGGATCACTAAAGGCAATGACTTTCTCCTCAACTAGATTGGGTTTAACTATGTTGATTTCTACAGGGGGATGATACTTAAACCACTTCTCTTTGGGAAGATCAACATGAGCAGCAAAAGATTCACATAGAGAAGCTACTATCTCAGAGTCAAGTCCATACTTAGCGCTAAAATCTCTAGAAGTGTTTGTTTCAACAAAAGATTTAACGCAATCAAACTGGAAATTCATACCTGACTCCTTACCTTCTTCAAGCTCCCAATCATCAGAATTACGTTTGATTCTTTCCAATAAATTCCACTTGTGATCAATATCCTTCTTCATAAAAGAACCGGTACAAGAAGTATCAAACATGGTACGACCTTCATGGGAAAGCCGAGCATAAAAGTTTTGAGTGATAATTTCTCTCGAGAGCTCATGATTGGGGCATGAATATAGCATTGATTTAAGCCTCCCCAAGCTTGAGCTATGCTTTCCCTTTCACGAGGCCAAAAGTTATAAATATAATTCCGATCACGATGTACTAAATGCATAGGATAAAACTTTTGATGAAATTCCAATTTCAACCGATTGTAGTCCCATGATCCAGTATCATCACATAGCCTATACCATATCAACGCCTTATACTTCAAAGATAAAGGAAAGACTTTCTTCTTTACCTTATTCTCGGGCAAACCTGCAAGCTTAAATAAACCACAAACTTCATCTACATAGATCAGATGCAAGTTTGGATGTGATAATCCATCTCCTGTAAAAGGATTAGCCAGCAGTTTCTCAAGCATACCCGAAGGAATTTCATAAAAGATATTTTCAGTAGGTACCTCAGGTTGAGGAACAACTCCTTCTGCTTCCGTTCGTGGTGAAGATACCCCGAACAAACTCCTCAAAGGAACAACTTCCATAGTGACAAGTGACAATAAATTTCAACACAATATATAAATGTTTCCTTACCAAATTCCACTTACCAAAGGCGCTTCCCTCCCGGGCAACGGCGTCAGAAAAGAGTCTTCATGACCCACAAGTATAGGGGATCAATCGTAGTCCTTTCGATAAGTAAGAGCGTCGAACCCAACAAGGAGGAGAAGGCTCTGATAAACGGTTTTCAGCAAGGTAATAACTGCAAGCACTGAAAGTAGCGGTAACAAGTGATGGTGTAGTGAGGTGAAACGTAGCAAGCGAAAAGTAACAAGTAACAAGTAGTAGCAACGGTGCAGAAAGTGTCCCAATCCCTTTTGTAGCAAGGGACAAGCCTGAACAAAGTCTTATAGGAAGGAAAACGCTCCCGAGGACACACCGGAATTTCTGTCATGCTAGTTTCATCATGTTCATATGATTCACGTTCGTTACTTTGATAGTTTGATATGTGGGTGGACTGGCGCTTGGGTACTGCCCTTACTTGGACAAGCATCAGCTTATGATTAACCCCTCTCGCAAGCATCTGCAACTACCAAAGAAGAATTAAGACAACGTCTAACCATAGCATTAAACTAGTGGATCCTAATCAGCCCCTTACGAAGCAATGCATAGAGTGGGATTTAAGCTTCTGTCACTTCAGCAACCCATCATCTACTTACTACTCACCAATGCCTTCCTCTAGGCCCAAATATGGTGAAGTTTATGTAGTCGATGTTCACATAACACCACTAGAGGAAAAACAACATACATCATATCAAAATACCGAACGAATACCAAATTCACATGACTATTGTTAGCATGATTTATCCCATGTCCTCAGGAACAAAAGTAACTACTCACAAAGCATAATCATAATCATGATCAGAGGTGTAGTAAATAGCATCAAGGATCTGAACATAAACTCTTCCACCAAGTAATCCAACTAGCATCAACTACAAAGAGTAATCAACACTACTAGCAACCTTACAAGTAACAATCGGAGTCACGAGATGGAGATTGGTTACAAGAGATGAACTAGGGATTGGAGAGGAGATGGTGCTGATGAAGATGTTGATGAATATGCCTCCCCTCTGATGAGAGGAGTGTTGGTGATGACGATGGCGACGATTTCCCCCTCCGGGAGGGAAGTTTCCCCGGTAGGATAGTCCTGCCGGAGCTCTAGATTGGATCTGCTCAAGTTCCGCCTCGTGGTGGCGGAGAAACCACGAAAAAGCTCCACCCTGATTTTTCCGGACGAAACCCTTCATATAGCAAAAGAGGGGGGCCAGTGGGCCGCCAGGGTGCCCACAAGCCCTGTTGCCGCGGCCAGGGGGGTAGGCCACGACAACTAGGCTTGTGGGCCCCTGGTTGCTCCCCTCTGACACTTCTTTCTCCGAGTATTTTTTATAAAATCCAAAAAAATCCACGTTGATTTTCAGGGCATTTGGAGTTGCGCAGAATAGAGAACTCAGACTTGCTCCTTTTCCAGTCCAAAATTCCAGCTGCCGGTATTCTCCCTCTTCGAATAAACCTTGCAACATAAGAGAGAAAAGGCATAAGTAAGGTTACACAAAGTGTAATAACAGTCCATAAAGCGATAAATATCAACATGAAAGCATGATGCAAAATGGACGTATCAGCCAGCCAGCCAGCCAGCCCAGGCGCGTGCGCCGTTAGTTTCAAACCTGGCGCGCGAGCCCCTTTAGCCATCGACAGAGAGGAGAGAGGGGGGGGAGAGAGGCCATCGACAGGTGGGGTCCTCCTGTCAGGATTGGCTTCTACCTCAAGACAGAGGAGAGGGGCGGCTCACCGGTGGCATCTCCGGGGTCCTCGAGGCCACGTGAGCATGTGAATTGGCTCGTGGCACTTCCTCCTACCTGATGGGGGTCAAGGTGTCGACGGAGATGGCCTGAGTTGCTGGCGACGACGAAGCCGTGACGGAGACCTTTTGGGAAGGTGCTGGGAACAATTCTTCGAGCGGGGAGAAGGATGGGGGAGTGGTGGAAAAGGCTCAGGAGGTCTTTGTGGTCACAGGGGAAGTGAAAGGACCTCGGGAGCGTACCTGTAGCCTGATATTGACGTAGCCCCGACGCGGCGGCGTCTCGATCGATCTCGAGTACCAGGCCTCTCTTAGCTCGAGGGGGTGCTCAAGGTGGTCGATTGGAGTGGAGAGGGAGGTTCTCGTGGTGCGGAGGAGTGCGGGGAGCCTTTATTTAGGTGGGTGATGAGTCACCGAATGGTGATGGGCCGGTGGTTTTGTTGTGGCGGCAGGTGAGGGAGAGAGAGCTCGAGTGTGAAATTGTGGTATTGCGGACACGGTTTAGGACCGTGCGACATCTTCTGGAGGAGCGGGGGCAGCCTCTTGGCGCGTCAAGGTGGCAGGATCCTTCTAGACGCTTCGGCCGTGCGAGGGCACGAGTCGCCAGGGGTAGAGGAGAGGGACAGAAGAGGGGCCTAATGCTGCCCTGTACTCGGTCGTCGGTGTGGTCAAAGAGGGGCAACGGGTGGAGGCGAGAACTGGTCGGTGCTGGTTCCCTGAGGCTGGAGTGCGCCCTGTAGCGCATCCAGATCGCAGGTTTGGCATGCCACGGCATGCTGGCACATTCTGCCATGTCTTGGCCGTGCCTGGGGGTGTCTCTGGGATGGGGTAGATGCTCCTTGGATGCTAGGAACCGAGAAGAATCAAGCAGGCCAAAGGGAGAGACTTGAAGTGGTGCTACGAGCCTTGATTCAGGAGCTAAAATGGAGATTTTGGCTCCCTTTCAGTGAACCAGTGCTGGGCCTCTCGTGTGAAGTTGAGGAGGGGTACATGCCATCTTTGACATGAGTTTGGAGCGAAGGGAGTAAGTTTGGTGGTTGTTAGATGCTATTTTTCAAATATGGAAGATGGTGTTTGATGCATTTATTGGGGAAGTTAACCTCCTCCAAATGCATTGAAATTTAACATGATTTGGTTTTAGGTATAATTAGGAGGCTCTACAAAATTTGAGCTCCATTGGAGAAGTTTGATAACGTAAACTTGAAAATACCCACAAATGGGCAGATCTGCATCCGCGTGAGAAGATACGGGCATTTTAACTCCCACAAATCCAAATCTTGGCATGATCTCCTAACATGGGGTATTGAGCACTCTTGCAAAGTTTGAGACCAAATGGAGAAACTTGACTATGTAGAGTTTCTCCAACTTGATTCTGGACACAAAGGGTTTCTGAATTATTTGGTGAATCAAATCACCTTGGATGGAGGTGACACTTGGCATGATCACCAATTATAGCATGTGGGACATGCTAGAATTTTCTGCGAATTTATTGAGAATATTTACTTTGGAAATATTTCAAAAGGTCAAAACAGACAAAATTGGTTTTCAAGGGTTTGCTCAAATATTTTGAACAGGACTAGGGGTCGAAACTCTTAGATATAGAAAATATGTGTCCTGTGAGTATTCCCAAATTTTCCACCCAAAATACCATTTTTGGCCTTAGAAAGGAAATACATATAAAATAGGAAAATGACTTTAAAAATAATCATTTCATGGTTTTGAAGAGTTATATTAATATTAGAATCAAAATATAATCTTTGGGTGAAGGCGCTCCCTTAAATTCAGGGACTTGCAGTGCAAACCCCAAAGCAAGGTTTTGGTTTACCAAAATAATTAAAAAGGATTTTTATGGAAATAATATTTTATAAAAACTATTTTTAGAGATCTACTCACAAGCACACATTCAACAATGACAATCAAGGCACTCATGGCATTCACTTAAAAAGTTTTAATTTATACCAAATTTTCAAAGGAAGACAAGTGAGGTGAAAATAGGGTGTGACAGATACACACAAGGCTTCCTCCGAGGCACGGGAGTTGCATGATCTCATGGTCATAGAAACAGATACTTGACATGCAGAAAAAAGTAGCAATAAACTGACACGATCACATGTTATGTTCATAGTTTGAGTCTTGTCCATCACTTCATTCTCCTAATGATGTGATCTCGTTATCAAATGACAATTCATGTCTATGGTCAGTAAACCTTCACCATGTTTGATCATCGAGCTAGTCCTTATAGGCTCACTAGGGAGAGTGTGTTGTCTATGTATCCACACATGTATTTGAGTTTCCAATCAATACAATTATAGCGTGGATAATAAATGATTATCATGAACAAGGAAATATAATAATAACTAGTTTATTATTGCCTCTAGGGAATATTTCCAACACTTGGATGCCTAACTAGTGGGGAGATCATTATTACTGGAGACCGGAACATAGATGTTTCTAAGCTCTCGTGGCTGGGAAGGCAAACCTTCAACTGGTTTCTCGATGGTGGAAATCAAGTGCGTGATAGGTGGGACGTGGATTTCCCCGTCGCCGGATTTAACCCTGATGTGTTCACAGGCCGACGGTTGGTCGTTGGGCATTACCATGCCCTCAATTCGGCAAAGAAGCTCACTTAGTTCCATGGCATCTTAGGCGTCCATGTTTTCAGAGTTCGTGGGGTCAACCCATAGCGCTGCTGTTGTCACGGTACTTGGAGTTGTATCAGGGTAGCGTTTATCCGAAGATGATCCAAATGTGTCGTTTGGTTTGGGCCTTGGGGCTGGAGCCAGGGCGGAAGCCGTCTCAAGGGCCAGCTCCACCCCTCCCGATGCCAGGGCGTCGGGAGACGAAAGCTTCGTCAGAATAATATCCCTTCGAGAGTCAGCGAAGAACTCTAAGTTCCCGAACCCGATGTCCTGGTCAGGGGCAAGGTTTCCTATCCTGTCTAGGTGACCAGTTGGATAGCATGCATCACAATGTTGCCGAATGCGAAGATCTGTCCAAGGACGAAAACATCCTTGTTATAGATGTCGTCACTGATGATTAAACGAGCCATTGATCCTTTAACGATCCCATAGTGGAACTCACAATTAAAGCACCAATGTCATTGTCAAAACCGGCTGATCTTGGTAGGAGGCCCGAATTGTGGACCTTGGATTGATGGGTAACATAAGACAAAAGGAGACGATGTTTACCCAGGTTCGGGCCTCTTGATGGAAGTAAACCCTACGTCCTGCTCTTGTTTATATTGATGATAGAGTACCGAGTACATAGTTGATCTACCTCGAGATCGTATGTTATGGTCTAAACCATAGGACTAATGATCTTAACTTTTCCTATGAACTAAATCCCTCCGATTTATATAAATACCACGGGTACTAGGGTTACATAATACCGGTTACATTAACGAGGAAACATGCCAATTACCACGTGGTTGTGTGGTGCACGACATGTTTTTGAAAGAGTCTGTCTTGGATACAACATCTCCTTATTTATTTGAGTCCAATAATGACAATAGGATGACCCAAGAGTGCGATCCATAGAAATAGGTAAGCGTCCCAAGGACCCCTTAGTCCCGGACTCCCTCACCCTAAGGCATCAGGGCACGAGCACCCCCTAGGAGACGCACTGATGGCTTGGAACCACCCCTTGGCTCTGCTTAGAGTGATTCCAATGCTAAAAAATCCTATGAATATATAAAGCCTAAAAAATAAACCGAGATCTTCTGCTCCATCATCGCAAGCTTCCGTACCAAAGAAATATCATCCGGAGCTCTGTTTCCGCACCGTGCCGGATGCGACAATCATCACTGGAGGCCACTTCCATTATCCTGACGACCACCATGATGAGGAGGGAGTAGTTCACCCTCCGAACTGAGGGTATGTACCAGGAGCTTTGGGTTTGATCTCTATCTCTCTCATGTTCTTGAGATTTCATGATCTTGATGTATCATGTGCTTTCTTAATATAGTTGGATCATATGGTGTTTGTACCTTGCTATTCTTATGTGATGAATTGAATCTTTCACTATGTGGTTTTGTTAGGTCAAATTAAATATTGGATTCGATATCACTTGATGTATGTATTGCATGTGGATACCCATGGTGACAATGGAGTGTTCTATTGATTCACTTGATATATTATTTGGTACTCAACTTGCAGATTCCGTGGTGACAATAGGGTAATCTATGCATATGGGTTGATGCATATTCTTGACCTACTTCCTCCGACAAAAATCTTGGGGATACTGTTTGAAGTTATTTGTGTTGGATTGAATATGATGAATCTACAATTGTTTGATGCATGTCGAATAATCAACTCACGGATACTTGTTGTGACATTGGAGTATCTAGGTGACATTAGAGTTGTTTGATGCATATCACAATTGTTATTCTAGTAGGAACTCTAGGGTTAATTGTGACACTTATAGGAATAGATCAATAGATTGATCACAAAGGACAACTTTGAGGTGGTTCTACTTCCTACATCAATTTCATCTTATATTCTCCGCTAGATATGAACTTTGGAGTGACTCTTTGTTACACGTTGAGGGATAATCATCTGATTCTATTATCTTGTCATTGTTGAGAGATTGCACTAGTCAAAGTATAAACCTTAGGCCTTATTTCCACTACAAGAAATATTTCAACTAACGACCTTATGGCAGTGACGCTCGCAGAAATGGTTGTAAATCTATGACCATTTGAGACCAACTGGTCGTAAGATGTCTGGAGGGGTGCTAACCCTAAAAACTAATGACCATTTTCATCAGAAAGGTCATAAGTTCCTTACTGGAAATGGTCGTAAAGCGGATAGCGCTGGTCCTCTGCCTAATTTGTAGCTAATTACGACCAATATAGATGGTAATAGCTATGACTAGGTGCCACATCATCAGTTTTGCCTACGTGGCATGTCCCTATGTCAATTTTTGCCTAGTTTGTGAAACAACCACCTATTCTTTCATTCCAAAAATTCTCGAAAAATTCTCATAAATACTTTGGATCATATATTCCTAAAATATGTGAAAACCCTTCCTTCCATACATCGAAAATAATTCAGAAATACTCATTTTCCTATTCTGTTCAGAATAGCACTTTGTGAAGGAAGTGCTATTTCTATTTTTTTGATTGCCCTCAAATTTTTTGGGCACTCTTTCCTATCCAAATAATTGCCTCATGCAAACTTTAGTAACCGTTTGCCTAGTAAATCTTTCTCAGCAAATTTCCAAAGTTTGGGTTCAGCTAACAGCTTTGTGAAGGAAGTACTAGCTAGGAATATCCTAATGAGTTTAATTTTTTCCACATCTTCTATATACCCAGACCGTAGCTCTCCATACAATTTGAGCCCCATCTAACAATCCATGTGAGCTCATCATCCAATCTTTGTTTCTAGTAATATTTTCAGTTTGTGAAGCGACTACATTTTATATTGCTTTTATATTTGATGAAAATTTACCACGGCATGCAACGGACCATATAACATCACACCACCAAATTTTAGCTCATTTAATGCAGCCAGTTTCCCACAATATTTTTCCCAATATTCTGTTCACTAGGGAGAATTGTGAAGGAAGTACAATTTTTGTTTATCCAAATTTTATGAAATTTTTACAGTGCCTTAATGTGCCCAAATTATCATCCTCCTCCAAATTGCACCTCAATACAATCATCTATGTGAGCCTAGTTTCAATTACCATTTTTCTCCAGATTTGCACATTGTGAAGGAAGTGTTATTTTGGCATGTCCTAATGGTATAAATTATTTACACTGCCTTCCTGTGCCTAAATTAACATCATCCACCAAATTTCTTCTCAATCGAGTCATTCGTTTGATCCCAGCTTCAACATCCATATTTCTGCACGGTGTGGTACTTTGCAAAGCAAGTGTCACCTAGGTTCATCCATTTGAGCTAAACATTTGGCAAGGGAGTCTCCTTAGTAGAAGATCATCCCCATCCAAAATTTAGGCGCATTGCCTATGTGCATTTCCCGCACCGCTAATCAAACACTTTGCTGTAAATTCATGTTTGAGCTTAGTTCGGTCTCCTCGCGAGATTCTTCTATTGTATTCTTCTTCCTAACACCTACCGAGGGAGTTTCCAACCCACCAAACATGCCTATTCCACCCAGAATGCGTGGAAACATAATAGCCAGGTGGTGACCACATGACTTGCATGCAAGTTTACGCGATCTAGAGTTGGGGCCCTCAACCACCATCCAAACCTCAACATCAAGCCACGACACCATGTATTTCCGATTACATAGATACTTATGTACCTATATATGATTTTTGGAAAAAATGAAGAGCAAACTATAATGCAGCTGTATTTCAAATTTAACCATTTTTCCAACTGAATCGACATAAATTTGTCTTTTTCACGAGAGGTGGATAAAAGATTTTAACACCCAACCATTTTGTCAATTGTTCAGTAAATATGGCCTAGTATTTTAGAAAATGATTTGGTCCAATTTTGAAACAAATATATGGTAGGTCCTTCACAAAGAACTCATTTTCGGCACTTGAAAAATGGAAAAATTATTTTTTCATACCGGGAAATGAAAACTTCCTTAACCAACATGTTTTGCCTTTCCAATATCCACCCTTGTGCATAATATTAGATCGTTTCAACAAACTATGCCATGAATGTCGCCATATGTTTGATCATTTGGCTTTAAGCCATGAATCTTCACACATGATAGATCATTTCTAAGAACACTTTTTTAAAATAATTACCATATTACAAATTTGACCCGCTTCCTCCTAAATCAGCGGTAATTTGTCTTTTTCACTAGAGGTGGATCGAAAACTTTTGGCACCCAACCATTCGGTTAATTGTGCATTGAATATGGACAAATATTTTAGAAAAATGATTTGGTCCAATTTTACAACAAATATTTGGTAGGTCCTTCACAAAAAACACATTTTGGGCACTCGAAAAAAGGAAAATCACTTTTTTGTGGAAAGAAAACGAGAAGTCCCTTTGGCAACATTGTTTGTCATTCCAACATGCACCGTTGTGCAAAATATGAGATCATTTGAACAAACTATGGCATGAATGTGGCCATGAGATTGATCATTTGGTTTGAAGGCCATGAATCTTCACACATGATGACACATTTCTAAGAACACTTTTTTAAAATAATTACCGTATTACAAGTTTATTATTTTTCCTGCTAAGTTGGTCACATATGATGACACAACGTGAAGGTTTTTCTTTTATTTATTTATTTTTATTTGTTATGCCCGTTTCAAAATGCGATCGAAACGGCGGGCATGGCCGTTCATAGCTAGGGGTTGAATCTTGCCATAGTTTTGTTGGATCTCTTATTAAATAGATACTTCTTTACCTAAAAATGATTTTTGGAAAAAATCATGAGAAAACTATGAGGCACCTCTAATTCAAATTTGACCCGCTTCCTACTGAATCAGCGGCAATTTGTCTTTTTCACTAGAGGTGGATCAAAACCTTTTGGCACCCAACCATTTGGTCAATTGTGCATTGAATATGGACTAATATTTTAGAAAAATGATTTTGTCCAATTTTACAAAAATATTTGGTAGGTCCTTCACAAAAAAACTCATTTCGGGCACTCGGAAAAAGGAAAATGATTTTTTTGTGGAAAGAAAATGAAAATTCCCCTTGGCAACATTGTTTGTCATTCCAACATGTACCCTTCTGCAAAATATGAGATCATTTGAACAAACTATGGCATGAATGTGGCCATGATATTGATCATTTGGCTTGAAAGCCATGAATCTTCACACATGATGGCTCATTTCTGAGAACACTTTTTAAAAATAATTACCGTATTACAAGTTTATTATTTTTCCTGGTAACTTGGTTACATATGATGATACAACACAAATTATTTGCATTTGTTTGATTTTTTACATTTGTTATGCCCGTTTCAAAATGTGGTCGAAACGACCGTCATGACCGTTCATAGCTAGGGGATGAATCTTGCCAAAATTTTGTTGGATCTCTGATTATATAGATACTTATTTACCTAAAAATGATTTTTGGAAAAAATCACCAGAAAAATATGAGATACCTCTAGTTTAAATTTGACCCGCTTCCTACTGAATCGGCATAAATTTGTCTTTTTCATGAGCGGTGGATAATAGTTTTTGACACCCAACATTTAGTCAATTGTATATTAAATATGGACTAGTATTTTAGAAAATTGATGGAGTCCAATTTTGCAACAAATATTTGGTAGGTTCTTCACAAAAAAACCCATTTTTGCCACTCGGAAAATGATTAAAAAAAGATAGAAATATCGGAAATGCATACAAATTGGTCCTCATCCATAAAATGTGGTCTAACTCTAGTGAAAATTTGTGTGGTGCCCTTTTGCAAAATATTTTTGATCGATGCTGCACAAAATTCCTCCATTTTTAGTACTTGAAAACTATTTTAAATCATTGATTTGCCGAACCAATGAGAAATCTTCCCACGGATCGATGACATGGCGTACATCCATCCATCCATCCATCTATCTATAAAAAACAATAAGAAAGAGATACCCCACCCGCAGCCCAAACCCTAGCTCAGATCCTCCCATCGCACCCTTCCTCCCGATCCAGTCCTCTCCCCCTCTGCCAGAGCCACCGGCTCCCCAACGTCCGATCCGGCGCCGCCACCCCAATCTTCTCCCAGATCCGGCACCGCCGCATGCTATCCTCTCCTCCTCCTAGATTCGGAGCAACCGAGCCTCTCCAAGTCGCTCGCGCTCTCCGACGCGGCCGCCTGGCATTCTTGTTGCTTTCTTGATGGTCGGGGGGAGAGCGCTGCCTCCGCCTCGCCTTCCGCCCGCAGCCACCGCCTCCTCGAGTGGGGCCTGGTTTGCCTCGGTGAGGAACCAGAAGCGGGAGTGTAGAGGGCAAAACAGTCCGGCGATGGAGTTTGTCAACCCTCTCACCGGATTCCGCGTCGACTGGCGCCGCCCCAACAAGGTGAGCCCCCTCTCCTCTCCTCCCCATAACGCCTTCGCCTGGTTCATCCTCGACTGGCTCTGATTCTTCCCAGTCGGCATCTCGCAGAGTGTCGGGACCCCGATCCTAAGCCATAGGAATCCAGCCCGTAACACATCGCATCACCTTTGCGGTCTCACGCACGGTTAACTCCACGGCTGCAGCCTTACCTTAGCCGGGACCGTTTGCGTATTTTGACTCATGTATGCAATAGTGTCGCTAGCATTCCAATGTCAAAGAACCCGGATCGACATGTCTAGTCATAAACCAAAGTGGCAGTACCGCACAAGGACAGGCATACATGACCCAACAAAGCAGGTGTCGGTCACCAGCGAGTGTAGACGAGTCGTAGCAAGCTACAAGGACCCCATTATATCGCGTGACATTTCCCCAAAGGGGACAGACACAACAGCTAAGAAGGACACATGCCGGTCAACCAATGTGTCCGGAGCAGTAGGGAACTACCATGGCTCATTGGATCACAAAGGGGCATTTCCTTGTAAGGAATGCTACTAAAGTTCACGACTAGGTAATCGAACCCCATACATATCAAGTACGACACACGTACCCATGGCATAACGATATGTATAGATACATCGATGGCATCACAACATAACCATAAACATACAAGCTTTATTTAAGAGGCTCGGAAGAGCCACACACATAATATTACACATTAAGGGTCTCACGACCCATAATAGCAGTCATTCAGTTACAAGCCAGCGGAAGAGTTTAAAACTGTCTGAGTACAGACAGGGCAACTAGAAGGCACATGGCCTGACTATACTACAGATCCAACGTAGGGCCAGATCATAGCTGGGACACCAGCTACTCGTCGTCGTCGATGTCTATGAAGAACCCTCCATTAGGGTCATTAGCAACCTCTGCAACATTTATTAAGCAAACATGAGTACGAAGGTACTCAGCAAGACTTTAGGATATCTAACTACTCATGCAAGGTATCAACAGAGTATTGTGGGGTTTCATGCGGAAAGCCAGCATCTGACTCGTGGCTAAACAACTTGCATTTTTAACTAATTTTGACAACTTGATTTCTCGCACACGAGTCCACTAACACCACAACAATACACTATCGTGGAATCATTCCATCTCCATATGGAATTGCCGTCCACGACACTCACACTTATCTTGCCAATTTTATGAGTAGCCATTGAAGTTATCTATGAACAACATATGTCTCCAAGTAGTCCATATCCGCGGACGCGGCTATTCGAATAGATCGTAACCCTGCAGGGGTGTACTTCGTCACACACGCTCTCGCCACATATCGCCATGTGCACGTCATGCACCTCGGCAACCTTCAAGAGGAAGCCTAGCGAGGGAGTCGGCCACGACCGTTAACCACATTAGTACCTAGTCCAGGTTTATTGCCTATCTGAGAGTAACCCGTACGGAAGTCCGGCCGAGGTTTCCGCCACGGCCCCAAACGATGTGCGCAGGGTTCCCAAGCCCACCATCTGGGTGCCACTTGGTACACCGTGCCACTGCCTACCGCATCACGGCCCACCTCTCAGGTCAGCACCATGCACGGCCTCCAGCATTACTATAAACACCAGAAACTACTTGCAACTCCTGGACCGAGTACTAAGCGATTAATAAGTCGAGAGGGTCAATTAAGTATCCCAACGTGTGGTAGTATCTAGTGTTGGATTACATACACGGAACTCAGTTCCTAAGGACGGTTCCAATGAAACAACCCGCCATGTACTCCTACACAGCCTTTCACCGGTACCTTTACTAATTCAGGTTCAACACACAACCTTTGCTTACCAAACACATTCTCACAATTATGTTCATCTCCCAGATGACAGACCATACACAACTCTAAGCATAGCATGCATAGCAGGATAAGGCACAACATAGCTCAAGCAACTACCAGGTATGCTAGGTTGCAAGGTTTGGCTATTTACTGTGACAAGGATAGGTCATGCAAAGGAAGTGGGTTCAACTAACGTGGCAAAAACAGTTGAAGCATTTGATCCTAATGCAATAAATAAGTGCAGGAGCAAGAACATGGGATTTATCGGGATGATCAAAATGGTTGCTTGCCTTGTTGCTCAGAGGAGGGACAATATCCGTGAGACGGATATTCGGTGGAATCCGGGGGTGCGGAGCCTACCAAGATGAATGGCAACAATCAATAACAATCATATGCAAACAAGATGATGCATGAGCATGGCATGAGAATGCAAGGTGATAAACTATTATAATCAACATGTATTAGGTTTGAAATTGATTTGAATCACATTCAAATATCAATTCAAACGAGGTAATCTAGGCCACCGATTTAATTGATTCGACCTGATGCTCAGATCAACTTGATGTTAACATGCATGAGATGTCATGTTAAGGTACTGATTTGTAATTAGGACAGTGTGTGATCATGTCATTCATAATGAAATTTGAATATTTTCTAAATTCCATTTATAAACTAATTATAAGAATTGACTTATTCATTGATCTACATGTTTGGGTTCTGTAACTTTTTCAAACATGAAAGAAAATAGTATATTCAGATTCCTTGAATTTTTCTGATACTTTTTCATATATAAATTATTTTCATTGGAGTTACAGATTAATTTCTATGAATTTTTGAAGTTTTAAACATTTCTGGAATTATATTTATACTGGAAAATACTTCTACTGCATCAGCATGACATCAGCAGGTCCATCTGGCCGTTGAAAGTCAAACCTGACCAGTGGGACCCACTTGTTCGTGTCTGTGGTCAATTTTAGATTAGGATTAATATTATTTAGTTAATTAAACTCACTGGACCCACATGTAAGTGTCTTATTAATTTAACTGATTTATTTTTATTATCTCTCATCTTGCCAGAGGCTGGCCCCACCAGTCAGTGGCTCAGGCCAGCCGAGATCCACCGACGGCGAGGTCGTCCTCGCCGGCGGGGAGCCTCCGGCGAGCACCAAAACGTCGGGGGGGGGGGGGGGTTGGAAATGACGCACAAAGGGCCAAACGCACGGCTGAGACCATGGGAGGAACGACCACTCGATGGCGCGCACGATGGGACAAGCCCCAGGGGCTGGGGTGGCCGGGATCAACGCCGGTGACGAGCTTGGCGGCGACCAAGTTCGGCCATCGTCGAAGCCATCGAATACAGGGTCAAAACGCGCGGGGCTGGGCACTGAACGCATCTACATGATGTCCTGACGCTGTTGGTGGCCTCAGACTGACCAACCCGTCACCGGAGGGCTGCCGGCGACGAGCTGCAGCGGCGGTCCTCGTCGGGCTCCGATGGAACTAAGCCTAGAGGAGGGGATCGACGGGGAGAGCTTAGGGGAAATGACCGCATGCTCACGGGGAGTGCAGTGGTGGCGTTAGTTTGCTCAGGGACAGGCTGAGGGCGACGAATCGAGCAGAGCTCGCCGGCGGCCGAAGGTTGAAGACGACGGTGCCGTGGCGTTGCAGGGCTCGGGGTGGCTTCGGCTTCTGCAGGGAGGACCAGATCAACGAGGCGGAGCTAACGGCGTGCTCATCAAGAGGATCCTATGGCTAGGGGCACGGGCAGCTCGAGCTTTGCTCGGGCTCCAATGGCGGCAGAAGGAGGGGAGGAGAGATCCGAGAGGAGGGGGAGAACTGGCGCTGGGAATGGATAGCCACGGGCTCGGGGAGCTTATCCCAGGGCTTGCCAGCGCGAGGCGGCGGCCAGGCAGGCGCACAGGTGCGTGGCCGCGCCGGAGTACGCGGCGGCCACCTCCTGCTGCCCACTGGCGGGGGAGCAAGACGACAGGAGTTGAGATGGGCCGGGCCAGGTGAGCGACAGGTAACTTCTTTTCCATTTTTTTGTTTTGTTTCTGTTTTGCTATTTCATTGGTTTTCTATTTATTTCAACTCCCAAATAGTTTGTAAAAACTATTTTAAACACACCAGAATATTTGTTGGAATATTTCCAACCATTCCTAATGTTTTCAACATTTTTGAAAGTGTAAAGCTTCTGATTTCAAATTTAAAACTGGAAACCAGTAGCTTTTTGCATTTATTTAAAATGCTTAAAGTGTCAAGAAAATGGTTTTCTTCATTGCTCATTTACTTTCATGATTTATCAGAAAGTTTGAACATTTCTTGAGGCCATTTTGGGTTCATTGGTTTTAACTACTTTGAGAATTCCTTTATTTAAAGAAGTGGCTAGGGTTTGAGTTTTTCCTTCACCACTTTCTTGGTTCTTGTTGAGAATTTCTTAGATGCAATGCAAAGAAGACATGGGCACAAGACTAACTTGCTTAAGGTGTCAGGGATGTGACACAGAGGCGGCAGCTCAAGGGTGAGGTCCGCGTCGTCTCCAGGGCCGACGGCTCGGCGCACTTTGAGATTGGCAAAACCAGGGTCATCGCTGTCCTCTACGGGCCCCGAGAGGTGCGTCCATGTCCCTCCTCTTGTTCGCGCACGCCAACTGTTTGATGCAATGTCTGTTAGGGATTAGCGCGAGTTCCGTAGTTGATGATTGGTACTAAGGAGATTTGGGGCAGGTTTTCTTGAATCGCACATGCCATGTATGGCGTAATACCTGTGAGGATTAACATTTGGTTTCTTGGTAGTTAAGTTCTGTAATCAGGATGATATTTTCCAAAGAGTGCACAGTATGTTTGATGGAATGTCTATGAAAGGCTACCGTGAAGTTCCTAGTTAGTTTTTAGATATATACTGATTTGGGGGATCTGTTTCAAAGTTCATACAACACGTCTGATCTAGTGTCTATGAACGAATTTGTTGTGAGCTTTCTAGTTAATTTTCGGAACTCTATGAGATGGAGCACTGAGACGGCACAGCAGTCTTGTCATGTACATCCTCGGCGCGGAGCCTTGCCCACTTGATTACATCCTGCCTTGTACTAATAAAATAATATGCTGCTTTATAAGATAATAGAATCGACTTGATTACATGCCTTGTTTGTTGAATTAATATCTTCAGGCCATATCTCCATGATTTTTGCAGGTTTGTAAAGAGGGACAATTTGTTTTCTGAAGGAAGGGGCCGCCATGGAGAAGATCTTGCGGGCAGCATATCGTCCATGGCGGCCTAGCATGAGCAACAACACCTCAGGTTCGTCACTTGATCATCCCCTTATATTCTCTTCTTCTTCTCCATCTCTGCATTTGATCCATGCCAATTTTTGCATGTTGCTCCGATCTAGTTGTGTGAAGGGGAACAAGCTAGGCCAATGTAGTGTTGCTTTTGTTCTCCCCTTGAATGATTTGGTGAAGGACAAGGTGGTCCATAAGTCCTCCTTCCGTACTATCTCATGTGCTTTTAGATCTGGACCAGGACCTGCTTGAAATATAGCTACATTTGCAGAGACAGTCGCTGCAGCTCTAATTTTTTTTAACATAAGCCAAAAGACACCTTTTTGTTTGTTTAATGTTCTCTGCAGTTAGCATCTACAACTAGTATATATATTGCTGCCTGCATCATGCTGGGATGATGGACCAGTAGAAGTAGTTCTATATCAGGGCTTTAACTGAATGTGATGTAACACAACAGCAAGAAAAGAAAAACAAATTATTGTCTGCATGGATGGAAGTGCGATCTAATCGTCCGTTTGGTGTGGAATTGAGAAGGAGATCGCGTTGTCGGGCGGGAAGTTTCAGAGCTGCGTGAGGGAGATCCGAAAGCGGGCTCGTGATGGTGAGGACAAAAAATGGGATCAAGGTCAAGAAAGAGGACTGGGAGAAGTTGCACATCCACATAGGTCGTACAACAACTTCCCAACCGCTGTCGGTTCGCCCTCTTCGGCTGCTGGCTTTGCTTGTCTTGGTAAGTCTCCTGGTTCGGATGCCATGGTTATAAGTAAGTAAAACAGATATACATAACTGAACTTGTAAATATTCCTTGTCAGATTTGGATTCCTGTTTGTTTTCTGCTCTTCTGCACGCACTCGAGTTAGTTGTCGTTAGTAGCAGAGGATGTATTTTGTATACTCTTGTAGAATTGTTCTATTGCTGCTGCAATCTGCAAACAAACATTGTTGAGGGGGGCATATGTATTTCTAGGCAGAACTGGAATGTTATCCGACCAAAAGGTGATGTTTCTGCATTTTGAACACACCTACGCTGCTACGCGTGCTATTCATGATAACAAATTAATGGCACAATATTATTGTTTTCCAACTGTCACCTAAAATTGTCCTGGATCCTGCTGTTAAGGTTGTCCAACTTATCTGCAGTTTGTTCTTTATCTAGATTAGGTAGTTAGTCAACATTCCTCCAAGTTGTGTGTAGCTAGCTATTTCTGCAATTTTACTTCTTATAATTCTCTCTCTTCCCTATCATTGTGTACGTGGTGAGGAGATTTCCTCCCTGTATTTTACTTAATTATTTTGTGATGTTCTATGTCTCAGCTTGCATGCTGTATTTACCATTGCTTCTTGTCATTAGTGTTGCACCTTAGTTTTCAGAATCATGCCTTTTTCACGCATAAATGTAGGTATTATCTGTTATTGGCGTCCACCACAAGTCCACAACACAAGTTTACTACTGGATTTCTAAGTTCTAGTGTTCACTGATTTTTTTACAATATTTTCTCTTAGTTATAATAAACCACAGTAGTTATGTACATACATGCATATAGTGTATCTGCAACTAGTTATATTTTGTTGCAATAGAAGAGATAAATCATTTGTGATACGAAGGATTTTTAACATCATCTTCAGGATGAACACAAATCTTTTTGTTTCTAATATTTTTTATATTTCTTTCCTTTTGATTGATTCTTGTGCAGTGTAATGTTCTTGTAGGATGACAAGTTGTTGCATCTCGAGCATGTGTCATAAGAGAGTGTAATGAAGTCCATTGTACTGTTGGGACAGTAGTAGATGTGCTATTGTTCTATTATGCAATTTTGTTCGTTCTTGCTATATTCGTATGTAAGGAAATGTATTCAAGAGATGACTTATTGTGTTATGTAAACCTTGGAGATGTATTATGTGATGTTATATGATGGATGATTTTAATTCGACTCGGAGTTTTCTTGATTTGAATATGAAACAGTGTTGGATTTAAGACTGGACACATAATTGGGCTAAAAAGGACCAACAAATAAAATGAAACCAAGTTCTGAAACAAAAACAAAAATAAATTTATTAAGGTCAAGGCGCAAATAAGTGGATGACGCAAAGAAAATAAAGAAGCCCGAGTTATTGGGCTAGACCCATGCAGCTAAGGAAAATAAAGCGAAAAAACATTAAATGGGCTGAATTATTGGGCTTGGCCCATGTAGACGGTCGGAATGGACCGGGCTCATTCTTATCAGCGACCAACCGAATTAGTCATAACTTTGCCACGTCAGCTTGCCACGTTGGAGCCCACGTAGCCTTGACAGACAACCAATGACCAAAATAATTGGTCATAAAACCAACGACCTTTCATTTGGTCGTAAATGTCTTTGACCATTCCAGAAAAAGGTCGTTATAGTTCATTAGAGACCCTCAGCTTTTGACCGTCTGTTTTTGGTTGTAAAAAGGTCGCAAATGGAAATCAATGACCATTCGATGACCAATATTGAAGGTCGCAAGTTAGCATATTTCTTGTAGTGTTCCAAGCATTGCAATGTAGTTTGTGCTCATTTTAATTACTTGTTACCTTGCTGTTTTTATATTTTCATATTACAAAAACCTATATCTACTATCCATACTACACTTGCATCACCTTCTCTTTTTCGAATTAGTGTACCTATACAATTTACCATTGTATTGTGTGTGTTGGGGACACAAGAGATTTCTTGTATTTCATTGGAGGGTTGTTTGAGTGAGACCATCTTCATCCTACACCTCCCATGGATTGATAAAACTTAGGTCATCTACTCGAGGTAATTTTTCTGCTATCCTACGGAACTCTGCATTTGGAGGCCCAACAATGTCTACAAGAATAAAGTTGTGTAGTAGACATCAATTTACTATTGTGGTGCTCTTTGGTCTTGGCATAGGGTACAATGTGAGAATGTTCAACCTTCAGCGTGTGGCTTCCCACCCACCTTATATATAGTGTGCAAGGTAGGAATACCCAATGGACTAGTATTAATGGTATTCATGTCCTCAAGCGTGATTGACTGTTATATGGCATTATTACTGGAAACTTATGTATTTAACTAGGTTATTCCTTTGTTGGGTAAGCACGGCCATTATGACGACATGGCCAACAGGTATCCTAGCTAGATGACCACTAATGGCCTAGGCGACTGATCCCCACATCTTCGGTTGAGTGCTTGGTGAATCGTCACTCGAGTGGACTAATGTCCGTCAGTTATGACTTAGGGAGGTCTCATACCACCCTCCTTATCTCTAGCGGGCTGTCGATAGAACCCCTTCGCCCATTACCTTCTCGGTCATATTTTAATAAAATTTGGGGCCTCCAATGGGGCAATCATATTTTTGGTCCTACCTCGTATTTGTAACCCCAACAATCATACTTGTAATCATGTATCATAATTGTGTGACGCCCTCGATTTGGTCGTACGCTAATCATACACGCAAATGCATACGACCAAGCTCAAGGACTCGCAGGAAGACATCACAACACAACTCTAGACACAAATAAAACATAGAAGCTTCATATTCCAAGCCAGGGCCCTCGAAGGCTAGAATACAGAAGCTCGAAAAACACACGAGTCAGGAGAAGCAACAAATATCTGAGTATAGACATTAAACATGAGGTGCCTTAGAGAAGGCTAGCACAAAAGATACCACGATCGAACGAGGCGAGGCCTCCAGCCTGGGAGCCTCCTAACTACTCCTAGTCTTCAACGGCCTCCACGTAGTTGTAGGCACCGTCGGGGTAGCAGTCGTTGTCGGCGGGATACGCCATCTCCTGGGCTCCATCATCTGGTCGTAGCAACGGATCATGGGGAAAAGGGGGAGCAAAGCAACAGTGAGTACTCATCCAAATAACTCGCAAGACTGACATCAGGACTATGCTAAGTATGGATCAGTATCAAAGAAAGGGGTTATATGTGGACTGACTGCCGCAAAGCGAGAATAGAGAGAGAAGGCCTAGTCCTATCGAAGACTAGCATATTCAGGGGTCTTGCAGCAATAGACGAGAGTAGAACAAGTAAGACAATGAATAGTCATATTGTTGCAGCAATATTAATTAAAGTCACACCCAGAGATCCTTCCCTGACTCCCTCTGAGGAATTAATCCTGGAGCCAACATTCCAATTAAGTAACAGTTGTAGTTGTATAAGATCGGGGCACTACTCCAAGTCGTCATGTAACCGTGGACATGAGTTTTCATCCCTGCAGCGGTGCACTACATATTCCCCGTCACGCTCGATAAACTCTGGTCGGACACACTTTCCTGGGTCATGACGGGCCTCGGAACATCGAGATGTCGCACCCCCACCTAGACTCAACTGAGAGGCCAGCCCGCCGGTCTAAATCCTAAGCACGCAGGGGTCATGGGCCCATTAACCTTTGCACTTCTGCAGGATGCGAGGGTGGTGCACTTCTGCAGGATGCGAGGGTGGCCAATGTCAGTCATGGCACCTCTTATACAAGAACGGTGATAGTCCAGACCACTCGGGCGCGCGCCGCTCCATTGGTGATGTCTGAAGAGATTTGGCTGATACCAAAACGTCGAGTACCCATAACTTCTCCCACGTAGACGCTTAGTGCGAATAAGGTCTCCGACCAACCCACATCAAATACCCAAATCCATTAACATTTTAATTAACTCACCGGCACATCTGTGCGGGAATCGACTCACCTAACATTTATTCATCAATGTTCCCAGTAACACGGTCAGGTAACTGTAGCAACGTGTTTTTCCGAAAATAATTTTCGGAAACCATGTCTCTGTGTTTACCAGCCCCAGGATTGCTGTTAGCTGGTAGACACTTACTTGATACAAAATATCCAAGAAAAAAAACAAAATCTGGGTTGCACGACCATGAAGGTCTACTGGGTTGAACAAAAGTCTAAAGTTGGCACTGGAAGCGACTCGAGGAATTTCCAGTGCCCATGGGACTCCATTCCCACAGGAATAGCTCACTTGGATAAATTCCTATCTCACAAGGCTGCTATCCTTGAATCCTAGGTTCCGGGGTTGACGACATCGCGCTCATCTCCGAACGCAATCTTGCCAATACAATAGCCAGGGATAAGCAAGTGAGTACTTTGAATGTACTCGCAAATATCAAGAAACAATTAAGTTAAGCAAGTGAGATGCATGCAATTTCCACTAACAATTATAGCATGCCATTCGAGTTTAATACGTGAATGCATTTATGGAGATATGCTATGTTTCCACAATTGTTTTATAAACTAGCAAGGATGGCAATACGGAATAAGTAATAATATGCGTGCCAGGGTCGGGCGTTTGAGCGACACCACATAAAGGGATTATAAGAAACAATAAACATGCCACAGTCGGGCGTCTAAGCGACACCACATAAAGGGCTTATATGACATAATAATAAATATGGAATATCCAGGAGGTAAAATCGTCCAAGGGATATTCAACAACATAGTCATAGGGGTTAGTCTAGAGTAATAATCATAATATGATCATGTCCCACATCATCATAAGCTTTTCCACGTCCATTATTATTATCACCACTTATACGCCAAAAACCGACTCTAGGACCGACACTTGACTCGTCAAACATCGTCCTTGATCGGGGAGACGGCTACTCAAATAGTTTTGACTCTACAGAGGGTGTACTCTTTACCCACAGCTCACGGTTTTCGATAGTCGACAAGACTAATCTTGCGTATGGAATTTTAGAAGCGGACACTCAGAATCAGCACACATCGATTTTCCTCCACGAAGCCCGGCTTCACCCGGACTACGCTGCCAAGGCAAAACCATAAGACGAGGTGGCTCCGGCCTCGACTAGCATGGGATCAAAAATTTATACCGCGCGCTCACCAGGAAGGGACATTCCCTCCCGGTCCCAGACTGGGAACAACTATGCCCCCCTGACCGGATGACTGGATTTAGTCCGTGGACAAGGATACCTTCATACCGGCGCCTCTACTTGGTGTGTGACTGATAATAGGTCTACAACTGACTTTACTGAATCCATTATCAAGGAAACTGTGGTAGCACATCATAGAAGTATGACACGGACAAGACTTGATCTAGGTCGATACTGGAGTTAACCAAGTTTTACCGACACCATCGTGCACATGTCATGACCAGGCCATAACCTATCACATTCCGCGTGACTAGGCTATTCCACGACCTTTCATAACTTGCACATTCCATCATCATGTTTTACCATTGTTATAATATGAGTAGCATGCATGAAGAATGCAAGGTATTGTTTCATGCGACATCATTATCAACATAACCTCAACTCACGCTATATATGCACCACCACAATAATCACACAACTCTATGCAGAATTTGGATTCAAGATGCTTGCCTTATGAGTTTGAGGAGGATGATGTGTACCCCATATCTTGGAGTAGGTATCCTCTTTTCAATTCATATTTTGAAAAATATTTAAATTACACATATTCAAAACAACACACAAAAGTTATTTGATTTTTTTGAAATAAATCTTAAAATAAACTAGATGAAATTCTAAACAGGTAGAAAAAAGAATCAATTGAATTGGAGTTTCCTATAAAAAGTTAGAGACAGTCAAACTTTCTGGTCAATTCTGTTTTTAAAACCAAAATAAAAGAAAATGCTTCAGGTGCAAATACGCTTTCTAACAGAGGAAGCGTATTAGCTGAGACGGATGCCAGGAAATACGCTTTACTTAAGAGAAGGCGCACCTGGGGGTTTGCGCCACTCGGGGCTTGGCTCGCCCACCGACAGGCGGGACCTGCCTGTCGGATCCTCGTGCTACCTCCCGCGCGAGCGTGGGTAGAGCATAGGCGTCCTTCCGGCGAGGCTCGCCGGCGGCACAAGGCATCTCCCGCCCCGCTCCGACTATGCACATACTCGCGGGGGCACGCCACATCCATTTTTGGCGGTTAGGAGAGCAATGGAGCTCGGGGCTGGGCGGAGCTTCAATAATGGCGGAAAGCTTTTCTGGTTCAGTTGCCTCATTCTATAGCGGCTCTTCCTCGATATCGAGTGGCGGTGAGGCTTCGAGGGGTCTTAGGGGGGTGCGCTTGGTGCTGTGAGGCATAGCTGGAGGCTTCGGCTATGGTGGATATCACCGGAGGGCAGGCGTGGCGCTAGTGTCGGAGACTTAGCAGCTCCGGTCAACCATACGCGAGGGGGAGGGGCTAAGGGTCAGGTGAGGCTACCTATGAGCTTATATTGCTTTGGAGGGGGGTCCTTTTATAGCCGTCTCACATCGGCTCACTGAAGCTTGTGGATGAGATCAACGGCGGCAGCTGCTGCCAGCAGCAACGGCGCAGCAGGGCGAAGCAGGGTGGCGATAGGGGCTCAACAGGGTAGCGGGGCACAGCAGTAGGGTCCCAGCAGCAGGTGAGGGACCGCGACCAGCTGGCGATCGGAGGAGGCTTGGGCGGTGCCGTCCATGGCAGCAGCAGACAAGGTGCCACGGCCTTCGCACTGCCGCTGCAGCTCGAGCACAGGGGCGACGACCAACTGTCGGGGAGAGGGGCTTGACGCGGTTCTTGCAGCTAACCAAAGGGCAAGGGGCACGGGGACGCGGCGACTCGGCACACGCGCGTGCAAAACGTGCGCTCTGGTGCACCCAGAGCGTGCACGTACGGTGTTCGACAGCATGCCAATGCACACACAAGAGCTCCAAAACAGCTCAAACTAAACAGGACATGCTATGTGTCAAGACTAATATCCTAGACATCTAGGTTGGGCTGGATAACCAACTCCACAATGCAGGTTCAAAGTCATGCCAACTCTGGTCATGCTCCAAAAGTGCTTCATGAAATGCCAGGGGTTCCCAATGATCTTAGATGCCCACCAAAGTGTCCAGATCAGGGTCTCTCTAGGTGTTAGCAATGGTGGTGAGGTTAGTTTGGCAAGAAGCAAAACTAGCTAATGCAAAATTTTGAAAAACACATTTTTGGACAGAAACTTGAAGCTATTATCACATGCACTTAAAATCATCCAATGTGGCTCCACTCTTGGGGTTAAGGTTTTGGTAGGGTGACAAACAGGCATGCCACATATCAAAGCAATTAGAGCAACGAAAGATATGGTTGTAGTGCAAATCATCAAACTGGACCAGAACAGAAAAATGAATGTTATGCTAAACTTTTTTAAAGCACAAAGTGGGGTTTTTGTATAAAAGTGAATCTTATGCTATACTTGACATCCCCAAATTTTTATGGCATTTTTTATAGATTATTTCTAGGGGTTGTAGTACAAACTCAAATCTGGACCAGATTAGAAAAGTAGTTAATGTGCTCAAAGTTTTCAAAACACTTGGGTAAGTTTTTGCATAAATGTGATCTAGGGACATCACACGTCATCTCCAAATTTTTATAGAGTTTGGAGAAGAAGTGATCACAAGGTTGCAGTGCAAAACAACCCTATAAAGAAAATATAAACCTGTTTTGAATAAAAGAAATCTGGGTAAAATATTAAAATAAAATATCCCAAGAATTTACCAGAAGAAAGAAATGTTTTACGCAAGTAATCAGGTTCCAACATAAATTATCAAAAACATTTACCTAGGTAAAACATCCTTACAATGGAGAAGGAGTGTTTCAAAGATTAATTAAAATTCCAAAAATTCAGATATTAAATAGACATAGCCAAATAATATCCCCATCTAATTAAATAAGTAATTCAAAAAAGTCTCAAGCAAGGGCTTAAGTACTAAAAGATCTTTGAAAAGCCAATTGAAATGAAAAGTTTTGGAAAGAGGCTTTTAAAAGAGTCATAAAGCAAATTATTTTCTCAAATCTTTTATTCTAGGCAATATTTTATTTCAGAAAAATATTATTAAATTTTTGGGGTGTGACAAACACTACCCCCCCTTAAAAATAAATCTCGTCCGTGAGATTTTCTTAGGAAAATAAAATAATTCACTCATGGAAACAAGGAACAGGATCACTCAATTGCACGCACAAACAAGGCAATCATATAGCAAACAATCACTCACATGCGGTTGCAAACAATGCAATCAAATGATACACCACTATTCACATGGCATAAGGAAAACATACCATTGGACTAACGTACACTCCGAGGATGGGCAACGGGATACGGGTAAGGGGTTCCCGAGAAAATACTCTCGGTCGGGGAAAACACATTTCGCTTCTCCTGGAAGAAGTTTTGGAGAACATGTCCCCTTGGTTTGACAACAATCACCTACCAATGGAAGATCTAAATTTTTTTCCACTAGCCTGGGTGGGAATTACTCCACCCAACAATGGTCAACACCCTTGGTGATGACCTGAAGGACAAGAGATGGGCAAACCAGAGCTACTCTATACTGGGCTGCGAGGCCACACAGTTACCTTTGTAGGTTTACATCCAGAACTTCTCAATGAATCCCAGTGGTTACTCATGGGGAGGTCTAGCTCGGGGTAGCGCACTCGGTGAGAAGTGCTAAGAGAGGTCATGGGTGGTCTTACTAGGTACCTAGCTTAATTAGGGACACACATAGTATGACACTTGGGTGACCTGGTTCACTCGGGGTATCAACTCTTAAGGGATACATCACTCAGGTAGCTAACTTGGTGGATGGGTGGTGACGCCCAAAAATTTACTCTAAGGACACGCAGACTAGTTTACGTAGAATTTACTTACAAAAACAAGGTGTGCAAGCATCCTGCAATTTAATTAAAAATCGTTCTATTACAAACACGCGAATACAATGTTACATGGTAACACAGTTACTAGGGTTTGACAACTACTCTGACGGACTTGCTCTGACTTCATTGGCCTCTGAGCTGACGGTCTCAGTAGCCATTAAGGCTCCTTCATTCGCCGAGGCTCCTGAGTTAACAGGGCCATGGAATGGGACTGTAGGATAGCGGTGGCGACGACATCTCGGACGACGCGCTCTTGGCATAGCTTCATTGCAATAGGCATCCAAACTGCGGTGAAGCTCTACCGGGGTCATGGCTGGCGGGGCAAGCCTTAAGGGTCCAATAGGTCTTCCAACCAAAATGTGCTGGTTGCCGGAGGCGGTTGCGGCTTCATAGCTTGTCGGGGTCCGACAAGCAGTTGGTGTGTGGCTCATGACCAAGTCAGAGGTGATCTGATCAATGAGTGCCTCCTCGGCTCACAAATAACGCACAACTAGCACCAGGGCGGGGTCTGCCTCATGGTCTTCGCTGGCAACTCGGGTCAGACTACCATAGCCTTCCCGACTAGGATAGTAGCACAACGGTCGGCTGTTCATCCATGGCGACAGATATCGCAGCTGGACTATAGCTTCTCGGGCTGCAAGCTGACGAGCTTGGGCTTCATTGGTGGCTGCTCTACCAGTGAAATGGTGAGGGCACTCCAACGAGGGATTCCCTCCATAGATGTGCACCAAGGACCAAAAGTAATGAATAGCACCACTCGTAGGCTCCTCATGTACAACATACACTTCAGGTTCTTCTATGCCAAAAACTTGGCGGCTGAGGTCGGCGAGGATGACTATGAATTCTCCAAGCTCGGACATGGGGGTCTCACTGCAAAGAATGCGGCCAGGCATCTTGTAAGTCAAGGGGGTTACTAGGGTAGGGGTATTAAGGTTGTGGTTGGCTGGGTTGAGGCAAGGCCTTTGTATATAAGCTAAGGAGTCTTTCATCGCACGCTAGGGGATGTGACAACTCTAGTGTCAGTCATAGACACACAGCTTAAAGGTTGGGCTGACAGGTTAGGCACCGACTGCCAAAAGGTGTCGGATGGCCACTGTGGTTGGCTATTGGGTAGGCTAGGCTGGAGGTGTGGATATATAAATAATCGGTTTAGGGATAGCGACCTGGCTAAGACAGGTTTAGCCGATGGTCAACCTCGCTCTGATACCAAGGTTGTAGCAACATGTTTTTCGGAAAATAATTTCCAGAAAACATGTCTGTGTGTTTACCAGCCCCAGGATTGTTGTTAGTTGGTAGGCACTTACTTGATACAGAATATCCAAGCAAAAATACAAAATCTGGGTTACAAGACCATGAAGGTCTACTTGGTTGAATAAAAGTCTGAAGTTGGCGGCGAAAGCGACTCGAGGAATCTCCAGTTCCCATGGGACTCCATTCCCACACGAACATCTAACCTGGATAAATTCCTATCTCACAAGGCTGCTATCCTTGACGCCTAGGTTCCGGGGTTGACGCATCTTGCTCCTCTCCGAATGCAATCTGGCCAAGACAATAGCTAGGGACAAGTGAGTGAGTACTTTGAATGTACTCGCAAACATAAAGAAAACAATTAAGTTAAGCAGGTGAGATGCATGCAATTTCCACTAACAATTATACCATGCCATTAGAGTTTAATACGCGAATGGATTTATGGAGATATGCTATGTTTCCACCAATGTTTAGAAACCAGCAAGGATGGCAATACAGAATAAGTAATAATATGCGTGCCTCAGTCGGGCGTCTGAAAGACACCACATAAAGGGCTTATAAGAAACAATAAACATGCCACAGTCGGCATCTAAGCGACACCACATAAAGGACTTATATGAAATATAAATAAATATTGAATATCCAGGAGGTAGAACCGTCCCAGGGATATCCAACAACATAGTCATATTGGTTAGTCTAGAGTAATAATCATAAGATGATCATGTCCCACATCATCATATGATTTTCCACATCCATTATTATTATCACCACTTATACTCCAAAGACTGACTCTAGGACCGACACTTGACTCGTCAAACAACGTCCTTGACCGGGGACACGACTACTCGAATAGTTTTGACTCTGCAAAGGGTGTACTCTTTACCCACAGCTCAAGGTTTCCGATAGTTGACAAGACTAATCCCGCGTATGGCATTTTAGAAGCGGACACTCAGAATCAGCACACACCGATTTTTCTCTATGAAGCCCGGCTTCACCCGGACTATGCTCGCAAGGCGAAACCAGAAGACGGGGTGGCTCTGACCTCGACTAGCATGGGATCAAAAACTTATATCGCGCGCTCACTCGGAAGGGCCATTCCCTCCCGGTCCCACATCGGGAACACCCATGCCCCCTAACCGGATGGCTAGATTTAGTCCATGGCCATGGATACATTCATACTGGCCCCTGTACTTGTTGTGTGACTGATAATAGGTCTACAACTGACTTTACCGAATCCATTATCCAGCAAACTGTGGTAGCACGTTATAGAAGTATGACACGGACAAGACTCGATCTAGATCGATACTGGAGTTAACCAAGTTTTACCGGCACCAGCGTGCACATGTCATGACTAGGCCATAACATATCACGTTCCGCGTGACTAGGCTATTCCACGACCTTTCATAACTTGCACATGCCATGAAGAATGCCAGGTATTATTTCATGCAAGGTCATTATCAACATAAACTCAAATCACGCTATATATGCACCACCACAATCATCACACAACTCTATGCAAAATTCTGATTGAAGATCCTTGCCTTAGGGGTTTGAGGAGGATGATGTGTACCCCATATCTTGGAGTAGGTATCCTCTTTTCAATTCCTATTTTGAAAAATATTTAAATTAACACACATATTTACAATAGCACATAAAAGTTGCTTGATTTTTTTGAAATAAATATTAAAATAAACTAGATTAAATTCTAAACAGGTAGGAAAAAGAATCAATTGAATTGGAGTTTCCTATAAAAAGTTAGAGCGAGTCAAACTTTTTGGTCAACTCAGTTTTTAAAACCAAAATAAAAGAAATAGCTTCGGGTGCAAATACGCTTTCTAAGAGAGGAAGCGTATTAGCTGAGACAACTGCCAGGAAATACGCTTTACTTAACAGAAGACATACCAGGGGGTTTGCACTACTCGGGGCTTGGCTCGCCCACCGACAAGCGGGACCCGCCTGTCGGATTCTCCTGCTACCTCCCGCGCGAGCCTGGGTAGAGCAGAGGCGTCGTTCTCGCGAGGCTCGCCGGCGACACAAGGCATCTCCCGCCATGCTCCGACTATGCACATGCTCGTGGGGGCACGCCCATTCATTTTTGGCGGTTTGGAGACCAATGGAGCTCGGGGCTGGGCGAAGCTTCAATAATGGCGGAAAGCTTTTCTGGTTTAGTTGGCTCGTTCTACAACGGCTCTTTCTCGAGATCGAGCGGCGGCGAGGCTTCGAGGGGTCTCAGGGGGGTGCGGCTGGTGCGGTGAGGCGCAACTTGGGGCTTCAGCTATGGTGGATTTCACCGGAGGGCTGCCGTGGAGGCGAGGGGGAGGGGCTAAGGGTCAGGTGAGGCTAACTATGAGCTTATAGTGCTTCGGGGGGGGGGGGGGTCATTTTATAGCCGTCTCGCATGTGCTCACCAACGCTTGTGGATGAAATCAACGGCGGCAACTCCTGGTAGCAGCGACGCAGCAGGGCGGCGACACGGGCTCAGTAGGGCAGCCGGGCACCGGGGCACAACAGCAGGGGCTCAGCAGAAGGGGAGGGACCTCGACCAGCTGGCGATCGGAGGAGGCTTGGGCTGTGCCGTCCATGGCAGCAGCACAGAAATAGCCACGGCCTTCGCGCTGCCGCTGCAGCTCGAGCACAGGGACGACGACAAACTCTCGGGGAGAGGGGGTTGACGCAGTTCTTGCAGCTGATCGAAGGGCAAGGAACACGGGGACATGGTGACTCCGCACGCGCGCGTGCAAAATGTGCGCTCTGGTGCACCCAGAGCGTGCACCTAAGGTGTTTGACACCATGCCAGTGCACACACAAGAGCTCCAAAATAGCTCAAACTAAACAGGATCATGCTATGTGTCAAGACTAATATCCTAGACATCCTGGTTGGGCCGGATCACCAACTCCCCAATGCAGGATCAAAGTCATGCCAACTCTGGTCATGCTCCAAAAGTGCTTGATGAACTGCCAGGGGTTCCAATGATCTTAGATGGCCACCAAAATCTCCAGATCAGGGTCTCTCTAGGTGTTAGCAATGGTGGTGAGGTCAATTTGGCAAGAAGCAAAACTAGCTAATGCAAAATTCTGAAAAACACATTTCTGGACAAAAACTTGAAACTATTATCACATGCACTTAAAATCATCCACTAGGGCTCAACTCCTGGGGTTAAGGTTTTGGTAGGGTGAAAAACAAGCATGCAACATATCAAAGCAATTTGAGCAAGGAAAAATATGGCTGTGGTGCAAATCATCAAACTGGACCAGAACAAAAAACTAATGGTATGCTAACTTTTATAAAGCACAAAGTGGGTTTTTTGTATAAAAGTGAATCTTATGCTATACTTGACATCCCGAAATTTTTATGGAATTTTTGAAAGATTATTTCTAGCGGTTGTAGTACAAACTCAAATCTGGACCAGATTAGAAAAGTAGTTAATGTGCTCAAAGTTTTCAAAACACTTGGGGTAAGTTTTTGCATAAATGTGATCTAGTGACATTAGAGGTCCTCTCCAAATTTTTATAGAGTTTTTAGAAGAAGTGATCACAAGGTTGCAGTGCAAAACATCCCTATAAAGAAAATTTAAATCTGTTTTGAATAAAAGAAATATGGGTAAATAGATTAAAATAAAATATCCCAAGAATTTAGCACAAGAAAGAAATGTTTTTATGCAAGTAATCAGGTCCCAACATAAATTATCAAAAACATTTACCTAGGGAAAACATCCTTATAAAGGAGAAGGAGTGTCTCAAAGATTAATTAAAAATCCATAAATTCAGATATTAAATAGACATAGCCAAATAATATTCCCATCTAATTAAATAAATATTTCAAAAAATTTATTCTAGGCAATATTTTTTTTAAAAAAATATTATTAAATTTTTGGGTTGTGACAGTAACTGTGTGGTTGTAACATCAGGGGGATCCGAGGTATCACCCTTGTTGGATTCCGAACGATGTAACCATCATGGTGGCGAGGGAGGAATCACCCTCGATGGGCCACGCTTGATGGGTTGTACGACATAGTCGTTATCGGAAGTGGTGAACGAGGAATCACCCTCCGAGAACCACTGCTGGTCAACTACACTACAATGCTAACATCAGAGTACGTAACGAGGTGTCACCCTCGGTACTCGATAATAGCTCTACAGCATCGTGCAATTAAGGGGGGTGTGAGTGTTGTGTTGGTTCTTCGCTCGTCGATCACTTGATCAAGACTTGACGATAAAGCGAGGCCAATTGGACTAAGGGGGCAAAGGGAATGACTGCTCCACCTATACTAAACAATTTAGATTGCTGTAGAGTAAAGTAGCAGTTCATCAAAAACAAGCTATGCATCAGAATATGATCTATCTACAACAGTAGAAAAATTATAATGCAAGCATAAGGAAGAAGGAAATAGGCGATATAGGGATGATCAAGGGGTTTGCTTGCCTGGTTGCTCTGCACACAAAAGCGGATCCTCGACCGGGAAGTAGTCGATCACCGGATCATCATCGGTCTCGGGGTCTACCGAAAAGGAAATAACGGAGGGGAAACACAATAAATAAGAGAGCAAGCAAACACACCACACAACATGACAAAGTAATACACCGTGCTAGGGGTGACCTAACGCAGTACTAAACGTTACAGACGAAGCGGGAAAATATCTCACGATATTTCGCAGATGTGTGGCTACTACCGAACACGCGAAACGGATGAAAAAGGTCCACGTTCTCTATGCTAGGGACACGTGACACACGAACAGATAGCTTATCCGGAGTCGTCTCGTTTTTCTAATCAACTTTTATGTACAAATTATTTTCATGTAACTTACGATTTATTTCATATTATTTTTTAAAGTTTTAATATATTTTCTGAATTTAATGGATTATTATTAATTCGAATTAAAAACAGTGAATATTTTCTTCACGTGTCAATTTGACCGGTCAACACGATGTCTGGCCCACATGTCAAGTATTATACCTAAACAAATAAATAAATATAAATTATTTAATTGGGGGCCTACATGTCATTGGGCCAAGGCTAAATAAAATAAATAATAAAACTACTAACTAAATGGGCCCTTCTTAGCCTAGACTAATTAGCACCTAAACTAACCTAACCTAATTAGCTCACGGCCGGCCGGTGGCATAGCCAGCCGTGGCTGTGCAGACACAATCAAACACACGCACACTGCACACCCTCACGCACACCTGGCCATGGCTATGGCCAACCATGACCAGCACTCTAGCAGCAGCTGCACACAGCAACGACAGTGTGGAGCGGCCAACAGGAGCAGATCACGAGCAGCAGCAGTTTGCGAGCACCATCAGTTTGGCAAGCAGCGATAGCAGTACGGCAATACATCATAGAGTAAAAGGCGCTGACGGTCTGAGAACTTGTTCTACGGGTGCACTTAAGCCACACTACTTGCAAACCGGAAAAACCCGTCACAGAACTTGCATTACGGTGCATTTAAGTCACAAAGACGAGTTGAACCGGTCCGATGCCCGGTTTTCTCTGTTTTGCGGTCACGCGCAGCACACGTGACACCTCCAGGGTTTGGTATTTTTGTAGAAAAGTCCATACTTAATTAGTTGGAGAGCCGTATTGCGAAACCGCTAGATGATGATGATCGCCGACCAGCATGGCCGGTTAGGAGACGATGGAGAGTGGCAGCGCCGCCGTGGCTAGCAGGAGCACCTTTTCCTATTTTCCCGCACGTCCACCGAGTAACCAAAGGGCGCACTACATGTCACTGCGACCGTTGTCAGTCGCCTTGAACACAGTCGTGCGTCCAGCTCTTCTGCAGCTACGAACAGTTGTCGCTGCCGTGCAGCTACACGTTGTTGCTCTCTCATGCTGCTCCAGCCTCCAGCAACCGAGCTCTGGGCACCACTGCCATGATACACGCGAGCTCGGCCATCTCGATCTCGAGAACCAGGTACGCGAGAACTAGGCACTGCTACAGATGACAGCATGCCTCACCGGGTGTCTCGAACACACCCTCACCCCATTGCATGTTTGCTGCTTACATATTCCATACTGAACTGAGGTTAGAGGCTTCAGCTTTTTATCGAGCACCTTGTGTACTCACACACATCCTTGCAGCTCTTGTCGCCGGACAACTGCAATGTCGGTCCAGCTCCACCTGTTCGTCGTGGAGCTAGTCGCCGCCAGCCACGAGGATAACCTCTCACTCGTCGCCATCGCCCCCAGTACACCAAAGCCTTGGTGCCCCACCCGCGTCCGCCCGCCATGCTCGCCACGCTTTATGGCAGCACGCATGTCCTCTCCATCGTCCCCAACAAGGCCACCTACACCTTTACGCTTAAGTCGGCCACATCCCATTCGCACCTGCCGCCGCCTACCTCCTCCTCCAAGCCGCCGACGCTGAAGCAACCACTACACGGATCCTCCTCGAGCACCACAACAACCCACCACCCTGGACAGGACTGCACGCGGCTGTGCCAAGACGAGGTTGGTTGCCCGCGCGGCACTGTGTCTGCCTCTCTTCTCTAGGGACTCCATCGTCGGATTCACCATCGCCGGTGATGGTTGACTTGCCACTGACGAGCTCGACGCGTCAGCAGCGCCGCCTTCTCTCCTCTCCCATCGGCAAAGAAAATGGACATACAGAGAACAAAGGAGAGGGGGCTATGCAACATTAGCTGAGGATCCAGGGGGTTTTGTGCAAGAAAATGATGCAGTCCAGAGGCGCGCATGACCACAAATCAGAGAAAACCGGGCATCCGACCGGTTCAACTCATCTTTGTGACTTAAATGTACCGCAACGCAAGCTCTATGACGGGTTTTTTCCGGTTTGCAAGTAGTGCGACTTAAGTGCACCGACATGACAAGTTCTCAGACCGCCAGCGACTTAAGTGCAACAACGGGCAGCAGTAGCGCAACGACAACTACAATAGCATTAGCAGTAGTGGGGCGCGGGCACAGGCGAGCAAAGGCAGGTGAGGCCAGAGAAGGTGAGAACGGCTGGGCATAGTGGAGCGCACGTGCACACGCGGTGAGCTTCAAGCGACTGCGGCAAGCAGAAGAAGAAGCAACGGGCGGCCAATCACAGGTAGAGGCACGAGGCCACATGCATGCCGGCGCACGCGGGCGCGACGCGCGCGCAGGGAGCAACGGCTCGGGCGTGGCAGGGAGCAGTCATAGTAGGTGCACGCGTACATCACGGGCACGGTCTCGGGTGGGCACGGGAATACGACGACGAATTGACTGCCACGTGAGGGGGAGACGAAGCAGGATATCACCGCGAGCTCGGATGTGAGGTCGGGACGACCGGAGGTGGACCGGATCAGCTGGTCTGCCTCGACTCGATTTGGTGCGCTGAATGGATGAACAGATCCATGGCGGTTGTCCTGGACATCTTTTGTCGACGCGGGGAGCATGATGGCCGCAACATTGACGACAATATGGCGATGGTGTCGCTCGAGTTGCAAGCACAAGAGGTCGTGGGAGGCGTCTAGGGTGCGGGAGGATGCCACGGGGTCATCTTATGCGCTACGGGAACCGGGGGATGGTTGGCACGTGTCCACGGCGGCCACGGCGCGGTGGATGCCCTGCCACAATCCCATGTCTCTCTTCTGTAGAAGGAGGTAGAAGAAAAGGACAGGGTAGGCTGGGCCTCAGTGCAGTGTGGGCACTTATGGCCCAGTAGCACACTAGATGTTTGCCTTTTCCTTTTTAATTTTCTAGAGGAAAGTTACTGTTTTGCATTTATTTTTTCTCCAACTAAATTTTGTAAAACATGATACTTGGCCAATTAATTATGTTGCAATATTTAACACGGCTACAAAAAGTTTGGGGGCGAATTGAAATAAGTTTGGATATTTTCATAATTCAAAAGGCCTTCTATTTATTCTTTTGTCCTATGTTTAATCATTATGTATATTTCTACTTTATAAAATGTTGGTTGCCCCACTATAATTTACTAAGGAATATTTGCAACATTAGGAACATTTTTGTTTTTATGTTCGAATAAATAATAATTTAACTTTAATTTATGGCTTGGATTTTGTTAAGTGACAATCTAACTTAGTTATACTTGATGGTCTCGCATCATTAGCGTGTGATTACTCTAGCTTGATTATCGGGGGTTACTGTATCCTAATCCGGGGATTTCACAAATTGATACATCAATGTTTGCATCATGATTTTCTATTGTTAATTACAATGTTTTTTATTATTATAATTCAAGTCTTATGCCTTTTCTCTCTTAATTTGCAAGAATTATATGAAGAGGGAGATTACTAGCAGTTGGAATTCTGGACCTAAAAAGGTTACAACATAGTTAGATATTCTCGATAGATCCAAATGATGTGAAAATTTAGGGAAAATTATTTTTCATTATATAAAAAATAAATATGGAAGAAATACTAGGAGGGGCCACTAGAGAGTCACGAGCTGATGGAGCCTCCCCTAGGGCGCCCTTGGTGAGTTCGTGGCGCCACCAGTAGACCTCTAGGGCCCATCTTCCCCTATATGATGCTATTTTCCCAAGAAAAATTAGAAGAACACCTTCGGGACAAAGCATCGTTGTCTCAAGGCGGAACCTGGGAAGGAGCACTCTTGCTCTCCGGTGGAGTGATTCCGCTAGGGATACTTCTCACCGGGAGGGGGAAATCGAAGCCATCGTCATCAGCAATGCTTCCTCCATTGTGAGAGGACTCATCTCCATCAACATCTTCACTAGCACCATCTCATCTCAAACCCTAGTTCATATGTTGTATTCATTATCCCCCTAATTAAACCTTAGATTGGCACATGCGGGTTGGTAGTAGTGTTGATTAAATCTTGTAGTTGATGCTAGTTGGTTTATTTGGTGGAAGACTATATGTTCCGATCCTTAAGAATATTCAATACCCCTTTGATATTGAACATGAACAAGGTTTGTGAGTAGTTACTATTATTCATGAAGACACTGGAGAAGTCTTGTTATAAACTATAATGTGAAGTAGGTATCCCTTTAATATTTTGATGACTTGTATGGTGTGTTTCCTCGAGTGGTGCCATATGAACATCGAATATATGACACTTAACCATATTTTAGCCTAGAGGACAGCGTTGTGTAATAGGAAGTAGATCATGGCTTGCGAGAGTGACATAAACTTAAACCCTAGGTTATCTACGATTTCGTAAGGCGCTGATTTGGATCCATATGTTTCATGCTATGGTTAGTTTTATCTTAATTATTTGTTCTTAGTTGCAAATGCTTGCGAAATGGGGTAATCATAAGTGGGTTGCTTGTTCAAGTAAGAACAAAACCTTAAAAACAACACTCCCGCATTACGATTTATCAAAGTAGTGAATGTGAACCAACTAAAACATGATAGGCATGACTAGGCAATATTCTCATGTGACCTCGAGAACGCTTGCTCACTATAAGAAATACTTTTGACCTGTCCTTATATAATAAGGATGGGGATATCTTGCTTCACCTTGCTACTTTTCTTACTTATCACTCACTATGAATTATCTTGCTATCAAATTACACGTTACTACTATCTTTAGTGTTTGCAGAGAATACCTCACTGAAAACCGCTTATCATTTCTTTTTGATCCTAGTTGGGTTCGACACTCTTACTCATTGAAAAGACTATGATTGATCCACCTATACTTGTGGATCATCATGAATCATTTATGGTGCCGTTTCCGGGGAGTGAATCGCCTTTGGTAAGAGAAATTTAGTAAGGGAACATTTACATTGAGTGCTAAAATTTAACCCTACTTGTTACTATGGAAAGTAATCATTTGATAGGTTTGTTTGGGGCATCCTCACCTTGCTGGGAAGAGGCAAGAGTCACTTCTCAACCTACTGAGCCTACTAGAAATATTTATTATGCAATTCCTTCGGGTAATCTAGAGGAACAATCCTTATGCGAAGTATGTGGAATGTTCAACCGTGCAGGTTTATCTGAAGATGGAGTTAAGAGGAAAGTATTCCATTTATCTTTTGAGAGGAAAATTGGCATGGTATAGGCTATTTGATGAATCTCAATGATGGGACTGGAGCTGGCTGAAGTTGGATTCTATCAAACAATTTATCCTATGCATGTCGTTCATCATGATCGGAATTATATATATAATTTTTGGCCTCACAAAGGAGAAAGCCTCACTCAATCTTGGGGGAGGCTTACGAATATGTTACATACATGCCCCAATCATGAGCTCTAGAGAGTAATAATTATTGAAAAATTTTATGCTCGGTTTTCTAAAGATGACAAAGCAATGCTCGACACTTATTCTCTTGGTTTTTTATGAAGATAATTATTTAATTTTGATTGGATCTTATTAAAAGAGTTAAACACAACTCTCAAGATTGGGTGATTGATGAAGGTAATTAGTCGTGTATGAATATTTAGTTTGATTGTGTTAAGTCTTCTACAGAAATAGATGATTTTAATAAGCTTAGCACAAAATATGGACTTAACTCTAATATATTAGTTGTGTTATGTGAATCGTTTGCTACTCATATTGATCTTCCTAATGAGAAGTGGTTTAAGTTTCATCTACCTATTCAAATTACTTATGAAGAACCACCTATTGTTGAAACTGAAACTATTGCCTATTCTGCCAATCCGGTTGTACCTACTGCTTACATTGAAAAACATCCTTCCCCGTTAGGATTAAGGAACATGCTAAAGGTACAACTGTTGTTCAAAAGAGTAATAGCAAAACACCCAAACCTTCTAAGCAAATTAAAAAAGAACCTTTTATTTCAATGGTCAAGGATCCATTGGTTGATAATATTCATGGGCATGCACTACTGCAGGATGCTGCTAACACGACACTACAATCAGAGACCCTTCGATAAAACTATGTATGATGCATGAATCAGAAACGACATAGTTCTAGCCGAGTCACCAATGAAACAAACTATGTGCGATGTCTGGACCATCAAACATGCTTTGGATAATAGTTGCGTGAGCAAAACGAGGCAACCAACTGGTATTTACAAACTATTTGTGATGACGAAAAATAACACAAACAGTTTAAAAAACGCACGTGTGTGTGAAGTAAGACATAAAGTTGAGAACGTAAAATTGTTTGCAAAGATCCAACGTAAGACAAGCAGTTACACAGATCCGCATGTGTGCGATATACAACATACAAGTCACTCAGATGAACTGTTTGCACTGATCTAGAAGAACACAAATGGTTTGGAGTAACAAGGCATGTGTGTTATTCTGCAAACAGGTCGGTAATCAGAATTGTCTGCGATAATTCTAGACAACACATTTGATTCGTTTTTCTGAATTGTGTGCTCGATAGGGCACACAATTTAAGAACCCAACATTGCATGATAATGTGAACGATCATTGTTGAATATGTATTCACTAACCATTTGCGATGATATCAACACGGGAAACAGAGTTCAAATGAAAATATGAGATCCTCTTATTGATGTAGCTAGTAAAAATCAATCAAAATCCCTAATCTTCATTACAAGCAACACAAAGAAGATGTCTAACGCGACAACTACAACTACACATGCTAATTCCTTCTTGTCTCTGGTTTTCATTTGTTACCTGTTATTGATTCTTTCTTTCTTCATCGTAAGTATTGTACACTCCAAGTCAGCCAGTTTCTTCTTCAACTTTACATTATCTTCAGCAAGCTCGGTGATAACACTCCGAGCCCTGCCATGCCATTCATCATCTAACCAGTTAACAAATGCACAAGCCTCATATCCTTGTGAATGTTAAATAATCAGGATGAGTGGGGGCATTAAATGAACTTGAAGGATGAACTTAGCACTAACCTCTAACGGTCAACCGACAAATGGTCTGCCAATGTCGAATCCCTCTTTGCATATACATCGAATAGGAGTGTCTCCATGCACACAACTCAACTTTTGGTACTTCTCGGTGGCGCAAAATTTGGAATCAAACTCATGTTGCAGGAGTCTGCTCGAGTCATACTCTGGATCCGGCATTTGATCACTTTCCTAAGAGAGAGAGAAAGAGAAAGGGGGGTCCAATTCATTGTAAGCAATGCACAGAAGATGGCTAATGCAAGAACTACAACTACACATGCTATTTCCTTATTGTCTCTTGCTTTCATCTTTTACCTATTGATTCTTTCTTGCTTCATCGTACTTATTCTACACTCTAAAATAGTCAGTTTCTTCTTTAGCTTTACATTATCTTCTACAAGCTTAATCATCATTGCAAGAACCACACACAAGATGGCTAATGCGACAACTACAACTACACATGCGAGTTCCGTCGTGTCTCTTGCTTTCATATGTTGCCTGTGATTTACTCTTTCTTGCTTCATTGTACTTATTCTACACTCCAAATCAGTTTGTTTCTTCTTCAGCTTTTCATTATCTTTAGCAAGCTTTGAGATAACAATCCGAGCCCTGCCATGCCATTAATCATCCAACTAGTTAACAAAGGAACAAGGCTCATATCCCTGTGAATGTTAAATAATCAGGATGAGTGGGGGCATTAAATGAACTTGAAAGATGAACTTAGCACTAACCTCTAACGAGCAACTGAGAAGCGGTCTGCCAATGTCGAATGCCTCCGTGCATACACATCGATCGGGAGTTTGTGTGTGCACACAACTTAGCTTTTGGTACTTCCGGTGGTGCAAAACTTGGAATCAAACTCATGTTGTGGGAGTCTGCTGGAGTCATACTCTCGATCCGACATTTGAGCAATTTCCTAAGAGAGAAAGGGGGTCCAATTCAGGACAGATTGAGTAAGTGCTTTCTTTGGACATGCTAAAAATATGAGTAATGATTGGGACCTGACAAGACAATATGGATATGTAGTACACCAACCTTGAGATGACCTTTGGCAAGTGCTCGGCGGTGACGACCGTCGTGGTTGTGCTGCCAATCGCACTGCCAAGCGCGACTGTGCAAACTAGAGCAGTCACACTGAAACCATCGGCATCAGTCATCCGCATTCCCCAATGTCCACACCATGCTAGGGAATTTGGGAGCTACAGATTTGGAGGATATATAGGGATTTAGGGAAGACGGGGAAACTATGGGGATCTAATAACAATCGGGAACTATTTATCGCACTCTGTTTTATATGACACACGGTTTCCCAAATAAAATCGTGTGAGATGGAAACATGCGTGATACACGGTTTTCCTAACATGACTATTTGTGATGTGCTAGCCGGTACATATGGGGTGGTAAACAACCGCTCTCTGAAAACCCTAAAAATGTTATGCAAATACAGATGTGGGCAGCAACCAAGGTAGCGGCTACTGGATACGATCCAATCCCCAGCCAATCAGCAATGTCGGCATTATAGGAAGTACATCGTCGGTCGGTCAGCAGTGGCGGTCTGATAGGATGTCAATCGTTGTTTGACAACAGGAGATATAGGAGTAGATCAACCACGTGGTCAGCGCACGCACGACTGGAATACGTCCCTCACAGTCGTAGGTTGGATAGTGGAGACCGTACTTTAGGTAGGTGCCGCGCTAAGCTCTGCTCCTCGACCCTGCTATCTCATCGTGCCTCTGCTAGTTAATTAAGGTAATATTTTTGTTGAGTGTCCTAATTAAGGTATTAAATTCATATAAGGCCCCACTTGGAATGTTTGTGAAATTTTACAATTGTAAATGATTACACTTGGATATTACTGTACACCAGCAAGATACAACCAGTCAAATTTCCGTTTGTAATCCACCGCCACGTTTCAATCCGGTTATAAAAGTAGGCATGGCTCCCTGATTGCAACACTCAAGCGGATGGATGTGTCTCATCGCTGCATCATCCAACGATGATTGACGATATGTAGCAAGCGTCCAAAGGATGGTGAAGCGGCAGAGGAGGCTTGGAGCATGGCACGCATCTGGCTGCTTGGAGTAGGAGGAGAGAGTGAGTGGCCGCTGCTCGCTGCCATCACCATCACTTTCAAAAGGACGCCTGCCCTTAGACCCCACCCATATCGCGGTTGTCGAGGACCTGACTGCCTTCAGAGCGGACGACGTCTCTTGTCCCTGTATCCCTTCCACGTCGTGGTCGCCGGCAACGTCTCCCCGACCCTCTTTAGAGTGGCACGTCACTCAACCCAGTCTCAAGCGAGGAGGTGGGGAAATACGACGCCCAGAGACCTGCATCATTTATGGGTTTGTTTTGGATGTAAAAGTAGAAACCGATGTATTTTTTATAGCCTAGAAACAATGTTCCAAGGATCCTGTCGAAGCCCAGCTGTTTTCCTTTACGGAGGGGATGTTTTACACGTGTAATTGGATGAAAAAGATTTTCCAAGCGGGGCCTAAGGGTACTAGTACCGATGATACGTGCAAATTGACTAGTCATTGATTAGTGTCATCGCACGGCTGGATAACATTATGTAGTGCCCTCCATCAATTTTGAAAATAAAATCTTGTGATTTATTCACGCATCTTTGTGCATTCATTAATCCATATATTAAAGTTTTTAAAAATTACCCCTCGCGTGTGCAGATGGAACGATATGAATGGATCGGGGATCAGACAAGCTCAAGTATGTGGATGGCATGCACGAGTTCATGGCTTTCGCTGAATGGACAAAGAAGATAATTGGTGAAGAAGATTATGTCCTCTATCCATGCAAGGTTTGTACGGATACAGTGTCACGTCCAATTGATTTTGTCGAGTTACACTTATACAAGAGGGAATTCATGGGTGGATACAGATGATGGACTAGACACGGTGAAGAGACAATTATGGATGAAGGTAATAATCTGCATGTCAGCGATGTGCCAAACCCTGATCACAGTCGCATGGGTGTTGAATTTAACCTCAGGGCTCTGACGTCAAGCTACATACAGAAGACTGGCATGCCAAAAACACAAAAGGAAAACCAAGAGTTTGAAGGAGACGAGACCGACCTTGATGATATGCCAGATTTGGCTACCATGATTGTAGTTTTTGAGGACCCAGAAGCAGATATAGCCAACTGCAATAAGCTGCCAACCATTGATGGAGTCTCCAAGAAAGATTTGTATCAAGGTTGCAAAAAGAAATATTCCAAGTTGAGTGCCACACTGGTGCTTCTTAGATTTAAAGCAGAAAGCGGTTTATCAAACAAGGCCTTCATAGAGTTGTTGAGTCTTTTCAAAGACATTATTTTAGAAGATAATGTGCTCCCCAAAAGCACAAAAGAAGCAAAGAAAGTTGTTTGTCCATTGGAACTTGAAGTCACGAAGATACACACTAGTGTGAATGATTCTATGTTGTACTCTGGTGATAACGAAGATACACACTAGTGTGAATGATTCTAGTCCACGATAGAAGCGTAGGAGAGCAAAGCACAAGTACAAAATGGACGAGGATATCAAGACAGGAATGCCGTACAAGGTTGTTTAGTACTTGCCTATAATTACAAGGTTGAAGCATTTGTTTGCAAAACCTAGAGAGGCAAAGAGATTGCGGTGCCATCATGATGAGCGAACTACGGATAAATATATGAGGCACCCGAAAGATGGGGCTCGGTGGGAATAAATCATGGACATGTTTAAAGATTTTGCAAAGGATCCTAGAAATATATGGTTAGGGGTGTGTACTGATGGATATAATCTATTTGGTGTTATGAACACCAAACACATCGCTTGGTCGGTACTTCTGTGCATATATAACCTTTCTCCTTGGTTGTGTATGAAGAAAAAATACATCATGATGTCCATGATTATCAAAGGCCCGAAGCAACCTGGAAATCAATTCCACATTTACTTTCGGCTACTGGTAGAAGAACTGTTGACATTGTGGGAACCTGGTGCGAACTGTTATGATGCCTACGTGAAGGAGTTTTTCCGGCTATATGCATTTCTGTTGCACACCATTCAATATATGCCAACATTAGGCAACACTCTAGGGTATAAAACAAAGGGACTAGTAAGATGTGTTACATACATGGATAGGACAGGAAGTAGATTTCTTTCCAACTCACGAAAAACCGTGTATTTGCGGCACCATAGGTTCATAAGGAGATGTCAGCCTTGCCAAAAAAGGAAAGAAAAATTTGATGGTACAATAAAGAAAATAACGAGCCCAAGTCCATATGACGGGGAAGTAGTCAACAACATGGTGAAAAAAATAGAAGTCGTGCTTGGCAAGGGATCCGGTTTGACGTAAAAAAAACACCCAAGGACAAAGTGTTTAAGAAGAAATCAGTGTTATGGGAATTACCTTACTAAGAGTTTCTAAGTGTACGTCAATGCATTGATGTCATGCACGTAGAGAAGAACGTCTTTGAAATCATCCTTGGTACTCTGCTCAAGATAAAAGGAAAAATAAAGGATGATGGCAGTGCACGACCCGATATGATTGGTGATCAATCAGAACACATGAATGAAGCGGAAGACGATGAAAAATTGCTCCACCTACACTAGAGTTACAATTTCACTACAATAGAAGTAAAAGTGTTCTTTTTTTGGTCAGTTAAGACACCCTCTTCCTACTCAACAAACATCAGAAGTCTCGTGGATGATAGCTTGGCTAAAAAGAAGTTGTCTCACATGAAGTCATATGATTGCCACGTAATGTTGACACAAATCCTCCTCGTGGTCATAAGGAATATGATGGACACAGACATAAGAAACACACTGATTTATCTCTTCAACAAACTATGGCACAAGGTGGTAGATATTGAAGAGCTGGATCATATGCAACATAATATTGCAAGAATATCATGAAACTTAGTGATGTTCTTCCCACCGTCATTCTTCGATGCCATGGTCCATATCATTGTGCGCCTTGTTGACAAGGTAAAGTATTGCGGTCGTGTGTTTCTTTGCAATATGTATCCCTTCGAGAGGTACATGGAAATATTGGAGTGCTATTGTTGGAACCGATATCATCCATATGAAATTATCCTACAAGGTTATACCGTGGAAGAGGTGGTTGAGTTTTGCACCAAATACATGAAAATTACACCTATAGTTGTGCCCATCTCTCCATGAGGGAATGTTGGCCAGTAAGACCGTCCTGCTAGCATGCGTATTTATGCACCTACAGAAATGGCTGATCAAGACCATTTAATAGTACTACTTAACAGCCCGATACTTAAAGCTTATGGTGTAGAACATGTGAAGGAGATACGATAAAGTAACTTACCCAATGTGCTATCACTAGCTGCTGAGACAAATGCACACAATAAGGACTATGTAAGATGGGTAAAGTATCATTTGGCATGCATATCCAATCATGACCTTGCAACGTGGCTCGCATAAAAGCCAGCAACAATCATTATGAAGTACCAAGCATCCAACATTAATGGCAACACGTTCTATACTAAGGAACGTGATGGTAAGACCTCGTAAGAAAACAGTTCTGTTCGAATAGACTGCCTAACTGTAGACGAAGATGATAAACAGGTGTACTATGGAACCAACAAAGATATTTGGGATCTTAATTATGTCTGAATGAAGGTGTTATTATTCTAGTCCAGATGGGTCCCTCTTAGTAGCGTAAAGGTTGATGCTTATAGGAAGTTATATGTTGACCGCAAAAATAAGGCGTATCACGAGGACCCATTTATTCTTGCTAGCGATGCTACACAGATTTTCTATGTGCCACACCACTTGCATAAGAACTGCCATGTAGTGATGTATGGGAAGAGTAGGGTACTAGGCATCGATAATGTTGGTGATGAGGAGGAGTACAATCAATATGATGATTTGCCAGCTAAGGGGCCACATGGCAGGAAAGAGGAGAAGTGTAAAATCATCAAAAAAACATAAATTCATTAGGGTTAAACCTAATGATTGCAATGAGCCCATGTACATGTGAATTAATTCAAAAAACTAATCATTATGTCTATTGTACCGAATCGTTGCATGTACTGAATCATGAGCGATGTGTATTGAGTTTGTTCTATTAGAAGTTCCGCATATGTAGTGTATTGAAAGGTATGCCCGGCCTTATGTTGATCCATATTAATATGTTGTCACCTGTTGCAATGAAATTGAACTATTTATGATGATTTACCTTATAGCTAGATTTCTCAATTTATCTCACTCCAGTATGTATGAATTGAACATGTGCAGTTTTGTTTATCAACTACACACGATTCATTCACTACAGCTGTGTGCCTCCCACACCGTGGCCAATGACCCCTAATGCATGCAACATGAGTCATGCATTATGATTGGCCAGAACCCAAGCCACATGGATCGTACGTCTGCACCATAGGATGCACGTTGATCGAACGACAGTCATTTTCCCTCTCGTCAACACACGTTGTAGAAGTTGGGATTTGATATATATGCACTAAGTACCCATAAATGCTAAAAATGTCTCAAATATAGCTTACGACTCCAGAAATGCGCTAGAAAATCAAACTTAGCGTATAATGATGATTGACTACCATGAAAAAAATCGAAGGAGACGCGATGAAGACACCATCGATTGGAGTTCGATTTTCCAATTGTACCTTTTGAACTATCATCCTTCTACTGAGATGCTATGGTTTCCAAGGAGCGATCATCGTAACTTGTGCCAAACTGTACCATAATTTTCCAAGATGCCTCGAGATCGCGCCATGATGTCACATCGATTTTCATGATTCTCTCACTCCATCTTCATTTCCTGTAATTAAGTCACCGACATTTATTGTGTAGGTGGACTCATCTCCCATCTGAAATGTTTGAATATTCTTCTCATTCCTTGGACAATGATGAAAATCACGCAAAGTGATACACAAATGAGTTGTAAGAGATTCTTTGCTAGCATCCACATGTAATTCATGTTGGGATTTTAATCATATGCACTAATAATGAATGGTAAATGCAAAAAATTCCTTAGATATAGCAAACGAGCCGTGTAACCCACCAGAATACCAATAATAGGAGTATCATGATGTTTGCGTACCATGGGAAAATTGGGGCATGAGATTGACACTGATTGGAGTCTGAAATGCCAACTCTACTTTTGGAAACTATGATCCTTTTTGTGAGATGCCTTGGTTTCCAAAGGGGCGGTCATCACAACTTTCGCGAGACATTACCAATTTTTTCCATGGGGTATTCGCATCATGCCATAGTGGCACACTCATTTCGTGATTTTCATAATACATGTGCAATTCCTCCAAATAAATTACTAACGAGCCCTATGCTGGTGAAAAAATGTCTTAAAATTAGCAAACAAGTCATGAAATGCGGCCAAAAACCAATACACGGGTTAAAAGGTGATTGTCTATCAATGAAAAAAATTCAAGGAAAAATGATAAAGTCACAAATTCATTTTAAATGAAAATATGATTATTGTGCATAAATAAAGAGCACACAGTTTATTCACTAAAGTTGAACCGTGGCTAGTGACCCCTAATGCGTGCAACATGAGTCATGCATTATGATTGGCGAAAACCCAAGCCTTACGGATCGTACGTCTGCAGCATATGCACCCTGATCGAATGCCAATCCTTATCCCTCTCTTCAACACATGTTGTTGATGTTCAGGTTTGATTTTAAATGCCTCATAAATGATTAAAATGCCTTAAATATAGCAAACGAGCCATGAAATGTGCCAGAAAATTAGACTTGGCGTATAATGATGATTGGCTAGAGTAGGTAAAATTGGAGGAGAAGCGATGAAGACACCATTGATTGGAGTTCGATTTGCCACTTCTCCCTTTGAAACTATGATACTTCTACTAAGATGCTATGGTTTCCAAGGAGCGATCATCCTAACTTCTATCAAATTTTACCAAAAATAATCCATGTTGTCTCAGATCACACCACGATGATACACCGATTTCCGTGATTTGCCGAGTCCATCTACATCTCTTGTAATAAAATTACCAACATGCCTTATGTAGGTGGAAGCATCTCACAACCATTTTTTTGAAAATTCTTTTCATTCCCGGGACAAAGAATGAAAACACACAAAGTGACACATAAATGATTTTTAATGCCTTCTTTGCCGTCACCCAAATGTAGTTGCAGTTGGGATTTGATTTATATGCACTAAATGACCCGTAAATGATAAAATTGACTTGAATATAGCAAACAAGCCCAGGAATGCACCCAAAAATCAGACTTGGCGTATAATGTTGATTGCCTACAACCAGTAAAATTGGAGGGGAGGCGATGAAGAGACCGTCGGTTCGATTTTGATTTGCCACTTCTACCTTTGAAACTATGATCCTTCTACTAAGATGTTATGGTTTTGAAGGAGAAATCATCCTAACTTTTGTTGAACTTTACCAAAAAATGTCCACGTCATCTCGAGAGCACACCATGATGATACACCGATTTCCATGATTTTCTAGGTCCATCCGCATTTCCTGTAATTAAATTACCAACATGCCTTCTGTAGGTGGACGCATCTCACGGCCGAAATGTTTGGAAATTCTTTTCATTCCTTGGACAACAAATGAAAACACACAAAGTGATACAAAAATGATTTTAATGCCTTCTTTGCCATCACCCGAATGTAGTTGCAGTTAGGATTTCATTTATATGCACTAAACGTCCGGTACATAAAGAATGGCTGAAAAATATCAAATGATACATGAAATGAGGCACAAAATCAATACTAGAGTACAAGGATAGATGCATACTGTGGGAGAAATTTCAAGACAAAACGATGAGGGCACGTCTACATTTCAAAGTTGTCACGTTTAAATTCAAACGAATTTATGCTGCTTGTGCACACTGGTTATTATACAAAGCCGTTTGCATAGGCCTTTCCACCGGGCGCCCAACGCTCTTTTTCCAGCCTTTTCACCAAAGCCGCCAACATGCCCCCACACACGCCTCCCATGATTTTCTCAACATCCCGCATATTATACCCAAACTCCATCAACAACTCCCTCTCGTTCCCCAGATTGACACCAGAACACTTTTCGGCGCCCCCGTGTGATGACCGACAAGTATAGGGGGTCAATCCTAGTCCTTTCGATAAGTAAGAGTGTTGAACCCGATAAGGAGCGGAAGGAAATGACAAGCGGTTTTCAGCAAGGTAATTTCTACAAGCACCGAAATAGTGGAAACACGTTGTTTGATAGCAAGATAATTGTAACAAGTGACAATTAGCAATAGTAACAATAGGTCCAAAAAGGTAGCCCAATCATTTTGTGGCAAAGGACAAGCCAAAACAATTTCTTATAATTGGCAAAGCGTTCTTCAGGTCACACGGGAATTTCATCTAGACACTTTCGTCATGTTGGGTCAATTCGCTTTCGGTATTTTGATAATTTGATATGTGGGTGGACAGGTGCTTGGGTGCTGTTCTTACTTGAGCAAACTTTCCACCTATGATTAAACCTTCTGCAAGCATCCGCAACTACAAGAAAAGTATTAAGAATAAATTCTAACTATAGCATTAAACATAGGGATCCAAATCATCCCCTTACGAAGTAGTGCATAGACTGGGGTTTAAGTTTCTGTCACTCTCACAACCCACCCTCTAGTTATCACTCCACAATGCATTACCTTAGTCCCAAAATATGGTGAAGTGTTATGTACTCGACGTTCATATAAAACCACTAAGGTAATCACAACATTCATATCATCAAAATATCGAACGATATCAACTTCACATGACTACTTGCAACATCATTTCTATCGTGGCCTCAAGAACAAAAGTAACTAATCACAAGTGACAAACATGTTCATGATCAGAGAGGTATTGAATAGCACAATGGATCTGAACATATGATCTTCTACCAAGTAAAGCATAAAGCATCAACTACAAGATGTAGTTAACACTACTAGACACAAGAGATCCGGTACAGGATTTAGTACAAGAGATGAACTAGGGTTTTGATAGGAGATGGTGTTGGTGAAGATGTTGATGGATATGGACCTCCCCAAGATGAGAGGGTTGTTGGCGATGATGATGGCCTCGATTTCCCCCTCCGGGAGGGAAGTTCCTCTGGCGGAATCGCTCCACCGGAGGGAAAAAGAGCTCTTGCCTAGGTTCCGCCTCGAGACGGCAGCGCTTCATCCCGAAAGTCCTCTCCTAAATTTTTTAGGTCAAAGGGGAATTTATACGATAAGATGGGCACTATAGGTGGGCCAGGTGGCCCACTAGACATCAGGCCATGCCAGGGGTGCCTGGCCCACCTTGGTGTCTAGTGGCCGCCTGGTGGCCCCTCTCCGACACTTCTTCGTTCTAGTATTTTTATTTATTCTAGAATAAATATCTGTAATTTTTCAGAACAATTGGAGATGTGAGAAGAGGAATCTCCGACGTAGCTTTTTCAGGTCCAGAATTCCATCTGTCGGCATTCTCCCACTTGATGTAAACCTTGCATATTCTGAGAGAAAAGGCATTAGAATTACTCCATCAAGTGGAAAAGTGCATAAAATCACTATAAAGTACAGTAAAAAACATGATGCAAAATGGAAGTATCAACTCCCCCAAGATGAGACCTCGCTTGTCCTCAAGTAAAAACCGATAGAGAAAATCATGACCACATGCTTTGATAGAGAGGTGTCGATAAAAAGAAAATACGGACATAGCAGCATCATGCTCATTATTATAACATCAAATAAAACTTTATAAAATACTTCATCATAACATTTTCATCATATAACTTTTATGATAAAGGCTTCTTATAAACAAGTAGCAATATATCACAACATTGAAGTATGAAGCATAATCTCTATTGAAAACTAACAAACTATGTTCTTAGACAACTTTGCAAGACAATTCATCATATTTTCAGGAAGGTTCACATGTCGGAGCATTTAAGGAAGTCTACATACTCAACCATCATTTAGTCTTCTACGATTGCTAACACTCACCGCATACCTATGAGCAAAAGGTTTCAACCGGAGACATAGAAAGATAGGGTCTTATAGTGTTGCCTCCCACCGTGTTCACGTTAAGGATGATGTTAACAATAATAACTCATGGCCACCCACATTCAGCAGGATATATATGTTTAGATCTTTACCCACCACATGATGCTTTCCAAATAGAAGATTAATGAAGTAGAGGAAAATATTTTTACTCTTGCAGAAAAGTAAAAACATAAAGGTAAAATATAGGCCCTTCGTAGAGGGAAGCAGAGGTGTCATGCGCTTTTTGGTTGTATGCTAAATCTCTTAGTGCAAAGGAACGTTACATTATATTGCCCCTTGGGATGGCAACCTTTATCATGGAGTCCATCTCTTTTACTATCGCCATCAGAAGTTTGTACAATGCTTAATTTCCCTTACTCTAAATGATCAAACATGAGTAGAATAAATTTTTATTGCTTTGTGCATCGATGAAAACTTACTTGAAGGATCTTACTCAATCCATAGGTACGTATGGTGGACTCTTGAAACATGGGTTTGGGTATAAAGTTTTGGATGCACAAGTAGTATCACTACTTAGTGCGGAGTTTTTGGCTAGAAAAGGTATTGGTGAAGCACCACATTTTAGATGATCTATAACAATATAACTTATATGTGAACGTTAACAAGCATAAATCATCACGTTGTCTTCCTTGTCCAATGTCAACAATTTTGGCATATTATAATTAGTGGGGGCTCACCATCATAAATATGTCAAGGATAGTGTATTTGCATGTAAATCTTCTCTTCCCTTATTAATTCTTTCAAGTGTTGCATCACCGACCAGTGTTATGTTTCTCAATCTTCAACAAATTTAACCACTTATACTTTTCCTTATGTGGTGTCACTACTTACTATAAGATTTTCTTATGATCTTTTTCATTATTTTTCTTTATTTTGATTGCAGCAAGAAAGTAGAGAGGCAAAACTCAAACTAAACTTTATTATATAGCTCTCACTCGATTAGATGGATAGATAGATAGATCACGAAACTAGCACTCAAAATAAAAAGGTTGAACTAAACTTTTATTTGACTAGATTTCAGAATCGCTAAAGATCAAACTAGGTTGGATAAAGATAAAGAAGGGTTATGGTGATACGATACCGGGATGGCTCCCCAATATTGGCACAAGCCAAGGGAAGTGCGCATACCCGTGTAATCAAGTCTCCTTCTTTGGTGGTGAAGATGGTAGATTCTTGACAATGATGCCCCTCGGGATACAATTTTCCTCCTCGACCTTGTTAACTAGCTGTTTGAGCTGCATTATTTCCTTACATAGCTTTCCAGTGATAGTTAAGGCACCGTCCAGCCATGGATGTATCCTGGCTGTGGGGGAAAAGCAACACTCTTTCTCACGTTATTATAAGAGATGAACTTAGCATTGGGAGGTTTAACCAAATCTTGTAGGACTAATCTTGTGAATTCTTTGTGCCAGCCCTCAGATTGAAAGGGAGAAGTGAATTCTTCTTTAATAGTTTCTTTCAATTCCTATTTTCAGCTCCATCTTCATAAGCCAAGCATCTTCTTCCAAGTCGTTGGAGTAGGAAGAAGACAAGATGCCCGACTTAATATTTCTGACAAAATAACAGCACGAAACAAGAACAGAGGATTTCTCCATGGTACTAGGGTAAAACCATCGGGAGATATATATAGAGAATTTTTATACAAGGGAATACATGTTACACAAGAGAACGGAGCTAGGAAGGTACCCAAGGGGCTCACTAGACATCAAGCCGTGCTACGGGGGCCTGGCGCGCCCTGGTGTCTAGTGGACACGTGGGTTGCCTTCCCGTGTGTTTCTTAGTTTCCTAAATTTATTAAAATTCCAAAACTACCAGATAATTTTTTTCAGGATTTTTCTAAGCCCGTTTAGTACCGTATCACATACCTCTTCCTTTTAATGGTTTTGGAGTTTTCTCGAAGGTCTTCCTAATGTGCTCCTCTAGTGTCATGGTTTGGATAATATTTATTTCAACATTTATTGGCGTACCTCAGATGTAGTGTTTTATTCTTTGTCCATTGACCACCTTTGGGTTAGTGCATTTGGGATTATTGATCTTAATAGCTCCATACCGATAAACTTCTCCGATAATATATGGTCCTTCCCATTTGGATAGAAGTTTTCCTACAAATAATCTAAGACAAAAATTGTATAATAGAACTTATTCACCAACTTTAAATTCTCACTTTTGGATTCTTTTTTCATGCCATCTTTTAACTTTTTCTTTGAATAGTTTGGCATTTTCATAAGCTTGAGTTCTCATTCATCTAAAGAGCTAATATTAAATAACATCTTCTCACAAACAAGTTTGAAATCATCGTCGAGTTCTTTAATTTCCCAACAAGGTTTATGTTCTAACTCAAGAGGTAAATAACATGCTTTACCATAAACCATTTTATAAGGAGACATACTGTCACACCCCAAAAATTTAATAATATTTTTATAAAATAAAATATTGCCTAGAATAAATAATTTGAGAAATAATTTTCTTCATGACCCTTGTCTAAGCCTATTTACAAAAACTTTTCTTTTCAAGTGGCATTTTAATGATCATTTAGTGCTTGAGCCCTTGCTTGAGACCTTTTTAAATTCTTTACTTAATTAAATGGGGATAGTATTTTGGCCATGTCTATTTAAAATCTGAATTCCTGGGTTTTAAATACATTTTTGTAACACTCCTCTTCCTTTTATAAAATCCTTCCCCTAAATAAATGTTTTTGAAAATTTATTTTTGGACCTGAGTGCTTCCATCAAAACATTTCTTTTCTTCTTGAAAATTCATGGGATATTTTATTTTAATATTTCTACCAAAGACACTTATACTCAAAATGTGTCTAATATTTTATTTAAGGGCCTGCTTTGCACTACAACCCTTATATAACTTTTTCTAAAAATTGTATAAAAATTTGAAGATGACCTATGATGCCCGTGGATCATATTTTGCGAAAACTTAACCAAGTGTTTTGAAAAACTTAAGCACATTAACTTCTTTTCTAATCTGGCCCAAATTTGAGTTTGTACTACAACCCTTTGAAATAATATTTCAAAAATTCTATAAAAATTTGGGGATGTCAGGTGAAGCATCAGATTCTTTTTTATATAAAACTCCAACCTTGTGTTTTGGAAAGTTTTAGCAAAACAACCATTTTCTTGTTCTGGTCCAGTTTGGTACTTTGTACTACAACGATGCTTTTACTTGATATATTTGCGTTGATATTTTTCATACTTGTATGGCACCCTACCAAAACCTTGATCCAGGAGTTGAGCCCCATTGGATGTTTTTAAGTGCATGTGATATTACCCTCAACTTTCTGGCCAGAAATGTTTTTCTCTAACAATTGCACTAACAAGTTTTGTATTTTTTAAACTAAGAGGATCATCTGTGCTGACACCTAGGGAGACTATGATCTGGTATGTTTGGTGGCCAGAAGAGCTGACTAGATACCCTGGTCATTTTGTCAAACACGTGTAGTACATAGCCAGATTTGGCATTAGTTTGAAATTTCATTGACAATTTCCTTTTCTGTCCCAACCAGCTTGTCCACTAACCTTTTCCTTGCCCCTAGCCTAGCCCTGTGTAGTTTCACCAGCATTGGTAGTATTTTGGATGCATTGGCACTGTGTCGAGCACCTTGCGTGCATGCTCTGGGCGCACCCACAGCGCACGTTTTGCACACGCAGGTGCCAAGCTGCCGCGTCCATGCGCCCTTGCCGTCTGGTCTGCCCGTAGAGCTGCCACCACAGTGCGCGAGCGGTGTCGCGGCAGCGCAATGGCCGTGGCGTCTATCGGCCCCTGCTGCAACCAGAACCGTCCAAGCGCCCCCGCGTGCCACCCTTCCTGGGACCCTCTCCCTTGCATTGTGTGCTTGCTGTCCCACTGCCCTGCTGCCCCTACTGAGCCCCTGCTTCGCCCTGCTGCTCCACTTCTGCTGACAGAAGATGCCGCCGTCGAGCTTATCCAAAAGCGTCGGCAAGCTGCTTCGAACAGGCTATAAGAAGGAGCCCCGAGCCCTCTGAGCATCTCAGGAGCCTCCCGGAGCCCGCAGCCATCTCCCATGCCCCTCAATACGGCCGGAGCCCATCGCCTCGCTTCACTCTGGCCGCAACGCCGCCGGCCGTCTCCAGCTAAATTTTGGTAACCCCGAGCCCCTGTCGACCCACCATGACCATTGCTAGCCTCCCCAAACCCTAGCTAACCCATTCCCATTGCAAAAGTTGGGCGATCGCCATCGTAGGCCGAAGCCACCACCGCTGGAGCTTTGTGTCGCCACGACGGGAAGAGGCTCACCCGAGGTCCCTGGAGATTCCCTTGCCCTCCAGAGGATGGGGCCCTCCCTCCTGAGCATGTCAGTGTGCGTATTTCCGGGAATGGAGCCTCCTAGCGCCGGTGAGTGCTGTCGGAGATCGCCCCTGAGTCTGTTCCATGCGCGCAACAGGAGGAAGGAAGACCCGACAGGTGGGCCTCGCCTGTCGGCGAGCGAGCGAGCCAAGCCCCGAGTGCCGTAGCCCCCGCGGTTCGTTTTCATTTGAGTAAAGCCTATTCTTCTGTAGCTGTCTCAATGAACACACTTTCCCTTCTACGAAGCGTATTCAGACCGAAACGTTTTCTTTTATATTAGATTTTAAAAATAGATTTAAACAGAAACTTAAAATGGCTCTAACTTTTAATTTATAACTCCAAATGGACTGATTCTTCTTCCTACCTCTTTCTAATTACCTCTAGTTTATTTGCATATTTATTTAGAAAATATTCAAACAACTTTTGTGTGCTATTTTGTGTTTGTGTGTTAATTCAAATATTATCAAAATACGATTTTGTAGAGAGGAGACTCACTTCAAGTATTATGTGTGCACATCACCCTCCTAAAACTCCAAAGGCAAGCATATTGAATCCAAAATTGCATAAAGTTGTGTGATGTTTGTGGTGGTGCATATATTGCGTGATTTTAGATTATGGTAATAAAAATCTCGCATGAAATAATACCTTGCATAAGAGCATGTGATGGATATTGTTGTTGCTAAGTTTGTGGATGGCAAGTGGTGAGTTGTTACTGCCTCATACTTCGTATGCTATGTTGGTCTGGACAACCTCGGAGTAAGGTGTGTTTGGTGGAAATGAGACCACAGGCTTGTCGGATTTCGGTCTCCGTAATACCCTAACGATTAAAACTCAAGGGTGTGTGCGAAGATCTCTCACTGGCTCGCCACACCTAGCTCGCCACTCGCTGAGAATGGCAGGGAACTCACTCGATGGTGAAGAAGACATAGAACACGGCAGTTTACCCAGGTTCGGGCCACTGAGAAGCGTAATACCCTACTCCTTCTTTGGTGGATTGCGTGTCGTGGAGGTTGGTGGACGAACTAGTACAATGCTCAACCGCCTCCAGAGGAAGGGTGACTCTGTGTGGTGATAGTGGGTGGATGAATCAATCCCCCCCTATGAAGTATCCTATCCTCTATATATAGTGGCGGACCAGGTCCTCTTCTCTTATCATTTCAGCGGGCAGGGATCCCAAAATGGCCAATTTTGAAGGGGTACAGGGGAACATGCTCCCCTTGCCCAAAGGTGGTCTTCGCCTGCAAAGTGACTGTCATCGCAACAGGGCCGGGTCCAGGGATGACGCCCGTCCTGTTGGCGGGCGGCGACGGCTTTGTTACACCAGAAGGGAAATCTTTGGAAGATGCCTTGGGAACCCCGGTACGTCCTTGCCCTCTTTGCACTAAAGGGGAAACTGCTCCGCCCTGTTGCGTGCTGCTCGTTTGTCCTTCCTACACGTCATCCGTGACTCCTGAGGATGGGCCTTCCCTCGGTATCTCCGCCGCTCCGGAGGGGTCCTGAGGAGGCCCCCTGCGGGTCTTGAAGCCACTCCTCCTCGCGAGGCTTGGACCCTCGTGAGGGCCTTGCCTTGAGGGACGTTGGGCCCGTTGTTTTTGGTCGATGAAGCGGGCCATCCCTAGGCGACAGGCACGCAGGTCTGGGTACCCTCGTTCCCAGAATGTCGATAGTAGCCTCCGGGCCCAAGGCGCGCCTAGGCTGGCTTCCCGGCGAAGTCTTGGTGGCGGCCTGAAGCACCGCGGGCCCTTAACACCTGTGGGCCAGGTCTGGCGCGTGCCACACGGCTCATGTCGGGTTGCCCTTGCCTTTTATCTTCACTCAAATTTTTAGGGACCTGACTCGTTGTGTTGGTCCGTTATTGCTTTCGCTTCTCCCGCACTTGGTCCTCCTTCTTGGTCTCCAACTCTAACCGACGTCTCCTAGATCCAGCGCCACGCCGTTCCGTACCCAGTTCAGCGATGGCGCCTGCCGGCAAGCAGAAGCCAGAGGCGCAAAGTCCTGCCCTGGCTCCTCCGCTCCTGTAGTGCGCCCTCTTCAAGGATATGGATGTTGCCCTCGTGCTTCCATGGACCGCAGCTGAGTCCAACGAGCACAGGCGGACCCTGATCTGGCCTGGCGCCATAGAGAAGTGACCCTCCTCGAAGCTGGAATACCCCTTCTTCCTCCATAGTGTCTTTGCCGGGCTGGTGCCGCCCTTCTCCTCATTCTTCACAACCATCCTCAATCACTACGGGATCCAGGCCCTTAATCTCTAGACCAACTCCATCTTGCTTCTGTCCATCTTCGCTTTCTAGTATGAAGCTTTCATGGGCGTGCGGCCTTCAGTAGCCCTCTTCCGTCATTTCTTCAGCTTGCGCCTACACGACGGCGCCCATTTGTCGGCTGCATCTCCTTCGTAGCAGCCGAGAGCAGCAATCTGCTCATGAAGGCCGGGAAGAAGGTGGAGAACTTCAGGCAGCGTTGGGTCGGCAGGGCCCGCCCCACGCGTACCTCCTTGCGATTGAACCGACCGGAAACCAAGGACAGCCCAAAGGGAGGAGGGGCTATGAGCACAGTTTGGCCCTTGAGTCGCGATGCTTAGGAGGCCCCCCTTATTGTACGAGTGACTCCAGTGTTCTCTGTGAGAGATTTGAAGTGGTTTGTCGAGTGCACTAGGATCTACGTCGGCAGGGCCTGTCCCGCGCGTACCTCCCTGCGATTGAACCAACCAGAAACCAAGGACGGCCCAAGGAGGAAAGGGCTACGGGCGCAGTTAGGCCCCTGAGTCGTGATGCTCAGGGCCCCCCTTGACGTACGAGCGACCCCGTACCTCTAGTTGTGTGTCCCCCGCACGGGGCGTGGGCGTAGTCATAGGTGGACCGGGTTGATTTCCTGGCCATCTGCGGGCCTAGTCATTGGTGGACTGTGTTGATTTCCTGGCTAGCTATGGGCTTAGTCATTGGTGGACTATGTTGATTGCCTTCATTTTCTCCCCAGCGTAGAGTGTAGGGATTCCACTAGGCGTGGGATGGACCCCTCCGCGTCCTCGGGGGTCCCTGGGCATATACATCCTCGGCTCGTTATTACATGAGAGTGTCACGGTGGGGGTGTATCTTTGAGGTCGCGAGGACGCTTTGGCCTCGCGAGTGTCCCTACCCCTGAGTCATTGGTGGACTGAGCTTCTCCCCAACATGGAGCATAGGGCTTCCACTAAGCGTGGGATGGACCCCTCTATGTCCTCGAGGGGCCCTGGGCATATATAGTCTCAGCTCGTTATTACGTCAGAGTGTCACGGTGGGGGTGTATCTGGGAGGTGGCGAGGACGCTTTGGCCTCGCAAGTGTCCCTACCCCGAGTCATTGGTGGACTGAGCTTCTTTTGGGTCATTGGTCAACCCTGTTGACTTCTTCTTCAGGAGTGAGACAGGGTATCTGCTGCCTCAGGCGGCCTACAAGGATAAGCTTCGACCGGAGCACCCAAGCGGGGGGTCGACTGCCCTAAGACACAAGCAAAGTAGAACGCTAGGGTTCGAAATGGGTGATATTGAAACAATTGAAAGATGCTTAATTGAAAGTAGTGGCTCGGGAGCGCCCTGAGCTCCAAGAGGCCGCATGGCCCTGTGGGTGCCCTCGGAGAGGGTGAGCCAAAAAGTTACCTGGGAGCAGCCAACAAAGATTCACCTGGCGACCATGACGTTGAAGTGCGGAAGGCGCTGTCGTCGCCCCATCTCCTGCTCCCATGGTCGCGACCCTCATGGGTCCACCATCTACCAAGGCTTGGGGCCTTTGATCGGCTCGAGCATCTCCTCCTCTTCCTCGCCATGCCCCAGCAGACAAGGCATGAGCATGGCCCGCTGGAGCCGCTGATAGGTGGCAGCCACGTTCCCCAGCCCGATGGGCATGAGGGCACTGGTGCCCGGGTACACCCACCGATGGTTAGTCAGCGCGGACCATAGGGGGCCTTGAGCCGCGGCTGTGTCGGTCGCGAGCGTGTTGATGCTGATGCGGGGCCGGTTGACCATGCCGCCGCCGACGACTCAATTGGTGGTGCAGGGCAGTCCCCGCCTCGCATGGCCTAGGCCTCTCAAAGTTCTCGGATTCCTCCGATGACGGACTCACGGGAACTGGGCGGACGCGCGACGAAGCTCGCCCTCGGGTTGTGCTCGAGTGCCACCCTCACCTCACTAGTCAGGCCCGGAACCTCCCCGGTGGGAGCCCCCAGCCCTGACCAAAGGGGGGCACCGAGCGCGCCTCCCTATGCGATGGGAATCATGGCCCCGTCCCCCGGCGCGGAGCCTTAAGCCCTAGGGCGCTCCGTGAGGAGGAGCTCCTTCTTCTTCTTGCATGGGTCCTTGTGAGGCGGCTCGTCTTCTTCGTCGTCCGAGTGCTCCACCGCTGGTGCGCGTTAGGCGCACTCGAGTGTACAGACGGCATCCTTCTCGTCGCAGGCGATGGTGATGAAGCCATCACTCCCTAGTATTTTGAGGACGTTGTAGCCATGGTGGGTCACTGCCATGAACTTGTCAAGAGACGGGTACCCAAGGATCGCGTTGTACGGCAGGTGGATGTGCGCGACGTTGAAGACGATGATCTCAGTGTGGTAGTTCTTGCGCTCGCCGAAGGTGATTGGCAGATGTACCTGCCCGATGGGAACGATGGACCCCTCCGTGACTCCTGAGAAGGGCTTGGTCGATAGGAGTTGTTCGTACGACAACTGGATTTTCTCGAATGTCTCAACCGAGAGGATGTTGAGCCCCGCTCCATTGTCGATAAGGGTCTTGGTGACGAGGACATTGCTAATGGTCGGGGTGCACATCATGGGGAGCTTGCCGGCCATGAACCAGCACCTTAGCTAATCACTTGGGTCGAAGGTGATGGTGGTGTGGGACCAGTTGTGGGGGTGCATCGCTTCAGGCTTCGAGAGAGCGACATTCACCTCCCGTGCAAACTTCTTGAAGGCACAGTTGTAGGCCGGGGTCTGGGCTCCGCCCAAGATGGAGGCCACCGCCATGACCTCCTGGACGCCCCAGGCCCCATCGTCCTGACTGTCTTCATCCCTCCTTCTAGGTGGTGGAGGCAGACGAGGCAGTCCAACCTCACGAGGGTGAACCTCACGATGCTGACCGCGTCATTGCCCCTCCTGAGGGTCGTCACACCAGCGGTCCTCCTGAGCCTGGCCGCGCCAGCGGTCCTCTTGAGGCTGGCCGTGCCAACGGTCTTCATGAGGCTGCTGGCGCCACCCTTGGCGCGGCTCTCGGTCGTCCTAGCGACCCCCGCCGCGACCTCCGTCATGCACGGGGCCCGAGTCTCCCCGTCCAGGGCACCTACTGAAGTTCTCGGCACGGGCCAGTCAAAGCTCTTGGACCTCGGAGGTATCATGTCCACTGGTGCCATGGAAGATGCACATTGGCCCCCTCCTGACGGACACTCTCCTCCTCGACCGTACTTCGCTTCAGGCTCAGCTGCGAGTACCGGAGGAGCCTTGCGCTTCACCTCCTCGGCCTTGGCTTTCTTCTCTTCTGGTTCTGCCACCTAAGGCTCGAGGAGAGACATGCGACCTTCTTCAGCCCTGGCGCACTTGTTTGCCAGGTTGAACATCTCCAGGGCGGTGCTCATTTCATCACTCATGGCGAGCTCCTCCTTCATCTTGAGGTCGGTGACTCTGTCGGAGAAGGCTGAGATGGCGGCCTGATACGTCTCAAACGTATCGACTTTTCCGAACACTTTTGCTATCGTTTTGTCCTCCCTCTTGCATGATTTGAATGAAACTAACCCGGACTGACGCTATTTTCAGCAGAGCTGCCTGTATAGTTTTCTTGTGTGCAGGAAAATGGATATTTAGACGTCCTAGAAAATTCCCATAAAAAATAGAGAAAATCCGTGCACCGTGAGGGACCATTGGCCAGAGGGGAGCCACAGGGCCCCAGGCGACCTGATGGCGCGGCCTGCCCCCTGGCCGCGCAGGGCCGCGCAGGGAAGCTGCCTGCCCCCTATGGTGCCCTACTTTGGCTCCTATTTTTACCCGTGATGAGGAAATTGCAAAACCAAAGTCGTTTTGCAAGTTCTCGACGCGGAGCCGCCGTCACCCTCGGTTCTTCTTCGGGAGAGCTAATCTAGAGGGTGTTTTAGCCTCCAGAGAGGGTAAATCGTCGACATCGTCATCACCATCACCACTCTATCATCCTTCCATGGCTTCTCCCATCATGCGTGATTAATTCCCTGATGTAGGTGAAGGGGATGGGAGAGATTGGATGAGTTAGATCATCTAATAGTTTGTCCAATTGTTGGGGGCATGTTGCCTATCATCTACTATGGTGTTTATCATCTTTGCTACTACTTGTTACTCTTAATGATTGTCACTTTGGGCATGAGTGCCATGATTTCAGATCTGAATACCTTATGTTTTCACGAATATATTTGTGTTCTAGATCCTATCTATGAGTAGTATGCACCTATTATAGTTCGGAACTGGCGATCCCAATGGTGACAGCTTGGGACACCAAAGGGGATTGGCTGTAGTTTGAGGATTGCATGTATCCATTGATTGTTAATGCTTTGTTCCGGTGCTGTTTGACAGGAGCACCTTAATCTCCATCAGTTCCTTTTGGCCCCAATGATAGTGGGATGGTAGGACAAAAGTTGTTGTGCAAGTTCTTATTGCAAGCACGCACGACTACCTCGGGATACATGCCTAATATTTGATATATGCCTAGAGGATCAATACTTTTGTATGTGCCTTGCCCCAAGTTAAATACATGATATCTCTCATCCATGAGTAACCATCCATCTCCCTAGCCTATAGTGTTTTAATCATGCTGGTCACAAGTAGCATTACTTTCCCTGTTTTACTTTCATTGCTTTGCCACTATTATTTCCGTTGCCACCATCACCTACATATAACTGTTGCTACTAATATTTCGTTGCCAAGAAAGTATCTTTTAGGTGCGGTTGAATTGACAACTCAATTGTTAAAGATTATAAATATTATTTGGCTCCCCTTGTGTCGAATCAATAAATTGGGTTAACTTACCCGTGAAGA